>NW_026294739.1:14383901-15041901 GCF_026119805.1 Tympanuchus pallidicinctus
TGGTTGTTTGCTGCTCAAGTCAGGTACAATAATCATGAGATAGCAGTTATTCAGGCCTGGTTCATCCTTAGATTAAGAAAAGGCATAATTAGGCTGGCAGTTTCTGACCTTTCTTTCTTAATGCTCCCACTGTGCAACACTTGGGTGTGCAAAATGGACACCCTAACTCTGTGCAAGAGCATTCCTCATCGAGTTGCTGGAAATCCCAGCTACTGCCAAGGATGGTTTAAACAAAATCCCTATTAGGTGGGAAGGAAAAGCTGTAACTCTGGAATAAACAGTGCCAGTCATTGTATGAACAGTAATTTTAAGGCAATATATCCAAATCACAAATATAGGACAGCTGGGTTAATTAGGGCTTGAGGGGAAGAAGTAATCCAACCAGCAACCATCAGGAACCTGGTGAGTTTGATGGAGCAATAATTGGTTTTCTTTAGAAACTGATCAATGTAATGTTTATCAGTTGCCAGTTAAAGCATTAACAGGAGAAGTCACACAGACCTTGTGGTAATGCCTGAGGAAATTTTCAATCTCCATGTGCACTCGGATCTCCTCGTCAGTTTTCCTCTTCAAATCCTATGATCAGTGCAGACAGAAAAATGTTAGACAACGTTGGGGCACAACACGCGTGCTGGTTGGCTTTCCTGATGCATTCCACCATCTGTGCTGTGATGGTGATGGAGAGCAGCCTGGGCATCAGGGGATGGAGGGAGGACTCGGGCAGCTTCTCTCAGCACTGTCAGCAAATGACTGTGCATGAAGTGTTCACAGTTGACATCATGCAAGGGAAGAGGAATGGCCTCACAATCCTGCTTCCTGCTGTGGCACTTACAGTTCTCCTGTTGCTGGGCAGTTCTCAAATGCAAGTGGAGCATGAATTTTTAGCATTAAAATGAATAGGAAAGAATATATTTTAGAGCAATCCATTTCGCTTGAAATCACCTTTAAAGGAACCAAATAAAGTTCTTTGCCTCATGTTTGCTGTTTGGGACCTGATGCAGAAAGTATTGCATCCATGTGATGGTTCCAGGAGCAGACAACGTCCTGGCATCACCTAAACCCTCTGATAAAGCTTTCCTCCAGGAGAGCAGCACTCAGGACAGCCGCCTCTGTGTGCAGAGGACAGACAGTGGCTCTGGTGAGGTTTTTTTTCTATTTCTTTGGTTGGTGTTTGTTTCAATAAAAAGGTTCATTCTCCATCCCCTTCCCACAGATCTGAAGAAATGCTGCCTGTGCAGCTCACCGTGCTTCAGCTGTAATTCCAAGGGACAAGGATGCTTGTGGTTTAAGAGAAAAAGGATGACGTGAGGGAACAGTGGGGCAGCAGACAAGCAGAGGCAGTGCCAGAACCCTAGGAGAGGAAGATCTTGCTAAGCAAGGATTGTTCCCAGCATAGTGCTGAGTCCTTCTGTCCTCACCTACACACAACCTGCTGAGTTGACTTTTTCCTTGCTAGGTAGAGATGCTTTTCAGTAAGGGCACTGGGGAACGGTTTACCTCAATTTCCTTCTTCAGTCTGTTCTCTGCATTGCTGCACTTCTTCTGGATTTGGTGCACCTGGAGGTCTGTGCTTCTCTTCATGTACCGGTCCTCCATGGCTGCTTTGGCTTCCATCTGTTGAAGCTCATGTTTGAGGTAGAGAATCACTTTGTCTCGGTTCTGGGAGAGGAGACAATAAGCAAAAGATGCATGAGAACAGTCCAGTTAATTTCAGCCACTGAGGTTAGGCTTTGCTAAACCCTTGGATTAGTGAGTGAGTGCCTGTAACAGGAGAGTAATACCTCAGCCTCACCTGTGCTAAGTTTTGTCTCCTCAAGTATACTTTGTTCCTTGCATTTGTTGGGCTTTGCTATTTTGTTTTGGCTTTTTTTTCCCTAGTTCTGCAGCAACTGTGTAAACACAGCATTAGGAGCAGATAAAAATGTAAATCTCAACTCACTCATATGTTTCAGTGGTTCTTTCTTGAAATCTTACCAAGTAGATGGTGTCCATTTTTTTATAAGAGCATTCAGTCAGAGCAAGGATTGCCAAGCAGAGCTGGCTCTGAGCTCCCAGCCTCTCCCCACACCTTGTTTTGTGTGGACCTGAGCTTTTCTGGAACAGCTCTGTCTCCAGCAGCAACTCCTCAGACAAGACTTCTGGGTGAGTGCACCCCATTTGTCAGCTTTGTGTGCATGCTTAGGAAGCAAAGTGCATTTGCCCAATTTGGGACTGTGAGTTTGTTTATTCCTTTTTAATCAATTTCTTTGAATGGCGGTTAAAAGTTCATTAAATCTAGGCCTGCAACTTAGTTGAACCTCCTGTAAAATGTAGAACTGCACTGCTAGTTAAAAAGGTCATCAAAGTCTCCTGTGCAATTATGTAAGACCAACTGTAATGCCTCTGGTCTGGCTCCCAGTTGCTCCATTACAGCCGTTCTCTCTGCTTTCCTGCCATGCTGTGATGGGTTTGATGCTCAGCAGCCAAACCTTGCAGCTGAAGATGAAATACCAAGGTGCTGGCATGTACGTGGTTTGAAGCCCACCTATCTTGTCTCTCAAGCATCCTTGCGTTCCTTAACAGTGTAAACATAGAAAAACACCACAGGAAGAAGCCAGCTCAGTACTGCTGTGTTTAAAAGCCTTTGCAGCATGACTCATTTGGAAAGGTTTCCTTATAAGAAGTGTTTGGAACAGCTAAAAGGCAAAGTCTTCCCTCTGCACCCCTTGTAGGACACAGTTAGGAACAGTAAAGCGTATTTATAGGGCTCCTGAAAATCAGAGGCCGTGGCTGATGCTGTTTGGTGGTTTTCAAAGTCATACCTTCAAAATATTTTGAAGCTTTCCCAGATCAGATCTTTTTTTTGCAGCCGTATCATCACAGGACTGCAGACAGCTTACAGACACAACCTGTTCATGCCCCATTAAGGCTTCCGGTAATGGCTTTTATTTTCCTTGATGAAATTTGGTGGGTGCTGGGAACAGTTGTGTTCCTACTCAGCAGACGTGGGAGGTGGCCAAAGCACTTTATCTTGAGGCTGCCTCGCTGTATTGTGGTGAAAGCGTGTCTGAATTGCAGGGCTGGCATAGAGATCAAGGGGATGCTAAAGGAAAACACCAGTGTTTTGTGGCCCTGAGGCTCAGCTGCTGCAGTCAGTGCTGCAGTGCTATCTGTGAAGGGTCTGGAAACAGGTCAGAAAAGGAGGGCTCGATGTAGGCTACAAAGAATTCAGAGAGGTGGGGCAGAGCATGAACACCATTTTTTATTTCTTATTTCGATAAAGCGGAGGGAAAACCACTTTTGATTTCAGAGCCCCAGGCTCAGCCAGGAAGGGGACCCGTCTGCTCTGTTTTCTTTGCTGCATGGCATGTTTGTGGTTTGGATTTGGTGTTACAAAATGTCTTTGTTAGAAGTGAGGAGTCTGGGGGCTTGATTACACAATGCAAAGCAGACGGGAAGCGAAATGCAAAACCCTGTGGGTGTTTACAGAAATGCGTTCACTTGGAGGGAGAGTCGGCTGCAGGCATGTGGGAGCTACTGCAGCCCAGCTGATGGGCCTGGAGCTGCAGTGCTGGGGTGTGTTGGGTGTTAGGTTGCACATAGCAGATGCAGCTGCTGCCCCCGACCCGGGGAAACCACCTGTGGGTTGTGCTGTGCCCTGAACCTCAGGGGCAGGCACTGGGAAAAAGAGTTAACATCTATTCATCTCTGGTTTATGGCAGCAAAGGGCCCTATGAGGACACAGCGTGCTTTCACAGCTAATGCAGTAAACCTCTGGGCTGCTAATTTGGGATGACTTCAGCTATGCAAAATCATAAATCATGTGTCCAGAACTATCACAAAACTGGCAGAGGGCAAGATCAAAACCCAGGAAATAGTTGTTACGAGCCAGTCTGCTCTGCTAGCAGGCAAACAAGCTGTTCTCTCAGATCTCTCAGCTCACAGATACCAGCTCAGAGGCCTGTCTGCTGCTGTTAGCCAGCACCAATGAATTCTGACCAAAAAACGTTGTTTGGTGGCAAAAGCAACAATACTTTGCTGGAGAAGGTATGCACATTTTGTGTTTTCACTTACTTTTATGTACTGCAAGTACCCCCTAGATCTCTCCGTTCTTCCACAGCAATGAGTATTTGCAGTCACTTAAAATGCAGCTGGCTACAAAATCAGCAAACAGGAGCTATGTGCTGGCAGCTGGTGCGCCTGCACTGTGTCTTGCTGCCTGCCTCCCTGCTTCCATGACCAGTGTGGATGAGCTTTCCTCTGGCAGCTGTAAAACCTTAGCCTGCAAAGCCTGAAGATACGCTTAGATCTACACACCTGCTGCAGCCGGGACTTGCAGCCCCTGAAAGCACAGCATGCAGCCCTACAGACACGTCTGTCCCAGCTGCCAGAACACCCCTGTGCTGCACCCCCCCAGAGATGTTTCAGGTGAAAGGACGACAGGGCTGACAGGTCACCCACTGTGATGATTTGTAATGTTCATCTTCATTGCAAGGGATTGAACTGGATGGCATCGAATGGTTCCAGGTTTGGCTCTATTGCAGCAGCTCTGCGTCCTGCTGAGCTGCTGTGGGGGCTGACGTGGCCCCAGGATCATCACAGACCTCCTGCTTTCCACTGAAGTCATCTGGTACATTTCCCCAGTGTAAACACAGAGCAGTGTATGGCTGTAAGTTGACCACAAAACCTACAGGTCACAAAAAGCGTCTGAGTGAATAGCAGTGCAAGAATTTAAAAGGCAACATCTCTTAAGTTTTTCTCCTAAACATTATCTTATCCAACACCAACAATTTTGTTTGTACAGAATGTCATCACTGCTCCAAGGAACCTGCATGGTTTTCTGCATGTTAGAAAATAAACGCAGTAGCAGCAAGCAGAATTCCTGCAGCCAGGTGACACAGAGGGGGGAATCTAAAATCAGACTGTTCATCGCAGCAGCTTTCGAGACAACAGTGTTTTCCAAAAGGAAACAAAATAAGTGAAAACATGTAGCGTTTGATTTGTGTTCTATTAGAAAGAAAAATGAGCTGAGCCAGCTAATACAGCTTTAATTAGCATCTCATTAAGAAACAGCAAGGCTGAAAATACACAGAAGCAACACGTGTGAAGCAAAGACCACGTTTTTCTGGTTCCATGAGGAGATCTGTTTGGTTTTGTGTTCTCAGCCACTGGACTGGAGACAACCATATAGGCTTTTGTCTAAAGGCCTATGTGTTATTATTGTTCAAAATACTCTAAAATCAGCAAGCTGTATTTCTGCTCCTAATTAGTTGGCGAGGTGACAAATCCTGCAAGTGTCTGTAAAATTGCCTATGGGGAAAATCCCATATGAAGCAAATAGAAATTATTCTCCCTTGGGAGACAAAGTGAGACACCATTATTTTTGGCACAGGAGGAAAGCACTACTTGAAAGTAGTCTTGTCTTTGATTTGTTATCAAAGCTGAAGCTACAAGGAAGCCCAGGAAAATACTTTTAAGCTGGAAACATAAAACCAAAATCCCAGATGGGTGCAGATCCCATTTGATGAGGCAAAAAGCAAGAATCAAATTAGCAGAAGGTACTAAAAGGACACAGAGAGGAGCATGTGCTCAGCGTGGGAGCTACACACATTTGTATGACTGTTAGAGCTAGGAGAGGTGCAGGGCAGGACAAGCACCAGCTGTGCTGCTGACTGTGCAGTGCCAGGACGGGTTCGAATCTGTAGGGAGAAAAACAGCGCACACCAAAAAAAAGAGCACTTCATCCCTCCTTCCTCTTTCAGTTTCCACAACTGCTCTCTCTTGGTATTCCTCCTAACTTGCTATCTTCCCACATCTTTCAGTGACTCCTTTCTGTGACGTCCACAGTTTATTCCTCGTGCTCTTTTCATCCTGCTACATTTCCCAGTGTACGTTACGCATTTCCAGGATCTCTGCTGGCAGATGAGGACTGACGTAAGTTAGTTTTCCAATCTTGTACATTCCTGCTTTCTTCTCTGCTGTTCTGTTTTAATGTCTCCTCTGGACTTCTGGTGCACGTAGATAGCTGTACACATTTCCAGTGTCGATAGATCCTTCCTGTTTTTGGAACCATCCACTTATTTACAATTAAACCTTCCACTACACACGCATCCAGGCTGCCAACATCAAACCTTCATCTTCTACAAACTGTACTCCGGCAGCGTGTCAGCAGCTTGAAATTCCTCTGTACAGCCAAATGTTTATTGGCTTGGTGGCCACTCTTCTGTCCAAGGACAAAATTCTTACTGATACGGTGCCTTTCTTCACATGCCCTTGCTTTCCTTTTCCTCTGCAACGAACCAAGTGTCAGATTCTTGTTCTTTCTTTCAAGCCTTGTATAGCTCTGACCTTGCCTTTCTTTTGCTTGTTTTTCATCACGTGTTCTTTTTCCTCACCTCAGCAGAAACAGGTTAAACTTGCACGTTTCTTCACCGAGCTGAGTGCTTTTGCTCTTTAAGCATGCGTGACCATCGGGTCTGAGCTGTCTGGTAAGCATCACAGTGATCAATTAAATATGCCATTTAATTGATCTGCACTTGTGCAGCAAGTCTGATGTGTCCAGAATGCCCCTGATCTACTGTGCATGCACAGACAATTCACGTGCTGAAAGAAAGGCTGAAGCTGTCCGCACAGATAAAGTTGATGGGGTGTGTGTATGGTAACATTGATCTGCCCTTGCATAGGGCTTGTGTGTTTGGGATTTTGTTGTATGTGGAAGCCTAGGAAATAGGAGAAAATTCTGATACTTTTCCCTGACAAAACTGCAGGTAGAAAAATGGCATGTCCCCACACCTGTTCTGACACACCATTTCTTAATCCCTCACCATCAGTCTTTCTTCTGTGCCAGGTGTCATGTCTGCACCATTAAGTATGACAGAACCTTAGATCCTGCTGTCTGCAGCTAATCTCCTCCTGGCTGCAGATTAGCAGCACTCACTCATGTCCATGCTTTGCAGTGTTCTTGCACAGCACTGCTTCTGAGGTGTTCTGACTTCATCAGAGCCTTTCACAATTATAAGCACTTTGAGTTTCTGCTTGAATACCACTGAACAGCATTCTTAAATTCATTAATAACTATAGTCAGGCTATAAATCAGTGTTGCAGTTATTCTGCTTCTATATTCTTAAATGATGGATTGCTACGTGTGCTGTGTCCTCTCATCTGAGTGCTAGTTCCTGGGCAGCAGGAGCAAGCTTGCTAACACACTTCCCCTGGCAAGATGCCCAGTGTTAAGTAATCTCACCTGAAGTTCTATTTCAGTTTCTTTCTTGACATCTTGCAGCTGTTTCTGGAGTGACTTTATCTCTTTCTTTCCTTCTTCCTCCCTGAAGGAAAATGGGAGAATACAGTTACTTGAATATATCAAGAAAAGCAAGAGCTGTGTACCTAGATAGAGAATTTTCAGACTCCTTATATGTTGCTGCACGTAGCTGAACACTGCTCCAATTAACCTGCTCACTCAGTGAGTTTGTTAGAGCTGAACTAAAAGAAGTGAAAAGCTTGCCCTGCTTCAGCGCAGCGTAAAAGCTTGCAGCTGCTTCCAGTGTTTGAGGAATAGAAAAGGCATTCATCTCTTCGTTCTGAACTTCAGTGTTGAAAGCAGTACATCTTCAGGTCAGAGAGATCTCACCAAACCTGGAAACTTCTTGGTAAGTAAATCCTGAAAGAAGGGACGTATGGATTAAGCAGAGAGGATGGGAATGAAAGGGAAAGTGAACCAGAAACCTTGAGGACCGAGCCAAAACCTACAGGGGTGTTTAACAGTTTAAACCAAAAAGGATGCAATAATGTTGTAGGTCTCGTTATTTCACTTTCCTTTGAGGGCTTTCCCAAGCTTTTATGCTTATCGTTTGATCTAAAGCCAGTAAGAAGAATTGCTGCCTGAGGCTTTGTACCCTATCCCCCCTTTACAGTCAAACATGCATTTCATTTTTGGAGTACTTAGCTGGGTAACTCTACTACAGAAGGTCCTGATAAGGAGTCCCAGCCTTATTGCAAACTGCTTTCAGACTGGTGTATTGACACAAAACCAGACAAGTATATGGTATATTTAAATACAGATCAAGTGTATGCAATGAAAGGAATGTATAGCAAACAGATAACACAGTGCTTAGATATGGTTGATAGAATGGAATAAAAATTATTATTCCCTTAGTGATGTTAAGTTGCATGCCCCTTTCTAACTCTAGTGTTGAATAGTGATTCCACAAGCAACTGCTGCTTTCATTTTTTGCTTTCTGACCCTTCCTTGGAAAAACAATAAATCCCTTGGTTTTAGATGCTGGAAGAGGTGGCTTTTGTGTTCACAAGACAATTGCCTCTGCCACCATCTGTGCTAGCCCTGCACTGGAAAAAGGGAGCACATTAGCATTTGGGTCAAAGCAGATCCTCCTGGGCATCGTGTAACCTGAAGTCCGTATGTTGCTGACCCTGGCTTGAACAGATTATTTGCTACTCTGGCTTCCTCTGGGGACAAGGAGTTGAAGGTCAGAAAAGTCCTACATCACATTATGTTTTAATTGATATGGAGCAGTGTTTGCATTAATGCAGACGCTGGAGTCCAAGCTCAGACAATTCCAGTCAGATTAGTATCAGTACAGGCAGTTATTTCTCTCTCCAAGGGCAAATGCAATTTGTGAAGTGCTCAGGATAATTCAAGCTGAAAAAGAATCCTTTCCATATCTTGATGTAGGATTTGTTTTTGTTTTCCTTTTATATAGTATAATGAGGGAAAATGGGCTTTGGCTCCAAACCACTAATCAGAAAAGTACAGAACACAACTCTGACCTGATGAGGATGTCATTCAAGTTGCTTTTCTTTGCCTTCTCTCTCCCATTAGCTTCTATTAGGCTATCAAATGTTCCTGATTCCTCCATCTTCTTCACAGTGGCTGTAATTACATCACTCACATGCTGCCTGCCAGAAAGAAAATGAACACAAAGTAATTAGTAGGTGTACACTGATACCACAGTGTCTGCACCTTTATCAATTATTATCAATTATGTTTAAAAAAAAAAAAAAAAGGAAATGCAAGATCCATTTCTGTTCTTATGACTTAGCAAACCTAAGTGTGCCTCTCCCATGGCACTTGCTGCTTCCAGCTCTAGAGAACTGTGTATCTGGAAGAAGGTCCAAGTTTATAACTTCACATTATGGTCTGAATGTTACTCCAGGAAATAGAGAAGAGGTGCAGAGGTACCCATGTCGTGCCAGCTTGTGCTGCCATCAGGAAAAAGGCTGCAGCAGTAATGGCAGCTTGATGGATCTTGGAAGATGAGATCTGGGGACACACATGTGTCTATGGAGGGACACCTGGGTGCCAAAACGTCCTGGTGCAGCCCTAAGGCAATCCTAACAAAGACGTGGGCTTGCCCAAGTTGTTGAATTTCATGGTGCATATGGTATTGCTATTTTGGCTGCATTTTCCTCATTGGTGTCAGGATTTTCTTGAAACTCTTTGTTAAAACATTAGTGGACAGAAGCCAGGATGTAGAAAAATGCTTACAGAATGCTCAGCTCCCCAGTCTGTCTTTTAAATCAAAGGCTGCTGGTATTGCTGCCAGTGAAGGCACTTGATTTAGATCAAAAATGAAAATTATTTGGGGAAAAACCCAAAACTTACTTTGGTTTTATTTTTTATAGCCATTGATTGTTCTACAAAGGAGAATGGTTCTAGCTGCCAGAGGTTCCATGTGCCCTACAGAGTAACTGAGTTCATGAAACAACTCTCAGACCCAGCCTTGAGCGTTCATGTCTGCCAGGGAACCTGACTGCCTGCACCTGACTGCATCCTGGGATGAATTCTACTCAGCCATTGTTAATTGGGTAATGTTTCACAGCCACATACAAAGTAAGCTCATTGTCAGTACTTGGCATCCAGATGCAAGCAGGAGTCAGAACCAAATGGTCTCTGAGGCCAGACCCCAGTGCTCTCTTTAGAAATAGTCGTTCTAGATCATGACTGGGAAACACCAGCAGTGGGAGAGTGGGAAGCCTGTATTTTGCTTTGCAAAGATAGAGTGAGAACTTTACAGCTGTGAACATCCCTCACAGGCATCACATTTACGCTTCACTCACCTGTCAGCCTGAATTTTTCTGAGATCATCTGCAGACAGAGCACTGGGTTTCATGGCCCTTGTGGAAATGTGATGGGCTCTTTTTGGATTCTCAGAGTTCGCCAGCTGCTGCTTGCATTCAGTGCTTTTCCAAGACTTGGAGGTAACAGTTTCCCCCCTCCCCTGCCTTGCAGAGCTGAGCTCTTGATACTTAATGTCCAGCACATTCTGGGTGTCTGTGATTTCTTTCGTTTTCTGGCTGTTGATCTAAAAAAGAGTAAGAGAAATCTGCTTGCACGTTGAGCAATAGGAACAGACCCTCTGCAGCTTTATGTGGGAGGAAGAAGAATTAATAATAAACACAAATCCACCTATACTACAACCAGTTGATGATTCTACAAAGAACTGAATAGCAGAAACGTTCCATCTAGGTTAGATTTGAGCACCCCATTTAGACTTACTGAAGTTGATGGGATCAAAAGGCCAAAAGTGACAGGACTCAGAAGGTCAGCTCACCTGCCCCAAGAGGTGATGATTCAGACATTTGTCTGATACATTCTTAAAGACCCCCCGGCCACGGAGACGTATGCCCTGCAGTCAGTACCAGCGCGCCACTCTTGTAAGGAAGCTATTTCTGAAACTTCAGCAGCTGAGCCCCTGATTTCTTGTCCCAGTCTCTGTAGAAACAGAAAAAAAAGCCTTCCTTCCTTCTTTGCAGCAGCTTTTATGTACAGGAAGCTTGTTAGTCTGTTTCTCCTCAGCCTTTTCCCTATCTGGGCTTGTCTTAGCCCTGCCTGTCACCAAGGCCTTTGCTTACAGTGTAGTTGTTACAACAAGAGCTGATCTTAGCCCGTCGCTGAGTACTTAATAGCAGTACCACCAGAGCCAGCTAATGCAGAGGCTTCCAGCCTCATCCTAGCCCATAGCTGCCTACTGCCCACCCTGGCTGCTTGTGAAATGGAAAAAAGAACTCGCTGACAGGAAACATTTTCCAGCAAGAGAAGAAAAAATCATTATATTTTTAGCAGTCCAGATCACAGCACAACCACACCAATGTTTGTGCCAACGCAGCACAGAGGGCAGAGCGAAAACAAGAGGTCAGACTGGGAACAGTGCATGCTAGCAGTCATTCCAAGAAGGCCCTGATGGAGAAAGGCTCCGTTCGTGTTCCGAGGTGCTGCTGTGGTCAGTGGGGCAGCGTGCAGGGCACTGCAAAAGGCTGATCCTCCTGAATGCAGCGTGCAGCTCGGGGGGGGAGGAAGCAGCCCCTGCACTGCGTGACTCAGCACTGGGTGCAGGAGGAGACTGAGCGACTCCGCGCTTAATTTTTGGACGGTGAAATTTACATGAAATGAATCTCATGCAAAGTATACGGAGACCTATGAAAATTACATGGTTAATTTAGGAGGAAGAAAAAGGGGTTTAAATGGGTTGATGGTGAAGGCTGTATTTCTGAAATAACTATTCTAGGCAAACAAATGGCTTTAATATCATGTAGATTTTATGGATGCTGTAATAGGTGTTTGTAATGTCTGGGAAAGCTCAAGACAGGCTATAACTGGATTATCTGTAAACAGTAGAGAATTAAGCACTAATAATTGCCAAAGAACTACAGGAGAGCAAGGAGACTGTAAATTGCATGTGGTGCCATCCGTGCAGTCCACAGCTGTTTATCTTTTGCTGGTCTTTTGCCCCAAATCGAGCAGACAGAAAGGCTGCTTCCTCTGGGGAATGCACTGCATGAAGCAGCCTACAAGAGTCCCTGATTTAGGAACAAGCAACACTACGACTAAGGCTCTAAAAAATGCCAGCACTTGAATATGTCAGTATATGAAATGTCAATCAATGAAAATGCCACAGATCTGTTGGACTGACAGAGCTCAAGTAGCATGAAGGGTGCTTTGCAAATACAGGTCTTCTACCAACGCAGTGACAAGAGGTAAATGTAAATGAGAACAGGGACAAGTAGCGAATTGCAGAACACCAGAGTTAGCAAGGAGCTTCCCCAGAACCATTCTGTTTTGTAAACTGTTTCCTCCTTGATCTGTATTTGCATCTTTAAGAACACTACTGAGGATTGCACTCTATGGGAAAACTGTGTGTTAAGAAATTACTTAGTAAAAATGAGCCTCTGTGTTTGAAGAGGAAAACTAAGTGTTCCTTTAGGAGGTCTGTCAACCTCAGATCGTGTGAAGGGGAACAGCTCCCATCCTTGTTGAGATCTGCGCTTTCTGTGTTGCTGCTGCTGGCACAGCAGAGCTTTCACACCCACATCTGTGAGGGAGAAACACCCTCGGCAAACAGGCGACTGGCTCACCGTGCTAAGGAGAGGAGCGCCCTCTATCGCACAGCCCTAAATTCAGAGCAGCTTCTGATTGAAGCATTCTGATGAATGCCGATTCATTGATTTACTTTCCTCTTCCATTCTTAATTGATACATCAGGCACTGAATAGCATTCGGTCTGAAAACTTGGAGCTCAGGTTTTATTTCCATCCAGGTCACACTTTTTTTTTTTTTTCCCATCGTTTTTAGTTAAGCAAATTTCAAACTCTTTTTCAACTTGAAAACAGCCCTGCTCATCACTTAAATATATGAGAACAGAACTTACAGCAGTTTACCCACCAAGACGATCCCACCTTGTTTCTTGTGTCTATCACATACTCTTAACAGCCACCATACATACAGAAAACAATAAACCCCTGCCTGAGCACGGATCTGTACTTTATACCTCTCCCCAAAACCACTTAGTTGTGGTGTCTATTAGAAATCAACTAATTAATAACAGACGTCAATAACGAGTAGTTACTAATACATTTTGAAGGGAAATCCTTCTTCATGTGTTGTCTGTGGGGACTAGAGGAGCCTCAGCACTCACGGAGTATCAGAATGACCCTGATTTGGGTCATAGTTCTTGTTTGTTAGTAATTCAGAAGTGGCAATGCACTTATATAAGACTTCAGACATGTATTGTTTATTTTTCCTCAATCCTTTACTTGTCATCTAACCATGGAGGTTTTAAAACTAAGCCTCGGAACCTCATCTGAGGTCACCAGAGTCCTTTGCACAGCCTTGCCAAACGCTTCTCAGTGCTGCTGCAGTACAGATATTAAAACTGATCATCTGTGTGCTTTTATTGCTTCTTCCCCCGAAGGGTCATGGAGAAAAAAATACCTGAGTGGCTATTTAAAGAAAGCTAATAGAAGACGTAAAGGACAAGAAGAAAAATGAGAGGTATTTTCTTAAAGAGCAAGAGGCACATACATGGCTGGTGTCTGTCTTGCCCTCATGTGAAACTGGCATGATGTAGCCAAGGATTGCGAGCTGATCAGCACAGTTCTCCAGCACAGCAGTAAGCAGCAGAGCTTCCAGCCGACTGAGTTTCTCCATTTCTTTAGTGCGTGTGCTCTTGCTAAGAGGAACAGAGACAAGAGGTGCCCATGAGAAAAGCAGCATGGTGTTAGTAACAGTAGTTTAAACTAAAGGTAGACCTGAAATAGCCTTGATTGCAGCCTTCTATACACTTCCCTAGCTTTGTTTATAGCTTTTCATACACTGTTTATAAGAGGAGCCCTGCTCTGCTAATGGCTGCCTTCAGGGACAGAGGGAATGTTTAGCTTTCACAAAACAAAGCTCTGGTCCCTCCTGCAGCAGATCTGGGAGGGCAGGCTGAAGAAATGCAGGACAAGGTGGCCTCGTTTGGCTGCTCTACCTACAACTGCATTTGTGCCATCTGTAAAACCCTTGCATAAACACATCCTAGGCCTGCAGAATATTACAGTCCAATCTGCAAGCATACCACGTAAATCACTCATAATCTGTGTAACAAACTACAAGTGTCAGTTCTTCTTTCTTTTCAGACTTAGAATTAATGACAGAGTGAAGATGCAAGTTCTGCTTTTGCATTTTGGTCAGAAAATGTATCTTTCTAGCTAAGAGGCACTAATAAAATTCTTTTTTAAAATCTTTTTAAGAAATCCACGATGTACATTCTGAGTTTAAATAACACAAGAATAACCTAGTACATGCAGAGGGCTAATGCTAAAAATATGGTGGGAAAAAAAAAAAGATTTGTTGTGAGAGCTCTGACAGATGATGACGACAGCATTCTTCAAAGAAAAAATAACACGGCTCTCATTGGAAAAAGTGACTTATTTGGAAACAAAGGAGGATGCAATAGCTTCTCCTCTATTTCACAAATAACTTCTGTCCAGGAGAGAATTAACTCAAGATATTAATGTCTGTTAGGACAACTCGCAGCTGGAATGCTTCTCGAAAGCCTGCTGGTTTGCACCTCCCGTGTATCTCCTGTTATAGCCATGGATTCACTCAGCAGATGCCAGTGCCAAAGCAGCTCGCCCTGCCTGGTCTTATGATGACTTGGAAGTGAGAAGGAAAACACTGCCTGGGGCACTTAGGAACGTGACAAGCAGTGAGTGAGGTCTCACACTCTCGATCCAGCCACTGGCATTGGCCTTACTGATGGTGCTTCGCTGAACTCCTTCACTAAGCTCTAGTAATAAAAAGGAAGTATATATGAGGGACTCCGATTCCCCCAAGATCTTGGGCTGACATTCTTTCCCTGCTGATTTAAGGGGAAAGAAAAACAGATGAAGAAATATGGTTGAGACCAACCAGGAGAGGTGTGGCCTGCTGTCCCTCTGAGGATTGCAGCTCCCTCTGCTGTGTGGGGTTCCTGGACACACACTTCTCCCATCCTGCTGCCTGAACTCCGATGGCTCCACGGGCAGCATTCTGTGACAGCATTCCTCTCACTTCTTCAAGGCTATACCCATCCATTCCAGTGAGCGAATCCAAAGCTGAGGATGTTGCATCTCTTCCAGCTCAGTTTCACAGATGTAGTGGCGAAAAGACATTCTGAATTGCCACAGAGGCAACAGCTGGGCCGTGAACCAAAGCTATCTTCCCTTTTATAAAAAAACAGGCCAGTATTCGGAGCCTTACAAAACCCTGCCTAGCCCTGCTGTTGGAGCAAAGCTTTAGGGAGCGTTTATTGATCGGCTGAGACACCTCCGCTGCTGTGACAGTTACTCAGTTATTAGAGAATATTCTCCTGGCCCTGCCGGGCCTGGCTGTTCCTTACCTCCTCACCCCCGCCGCCCCTAGCACCGCCGCGGCGCTCCCCGCGACCCCGTCTCCATGGCGACCGCTGTGCCCGGGGGCCTCGCGGGGCTGCCTCAGTAAGTGCCTGCACGGAGCGGGTGCCGAGACCTATCCCCGAAACGCCGCCCGAAGCAGGAAAGGGACGTGGGGACAGAGCGAGGGACGGCGAAGGACGGCGCGTTAGGGGCTCGCACACTGCCTGGCTAGCTCGTAGTTTTTGCGCTCGGGCGCTGCAGCGGGCAGCCCGCAGCCGGGGGCCTTGGAGGCGACATCCCGGCGGGCAGCGCTCCGCCTCCTTCTTTCGCCGCCATCTTGGCCGGGCGCCGTGGTGGTGAGCGGGGCTCTGCGGCGGTGCGGGGTGCTGCCGGGGGGGGTTGCGACGGCAACGGGGCTCCCGGCGGAGGCGGGGCGACCTGGGCGTTGCGGTTCGCGGTGTGGCGTTCGGGGAGCGGGCGGGATGGCGCCGATGTACGGCGGATGGAGGGAAGCGGGGGTGCCGTGCTGTGAGGAGGCGGAGCCGCCCCGCGGGAGCCGGCGGTACTTCAGGGCTCGGCGCCGGGCTGCGGGCGGCCCGCGGGTGCGACGGAGTGGCCGGTCGGGGCGGTCACGGTTCTGTGTGTCGTTTGTAGGCCTGCCGGGACTGCGCTGCAGGAGGACGCCATGAGCGGGAGGTGAGTGCCTGCCGTGCGCCTTGGCACGGCTAGACTGCAGCGTTGCGGTGATGCTGCAGGCGGCGAGCAGATGGCTGTGGCTGCTCTCATTTCCCAGCACTGCGCTGCCCGCTGGGCACTCTGTATATCTGGTACATCACTACGTTTGCGTTGCCCTCTTTGAAACCCCTGACTTCAACTGGCTGTAGTGGTCCGTCCCTGAAGGGAGCTTATAAGCAGGAGTGGGGACTGACTGACTTTTTACGTGGCCTAATAGCGATAGGACAAGGGGGGAAGTTTTAAACTGAAGGAAGGGAGATTTCTGTTAGATGTTATTAGTAAATTCTTTACTCGGAAAGCAGTGAGGCCCTGGCAGTGCTGACCAGAGCCGTGGGTTCCCATCCCTGCAGGTGCCTGAGGTTGGATGGGCCCTGAGCAGCCTGAGCTGGTGGGGACAGCCAGCCCATGGCACGGGGTGGGCTGGGTGGGCTTTGATGTCCCTTCCATCTAAAGTTGATTGTTTGAACTGAGTTAATTTGTGTGTTTTCCATGTCTTTAGGTTGTGGTGCAAGGCCACTTTTGCTGGCTACAAACGTGGCCTCCGAAACCAGCGGGAGCACACTGCCCTGCTGAAAATTGAAGGTGTTTATGCCCGCCAGGAGACAGAGTTCTACTTAGGCAAGAGATGTGCCTATGTATACAAAGCTAAAAAGTAAGTCAGCCTCTTACATCAGCTTTAGCAAATGCTGAGATGTGAGCAAACGATTTATGTATCTTTTGATAGAATAAAGAAAAGAATTCAGCTCAGCTTACCAATAAAATGCAGTGTCACATAGAACAACTTCCTTAGCTTGTCTTAGTTTTAAAGTTCTTTGTTAGCTTTGAACTGGATGGTGTTTTTGTCCTTCGTTCAGATCAAGAATTAATGTGAAGTGTAATTTGTAACAGTGAATGATTACGTTGAAGGAGCAAATGGGATGAAAAAGAAGCTTTGCTTGAGGCTGGTGAAAACTGAAGGCAGGTTGATAGAGCAAATTGAAGTGAGATGAATTTGAGATGAGTACTGAGTTTTTGGGATCTTTAGTGGCAGAATATTTTGTCAGGCAAAAAGAAGGTTGTATACCAGCTCTTTTGTGTCACAGCTCTGTTGCTTCTGCTGTGCTAGCAGTGGTAGAGGCATTAAAAATAGTTGTTTGTTGCCTTCTGCTTAATTTTTCTTTGAGTGTAGTTGTTAAGAGGTCAGACATGGAAGTGAAATTGCCTTAACTAAAATCGATCAGGCTTTTAGCATCACCACAGTCATTCCATTTCTTGTAAGGTAGCTGCTGCCTGTCTCCATGCCTGTGGTGTGTCTGGAGAAATCTTACAGATAAAGGTAATGCATTTCCTTTGGAATGAGACTTGAGTAAGTTTTACGTGTTTCTGTTTCCTCAGCAACACCGTAACCCCCGGTGGCAAACCCAACAGGACACGGGTGATCTGGGGGAAGGTAACCCGCGCCCATGGCAACAGCGGCATGGTCCGTGCCAAGTTCCGCTCCAACCTCCCTGCCAAGGCCATTGGACACAGGATCCGAGTGGTGAGTAGCTTTGGGAACGAGGGGTTCCTTGTCAGCCTTGGGGTGCGTTTTAATCTCATCTTGCATGTCTGCTTTTTGTACTCTGCCCCGCTTCCTACCTACTGGCAAAGGGGCTGCGGCATCAACTTTCCCTCTTACTTCCCAGATGATTGCGTGAGGTGCATGGCAAAGTCCTAAAGTAGGCATGGGAAGGCTCTTTGGGCAGGAGAGCTGACTGCTGGGTGGGAACTTGTATGCCATCAGATGCTTCTTCAAGTCGCTTGTTAGGCTTTCTGTACCTTTTCTGCATAAATGGAAGTCGCTGTTAAAGTAATGGAAGAGATCCATGATTCAAATTATAACTACAAAACTTGTTAAATTGTACAGTCCAGTAACAGGAATTCTAATGTGATTCCGTTCTTGTGCTTTTCAGATGCTGTATCCATCCAGGATCTAAATTTTTATTGGAAATAAAATACAGAATGTGTTCCATTTTCGTATGTTCCTGTTTTTAATCCCCTCCACCTATATTGAAAGATCTTATTTTTCAGTGGCATAACACCACAACACACAGCACAGTGATGTAGTAGTGACTCTGAAGTGGCTCCTGAGCTGGAGATTTGACCAGTACTTGTTAAAAGCATCTGTTGAGCAGGTTACCTTTGAAAAGGTGAATAACTGACAACCTTTATCCTGACCAGTCATTGCCTCCAACATAGCATCTGAATGTTTACAACCTTTGTAAACTGTTCACCCAGAGTTTCTATAGAAAATGAAATATTTCCTCAATAAAGGGAAGCTTATATTGGTGTTTCTCTTGAAACATCACTTTGCAATGAATGCTGTTGGGACAGCTGTCTGACATTGTCATGCAGTTTCTCTGTGTGTGTGTTAATACTTGCTGGTTTTCTTGCCATCCCTACCACAGTAGTGTTGGGATGGGAAGATTTCATACACTGAGATGCTGTTACTTTAATGAACTCCATGAGGTTTGTTGAACAAAAAGGCAATGAAAGTGGACTTAAGGATTCTTCAAGTGCGAGTTTCTTAGTGCATAAAAAATACCGTATGACTTTAAGGGAAGCTTCAGACAGCTGCAGGTTGGCATGGCTGCTGCTGATGTCATAGTCTTAGTTCACTCCTCAAAGGAGTCATCAGTACCCTGAGTGGGTGGTCGTTGCTGAGGCAGGGAAGTGGTTGCCCTCACCTTCACTCAGGTATGCTGATGTCTTCATTCCCCATGTGAGATCCTGTGCCTGGGCTGGGACACCTGAGCTGGGCCTTTGTTCTCCTGTGTTCCTGCAGTTCTCTCCTGTGGTGGGCTCGTGTTTCATTCAGGACTGATCCTTTTCTTCTGAAGGAGGTGGAACAGCTGTGTTCTGACTTAGTTAGAGTACATTATTGGATAAACACCTTTTTTAAGTGAAAATCAATAGTGGTTTGGACCTGGCTACTGACGCCTGGTGTACAAATTATTTCCTAGCTAAAACAACTGAATTTGCCTCCTTCAACAGCAAGAGGGCACTTAAGAGTGAAAAGCTGCAGCATTTACATGGATAAGCAGTGGGCAGTTTGCAGGGTACTTGAGTCAAGCAGGGCTTTATTTTTACAAGCACCGAGGAGTTGTGAGATTCAAAGAAGTGTGAGGTGGAATACACATCATTATTTTCTATAGCATTTGTTTGTTCCTCACCAAATTGTGTTTGCACACAACTGAAAGAAACAGGCGTAGCCTGTTGGAAGGCCTCTACTGCAAGTACCTTTGCTACAGCTCCTGAGTGAAAACCCCTTTCACTCCTTTCCTCAGCAGTGCAGCAGAAAATAATTGCACAGGAAGAAGCTATGGGATCAGAGGAGCCCACCAGCTGCTCCCTTACAGACCAAACCAACTGTGAGTTCCTTAACCTACTGAACATGCTGGGGGTGAAGAACGGGGAGCTGCTGGTGATGGAGATGAAGGACGTCCACATGACAGCCCCCTCAGTGCTGATGGATTTTGCTCAGGACCTGTTCAGTGTAGGTGATGGGAGGACTGAACTGCAGCAGACGGAGGAAAAAGAGGAGGAGGAAGACGTTCAACCGCACCTGGTTTTTATGGTTTGGCAAGCCACCACTTTGAAGCAGCTGATGCAGTGGGATTATCTGGATGAGACCCTCTTTAACATAAGGAACTTGTTCCCATGCGTGCCAGCTGCGCTGGTGCTGGTGGTGATCCATTCAGGCTCCCAGGAGGAGCTGTCCCGGGCCGTGGAAGCACTCAGGAGGATGCAGTGTCTGTTGGATGGCGCTTTCCAGCAGCTCGTGGTGGAGGCAGCGGTCTACAAGGCAGACCAGCCCGATAGCATCATGGAGGTCAAGAGAGCTGCATGTAGAGCACTAAGAGAAGTCTTTAATTGCCAAGAAGGTATCCTGGGACATAGCTAAACAGGGGCAAGGGACAAGGATGGGCTTTCTGGGAACAGAACCATGAGCTTGGGCAGGAGTGTGGAGGGTCTGAGAAGCACGAAGGGCCAACATAAGTTTGGAAAACACCTCTAAGATCATCTAATCCAACCATCCTCCTACCACCAATATTACCCGTTAATCACATTCCTCATTGCCTCATCTCCATGGCTCTTGAACACCTCCAGGGATGGTGACCACCATCTTGAGCAGCCTGTGCCAGCACACCACTGCTCTTTCAGAGTTTTTCCTGATATCTGACCTGTGCGATGCTTAGTGGTACTCAGTGACCAGGTTCAGATGCAGGAGGGAAGACAAGCTGGAATTTAAAATGAGGGATTGAGTCCTGGTCTGGGAATGGAAGATGCGAGTCAGAGCCCATGTGCTGTTAACTTCCAAGCATGACTGTGGTGGCTCTCACTGCCCCAAAACACATGGCTGTGGGGATGCTGCTCAGTGTGAGAACCTCCACCCCAACTCCATCGCTGGGGCTTCCCATGACTGCTAATAGCTGTACCACCAGCCTTGTGTTCTTCTCAGTGAGAAGCAGTAATTCTTTTGGGTGAGCTGTAGGGAAGGGCTGTTACCAGCGTGGTTCCTGCTGTGCTCCTATCCTGTGTTTCCTCCCCTAGATGTCAGCTCACCGAATCCCAGTTCTGCTTGTCCAGCTCAAATCAGCGCCCAGCAGTGGGTCGCTGTCCTCAGCCTGAGCTTGTGCCACGTGAGGTATCACAGATGAGTTGCAAACGAATTCCTGGAGACAGCAGGATTTGCAGGTTGGGTTTAATGCCGTTCACCCAGGTGTCTCTCTGTAGAATATTTCCTTCGTGGTGCTTTGCTTGTCTGCCAGTCCTGCACAAGAGTGATGCAGTGCACGATATCTCAGCTGCCAGAAGGGGACGCTGCTCCCTCAGCTTGATGCCAGCCTTGCTCCAAAGCCCTGAGGTCTTCCCAGCATCAGCTGGGCAGGCAATCCACCCTAGCAGAAATCACTGAGTTTCTGCTTGCTTTCTTTGCTGCATGGTTCCCAGCAGCACAAAGTTCCTGACATTCCTCTGGGTTCTCTGCAGCCACAGGACAGGGGGTGAGCAAAGTTTGCTTCTGGCTCTGACTTGCTGGCCCAAAGGCTGCAAACAAGATAAAGGTCCCTCTCCTGCCGTGGTGCTGTTTGCCATCAGCACGTTGGTCTTTCCCAAGCTACTCCTGCGTGCCAGAGTAGACAAAGGGTCAAGGACAAGCTGTCTGAGCAGTTGGATGTGTGCAGACTTTCCCACCTGCCTTGCTGGAAGGGCTGGGGATAGGCTCACACCAGAGTCCATCAGGAATGGGGGGTCTTGGGTGGGGGGCACTGTGGGAGCGGTGGATGGTTTTGGTCTCTATCAGCAGTGAGCCCAATAAAAGCTGAGCTCACTTCTCGCCCTCTCTTTCTGGGCAGGGCAAGGCACTGTGGTTAGCTGGGTTTTTTTTTCCTGTTAGGGCTTCATAAGGATAACCTTTTTTTTTTTTTTTTTTTCCCAGATCTTGTATCCACCTAAAATCTTATCTGTTATGGAGAGAATTATTAAAGCCTTGTCTTTATTTGATTTCTCTGTGTGCATCTCTGAGCTGTATAGCTCCGAGCACCAGGTGCCATACAAACTCATGCAGAGCAGGGGGGATTTGCAGGGATTTTCCCTGAGGGAAAGGATCCTCCAGGGGAAATTTTGAGTGTGGATTCTTTCCGTGGTGATGTGGTGCATCGTGCCTACGTGCCAGGACAAAGTGCGAGCGCACCTTGTGTGCCAGGAAGGCACCCTGCCAGCTGCCCAACTGCAGGCTCTCTGAGGCTCCCAGGCAGCCGTGCAGGCACTGTCTGACATCTCTCACAGGTTCCGTGGCTTTCCATTGCAGTAAGGGGAGGTGGGCTTGGAGAACCGAGAGGAAGAGTTTGAAGAGCTGCACTGAGGACTGTCAAAAATTGGTACAAAAGTCCTTTCTCGTGTCCTCTCACTTTAGATGAGAGGTGAATCACGGTGAATCATCTCCTAAGGGGCCGGATCCCATGGGTTTTTAGTCTTGCTCAGAGCTCACAGCACTGTGTCTCTGTACCAAGCACCATGTCTTCCTCTTTTTGCAGTCCAAAATGAACAGATCTTTGCTCTTAGCGGGGCACGGGCACATGCAAGAAGTACAATTGCCCTCATTTAGAGCAAGCTGTTGATTTGCTGCCAGCACATCATCGGGTTGCAGTGTGAAGGCAAAGGGCGGAACAGCAGGACCTGTCTGTACATCCAGGTCTGCATTCAGGTGCCTGCTGCACTCCAACATCACTCCGTGGGCACTGCACACACTGCTGAGCTGACGCTGCCTCTGCCTCGCTGTGCTGTATCTCTTTAAGCAACACAGAGGAAGATAAAAGTGTGTTTGCTCTTAGGTCCCTCCTCTGTTAATGAGTAAGGAAGTGTAAACGAGGTTGTTTGGGTATTGTGGGTGATGTTCACCTCTCCAAGCAGCCCTTGCTGGCAGCAGTATGTGTGTACCCAAAATTAACAATACAACTGCAGTGGCCGTGATAAACAGCTCCATCCATTCCCAAATATTAGTTTTTGGATGAGCTTACCAGCAGTTTAAACATCAGAGAAACGGGAAGCAGACCTCGTTCTGGGCGTGGGATGCAGAAAAGCCCCCTCACTGAGCAAGATTCCTGTAAACGCAGAATCTGGCTGACCTTAAGGCCGCAGCTGGCTGGTGTCAGGCTGGAGCCCTGGTGTGCAGACAGCTGCTCTTGGGGTTACAGCTGTACAGGAGCGTGGGCTCCTGTGCCAACAGACCCTGATCTTTGGAAGAGGACCCTAACCTTGTTTATCTCCTCTGACTTGATTACCAGCACTAGTCAATGAGTAAGGTCCTTTTATTAAGAGCCAGAGAGGCTGTCTGAAACCCCCGCCCTGACTGTCTGACCCCACAGTGCCGGTGTGGGGATGTGTTTGCTGAGCCTGTTGTAACTGGGACACACATTCTCCTGGCTTAAAGCTATTGGCACACAGTGACCTTCCCAGGCTGCCCTTCCTGATACCCATGGTCAGGCTGGATGGGGCTCTGAGCACCTGATGGAACTGTAGGTGTCCCTGTTCATTGCAGGGAGTTGGACCAGGTGGCCTTTAAGAGGCCCTTTCAACTCCAATACATCTATGTTGTCCCCTAGAGGATGTCTGCAAGAGCAGTGCTGCTGTCGGCACCTTTCAGCTGTTCACATCCTCCCGTATTCTTTGCAACAAGACATTAAATGTATGGGGAATGTCGTGCGTAGCACAGTAAACGTTTACCATTGCTGCTGGGACTTCCCTCTTCACCTGACAGCCGTGCCAGGGCCGGGCAAAGCCCGAGTCCACCGGTACCGGAACCGGGAGATGCTCTGGGCTCGGGGCGGGAACCGGGGCCGGTGGGGGCGGTGCCGGGGGCGGTGCGGAGCTGCGCTCAGGGAACGCGGCGGCGGCGGCAGCGGGGGATGGAGGCGGCGGAGCTGCGGGAGCTGCGGGCGTTGGTGGAGCGGGCGGGCGGGCGGCGGGCGGTGCTGCTGGTGGCCGAGGTGGTGGCGGACGGCGCTCCGGCGGCGGCCACGTTGGCGTCGTTCGCCCGGGAGCTGCTGGGCGACGAGGCTCCTCCGGGGCAGGGGGTGGAGCCGGGATGCCCATCCCGGTCCCGATGCCGGCGGCGGGAGCTGGGGGCCCGGCTGCTGCTGGTGCTGTGCCGCGGAGGAACGGCGCGGGGCCGCGGGAGCCGTGCGCGGCTGCGGGAGGTGGTGCGGGACGTGCGGGGCCGTTTGCCTCGGGGGCCGCCGCCCGCCGTCGTCGGCGTTCTTCTGCCCGGTGGGGACGGGGAGGACGCGGCGGTGCTGGACGCGACGCTGCGGCGGCACTTCCCGGCGGCGGGCACCGTGCAGGCGGCGCGTTACAGCCCCGGGAGTCCCGCAGCGCTGCGGGAATGCCGCACCGCCGCCTGCCGAGCTCTGCGGGCCGCCCTGCAGCACCCCGCAGGTACCGAGGGTTTGGGGAAATCGGACGGGGGAGGGATGGAGGGTGGCACGAATGGGGCACGCATTGATCTCCCTGATCCGGCCCGCTACCTCACTTCTGCAGGATTTGCCAGGGAGATCTGCCCCTCCCCAGGGACTTCCTGCTGTCCCCAGTGGGATCCGTTTCATGCAGTGGGATCTGAGCCTTCCCAACAGGCTCTGCCCCTTCCCCGTGGGTCTCCTCCTGGGGAGGATGGGCTGTGGGTTGGGAAGCAGGGATGTGGCAGGCAACGGCTGTGGCGTGGTGCTTAGGATGCACATTCAGGTGCTGATGGATGGGCATTCTGGGGCTTGGGGTGCAGCCCTGGCCGCAGAGGGCAGGCAGGTTCTGCAGGAGGAAGATGCTGGCATTGGCTTCACGCAAGTCAGAACAATAACAAGTGAGCACTTGGTTCTAAAACCACAAGCTGTTGGCAGCTAGGTGAGCAGCATAAGGATGGCAGGGTGAGAGCCTGAGGAACAGCATTTGATGCACAGAGAAGGGTGAGTGGTGTTTACCTGCAAGCACAGGATGCAGCCCCAAGAATCAGGTGCTTCTTCCCATTGGCTCAATCCAGAATCTTGGATCTGAGCCTTCAAGGGCTTTGAGACCACCAGGACCCATTGCATTTTCCTGCAAGGGTATGAGGCTGCATTCTACCCACTCTTTGTGCCAATGCATGCATGGTCTTCTTTCCAGCTTCCTTCCTGCAGCCTTTCGCTTTCCTCACATAATTCCTGCAAGAATTTCTTCTAGTAGTGTCCGCCAGTTCTGGGCACAGCAGCTGCAGGAGCAGGGAAGCATCCCTGAGTGCACACTTTTTTTTCCCCACCTTTGTGATTTGCTGGCATTTGCCTCAGTGCATGAATCTTTGGGATTATCTGTGGATTTATCTTTCACGCCGGTGTGGGTGTGGAGTGCAGTGGAGAAAGAGGAGCAGAAAGCCAGAGCGGTGCTGTGCAGGCAGCCCATTGGCTTTACAAGCACTGTGGGTAGGAGGACTCAGCATTGCTCACCAGGACTCTGCTGGTGCTCTGAGTCATAGAAGCGTCCCATGAACTGTATTGGTAATGAGGATGCTCCTCAGCTTCAGGGTTCAACCTGATGCAAGATCAGCTTCTTTCCACGCCCCTGTGAGCCGTGTGCTCCAAAATGCCTATGTGACCCTTCTGTGCCCACCTAAGAGCTGGGGATCTCTCTGGCAGTGCCAGCCCATAGGACAGCATGAGCTTCTCTGGAGCCCAGGCTCCTTCATCCCATGGCTCTTCCCAAGGAGAATAAGATTTTTAGTGGAACGTGCAGGAGGAATGCGTGCGAGATGGGCCTGGGGTTTGGAGCAGCTTGCAAAGCAGGTTTGAGGAATGTTACCAAAAAACAACCCTTAGCTGGGGCTGAGCTTGTCATGTTTCCCTTCTGGCCTTTGCAAAGGATTTGTGCCAGGCTGCTCCCCACTGCGTCCTCAAGGACTGAAATCAGGGGATGTGTTGGTGGCTGGAAGTCTGGGGCTGTCAGACAGCAGGAAATGCTGCTACTGTGAGCCCTTTGGTGTTGCAATAAGACGAAGGACGCTGAAGTGGTTTATCATTTGCCACTGGGAGACAAGATCTCCTAGGAGGTGAAAGGCCAAGTGGCATTTAGATGGGGATGCTGAGCCGTTGCAGACTATAAAATAAGCTGCTGCAGTGTTTTGCTATAGCAGCATGAAAGTTTGCAATAACTTGCTGCTACCTCTGTTGTCCTTTAGATGAATTTCCAGGGCAATGGGGAGCTTTCAGGTCACTATGAGGGTTTGCAGGAGCTGTTCCATGCTTTCCCAGGGTGGTGGGTTTAGCTGTTGGAGTTGGGCTGGTGGGAGTTAGGCTGGTGGGAGCCAGGGGAGCAGTGCCTCTGATGTTCTGAATGCTTCTGTGCTTTATCCAGAGGAGGGGAAAGAGAGGGAAAGGTGGAGGATGCCTGCCCTCCTGCAGTGCATCTCCTGGAGCCGGAGGAGCCAGAGAAAAGGCCACGTGTCAAAAGCTGCCAACAATGTCCATGAAGGTATGCCCAGCTGCCTTGCACACATGCTGATTGCTGGAGGCTCCTCACCGACTCCTTGGCTGTCCATATGCCCACACCTCTTGTTGGTGGCCTCCTGACACTGTTTCCTGCTCCAGACACCACTTCCTGGCCCAGGTTTGGCCAGAACCCGAAGACAGACAGTGTTCGCCTAAATAAAAGCATGCTGGGCCCAGTGCCTGGGAGCACTGCTGGGCAGTGACACAACTGTGCATCCACACAGTGAGTTGGAAGCATCACCCCAATCCTACATGCTGCATTCTGCATGAAGCGCATTCCTAAACCACTGACAAGAGGGAGGGCAGTCAGCTTCAGGCTCCAGTTCAAAGCAGGCAGTGAAGCCTCAGACCTGTGCAGCTCATTTGGAGGCTGCTGAAACCACAGGACTCTGTGGGGCCCCTGCTCTTTTGCTGCATTTTAAGGGGATGTTGAGTTTGTAAAGCAAAAGGAGAATCCATTACAAAAAAAATCACCTGTGCTTAGGTGGTATCTACCATTCACTTCGTCTCCATGCTTTATGTCTGTAGCGCTTTAAGCTGCAGTTTACATGAGGAAGGGTTTCCCACTCCACTGTCCCCTGACCTCTCTCTGCTCTTTGCAGACAACTTGCAGGACCCCCAAGAGGTGGCTCTGACCAGTCTGTCTCCCAATGGAAACTATGAAGATGCTGCTGGAGGTGTGGGCACCTAAAGCTGTGGGCACCTGATGTGATCCCTGTCCCGGTTCTGCCTGGCTGGTGTGGAGCTGTAGAAGGAGCAGCTGTGCCCACTCACCCTCAGAGAGCCCACAGATTTCACCAAGGTCTTCTGTGGCTGCCAACAGCCTCTGAGCTCCATGACAAAGCCACCCCCTGCCTATGGGGCTGTGCTGGTGGACACTGGGCTTTGGAGGAGCCCTTTAGGAGTGTATCCTCCATCCTGGGCAAGGTGACGTGGGGACTTTAGCTTCCATCTGCCCAAACAAAGGCAAACGAACAAAGCTCCCCACTCAAATTGCTAGAGATGGCCTCCCAGGCAAATGGATTCTTCTGCCTTATTTTTCTGCTTTATTCTTTATTCTGAAGCTGCTGACCTCTCTTTGATCTAGGAAAAAAAAAAAAAAAGACAATTAATGCAGTGGCATGGAGATTGCAGCGGGACTAAGTATGAAGTCTCGTATCTACCAGCCAGTTGAAAAGCTTGGAAACATGTGAATAACATGAAGAAATACAGCTCTGGACAGCAAATATAACACAAAAGATATTCCTGGCATCTGGAGCAGAGGGTGGTTCTGAGAGCAGGATGTGTCCGTCTGTCCCATCGTGGAGCTCGCAGACTGACTGACACACTGCCCGTGCTGGAGGGAGGCAGACAGGACTGCGGTGTGCTTGGGGTGAGATGGGGTACGGCACAGGTCTGTCGTACCTGGGACATCTCCACAGCTGTGCTGGCAGCCACTTGATAGAAGTGTTTAAACATCACCTATTTAAGCAGTTCCAAAGGGCTGCCTGTGGCCTGTGGGGCAGCATGGAATCATAGAGTCACAGAACAAAGTCACAGGCTTGGTTTGGAATAGACAGCAAAGTTCCAACCTCCTGCAGGGTTGCTTTATGGGTGATATGATGTAATGCTCAAATACCTCTTTAAACTTTTATTTTAATGCAACGTAAAGCGGGTTTCATTTTATTTTTAGCACAAACGGCTGGGTTTTGTCTGTGCCTGGCCGTCCTCAGCTCCCCTCAGCTCAGGCAAAAACTCCGGCCCGTCCTGCAGCCCCGCTCCACACTGGATCGCAGCAGTGCATCCTACAGTCATAGAACTGAGTCAAAAGTGTCCCTTAAAGGCCTTCTGGCCCAACTCCCTGCACTGAACAGGGACACCAACAGCTCCATCAGTGCTCAGAGCCCCATCCAGCCTGACCTCAGCTGTCTGCAAGGACGGGGCACCACCACCTCTGTGCAACCTGTGCCAGTGCCTTACTGTGAAAAACTACCTTCTGACAGTGCTGTTCTGCCCTTTGGGAGCAGAAGTGCTTTCCTGCAGGCCATGGAGCACGGCCCTGCATTAGCCCTGTGTTAGCCCAGCACTCTGACCTCCATCCTTTCCCCACGCCGAAGTGCTGCGCTGCGTTCTGCGCACCTCGATGATTTCCTAATTGAAGGGCACTGTTATTCCAAGTGCTGGCTGTAATCAATAAACACACTCAATTTCTCAACTGGAACTTGTTTCTTTTTTTGTTTTGTTTTGTTTGTATTTTCAGTTTGCCATAGGGTTGTCCTTAAAATAAGGCGGTGCGTGGTTTAATTGAGCTAAACGCCACGTGCAGTGCGGGGTAACGCCGCTGCCACCACGCGCCTTCAACGTGCGTAAAGCGTACAGCCCGCCACTGCGGCCGGGCGGGAAGGGCTGCCCGACTTCCGCCTGATTCCCCACGGCTTTTCGAGCAGGCGATCGCCGCGGCCACCTTTGCCCGGCAGCTGAGAGGCCCTGCCGGAAGGGGGCCTATGCGGCACTTCCGGGCCGGGTGGCGGCGGAGCGGCAGAGGCGCGGAGGGGATTCCAGCGGCAGCAGCGGTGCGGCTGAGCCGGAGCGGAGCGCAGCGGAGCGGGCGCCACCTCCCTCCGCGGGCCGGGCGGGCGGCACTATGATCACCTCGGCCGGTGAGGGAGCGGCGCGGGGCCGTGCAGTTCGCCGGGGTTTCGCTGAGTCAGGGCCGTGACTGGGCGCCGTCGCAGGCCGCGGGGCCGCCGGTCGGAGGACTCGGAGGGGCGGCCCGAAATGGGCCTTCATCTCTCCGGCCGGGTCACCCGTGGCCGCCGTCTCCGCGCGGCTCGGCGGCCACGACCGGCGATTTAAGCGTGAGCTATCCGGAGGCCTCTCGCTGCTCGCCCGTAGAATCGGGGCCGGCGCTCCGTTGGGGACGGGCGGGAGGCAGAGGCTGCGTGAGGAATGAGATGTCAAACGCTGCTTCTGGACCTGCGGAGAGCTTTTATGGTTTTTAAGAAAATAGGAGGAGTGTTTCTGAAAGTACTCAGGACAGAACTTGGAATGTGAATGGTTGTGGCTTTGGGAGGGAAACGTCGCAGAGCATGGCAGTCTGCAGGCAGTGCTCTGTTTGTCAGCTCTTGGTTTTATGTTTGAAGCCTTGTTGCAGTTGAGAAGAAGCAGGAGTTCATTTTGAAGGAGTTTTAAAAGAGGAGAAATAGTTTGTTGAAGATCAGTGAGATTGCCTTTACCTGGAGGTTTGGGAACATGTGGGTAAAAACAAACTGCTTATTTGGGGCAGAGTTGCTGTAACAGCATGGAGCCCTGTGCTGCTACCAGTTGCACCTGTGGGGTCCTTCAGTGTTCTTCCAGTTGCTGCTGACAGATACAAGTCCAAAATCTCTGACAATAGAAATTCCACATTTTACAGGCAAAGCGAGGAACTTTCTTTTGTCAGAAAGCTTTTCTTGTCATTGCACCTCAGCCATTAGAGCTCCAAATATAACTTGGTCCTATTGCTGCTCTTCGTATTCAACACAGAGATCAGATCAGTCATCTTTTTGGCTTTTTGCTGACAGCTGCCTTATCTCAGCAGACTGGCCAGCTCCAGGCCTCCAGTCAGCCTTTCTGAGTCGTGGTTCCTAAGACCTTTTGTCATTGCTCAGCTCTGTACGCCCCAGCCTGCTCCTGTAGCAGGGTGCCTAGCAGAGGATACTGGTTGTGTGTGGGCACATCTGTGCCAAGCAGAGGGGAGGATTGTCTCCTGCATCTGCCAGGAAACACTCTCCCACATCTCAGTGTGAAGTTTGGGTTCTGTGCCTCCTGGTGCAGCCATATGATATTGTTGGTAGTGTTTCAGCTGAGTTTGCACTGCCACTGTGATTCCTTTCTATGTCAAGTGTTTTAGATTTGATCTTTGCTCTCCCTTTGGAATGTTACACTCCCCTTGGATTCTTCCCTCCCTTCTCACAGTTTGTCAAAACCTTTTGAAAGCCCAGTTCTGCCTGTCAGCAGGCTTGCTGGCCTTTCTAGTTTGGTATCTCCTGCAGGTTTAAAAAAGTTATCAATGTATGTGACATGGAAGATCAACATTAGTGAGTTGTGCTGGAACTCAGGCAGGTCCTCTGCCCATTCTTTCAGCTGCAGCCTTCTGGTCTGACAGTGAGCCATCTATGGCTGTTCTTCCATCCAAGCTCTTCAAAAAAGGATCATCTTTTATGAGGAATGTACCTTTTCAATTATAAATTATAAGCTATTTTATTTTTAGTACGAACTTGGATCTGGTCTTGGAATGTTAATATGGAAGATTTTACCAGCATTCCAACATCAGCGTTCTTTCCTGTTTTTATTTTTGAGCTAAATGGCACATTCACATCTAAAGCAGTCCCAAACTGACTGTGATCTTGTTTTGCAGCTGGAATTATCTCTCTTCTGGATGAAGAAGAGCCACAGCTCAAGGTAAGCTCAAGGTGCTGCTTATTACATTTGGCAAAAAATAATGGCAAATGCATTGCTTTTGAGCTTAAAGTAAAAAATGCTTGGATCTCAGTAACTGTAATTCTTAGCCAGGAACAGGTGAGCTCCAGGTAATATCCAGTCTGAAAGCAAGGACTGAAAAAAAACAGATGGCAAAGTTCTTTGTTTTGAATATGGATCAAACTGGGGCTTTGCTGAAGCCTCCGCTTATCTTAATCATAGTGGGACTTTGTTACTTAAATGTGTACCAGAGACTGCATTTTGACTATGTAAAATTCAAAGCTGAAGAGTTGTTAGCATAACTGCAGGCATGTGAAATAATAATCACACTTAAGAGTTTTCTCTTGAAAGAAAGTTGCATTAGTAATAAGAGAAGATAACAGCAGCAGGAGCTCTGCAGCCCTCAGAGTTCTGAATCCACTGGACGACACCAAACACCCAAAGTGATGATGGATCGGTGATGCTCTCTGATTGTCTGAGCACAAGGACAGATCTCCTTTTAGGAAGGAGGGGTGCATCTTGTAATGTAGGCAATCCCCTGCAGGTTTTGCTTCAAAACAGACATAAATGGTGATAGATTTGATCTATCCTGCTTTGCTCTGAGCTGGTTGGAAGTGGGCTGTTTACAGCCTGTATATCATTCATCTGGGAAAGCATAGTGTCCAAGTTAATTAATAGTGTTGGCTGGTGTAGACCGTGGGCTGGAGTTCTTTGTGCTATCTTAAGGTTGTTCCAGACCCTTTGAAAACTTTGCATTTTGAGGAATTTGAGCTTTCATCTGTTTTAGCCAACCAGACCTCACAGAGAGACCATGGGAAGGAGCATCAGGCTCCTCTGCTCGTAAGTGAAGCAGCCATTTTTTTGCAGAAGAGTTGCAAAGATTAGAGAGCCTTTGTGGAACTTTATTAAAGTAGGGCTTGTTGTTTAGGTGGATCAATTCTTGTTAGTGCTGGATCACACATAATTTTTTGCCGAGGGAAGGTACTAAATGCATTGTTTATGTAACATAACTTTGTATTATTATTATCTCTAGGAGTTTGCTCTTCACAAGCTGAATGCTGTTGTCAATGACTTCTGGGCAGAAATCTCCGAGTCAGTGGATAAAATGTAAGAAAAAGCACCCGTTACTGCAGGGTGTGCTGCTTTAAGAGGAAATGATACACTAAGTGCATGTCATTCTCCTTGCCTCATACTGGCTATGGGATCTAGCCTCATGCTTCCTAGAAAGCATTAATTTTGAAGGAATGTGGTGTTGAAACTGTCATCCCAAAGACGAAAGTTCAGCCAGTCTGACGTGTGGCCTTTAAGAGAACCGAGCACAAAGATGAAGCTCTTCTCTCTCCTCTTTTCAGTGAAGTTCTCTACGAAGATGAGGGCTTCCGGAGTCGGCAGTTTGCTGCTTTGGTTGCTTCCAAAGTGTTTTACCACTTGGGAGCTTTTGAGGAATCTCTCAACTATGCCCTGGGAGCCGGTGACCTCTTCAACGTCAACGACAACTCGGAATATGTGGAAACGATCATTGGTAAACAGCTGCTGCTGCCAAAGAAAACGCAGGCATTTGTGTTATCAGAACTGTCCTGTTTAGAGATTTCCCTTGCTTTAGCTGTTTTTCCCCACATTCCACTCCTTGTATTGGAATTGTTGCTGTTGCTACTTTTACTCAGTTTATTTTTGCTTTGTTTTCCAGTCCACTTTAAGATCCCATAACAGAACTGACGTAGAACTTACTGCAGTTTTTTCCTATTCTTAACTGTTGTTCCACTGCAAGTTCCTAACAGCAAAATTACTTTGTGTATTTTTCCTTCTCTCATTTGTTTTTCTCGTGTTGTCAATGTCAGCATAAATTTGGGAATAATCATCTAATAAAAACAGCTGCTCACCAGGGGCTGCCATTTTTTAAATTCTCTTTTAAACAAAGCAGCAAGCCAGATGTTGAGCCTTTGAGTAGGTTAAGTGTTTTTTTCTAAAGTATCATCCGCTGGTATGGGTTGCTGTTCAGAGGATATGATGGACGTAGGCTGGCTTTCAGTCTCCCCAGCTAATGCTTGTGGTGGATTAGGAAAGTCTCCTATTGCTGCTTCTATATTTGTTTCAAATATCCTGTTCTTGAACCAAGATAATGACTTTGGTTCCACTTTAAATGCATCTTCTTGGTTTTGCTGTTACAGTCAGTTTGCTGGATGAGATTATAAATGTTTTTCCACTGCTGTCTGTACCTTTGACTGCGCAAGTAGCTCATGTGCCTCATCTGTGCAGCTGTGTTGTGATGGCAGAATGCTTTCATGCACAATCTGGTCTCTTCCTCAGGAAGGTGTAGTGAGCCCCGGGTTGCCACAGAGTTTCAGAATAAATTGATACACTGGCTATGATTTAATTTTGAGTAGAAGATTTGGGTAACTGTTTAAAAATGGGACAACTGCTGAGAGCTGGAAGTGTCAGATAGCTCTGGAGAGGTTGTCATCTACTGAATTTACTGACTTCAGTGTCAGTAGTATGGAGATGCATTTTGACACGATAGTGTCAGTGTTGTTGGTCTTGCTGTTATGCATAGGATGGCTTTTGAACGTCTTCTGTGATAACTGCTTATTTTTTCCACACTGATCTCTGTCTGTTTTCCAACCTACGTGGAAACTGTAAACCTGTAGGAAGCTAACATCTTTTCCTCTGTATTTAATATCATTCCAGCAAAATGTATTGACCACTATACCAAGCAGTGTGTGGAGAATGCAGAGCTGCCAGAAGGAGAAAAGAAACCTGTTGATGAAAGGCTAGAAGGCATAGTGAACAAAATGTTCCAGCGGTGCTTGGATGACCACAAGTACAAGCAGGCGATTGGCATTGCTCTGGAGACACGCAGGCTGGACATCTTTGAGAAAACCATCCTCGAATCGGTACGAGCTTGTTCTGAAAAACCAAACTGTGAGGCTTTGTGTGCACAGGTTTTGCTCTGCAGTTTTAAAATGGAAAGGAGGTAGATTTGTCCTAATTTCTAGATCCCGTTTTGGCAGCTCAAACCCAAACTTTGTGTCTCTGAATTTCTTTTCAGAACGACGTTCCTGGGATGCTGGCCTACAGCTTGAAGCTCTGTATGTCTTTGATGCAGAACAAACAGTTTCGTAATAAAGTCTTGAGAGTTCTAGTTAAAATCTACATGAATCTGGAGAAGCCAGACTTCATCAACGTGTGCCAGGTAAACTTCTCAGGGCGCTGTTTAAAGATGTCTCAAAAGTTGTTATTCTTACAGGTGTCCAATCAAGTACCTCTAGCAATGTTTCATTTCTAACCAATGAAATGTCTTTGCCCGATTGCATGATTCAAATTTATATCATAATGAATGTGAGGAAAGAGATGCAGATGCTCTACAGGTGGTCAACAGAGAAGGGATAATGTTCCAAGGCAGTTTGGGGACACAAACAACTGATCATTTCAAGTAGGGAGCAGAAGATAGCAGTTCTGCTGTTTGGAATTCTATTTATTCCTCCAAGGAAAAATTACAGTGGTTTGGGTTTGCTTTTTACTTTTTTTCTTTCTTTTTTTTTTTTTTTTTTTTTTTGGCAAGCTGCTGTCTGCATGTATTTAGACAACCAAATATGAGGTTCCTCAGGTTATTGAGCACTCAACTGTATTGGTATGTCGTCTACACGTGACTTAGGAGTGCTAAGACAACTCTCCAAAATGACAGATATTTCTTTCATGTGCTTTGGAGTTTTTTTTTGTCAACCTCCAGAGATAAAGCTGCATAAATAGGAAGGGCTGAATCGTGTGTCTTGAGTTTATAATACTTGGTCTCATTTTTTAAACTAACCTGTGAAAACTCTGTAGATTCTTATTGCCTGCTTACTCTGAAGAGATATTCCATGGAAGCAGCATATAAGGCAACTAGAAAATGGCACATGGCCTCACTGGTATTTCTTTTTCGTTCTGAGATATATGAACTCTGATTTTTCTCTTTTCTGTTTCCCTTCCTCACCCTCAGTGCCTGATATTCTTGGATGACCCACAGGCTGTAAGCGACATCTTGGAAAAACTAGTGAAGGAAGATAACCTTCTCATGGCTTATCAAATTTGCTTTGACCTGTATGAAAGTGCTAGCCAGCAGTTCTTGTCTTCTGTGATCCAAAATCTTCGCACTGTTGGAACTCCTATTGCCTCCGTGCCGGGATCCACCAACACTGGCACTGTCCCTGGCTCAGAGAAAGACAGGTGGGGCTTGAGAAGAGGCACACTTGCTCAGTTACAGTTCTGCTCTGCTGGAGCTTCCTGTGTGTGTGGCTCTGCATTGCAAGTTATTGAGTTACTCTATGTAAGCTTGGGTAACAGACAAAGCGTGGCATTTGCTCAGGGTGAAATTGTATGTGACCAATGGATGAGTTCACTGTTTGCATTCTCTTTGCAGCTTAGGGAAGCAGGGTGCATTTGTGTGCTTCGTGTAGCTCAGCTAATGAGCAGCAGTGCATTAATGCTCTGATGCTGTGTGCTCTTGGCAGAAACTGGTGGAGTTAAAGGGCAACTGTGAGCAAAAGGCACATGGCAGTCACACACAGGTTTGGCTTCCAGTACTTGCAAGATTGGAGGTGATACTGCACTGTTATATGTCCTTTTGTATTTTCAGCAAAAGGAGCTAGCTCAAATATAGTCTGAGTTTTGTTCAAGTCCTAAACTTAAAACTTGTTCAGTGCTCAGCATCAATGGCTATTAACTGTGAAAAGCCCCTGGTAATTAAAAAATGCCTGAAATTGGCACTAGCAATCCCTCAATGTCTTTTTATTTTACTTTTTGACTACTTAGAAGTAATCGACCTACATGATTTTGTTTTAAACCTGTTTATAGAGAGTCAGCTCTCCAGCCTAAGGCTGCTGCCCGGCAAGGATGCAGTGTGGAAGAAGTTTGTGTTCCAGCTGCTCTTTTGTCTCCAGAGCTGTCATGGCTGTACACAGCCTGATTCCCCTACCATCTTTGACAGTGTGTGATGGAAAACGCTGCCTAAGTCAAGGCTGGCTGAGTGTAAGGGTTTATGCAGCTGTGAGGAACTGGTTCTGACTGAACCAATGATATGGGTGTAGAGAAGCTATTCTTTCTTCTTCCCTATTAAAGTAAAAGCCAAGGCACAAAAGAATATATAAATCAGCCTGTGAAGCATGAGGAGAGAGTGCTAACAACAGCTTCATACCTCATTTATGTGTCAACACTAGCATTTATGCTAATAGTGATGAGCTCAAGGCTTTTGGGTGGGGATATAATGACCCTGGCTAGATGTTGACCCTATTTTCTCACTTGTTTCTGCCTGTTCATTCACTACAAGCAGCTCTATTTTTGTCTCACTAATGAAGTTAGAGGGTGGGAATTTCCAGGCCCTTGTCTTCTAGTGGTCTGACAGCTGAACTTAGAGGAATTTGCTTCGCAGCAGTGACCTCCAGGTATTCACTCCTTGTGTGTCAAAGACATGGTATTTCCAGTTGTCATCTCTAAATCCTGACTATATCCTACTATATTGGGGTAGTGTTTAGCTGCTATTACAATGCTTGGCTGGTTTCAAGTGCTGAACTGGGTTGCATTTTTGAATTTTTATCTTTATTTAGTGACGCTATGGAAGCAGAAGAGAAACCAGGAAGCACCTGTGTGGGGAAACCTGCAGAAATCGTGAGTGCCACTTCCAAGAATGTGCCTTGCTTAATTGTTCTTGTGTGTTGGAATCTGTGGGGTTGTTGGATTGGTTTGGCTGATACAAAATGGAATTTCACTTCTGTCTTGTCCGGAGTCCAGCTGACAGACATTCTCTGAGGACCTGATCTGGCAGTCTAAAAGTCCACCATTTTAGATACTGAAAGCTGGAGGAATTTTCAGAAGGAATTACTGGGTCCAAAAAAAGGAACACAAGTAGAAAGATTTGGCTTATTTCTTTGCTTTTTGTTGAAATAATGAACTCCTGGAGAAAAGGGCCTGAAATTTGACTCCTGCTGAGAGCCTTTCCTGATGAATTAGCTAATTCACCAGCTGGATGTTTTATTCTTGTGAAATCCAGGTGAACCTTAGGTGCTCAATTAATTTGGTGTTTTTTCCTCTTTTGAAATTTTTTCATTTTCTGAAATCCAGCTGCAGTTTTGGCTAGACAGGACTGATGTTCTGCAGGAATGGGAGAAGGGGGTGCTAATAAAAACATCAAGTTTCTTTTCTATAAATGAAGATTCTTCTGTCTGGCATGGTGGCATCTTCCTTTTGTTCTCCTTTCCTGAGTATCAGAGAAAGCAAGTTCATTTCTAGCATGAACACACAGTTACATTTCAGCATTTCATTCTTAGCTAATGCAGTTCTGACAGTTCTGTTGCTGAGGAAAGGAAACTGTATATGGGGAAAAAAAAGAAAGCCCAAAGCAAGATGTTTTTTTTTTCTTTTTGTTTTCCCTGTGGTGCAGGTTTGCAGATTAGATTTGGAAATTTGTGAGAGATTCTTGCAGGTTGGTTAAAAAGAACAACATTTTACTTAAGCGCAAGCAGAAGTGCTTTCTTGGAATTATGTTCTGGAGTGAATTTTCTTGCTGCATCTGAGGAACCTGTGCTTTTGTGCACTAAAGGTGTCTCAAATCAATTTCTGCTGAGTTGGCATTGCTGCCTGTGCCAAGGGATAAGTGCACAACAACGGTTTCTGTGGCCAGAAATTCTTGAGCTTAATCTTCCACAGTTCAGAATGATAACTACAAAGGAATAATTGAGAGGATTAGTCTAAGGGCTGAGCTACTTAGCTTTTGCTGTTCTCTGACCAGCTAATAGGGCCAGAGAGTAGCAGTGTCCTTTTCATGGTTCTCAAAAGGTACTTCATCTGGGACTTAAATTGTGGAAGCTGTTCCACAGTAGGGAAGAAGGAGGCATTCTCAAAGGGTTCTGGAAGATAAATGTATTAGGAACCCTAGTTCCACTAGCTTCTGTTCTAAATAAAATCTTTAGCTCAAAAGAAGGTCAGTTGGATGATGTAAAGTGTTGTGGCTTTGTGGTCCTCTTTAATAAAACTTCCATGGGAATGCAGGTTCATATTTATAACAGTGGTTGCCTCTTGCAGGAGACTCATCTTATCTGTAAGACCAAACATAACAGCTCGCAGAAAGTCAGATGTCACTGATACCTCTCACTTTCAATTAAAGCATTTTCTTTCATAGATTTTCTTCTCCCACCTGCACTCTTGTGCACAAAGGAGTTGAGTTATCTGAGAGTTGGTGTTGTCCTTTTAGCAGTGTCCCTTTAGTCCCACAGTGAGTCAGATTTTGGAATATGGTGTTGGGAATGTAGCAGAGAGGGCTTTCATGAACTGTGTCTTGTCTCTTTTCATTTGTTTATGAAGAACCCAGAACCCAAGGACCAGATCTCAAAAATGATTAAAATTTTAAGTGGGGAAATGGCTATTGAGTTACATCTGCAATTTTTAATACGAAACAACAACACAGACCTCATGATCCTCAAAAACACAAAGGTAAGAGGCTTTGTTTGGATTTGTCTGATTCATTCTGTTATTTGTAAAATAACAGCAACGCGATCAATACAAAATCTTACTGTCTTAGCATGACTGACTTCCTCTCTTTTGGAGACCCAAATCTGTTTTGTTTGGAATACATTGGCATTTAAAACTAGAACTTGTGAGGCCAGGGAAGAGCTGATAGCACCTGAAAAGGGCTGTGTAATCAAATTGTTTCAAATTCAGCTGCTGTGACCTAATGATGACAGGCTGTTGTTAGTGTGTTGCTTCATTCTGATAATTGGTGAGAGACACTGGTCCCTTTTTCCCTGCTTTCTTTTTGTTTTTTTGGGAGTGAGATAGACCAACTCACCCTCCAGCTGATCCTGTGGAAGCATGTGCTGCTAGCTGGGGAGAGAGGGAGTCAGCAAGGACTATGAATTACAATATTTTGGTGTCTTGGTTGGGTTGGTTTGTAAGACCATGCTTTTAGCTTGTCTAAATAAATCCTCGTGTGCTCAGAGATAATTCTACATTGAAGATAGAACTGATAAAAACACTCGAAAACATCAGCTGTGTGCACTTTGCCATGCTTGCTTTGGGACACCAGAAGTGGAGTGCTTCGGTTAAGCAGCAGTCGAGGCAATTGTGCCTCTGACAAACTCCTAGAAAGGGTAGATTTGCACTGGGAAGATGGGTTGGGGATGTATGAGAATGTATTAACAGTTTATGATCTGTTAACTCTGATTAAAGGGAAATTGCTGGTGAAATTGAGCCTAATTACAACCCATATTTGTAGTGTACTGGCAAGTATGAAGTGACTGGGGGCATGTCTTCTGCTGGCTGCTGATACTGTGATTGGTTTTGTTCTTTAGGATGCAGTGCGGAATTCCGTGTGTCACACAGCAACTGTTATAGCAAACTCCTTCATGCACTGTGGTACAACCAGTGACCAGTTCCTGAGGTAAAGCTGTGGCAAGGAAAAGCATTGTCATTTAGGGGTGGTTTGAATAACACTGTTACCCTTCTTTGCCTGATAGCTCCCAGAGAGTGGTTGCAAAGCTCTGGGCTTAGAATAAGAAAAGATCTGAAAGCTAATGTGGAGGTAGAAGGAAGGAATGAGAATTTATTACCTTTTTTTTTCTGTCCTCACACATTGGCTTTATTGGAACAGTAACTGTGTGAGCAGCACGGAGGCTGGAGATCTGGAATTTATGTTTTCTCTGTTTGGAGAGAAGTTGGAAATTTTCTGAGCTGGTGATTTATAAGATATATCTTATTTGATGGAGACTGGTGGGTTCCTCTGGGAAGAGAAATGTCAGGACTGACCTTACCCAGGAATTGAGGAAAGCCCCAGAAACTCTGAGCAAGCTTTTCCCACAGAACTAATAGACTGCATGTTGATCAGTTGTTCTCCATCCTTCATTGAAATCACTGGTATCTACAAGTTGGACCAATATTAGCCAAGAATCAGGGCTGATGAAGGGGGGAGAGGTGCGAAGTGCAATTATGATTGGCTTGTTTTCTGGAGCTACTTTCTCTTATGAAAGCAATGCTTGGTGCTATGAGACATTGTTTGCATTCTGAGGAATGGACTGTGTGTAAAACTTTGTCTAACCTGTCTCTTTTTGTCTTGCAGAGATAATTTGGAGTGGCTGGCCAGGGCCACTAATTGGGCTAAGTTTACTGCTACTGCCAGCTTGGGTGTTATACACAAGGTAGTGATGAATTCATTCATTCCCCTCTGTTCAGTAGGAGTGATTTACTTGTGAACTCTGAAAACATTGAAGTGGGGAATCAGAGTGATGTCTGTAATTGTGTGTACAGCTTAACTGATGCAGCCTAGTTAAGCCCTTTGCTTGGTGCCTGGAACATCTGTCAGGGATGCTGGGTGGGCAGATTTATATACCTGTGTCACTCTTACAAAGCTGTTTTGAAAAAAGTCTTTGCAGTGGTTTTATGTGCCTTGATCCTCACTGAAGTGCTTTAGTGAATGAGTCAGTGTAGCTTCTAGCTAAGATTTGTCCTGATTTGGATGAGTGATCAAGTGGTTGCGGATTCTTGTACTGGGGTGAATAAAATCGCAGTGCAGAAGGATTCTTTGCATTCAATGGCTGATAATTTTTTTTTATTTTTTTTTTTTTCTGGTAGAGAAAGTAATGACTTGTTTAATTATTGCAAAGTGTTTGCATCCACTGTTTTCACCTTTTGCTTCTTTTCCTTGTTTTCCCGTGGTGCTGGACACTGGACATGCAGGGACATGAGAAAGAAGCACTCCAGCTAATGGCAACATACCTACCCAAGGACACCTCTCCAGGCTCAGCCTACCAGGAGGGTGGAGGCCTCTATGCCTTGGGTCTCATTCATGCTAACCACGGCGGTGACATCATCGACTACTTGCTGAACCAGCTGAAGAATGCCAGTAATGATGTATGTATTCAGTAATGAACCTTGGCTTTGTTGGGGATATCTAGAAGGGTGCCAGCTGGTTTAAAAATGGGAGAGTTAGAACTTAGAATGTGATGGTGGTGACCTTTTCTGTGGGTTTTAGTAACCTGCTTACAGTTTAGGTTAGATTTTTAGGAAGTTCTTATGTGTATGACAATGAATCTTTCTTCATTTCTCTTAGCACTTAGTTATTTACTTTGTTCTGCTGCTAGACCTGTGCTATTCAAGCTTTGTTTATGGCCTAGTTGTCAAATGAGTAAGACGTGAAACCCTGTAGGTTTATTGCTTCTTACACACAAAAAGTGCTTTATTTCATCGCTTAATGTTTGTAGGTGAAAAGTCTTCTTTTAAGTTGGAATCAATTAATGTTTTTCTTAGCATGTTCCCACATTCTTTTCTGAGAAATAGACAGCATCTTTGAAAACTCTGTAAATGAATCCCACTCATCTTACTGTAAATACAGTGCCTTTCCTGTGTCTTTTGCAGAACAGAGGAAAGCAGTTCAAGTGGGTACTGATTTACCTTTCAATTTAAATTCTATTATTAGATGGCAATTTTTATGCATGGTACAACTTTATGATACTGCCTAAGTCACTCAGTGGGAGGAAAAGAGCTTAAAGGTACTAAAAGGCCTCACGTGGAAAGCTTCTAATACTCATTTATTGGCTTTGAAATACCGTTTTTAATTTAGCTTCTTCTGTAAACAGTTATTGCCTTAGGAGGTGAAAGGGACTTTTTGAATGGGTCAGGAGATCACTGAGTGTTTTTGGGCTAAGAGCTTGCAGGTTTATATTGATGGAAAGATGTCTATTTCAGCTGTAACCACATTGTTACTGTTTTATGATGACTCAACTTGTATATGTTTCCTGTAGATTGTCCGACACGGTGGCAGCTTGGGTTTGGGTCTGGCTGCCATGGGGACAGCACGTCAAGATGTGTATGACTTACTGAAAACAAATCTGTATCAGGATGATGCAGTGACAGGTAAACATTCAGCTTTCAGAGCAGATAACCACCTGAGGCCTTAGCACACATCTGCTTTCCTCCAGGTTTCCTGTTAGCAATGTGGACCACTTCTGGGTTGCCTTAGTTGCATTTTGTTAATGAACCTTTTGCTGGTCAGCATGGTTCTTGAGCCCTAATGGTCAGAGGTCCCATCCAGACTGCTCTGAGGCACTGTGCCAACCATTAGTAAGATATGGTAGCTCTTCAGAGCAGAGCTAGAGGTTGTTTATTCTTAACTTTGTCATATGCTTATATGCATATAGTGTAATCACCAGAGCCACTTGCCTTAATTTTGGCTGAGAAACAGGCTTAAAGAAGCTTTTGAGGGCTGGTGATCACAGGAAAATGATCTCAGCATCTGTTGGCCCAAGGAAGAGAAATCTGGACTCAAAGGGGAAGGTTATGTGACTATTGGGTTAGCGACTAGTGGGTTATTTTTGCAAGTACACGAGCCCATGAATACTGGGGTTGCTGGGCATGGTGACCTTAAAGTGATCTCTCTGTGTTATTCTCCAGGATGTAATATTTGCTGCTTTTTAGAAACTGTGTTTGTTTAATTTTGCTTTTCTGTGCTGCACAGGTGAGGCAGCTGGCCTGGCACTGGGACTGGTTATGTTGGGCTCTAAAAATGCTCAGGCCATTGAGGACATGGTTGGCTATGCACAGGAAACCCAACATGAGAAGATCTTGCGAGGTCTTGCTGTTGGAATTGCTCTGGTCATGTATGGCAGAATGGAAGAGGCAGATGCTCTCATCGAGAGTCTTTGCAGAGATAAGGTGAGCTTAACTGTGTCAGGTCACTTTGTTACACAGATAACCCTCCTGTCTTTTTCTGAAGTCTCAAGCTAAACTGGGCTAGTTGTTTTCTTCCCAGAAGTTCTTATGTAGATTTGAAGTGTTTCATGTGTTGCTTCACCCTGATAAAAAATACAAGAACAGTCTTGGTCTTATATTTCCTTACTCTGATATTTAGCTTTCATTTCAGTGAGCAGCAAGGAGCAGAAGAGGGCGTAATGGTTAAAACAGATAAGACTGACTGTAGGTAGGTCAAGCTTGACCTGTTCAAAAGCAGATAATGAATAAGAAGCAGAGTAACACATATGCCTGATACTCTTTAGCATCCCATATTGCAGCAGCTTTCTGTCCCAGTGAAATTGTTAGACAACATCCCTGCTTTAGCAATTATCCTATTACTCATCCACAAGAAACAGGAAGGCATTGAGGTTGTCTGCACACAGCTTCCAAGTGTAAGAGTGAAACAGAGTTGTATTTGGAATTATGAGTCCCTAATTGGGGAGAGTTGAATATTGATGTTTTCTTTTCCAGGATCCAATTCTCCGTCGTTCTGGCATGTACACAGTTGCTATGGCGTACTGCGGTTCAGGGAACAACAAGGCTATCAGACGCCTGCTGCATGTGGCTGTAAGTACTGTGATCTTACTTTCTGATGGGAGAGTAAGCCTATCACTGACAGGCTTTGTGTCTGTAGTGTTGCTGTTCTGGATCCAATCAGGGAATGCCAAGTGATGAAAGACTTCTTTAATAATATGAATGGAAATAGAAGGTTCTTCTGGCATTAGGATAAGTAGACTTTCAGCAAGAGAACCTCGTGTCACCAAAAAGGAATCTTGTAAAATCGGGACATGATTGTGAAAAATAGTTGTTAGTAAGTTTGCAGTAACAGCCTGCGTAATGATGGGCAGGGTGGAAAAACAAGCAAACAGAAAAGCAACTTAGTTTGTAAGAGGTGGGGTCTTCCTTCTCTTTGGTGAGCTTGTAGTCACAGTACATGAACCAGAGTGAAGCTGTTTCATCTAGGATTTAGTGTGATTGTTAACTTCCTTTCTGTATACTTCGTCTTCCCAATTAACTGGCGTGCCTGATAACTGCTCCAAAATGTTGCAGAGCCCTCAAGTGTTTTAATTAAATTCTGAATGTCTTGTTTAATGCTTTGCAGGTCAGTGATGTGAATGATGACGTGAGGCGTGCAGCTGTTGAATCTCTTGGTTTCATTCTGTTCAGGTACTGTATCTTCCTCAGTCACTTCCACAGCTTTTGACTTGGTGTCTGGCTTTTTTTTCCCCAGGAAATGTGTGCTGCACTGCTGCTAACATTAAGTAACTCAATTACGTGCTGAGTGGATGCTGGAAAGTAAAAAAACAAAACAAAACAAAAAAAAACCCCAAACCCCAAACAAACAGAAAGAAAACACCTGAGAATAAAACCTCAATCAGAATTACAAGCATTCTCAAACATTTGACAGACACATAATGAGCCTTTCTGTGGGTTTCCAGCCTTCTAGCTTCATCTAACTCTGTTCAAACAATTAAGCTGACAAACAGAATGAAAAATTAATATTGGCAAGATTGAGAGTTAATTAAAAATTAAATATACAACGCTTGTACCAGACCTCATAAAAGCAGTGCTACTCAGACAAATGTCTTGTTGCTAAAACGTTCCTGAAGATGGTGACTGGTAAGATTAACCTGAAGAAGGATGTCAGAATAGTCTGTATTTTCTTTTTTTTTCCTTTTTTTCTTTTAAGCATCCACTGTTAAACCCTGACAGATTACTGGACTTACAAAATAATTCTTGTGCTTGCTTTGAGTGTCTAAGTGAAACCTGTGACTGTAGTGGTATTTTGAAGTAGTGCTCTGCAGTTCTCTAAGTAGGAAGATTGGTAGGTTTGGGGTTTTTAGGGTGTTTTTGTGTATGTGTTTTTGGGGGAATGTGTTTATTGTCACTGTGGAAAGCTCCCCCAGAAACTCAGCTGTCTTCATCTGTTAATGCAGGAATTTGCACGGTCTGAGCTCTGAGCCAAGCAGTAGCCTTTCAGTGTGTCTGAGAGGAGGAGGTGCATACCTGGGTCCAGGGCTGTAATTTTCAACAGATATTTTCTAAAATCTTTGTTCACATCCTCTGTGCGTTAGTGGCAGTCTGTAAATTCATCTTATAACAACAAGCCAGTGACAGCTGCTGAAAGCTGATATTCAGAAATATCAGAACTAATGCCACCAGTCAATTTGTCTTTAACCAAGTTCTTACCCAGAAGTTATTCTGCTCTGTTCTGATTTGTCTGAAGCATGTTCTGATTGTGGTCAGCAGGCGTCAGCAGTCGTCTCTCAAGAGCTTCTGCTAAGTTGCTCCCCTGAGCGCAGATCAGTCCTTGCTGCATAGCGAGCTGTGTCTCTCCTGAAGCCAAAGGACCTGTTAAACTGGCTTCTGCATCGCTGGACAGAAGGAAAATTACACACGCAGGCCTTCCCTAGTGGCAGGCATCTTTCTTCCAAACAGGTCACAATGGAGCACTTTTGATCTCTGATTGCAATATCATTTTTGTTCTCAACAGATGCAAAGCATAACTGGGTATAGATAGCTGCCTACCAAGGCAAGAAGCTGCCAGGGCTCTGACCTACACCATATATTGGGTTTCTTGGAGCACTGCAGCCTATCTGCTTCTTCAGATTTTCTCTCTGAATGAATGAGGAAAGCAAGGACTTAATAGTTGGTTAAAATCTAGCCAGATACATGAAAATCTGGAACCTCATCTTATTCACTCTCGATTCTGTTTGCAGATACAGCACTGTGTTAGCCCTAAGTCTGTGTAAGCTGCCTTAAGTTATGAATTTTAACTGATAGTTCTGGGTCTGTTCTCTTCAGTCAGCAATGAGGAAATGAATTACATTAACTTCTGAATCTTTAACCTGTTGTGCAATGATAGAGATCTTATTCTACCACTTTTTCTTTTTTTCCATGGAGCAATACAGTCCAAAACGTGCCTGAACAATAGGGAGGAACACTTTCTTGTAAAAGCAGTTCTAATATCCATGTTGCTCGATAAGAAAGGATTAAAATTTTAGCAGGTTATCATTGGCTTCTATAGACAAAAACCTTATGTTAGACTGTTGTAATAATTAAGTCTTGTCATTTGCTAACTCTCACAAGGTGCATAATCAGTTGTTATGCTTTATGATGTGGTTCTGGAAGGTATTCCTTGGTTTGTCTAGCCTTGACCCCTGCAATCACATGCAGCAATGGAAGGGATTTTCTGCATCGAGGGACTCACGTATTGCCACTGCATCACTCTGTCATTATAAACCAAAAGCTGTGTTTCAATGCCTGAAAGGAAATATTAACCATCTGTGTAGGGATCTGCAGGCTGATTTTTGCATTATCTTTCTTGTCCACTGAAAACTTACTTGGTGCTAATGCTGTGTGCCATCTCATGTCAAAATTGCAGGCATGCAGAGGCACAAAGAACAAACGGGCTGATAAGTTTGTCAGAATTCATGACTAAAATGACATCTCTTTCTTAGTACTGTTGTTTGTTGGAATCTAATTGGATTTACTTGTGCTAAATGCCATTAGTAGTGTGCCCCATGCTGGTCAGCAATCTGAGAGTTGCTGGATGTACGGAGCTTGTGAAGGAAGTGTCTTCTGATGGGAGGTGAGCACCTGTGCAGTGCAGTGGGCTAGGCCCTGGCTTGGGTGAAACTCATCTAAGATAAAGGAACGTGGCTGAAGCTCCTGTGAGAAGAGGTCTCACTGAATTTTCTTTTTTTTTTTTTCTGATTCCAGGAAAGGAATTGTGAATTTGGTATCAAAACAGGACAGCAAGCATGTTTAATGTGGTCTGTGTTTCTCTTAAGGAATGCATGCTGTTGATGTGGGATTGAGCCTGCTGGAGGTGTAAGTTCATCTGCACAGCAGCACTTAGGGAATGCACAGACTTGGGCTTCTCTTGGTGCCTCTGATAGGAGTAATAGCACCCAATAAAGGTGGAGCTGTGCAGTCAGAAGGTGGTAATTTCCTTGAAAGCACCACGGGTGAATGTGACAGTTCCTGACAGCTAGAGTCCACGAATCTGTGTCAGAAATACCCAGTTTATTTTCTCCTTTTGTTACAGCTGTCTGAATAAACATTCTTTTTGGATTTGAACTAAAAGTGTTATAAATGTCACACAGACAGTTATTTTTAGGTAATAGAATATGTTTGCATAACAGCAAAGGTTTTTGCTGCTTGCTTACCACGTGAGTCTCCCTTGCCAGCGCATCGTACTGCCCTGTGTGCATGCAAGAGCACAGCTTGACTCCTAGGACTAGAGTGAATGGAGCAGTGCAGCAACAGAATAAAATGTGATAGAACATAGTACAGTAAAATCTGACAACATTTAATGCAACAAGATTTTGTCTTAACTTTAACATTTTAAGCTATTTATTTATTTATTTAGAATTCTGTGTGTGTCCTTTTCATTTACTGGAAAAGCCAACGAAAGAATGTGTGGCTGCTTAGTTCTTCAGAATTCATGTGTTGAGGTTTGGCTGCCATTTTGGAAGGGATGTTCTAGTCTAGGATATTTCTTTTTGCCTAGGAATTGCAGTATTAAATTTTCTATCATGTTATGAAAGAAATAAAATCTACCCATTTTCAACATTCACCACTTAGCATGGATTAGTGCTCATCTGAATGACTGGCAGCATGTTGCAAAGCAGTAGCAACCATGAGAGAATAGATTTTTACAGCTAGTGAATAGAATTTGCTGGTCCATCAGCGTTTAGCTTGTTGTGAATTGAACACGTGTTTTCATCCTGTTGGGTTTCTATGCATGGAGAAATACTTTTTATGGTAGGAAGACTGGGCTTTTGGTTAGTCTGGAGTCCTTTTGAGGTTTATGACTCAGTTTAAGTATTGCTGCTGACTACGTTCAGTAGCTGGAATATGCTGAGAGTCTATTTCTGGTTATTGAAGTTGAGCTGGCTTGACAAAATACGTCTTCTTGGGGGTTGTTTCCTGTTTTTTGGAATCTAACCATAGATTACAAAGAGGTCTTACAGTCATTCTCCAAGGGACGCTTATGGCTAATTACTCCTACTGTTATTGCTACCTGAAGACAGACAGGTGAACAAGAACAGGGTCGGGCAGAAGAGGACTAAGTTACCTCTTGTTCTTTCCTGATGCTGAATAGCTATTTGTGATGTTCCTGCTGGAAAGGGAAGCTTTAAATTGTTGCTCATGTTGGGATTATTAATCCAGTTCGCTTCCCATCTTTAGGACACCCCTGCCATCGTTCTCTGAGAATACAAGTCTGGGGACTTTGCTTTGCTTTGTTTTATTCCTACACCCTTTCCCCTAGGACTTCAAAGTAATTAGATGTAATGAAAGGCTTTTGATTCTTAAATACTTTTAGATACAGGAATCTTCCACAGCCATAATTGTCGATCAATTCTGGCTTTTAACTTCACGATCCTCCTAAATTTTGGCTACTGAAAGAGAAGTAAGAGCAGTTAAGAGCTTATTCTAACTTCAGTGGCTATCACCAAAAAGGGTAGGAAGGAGAAAGATTACTGTAAGTACTGTGGAGATATTTTTAATACTTTCTCCTGGAGCTCTCTGGCATTTGTTACATCAGGCTCTGTTTCGAACTTGCATGTGTTTTAAATTAAATATATATAAATAAATGTTGGAAGGACATGTTATCTTTAGTACTTTCTGTTCCATAGACGAAAAAATACCTAAGCTTTTTGCTGTACATAATTTGTGTAACTGAAGAGCTCTGAAAATATTAAATATGAAAAAAAAAAAAAAAAAGCCTGGGTTGAAAATTTTACTGTAAATGGAAACTGTGGGGGGAAAAAAATAGCAAACTGGCTGCTTACTGTAAGAACTGCAGCACCTTGGGGAGATCTGACCTCCTGCCTAAAGAGATTTGGTCTGGGACCAGCAGATGCTCCAGATTTCCTAGGCAGTAGACAGTGTTAACTTTTCTGGATTGCAAAAAACAATTCTTTCTTTCGTTTTTGTGCTCTAATGGAAGACTTGATTTGCCATTATGATGTTTCAGAGTGCAGCCTGGACCTCTAATCTTATTACATTGGTCCAATGAAATTTTTTTTTTTAGTAGAACAGAACTGTCAGTGTGTACTGGTCTTGATACTGCTGTTGCTTCTTAGACATTTGTTTTCAGTTTCAAATGAGCTGGCAATTTTATCTGTAACTTTTCTATTTTGTGTGAATGATGCTGGATTAGGGAAAGCTTTTATTGGAATTATAAAAGCCACAAAATAAAGTGATGTTCCAGGCACTGCCTGTCCTGTTTTAGTTACTGATGTGTTATGGCCCTGTTTTCGTTACGTACTCATTTTCTTAGTATGAAAAGAACGAAGGGCAGTTTTCTCTGACAAATTTGACAGTGCCAAGCATGTTTATATGTGAGAGTAATGGAGATGAAATTCAGGTGCGAAAGAGATTCTGGTCTCCATCCCTATAGAAAAAAATGCAATGCAATGATTTCCACCATGGAATGTTTTGGGTTTTTGGTTTTTTGTTGGTTTTTTGTTTTAAACTCTCTTGGAAACAGATTTTATGGTTTGTTGGTGTGCCTTTTGGTATCTGGAGCTCGTGATTTCATTTCTGATACCCCAGCACACAAGAAAAGCTCGTACTTGAGTCTACGGTGTCAACAGAGAGAACTATAGGAAGTAGTTCAGTATGTTTGTGTGCTGTCTAAGCAGAGAAAAACTCCATGGGTTTAAATCAAGAGGCTGAAGATGATGAGGACTGAAGTCAGATACTTGCACTGATCTAGCTTTTATTTATTTCCCTCTTTCTGTATGATACAGTTTTGCTATAGTCATTGTTTATCATGGAATGAAGTTGCCACTGTAGGGTTTGGGGTTATAGTAGAGGAGACTTTGGAGGAGAGGAATTCTTTTATAAATTCATAAGATATTGCTTGCATAAATGAAACAATAGTACTTACAACCTCTTATAGCACAGTCACCTAGAGTAATAGAGATGGTAACACTATGTGGTCACAGCTGTCATTCCACTATACATAGCTTACTTGTTCTTCTGTTTTATCAACTTCGTTCTCTGTGAGCAGCAGTGTATCCAGCAGAATGGCTGATGATGCTTGGATGGGCGAGCTCCTCAGCCTCATTGGGCTCTGGTACATAATGGGATTAATGCCATTTCTCATCCCATGCATAACAAAGAGCTTGGAATTTTCTGTCACAGAATTTCTGATAGAGATTCTGCTGGAACACTTCCGAAGGGCCTTGCCAGTCTTTGTGGTCCGATAGTTGCAAGTGATATACCTGCTGAAAGCCTCCCTAAATGTTTTGTTGAAGAGTGTGTAGACAAGAGGGTTCACTCCTGAGGATACATATCCTATCCAAACAAATATCTCCATGAGCTTTTGAAAAACTTCCTTGTTGCACGAGTGGCACAGGACTGAACTTATGTTAGTTATGAAGAATGGGCACCACATCAACAAGAAAAGAAAAAATACAATTCCAAGCACTTTTGATGCTCTTTGTTCGTTAGTTATGGTCTGCATGGATTTCCTCCCAATGGTAGACATTCTACAGATGGGCATATCGTTGGTCAGAGTCTTGTCTTTTCTAGAGCCGTTCAGCATGGCCACCTTTTCTGGTGAGCAGGCAGGTGTAGCGTCGCGTTGAAATACTGTGGACACTGTTGACCAAGTGAGACGCTGAGGTGGCTTGTTGATCAAATAGGCCTTCTTGCGTAGCACTTGAATTGTCAGAAAGTAAGTGACTATCATGATTGCGAGTGGAATGAAGAACGCAGCCACTGATCCATACAGAATGAAATCGTGAAAGCGATCAGGCATCAGAAGACACGTAATATTTGTAGAGTTTCCGTTTCCATCTTCAATTCCTCTGATAGGGACTGGAATAGCAATGCCTAGAGAAGAAAAACCAAGTACTTAAGTAATTGCTTGCAACCTCAATTTTGAGCCTCAATCTTCAGAGTCTTTAAAGAAAAGTAGTTCCTGAACTCTCTCTGGAGTAGGCACAGGGTGACTTGAGAAAACATCAGCTGTTGAGAGCATCGCCTGGTTAATAGGGCAAATAGTAGTGTGTGAGACTTGGCAAGCTCAGTTTTATCAGAATGACACCCTTCCCCCCCTTTCTTAATTTTTTTAAAATCAGATTAGGGGTAACCCTTAGAAGTTGAGAAAGCAGTATGAAGTTGCCAACATCTCTAGTGTAAAACACATGAATTGCTTTGACTCTAGTCATTGAAATTAGAATGGCTTTTCCCTCTCATGAAGTGAATTTGCCTAATGCTGTCTGCCCCCGCATTTTTTTTCCCTCTTTCTTAGTGGCATCAAGTTATTGGACACAGCTGATGTTTTTGCAGTCTGCTTGACTTTCATATATACAAGTAGTTAAATAGATGCCAGAATTAATCAGTGTGTGCGTTTGAGACAGATTTGTTGTATCAAGTCACTTGGATATTTAAGAGTGTTTAAATGAGGCTGGCTTGCTTGCTAGCTCTGTAATTCAACACTTTAAAAAAAAAAGAAAGTTAGCAGTCTTGCCTTTTAAATGAATTTTTTATAACTGCTAAATTACAGTCAGCACTTCATTTGCCAGCAGTCTGACATTACAACAAAAACAACAGGTTCCTTGCTGTCTAGTGAAGGTTATTTGTGCTATGTTTCCTGATACCACTTAGAGATCTAGGGATTTACAGTATTCCTCTGGTTACTGAAGTTGACTGGGGCAGCAGGAGGCGAAACGGTTTTCCATTGAGCCACTTGACCCCTTCCTTGAGAAGAGGCACTCCTTTGGATAAGCGAGCCTTTAAAATGAAGATTGAATTACGTTAACCTTTGATTTGGAGAAACGAGACTTTACTGCAGAGTACTCTTGTGTTAGATAAAAAGAAATGGAATGTGCAGCACTGATTAATAACAATGAGTCAGATATTAAAAGGTCAACTTTCAAGTGTCACATCTCATTAAGAGTTTCCTTTTTGTTGTGATAAAATAAAGAGGCATCTTTTTTCCTGTCATCACGGTTCTGCCAGATTTTTTTTTTTCAAGTTGAAATTTCTGTTTTTGGGCATGCATGCTGGAGTCAAGAAGATGAATTTACCTATTCTTTTATGAGTCATTGGCTAAAGTAATCCAGAATTATTCTTCTCTTGCACACAGCATACAACGCTATGCCTATTGCTGCCTATGGTGTGCATTAGTTACAGGAATTCAATGTTTTCACCATCTTAGCTCATTTTAAAGACTTTCTTTAAGCAGTGAAGACAAGTGAGGTGCCATGTGCACAACAGGGAGACACTGAAGTGTTTATACATTTGCATCCTTTGTATCAATTGTTGGGTGATTTTTTTTCTGAAAGGCCTTTTTATATGATATGTTGCCAGTGCATGGTAGTCTTCACTGTGGCTGTTACCAGCTGCTCACTTATCTTTCAGTTTTTGGTGCAAGTAATTAACATTTCTTTTACTAGCTTTATGAAACAGTTTTAAGTAAGGCGCTGATTTTAATAGTGTATACTCAAGGCTTAAAGTTGTGTTTGGATGGATATATATGAGATTGTTTCCACAGGAACACAGAATCTTGCTTTCCCATGAGATGTGCTAGCCATGCAGATGTCAGAATTCTAACTTGCGGGATTTTAGAAGCACAAAGTATGATGCTGATACCTACTCAGTCCTTGACCTTTCTGGTAAACTTGATGAGCAGCCACTCAGACTTTTGATGTAGCTGTGTGTGACCCAAATGGTGGACTTAGGCTGACCCAGATTGGCCAGATGTGTCTTTGTGCCCAACTTTCACCTATTGTTTTGGATATGAAAAGCGTCTGCATTACTTTTCCAGTCTCAAAGCCTCACGTACCTATTGAAATGAGCCAAACAATGATGATTTTGATGATTGTTGTAGCCCATGAGTTGTATTGGCTGGCCTGGATGGGCTTTTTAATTGCAATATAGCGGTCTAGTGAGATGGCACAGAGGTGCATGATGGAAGCTGTGGAGAAGAGGACATCAAGGAACAGCCAAATGGGACACAAGGCAGTTGGAAAAGGCCAGGCGTTGTCTGGAAGAGAACAGAAAACTCATTAGAATCTTTGTTTTTTGAGAGTTTTTAGTATCTTTCTTTTCCTCATTTGGCATCAGTACCTGTGAGAAGTTCCTAACCCTATAGAAACTGAACGTTGCCACCACAGCGTTCATTATGTGTATTGTAAGTCACTCCCTATCTTTCCTTCCACTTTAGATCATGAGCTCTTTGTAGCAAAGGCTCTGGATTGAAACAGTAAAACAGATTTTAAAAATGGGTCATGACTGCTTGGTGCAGCACCCTAACATTAAATGATGGGGTTTTTTTGGCTTTGTCTCTCTGATGGTCCTCTGATCCAAGCACAGAGGAGACAGCAGGCCATAAGCAGTATATTAGTCAGTCATTGCAGAACTATGTGTGAATCTTGAAGTTCGCAGTAATCTTGAAGAATAAACAAATGATATGTTGTCCAGCATCGTGTCCATTATTAAGGTTTGGTGGTATTCAGTGTTGCATAAGGTAGATATTTTGGGAGGCTGGGTCTCCTATTCTTTACGCTTCTAAACTGAAATAACTTCACTGAAACTGACTTCTTTCACAACTGCTTGATTTTTCACTCACAAGCTGTTTATATTACAATCCAGCGCAAGCAGTATTAAAGCTGAAATGCACCGTAGTGTTGTTTGTGTCTAAGAATGTTCTGTAGTCCTGGAAGTGACTTTGTGAACAGAAGTTTTTTCTATTTCTAGTTGTGTCAGTTCAGATCTGCTCAAATTGTCTCTCCACATAAAATTAATCCATGTTTGATCAGTACTTTTTTATTAAAAGCCAGATAATTCAGTTCTTCAATGAATAATGATTAAGGAAAAAAAAAAAAAAAAAAAGAAAAAAGCCTGTAACAATCAAACTTCAAAAAAAAACTCCTTGCTCCAAACAAATAAATCTACGTGCTGAGAATGCCAAATGACCGAAAATATCGTACTGTTCAATCTTATCAGTGTGGTATTGGCACAACAGTTTGACATTAACAGGTTTTCTCATAATATGTCTGTTAGATGGAAATGATATGGTACTGCTATTGAAATATGAGCCCCAGAGGATGGAAAATTTTAGAAGTCAAACATAGCGTGCGCTTTTTTGCATTGCTGTGTATGTTTGGGAACCTTCCCTGTAGACATGAATGATAAAATAACTCCCTTTTTCCTCCCAGCGAAATCTTCATCCCCAGAACAACAGACTCCAGGTGAGGATGGTGTGGGAAATAGGCAGTAGGGAAGAGAAGTGCTCTAGTTTCAGACCGCTAACCTGTAAATTTGACGTGGCATCTAGCTGTGTATTTATTACAATAGATATCTCCATTGAGCATATACTTCAAAACATTGCCGTTGCAGGTATGAGGAAGTGATAATTAATGTGTTATGAAACAGCTACTGATGTCCTGTTTTTCTGTCTATACTTTCAACTGGCCTTTGAGCAACAACAAAAAAAGAAAAATGAAAATGCCTTGTGGTTCATTGAAGCAGAAAGCAAGCCAGAAAAAAAAATACAGTTAAAAGAAATAAAAATCATAGAAACGTTTTCTGAGTCGAAAAAGGCCCATAAGGATCATCAAGGATCATACTACCACTGAGTATGATGTAAATGATGCAGGGTTAGCTCAAATAAAATGTGGACAATGGAAAGAGTATTCTGTATCTTGAAGGATGCACAGAGAACACTGCAGGGTTTCAAGTAAGCACCTCACACTGCTGGTTAGAATGCACGCATGCCGATCCCTGGGTTATAACTGTTTTACTTTCTGGAGAACAGCAGTGTAAGTTATTTTCATTTGCAGCTTTCTTTTCTTTGCAGAAAAAATTTCTCAAATACTTCTTCCAAAAGCTGCTTTTCTTTTTAATACAGTGAATGAAAACAGCTTCCTGGTGCAGAGCAACTTTGTGAGTTTTATGAGCTGTAGAGTTAGTTGGTAAGTGCAACTGAAAGGAAGGCTTTGTCTTTCAGTTTTCCTTTGGAATTGATTGCAGAAGGCAGTAAGTCACCACATCAGGATTATAAATTATATTCTATTTTCTGTGTGTATGTTTTTTTTATCCAAGCAAGATCAGGGTAGATCTTAAATGAAGTAGCTGAAAAGAGTTGATGAGCATGGTCATATTTGAACAAATACATAGTGAAACTCTATCCATAAATCCTGAAGTATCAACTGACTCTCTAGGATTCGTACTGTGGCACACATTGCTTTTACTTTTACTTTTATTTACATGTGTTAGAAGCTTGGTGCCTAGCATGGGAGTGACTGCTGTTGGCTTGGTGATGAGTGGTGGTGGTGTGTGTCACTGTTTGCCTGTTGTGTTATTTTGGCAGTAGGGAAAAAGCAGAATATGAATTTTACTTCAGGACCCAGAAAGCATCTCTGACAACAAGCAAGCAGTTGAGTTCCTGCTTTTTATAATTTAGATTGGAGGTAAATGGGCAAGTCCTGCTAAACGGCAGGGTGTGAGGGTCAGACTGTTAAAAGCTCTGATTCTCCTGTTATAGATCCACACTGGTGGAGCAAACCAAAGCATTACATAATTCACTGTGCTGAGATTTCTCCACCTTTTTTTTTCCTTGGGAGTTGAAATGCTGATCCTAACCTAGTGGACTGGACTTCTTTTTTTCCATGAAAGCCTGGGTTAGCTGACAAGCCTGCCTGCCTGAAATCTTGTCTGCTTTCTCCAGCTCAGGTGGCATAAGATAAAGATGCTTCCTTCAAACCTGGTCTCAGACTCTCCGAACTGCAGTGCTGCTGCTGCAGATTTTCCTTATTTTTAATTATAATGTGATAAAATATATGCTTTACAATTGTCGTGCACCTGGAGAGGTAAGATGAGCTTTTACCACAACTGTCTGTCCTTGAGTAGAATATTTATTTACAGGAAGATTTATGTATAGGAAATACCTTGGAAATGTGTAATCCCTAAACCAGTGCATGTATATGCACGATTGAGAGAGGTCTTTAAATAGACTTGAAGACAGTTCGTTCTCTTGCTACAAGGGCTGCTGAAATGTGCTGTGTGTGAAGGATTCTGTGATAGGGATCATTTTGTTGCTGATAGATAATGATGCTTTTACTGGGAAGGAAATTGATATTTTAATCATCTGCTGACTTAAAGCCCAGACTTCAATCTTCAAGCTGTGTGGGTTCATGGCGGCAGCGCTCAGCTTTGTGGTCTCAGGAGGCCCAGGCTCTCCGTGCTGCTGCCTTGCTCTCTCCCTCTTGAGCTGCTTGCTTATTTCTCCGCTCCAATTGCACTTCCAGCAATTCTTTGCTGCCGTGAAGGTCTTTGAATTTCATCTATGGCACCTTTTCTAGAGTTGGTTTGACAGAAATGAATGCTAGTTTTCTTACTTACGTTTAGATTTGAGGTTTTGGACAGTAATTGTCAACACAGTAAGTTTTCTCTTGTTTACACAAGTGAGAAAGGAGAGATTTTCCATGGTTCGTAATCAATAATGGGGGAAGATTGGCTCGATTGCTTCTGATGAGTTTCTGAAGTCATGGTTTGCAACCTGGGGGGATCAGCTCTGCCTTTTGATTTCTAAGTGGATGCATGTGAAGAATAAAGGAATAATTTAAAAGATGGCACTGTCTGCAAGTAAGCCACTGCTTGTGAAGCACAGACAACAGACCTTTTCCTCTTTAAATCTTGCAAATCAGATGCACCTTTTTAAGAGTTTGCTAATTTCACCATCTGATGAATAGCAGCATCTTTGTTTTGCTTCTGTGCAGTAGTTCTGTGTTTATGAATGTGGGTAACTTTGGAAAGCTAGATTTCAGAGTGTGCAATGATTTCCTAACGTGCCCACCTTTTTGTAGAAGAAATGAGGAGGGTTTAGTAACCAACAAAAGCAATTAACTGTTTGTATTTTCTGACACTTGTGCTCTTAAATCAAAATTGCACTATTGTATGAATATGCATTACATTTCAGTCACCTTACCTAAAAGAGGAAATCTGTTTCTCATGGTATGATACCCATGGGTTGGTACTGGATTTTGATTCTTTTTTTAAGGGCAGCTCTTTAATATTGTAGCAGCCTGTTTCTGAAGATTGTTCTCTATCATCAGTGCATGGAGCCATTAACTGTAGGAGCTTTTGCATTTGAACACTGTGATACTAATTTGTCCAAAGCTGTTTAATGTGACTGCGATTTAGTTCACACCTATTTCCTCAAATATTCTCCATATAATTAGATATCAGTTCCGAATCAGAAGCATAATATTTGTATTCCGTATCTGGAAACTGCACACAGCCATTGCATTATGACTGACACATTCCTGCATGGAGGTGCCAGGAGGCTGGATGGCCTTCTGACAGTCAGTGATTATTCTGTGTCCAAGTAGTTATCTGGGTAAGGTAGCTTTGCAATTTGGGCCTGCTATGCACTGTTCTCGCTTGATTCCACAAACTCCTGATGTTTTGCTCATGCTTTGAGCTTCAGCATCTCATAAAGAGTTCATAACTTCATAAAGAGGGAAAGCAGTTTTTCTGCTTTGGAGCCAGAGAAAAGGTGAAAATTTTCAGTTTTAACTGCTGCTACGTAGAAGGCTGGTTGCAATCTCACTCAGTAAAGTTAGTTGTAATTAACTGCTTTCTTGTGTATTTCCTGCACCGTGAAAAAATGCTTTTGTTTTTAAAGATTCCTATGATGCTTCAAACTGTGTAACCAGGATTTAGCACCGGATTAATTGGGAGAGATTAAGGAGCAATATTCTCTTTATGAAGTTTAAAAAGAAGTTATTGATCTAGCATAATTGAAAAGCAACACCCAAACCTTCACAAAGAACCTGCCTTCTCTTTTTATTGTCGCTAGTCAATTAGCAGTGCTTTTATAGGGATCTGTGCTTTTATAACAGCCACTGATTTTATTATTTCTGTTATTAATGAGGTCTTTGGCAAGAACTAAGCAGTGACAATGTCTGTGAGTTAGCACTTGCATGCAGAAGTTCCTCACCTGTGTGCAAACACTTCTTTTTCAAGGTAGAAATCCCTGTCCCAGTTATGTACGTTCTGTCCTCTTTGTAGAATCTGTTGCTTGAAATACCTGTCTATTTTATGATATCTGAGAATCCTAACCTGATGCCCTGAATTCTGACCTCCAATTCATAAGCTGCTAAGGAAGGCACGGTCTGGAATGCACAGAAATTCAATGTCATTTTAATGAATAACCACATTTATTAGTAAGTGATTGCAGTCCCATGCAGCAAACAAAGCTACCGATGCGCTTTCTGAAGTAAAGTTTGACTGTGTTTGTTTGTTGCTCAGGCAACTCCTACAGACCCAGCACAGGAAAAATGAACTCCTGCTGTCTTTCATTATCTGGAGTTCAGTGGTAGCTGTACTTTAAAGATAATTCTGTAAATCCTTAAGTTTTCAAAAAATCTATATCACATTGATTTATTTTTTCATTTGTATAAAACTGAAATAGACCATTTTTAATTAAACATTCTTAAAGAATCTTCAGGAGTAAAAAAGCTGCTTTCCCATGGATCTCTCTCTGATTAGTTGTCAAAAGTAGTATTTGCTATAAAGCTGGACATGAGAAAATATGAGAGTCATCCTTACTCTGTAATGACTAACCAGAAAGAAATTGGCTCACCCAATATATGTTTAAATAGAAAAAAATCTGTTTTATTTCGTGTGAGGCAGATTGAATGGTGAATCTGAGTCTCAAAGATCAGGTACACAGATGGGGCTGCCCTGACATGACAGGCAGGTATGGGAGTTCTTTGGGGTGCTTTACACACCTTGCCATTTTTCCCACAGCAGGAGAAAATCAGGTTCCCAGAAACTGAGGCTGGTAAGACTTGTCATTGGTGCTTCCAGGATCCATGTTTTTAAGAGATGACTGCCTGTCTTTAGTGTAATATCCAGTACAACAGATTTCGAGGTTGAGCTGAAGTTACTGGAAACAGTGATTTGCTGTGCACAGTGTAATTTGCCATGTCTCCCTCTGCACAGTATCAGCTGTAAGCCTTAGGTGCTTTTTCAGTGGTTTGCTTCAAAAAGAATACTATCCAGTGAGGATGTGCTTACCATAAAGGCATTAGACTGCATTATGGTTAGAGGAAGAAAAGATTTAGCCCTCATCCAAATAATATTCAAAATCTCAGTAGCGGAAAGCAAACAACTTCTCTGTTTAAATCAGACTTCCCAGAGTTGTACCCAATATGCAAGCCTGATGACACGAACGCGCCGTACTCACCAAACAGTATTATGAGAAGGGCAATCGGCATCACAAACAGTCCCACCAGCAAATCCGCCACCGCCAAGGATGTTAGGAAGTAGTTGGTGGCATATTGCAGCTTTTTCTCCAGGGACACCGCCAGGATGACCAGGATATTCCCTCCGATGGTGGGGATGATCACCAGCAGGATCAGCAGTGCAGCCCAGTGCACTTTGTTTCCTTGCTCATCGTTTGTGTAGTTCTCTTTGGGTTCTGTTACCGATAGAGGTGACAAAGATCCATTGCCAGCTCCAGACCCGTTCAAGAAATGTGAAGGATGGGGCATCTTTGTGCCCAGCAGGATGTGTCCGAGAGCTGTGTTTTGCGCAGGAATTGCGTACGGTGCAAGAGTTCAGTGTGCCTCTCTGCTCCAAGATGGTCCTGAAGAAAGGCCAGCATGGTCAGTATGGTAAACTGGTCATCTGCTATTTTGAGGTACAGTGACCATGTCAGAGCTTGGATCCAATTTTTTTTTATCCTGTGCCTTACTGGCTGTGTTGAGGTCTTAAAAACCCAAGTCCTGTCTTGTGTCCATCTCTGGCTGTTAGGGCTGAAGGTTTGATGTCCCCATATAGCGAGGTTCAGCTCTTAGAAGATTATACACAAGAATTCAATGCCTGAGAATAGTAAGCAGTTCATTAGCTCCCATCTTTCACCGCTGTAGGAAAAAAAAAGAGAAAGAAAAAGTGATAGATGGATTTGGATGCCAGTTGTTTCCCTCTAGCTATAGCGTACGAAGGTTTGCTGTTTGTAAGCACAAACTGGTGCAGGCAGATGCTGGTGTGATGTGTGTGCAACTCCTCCTCTCTCCAGTGCCTACTCTCCGGCAGCCTGTGCGTAGGCAGGCAGCAGTTCCCATGTTTCCTCTTAATAAGAGTCCTATTTCTCCGGAGAGGATCACCCCAAAAATATCTTCAGAAATGATGTATGTGGTTTCTGTTTTATTCTCGACAGTCCCTACTTTATCAGGTGAGGGTCAGGAAGTTGCGGATAATAAAACACTGGTGACAGTCCCAAGGGGACCATAAAGATTTATGGAACTGAGACCTCTAAATTTACCCATTCCTTCAAGGGAGGGGTGAGTAAACCTTTTGTTTTTGTAATCTGAGCAGGGCTTCTATGAAGCACAGCCTTTTCTCTTCCTCTCCCCTCTCTCAGCTCAGCTGAAGACTTAACGCTTGCATTTCCCCCTCCAAGCAGATGCTGAAAGAGTTCTGTCTTTAGCTGAACAGTTTCTGAGAGGACCTGATGTGCTCTAAGTCTCAGGTGAAGAAAGCCTTACCTTTTTCTCTTGTCTTTCAGTAGAGTTCACTTGTATCCAGGAAGATACTCTGTGATTTGTTCTTCATTTTCATCACATGGTGGACTTTAAGATAAGGTTTTTCGCTGTTTTCTAGAAAGCCGGTTGCTCATTTATTTGTCTCTCATTTTTCAAACGAATGTCTCTTGTTGTGTGTTTGTTTAGCACTTAGCATTTCTTTTGACACCAAGATGAAGAATTTCTCTTTGAGGAAAGCTGTCTTCCTTACCCAGGCACTTTCTCTGGTTTTTGAATGCAGGAAAAGAATCATTCTTGCTGCATTTAAAAAAGATAAAGAAAGGATGTCCTTTTCTTCTGTCCTTCCTCTTCCACTCTCTTGATGATTTTACTTATGTGATTAGCACGATCTCAGAGCAGTTTTCTTTGTTCATTAGCAAAACTTGCAGTCTGCTGCTACCCATTGTTTGCTGACCGACTCATTCCAGTGCATGCAGCTCCAGCGCTTGGAAGGAGGGAACTTAGTGAGTGGGGGCTCGGCTGGAAAAGAGCCAGCGAGCATTAATTGATTCAGTGCTCCAGCCCTATAACGTATGCCTCTTGTAGCTGTGTAAGGATCTGCAGATCTTGCTAACAGCCCTTCCTCCTACAATATCCTAACTGTACGCAGGGCAGCATGCGTGCATATGTGCGCGATCGCTCTCTGCCTCTCTCTGGTCAGAAGCACAGTTAACCCTGCAAAGTTCTGCTGCCACAGAAACGCTCTGATCAGCATGCTGTTTTAAGTGTGGGGGCTGTTACTTTAAATCTTTCTACTTGCAGCTGCTTCTTATTATTGTGAATGTTCTTTTTTGATACCTTCCAACTTTCAGTCAAATATGTGTATCATCTCTAAGTTTGCGTATTTCTTCATTAAAATGGAAATAGGTTTCACTTCTGTGGACATTAGCTAGATAACTGAGTAATAGAGTCATTGAGTTTAAGGCCAGAAAAGAGCGTGATCTAACCTGGGACGTCACTGACCATTACACTCCTGAGCTGCTCGGTGCTCAGCAGGCTCAGCCTGCCGTTTGGGTCCTTGGTGAAGTGTGAATCAATTCACGTTCGTTTAAAAGTAAGATAAACTTCTTTGGAATAGAGCTCGTTAGAGCCAAAGTGAGAGAGAGTGTCTGCCAGACGTGAATAGAAATATTTAGCTGGCAGTTTGGGTAGTACGCTAGAATATCCAGCAAAGTTGTCATCACTTGTTCTGCATTTTTACTGCTTAAAAAGAAACCTTTGTTAAAATTGCGTATTGTCTTCATTTTCAATTGACTTTTGATGTCTTTACTTTGTAAGACGTAACTTTCTGAAGAATAAAGATGAATCCGGCTACGGTAATTCTGTTTCCTCGGGATGGAGCTATTGGCAGTAGATACAGAATCGTGTATGCAGAAGGAATGCTGGATTAAAAGCAGCAAGGTGCAATAAACGATAGATTCATCCTTTAATTTCAGTTGTTCTACTTGTGGGCGTATGCCATGTGCAGCTGCTCCTCGTGTCACATCTCCAAATTAGGAGAACAGAGTTAAAAGCTCTGGGGGTTAAAAGCAGACAGTTTCTATCAGAAACTTCTGCTCATCATCAGCACCAGTTATTGCTATAAGACTGTGCTGGATGCTAAGCATTATCTTTAAAGAGGTGGGTTTTTTTCTTCTTCTCATATTTTTATCTTCCACAGCACAGTAGACAGAGTGACTTCAGTGTGGGGGAAGTATCAGTGGTGGAGAAATGTAGTTTTGTCAACTTGACTTGTTATAAATCTTAGGCAAGTAGGAGAAGCATCTCTTCAGGTTGCTGTGATAAAAAGTTCTTTCTGTCAAAGGGAAAATCAGGAGTTTCCACTTCTCTGGAATACCTCATTTTATATGATTAAAACATCTCTCCGCCTCCAAAAATGTCTGAATTAAACAAATTAGGAGGGAGAGGTGCTTTGATGTAGCACCACCCAAAGGCCGCACTGCTGCCTGCAGGTGGGTGTGATGGGAGCTGTGTGAAAGCATCCTTATGGAAAGGGGAAGGATTTTTCAATACAGGTTAAAATAGTGTTCTTAGGCCCTTCCAGAGGATGGTGATGAGACTTCAGCTATATGTAGGCTTGTTCAGAGGACATACAAGCATATAGTTTTGTGCGTTGTTCAATTTCAGATGGTTAAAAAGCTTACCTGTCATTCATAATGGTTTTTAACTTCCTCAGGCTTTAATAATTCTTCTGGAAGGGGAGGGAGGAGGGAGGGGAAATCCACTTGTATATCATTACAGATCTCTAGCAAGTTCTCTGCATGCGTGGCTAGGCTTTCCCTGCACGCTCCACCTATGTGCACCTTTCCTGTACCACTGGGTAGAACTTCAGGCTCTCTACACCCTGCTTCACCATGAGCATTTGAGCCATGCATAGATATTTCACCACAGCTATTCACTGCTTTTATTTCTGTTTCCCAATTGCCAACAGTGTTTTATTTGATGGGGTCCGAGTCTGCTTCAGGCATGCCGTCAGTGGTGGCAGTGTCCTTTGGTAGGCGCCCATCCCTTCGGCTCCTGTGCTGCAACTGTTTTGCAGCCCTCTCCTGACCTCCTGCTGGTGGGAGGCCGCCTGGGAGCCCTCCTTCCTCAGCAGATCTCAGTGACGCAACTGGAAGGCAATTTGGATAAAATTGGTGTGAAGAATGAGCCTGTACTGCATGAGATAGTTGCAGGAAATTCCTGGCCCCTGAATAGCTTGCATCCTTTTGTCAAGGGAGAAGCAGATGAGATTTATGCCCATGCCTATCAGACACTGAAATATGCCAGTTTGTTGCGTTTTTGTCTGCACTTTTCCCCTCCCCTGTGTTGTGCCCTGCTGCACACACGCTCCGCAAATTGTGCAGTCAGATGTCTGCGTTCTTCCTTTATTAACTCATGCATGGATAAAATGAAATGCATATTAAGCTTTTCTTCTTTACTTGTCACCACACAAGCAAAGCAATGTGCAGAACTAGTATCAAATGATTAATTCATGTCCATTAGCTTAGAAAGTCATAAATATTTATGATCTTTTGAAATATGACTGATGAAGAATTTAAAAGATAAATTTGACATTGTTCCCCTCTAACATTTCATTTTTCACCAAGTTGTAAAGCCCTTAAATGTTTAGACTAAAAAATAAGTGTGTGAAGTGATGGTTCAGACAACTCCATTTTTAGTCTCAAGTCAGACTCGGTGAGATGTTTATTTTCAGTATTCTCTTTGTTTACTTGTATACTTGTAAAAGGTAGCATCGGAATGTTTTCATGTTCAAATATTGCTAAAACAGAAGCAGAGATGACAGTAGTCCTGTAACCTTCAAGATGTGTAAGTCTCAAAATGAGAGATAAATTGCACAAAGGTATTTGGATGTAATTCTGAGATAATGAGTGCAATGTGCTTCAAGATGGGACAGTTGGAGTTGTTAATTTGTCTTGTGGTATCGATGCACACTTCTTGGACAAAAAAAGTGGATGGTTAAACAGAATCAAAGGACCCAACAGTGTGTGTTAAGTTCCAGTATGCCACTAAGGCTGGTGTGGGCAAATCCTACAGAGAAAGATGACTTTGTACCTGCAGGTATTGCAAATGTCATTTACCTTCAGAACTTCTACCCCCCCACCCCCCAAGCCTTAGGATTCTGAATAGAGCTGCTGTAAGAAAGGATTCCTTTTGAAAAGGAAATAGAATTTGCAAACTATGGAGAGCTTTTCCATCATCAACATCATTAACTGAAAGGACGAATGCCCATCCTCCACTTCCAACCAATCTGTATGTCTTTCTTCAGATGTTTTAGCTGGGGATTTTTTTTCTATCGGAGGCTTAATAAAAACTTTATTTCTGGGAAATTTCAGGGCACTTGGAAGCTGAACATCAGCCTTCTATATACAGCGCAATATTTGTATGTTTACGAGTGTCACGTATTATATCCCAGTGATGAACATCCTCCGGAGCGAGATCAAAGCTGGGGCTGAAGCTGAGGTTGCGGGCAGTGTTAGGCAGCTGCGTTGTGCTTCTGCGAGGATTCAGAATCCTCAGTTAAGCAGTGTTTGTTTCTGTGTGGTTTTGAGAGGAGTCACTTGGTGAGTAAACCCGATAAAATGCCAGCTGTTAGGTTTTGCTGACAATTTCTCATTACTGTCTTGGTGCATCTTAATTTTTTTAAAGGTTTTGTTTATGATTTCTGAAACAAACCAAACTGTACCTTGGAGCAAGTCCTTCATCTGCAGGCCAAGTATCACAGCAGTAAAACTTCTCCTGGCATGGGCTGGAAACAAAGCTGTAGCTGGCTACTGTGCAGAAGTCCTAGGGAACAGACTTGTGAAGCTTCTTTGGCTTCTTAATTTATTTTGTTTCCTGATAACAGAAGGAATAAAGCCAGTTGTGACGAAGATTTTTTTTGGTTGTGGGTGTGGATTCATTGACTTTTATATTTCTTTGGATTACATAGGAGCAGTAGGGCAATACTCAAATGAAAATGAAGGAAACAATCAAGCACTTCTGTTGTTTTGCTGTTGAGTAAAATGTAATTGCAAAACCAGGCTGCTTGAGCAAAACCAGCATTAGGAGGAAAGGAAGGAACCGGTGCATTAAAGGTAATTTGGTTTAAAAATAGACACTGCATATCTTCCTAAGATATACAGCCCAGGTTAAAGACCTGCCTCAGGCTTTAATGTAGGAATTTGTTGGATTAAATTACTGGCCTCTGTTACAGGAAGGTCAGAACAGGGGACTACGATACGTTGCTTTGGGCCTCACAGTATATTACATATATTCCAAGTTCAGGGTTTTTGCTGTGAAATGGGAATGTCTGCTGTTGAAACTGCCCCCTGTGTGTCCGTGTCATTCCGATGTTTCACGCAAGTTACCGTCTGTTTAACCTGCAGTAACACCTGGTGACCCTACCAGTGCTAGGAGCAGCCTCTTGCTGGGTGTGACTGCTGAGAAATTCATTCGTCTTCACTACTGCTTCTCTCCTTCTCCCACCAAGGGAACATAACCACACCAGCTCACTGAGGAGCACGATGGAGGAGGTGCAGGCCTGCAGCAGGCGGCCTCAAGCAGAGGTGGTGTGGGACCTGCATGGCGCTGGTCCTGATGGAGGGGAGACTTCCTCCATCAGAGCAGAGCTGCCTCTCTTGTGCTGAAAGCAAGTCAGTGGCTCGTGTGGCTGTGCTTGCAAGGAAGGCTGAAAAACCTCGCGCTGAGGGGAGGAGAACGTGATGGTGTTTTCAGCATGTTCCTCAGTCCGATTGCCGGTTAGAAGTAATTCCACAGGAGCAAGATTGCAGGCTGGGACTGCGTAGGAGGGTGTTTCAAATTGTGCCTTTGATCACGTAACAGAACTATTTGGAGTTTTATGAATTTTATAAGTGAGCTTTGGAGCTTATATTTGCTAACCGTCTGGCAATAGCATGTAGGACTTTGTAAAGCATTTCAGCAGTAGAGCGAGCAAACATGTTACAACGTAAGCACTGATGCCAGCACTGCTTTTGTAACTGAGGTCATGTTCCTCTGATGAGTGTTTTTATGAGGCTCTTCAACTTCCTCTGCCCACTTGTGATTCTGCCTTCTCTTGTGTAATATGTGGGGAAGAACTTCTGGAAGACTGCGGAAGTGAAGGAAGTGGTGGGATCCCTTGAATAACTTCTGCTCCCACGATGGATTTACAGGAGGCCATCTGTCATTGTTTGACTGTTTTATGAGTAGATTTGAGATAAAAGCATTCAGAATAATGACCACAGATAATGCAAATCTGACTAAGAATTCTGCAATGGATTGGTGGGTGTTAAACCTGATTTTGTAATAAAATCTGTCGGAACTTCTGACCCTGAGATGCAAGGATCTGTTCAAGTTAATGATTCTATAATATCCAGCTTTCTGAGCAGGAATGTAATGATTAATTCTTCAAAGTGCATAATCACATCTTTGCCAGAAAAAAAAAATTCTCCTTTCTGACTTGCAATCATTTGCAAAAACATTTGCTGAAGAATAGCAAACAAAAAAGGTGTTGAGAATCTTTGTTCAAGAACTGAAATCTTCTGTGCAGCTGAATGCTGGGGCTCACTTGTTACAGGATTTGTGATTCCCACTCTCCACGTCAGCTTGTTTTGAGTAAACATTCAGCTATTATTTGAGCAACAGACTGATAGGTGGTTTTACGCATGCTTTTTAGGTCATACTCTGTATGTCTGCTTGCTTGTGGGACAGAATCATTTTGTGTCCCATCTCCTGAATTCTTAGCGTTCCTTGTCATGGCTGCATCTTAGTGCTTCCATCTGTTCTTCTCTTCTTGCGTATTTCTCATGTGAATGTTTTAGTAAGGAACAGAGTGCTGATGTGCTGAGCAGCCTGTGAAACCAGGGTGCTTGTGGGTCCCCTCAGCAGTGAAGTGAGGGAAGTGGTGGGATGCATGAAGCAGGGCTGGAGCCTGGGTGGGTGCTGCTGGTCTGAGCTAAGCAAGAGCAGGAGAGGGGAGTGCAAAGGGGGGTTCAGTGCTGCTTATTGGAGGAGACTATGGGGGATGTGCTGAAGTGGGAAGAGATAGTAGAGCAGAATTAAGCTGATTATCTGCACAGTGCAGAATTTCGCATAGCTGGATATGTGAGCTTGTCTTGTGTCCTCGGTCATAATGAACAAAGAAGATGCATTATTGCTTGAGATCTCCTATATCGGTTTTCTGTGGTTCAGGTATGTGTTTTACCTAACAACACTGGAGCATAATCATGTTTCTTTTTTTTTCTATGCCTTGAGTTGATTGAGTACTATGATAGGCACCTAATAATGCAACACAATGCTATAGTTCCTATGTACTACAAGTACTGTCAACAACCTCCAGCTTCCAACATAGCAAACATAAGAAGAAAAGAGCCAATACCACAAACTGACTTAGAACTGAAAGTTACAAGCTGAGAACACCTTAATTTTAATTGTATATTTTGATCTGAAATCAGCTTATAGTCAAACCAAATGGTTTGTAAGACTGGCTTTAGGATCACAGATGTGACAACTGCAGAACTAGTCTGGGCTGATGGGCAGTAAAATGCAGAAGATAACCAGATGATATGCATTTTGAAACCACTCATAATTAAATCTCCTGCAGTTTATAGTTTTCCATTTTTCTCTTTCATGAGCATGTACTTGCCAACTGCATTCCTGCATTGCTTGTGTGTCTGTGGTGTCATGAGATTGGGTAGATTTAAGAAAGTTCAGAAGGCAAATGAATACGAGACGTGCTTATTTTCATTACAGAAAATATACGTTGAGAAAAGAACATTTTAGTAGGTGACAGCTGTGTGTTGTACCTGCTGGGATGGGGAAGTTCATTAAGTTATGCACTTTTCCCTGTTCTTCTCTGGTCCCTTGTGTTTTGCTCCTCTTCTTACAGTTGAGAAATGCAAAACATACTGTGTAGAAGGACAGCTTTAAGTTTTCCTGTATCAACAGAACAAAGTCTCCAAACTTTGAAGAACAGTAGTAATAAATAACGCTTTATTTTGCCTTTCTTTAGGACTCCTGAGCAATGTCCAAGTGTGGTTTCTTTGCTGTCAGAGAGCTACAATCCCCATGTGCGCTACGGGGCTGCCATGGCTTTGGGCATCTGCTGTGCGGGCACTGGAAACAAGGTGAGGATCAGATCCTTTCACACTTTCTGTACTCTCCTTCTGTACAGATGCTTGTGCAGGAACGTCACACACAGAAATCACATTTCTTGCACATGCACACTCCTAGGCAGCTGTAGGAGAGCAGTACTACTTTAAATTTTGCTCAAACTTTCCTGAAGAGTTTTCTTGCTGTCAGTAGCCACTCAATGTTAAATGCATGTTCAGTACTTCAGAACCATTACTCCTTCCTTCATCCTTGTACAGGTCACTTTAGAGGAGGATGGGGAATGCCAGTGATAGGAAAGCAACAGCCAGCAAACCAGCTCTTTTCTTCTTCTCTGTGGTATATAAATCTCAGAAAATTCATACAGAGCCAAGTGCACTGAAATTAAGTGTGTTTTCCAGTGTATAATTCACTGTTCCTTTGAAAGTATCAGTAAGAAAGAGAGAGCTCTCACATGTGGGTGACAAGGGTCTTTCACACTACTGTAAGACAAGCATCTCTGGGATAAGCTTCCACACTCCATCCATGTGTGTATTCAGTACTAGTTCTGAATCACAGTTTTGAAATAGATGCACAGATTATATATTTGAAATTAATATTTCATGCTTCCATACCTTTGATACACCTCAAATGTATCAGTATCTCCCTTCCTCAGCCAGTATTAAACGTTACTTCTTTGGCTCTTGCACACAGTGCTCTCCAGCATGTCACTTGTTGTGAAATGCACAGAATGCTGACATGTGCTTCCTGCCATCTTTAGTACCTAAAGCATGCAGACTTGAAAGCATACTGAGAATACTATTTTTATCCAGGTTGCTTTATTCCCAAGTGGAAGGTGGAATTAAGGAGCTAATTATTTTTAACCTTCTGCATCTGACAAGTTGATTTAATTGGAAATGCTTTTAGTCGCACAAAGGAGTCTGTTTTATTTCCAGATGCTCGGTATGGTAAGGATCTAAACCATCAGATTATGCACATGCATACCTTCTGAAGCTTAGATTAGTAGGTTTTGAAAGCCTAATTATATTGGACTTTAGAAATTGGGAAGCTTTTGGTCATGGTCAATGTTCCATTATATGGTGTTCAGTGCATGCCAAAAGAATGAATGAATGAGCAACCCGTGATACCTTCAGGCAGAAGAGCTCGGCCTTCAAGATGGCTCATATGGCAAAAAGCAGTCTAAGTGAGGGCACTAGAAGTTTTTCTCAGAAATGGTGTTTTGTATGAAATCACCTTGTTTGTAAAAGCCTCACCCTGAGTGAAATACACCGAGAGGTGTGTGCTGGGATACTCATGCATTCGGTTGCTTTTGTTCATGCCCTCAGTTTGTGTGAACAGAAGAAAGCCCAAGAGACTGCCAGGTATGTCCAACTTCCGTAATGAGAAAATCACATAATGGTTTAAAAGTGCTCTTTGAGCTGCTTGTATCTTCACGTGCCGTTTCGGAGTGCTTTTAGACAGCCTCTGTGTTGCCACTGACCAAGTTTATCTATACAGCCAATGGTTATGCAAACTGCTGAGGTTTGCTCCATCTAGATCTGAAGAGTGTGGCTGGTGAGCACTGGCTAAGTACTCTGACAACTTGCTGTTGTTGACATGGATAATTTCAGTCCCTCTTGACACCTTTTCCACCTTATCAGTGAGTTGGTGCAGACACAAACTCAGACCACTGGCCAGGGCTAAACAGCAGTTCTCTGTTGAATTATCAAGCTGGAAAAGCTCACTGTGAGATGAGATGAAATGAGGGCTGCAGCTAGACAGGAAAAGAGAAAAGACAATACAGCTGAAGGGAAATTGAAGGAGGAGAGGGATCTCGTTTTGGCAGCACTGAGTTTAGAAGAGTTTTGTCATCTTGTGCAGTGTGCACTGAGGACCTTGGATGATTATAAATGAAATGGTAACTGTAGTAATTCTTTGTATGTTTAAGGCATGGCTTGCAAAGTGGCAGAACTGTAAACAGAGAATAAAGATGTTCCTGGAGAGATTATTTAGTCTGAGAAGCCAGCAAATTTCACTTGCTGATCCTGGATATCTAAGCAACATATATTACAATGGGTTCCTTATAGCTTTTCATAATCCATATTCAATATTGAAACGAATCTTTATTGGTAGATCCAAGATAGATTGTGTTCAGTTGGGCTTAGTTGGGAAGTTACTGAGTTTGGAGAAGCAGTGGAGGAGTTTGTAATGTTTTCAAAACCTGAATTTACTACGTGGATGCCTATAGGCAGCCCCACTTGATGTGGGTTTGCCATGAGTGCTTTTGTGTGATGCTGAATTTTACTGACTTTAACAATGAAGTATAAGGTCAGAAATTTGGAACTTGATTACTTTACTGTCTCATTTTCTAACCTCTGACACATTGTTTGATATCTCTGCATCATTTTTAAATGGAAAATGAAGGTAACGCTGATGCATTTTGGTTGCAAAGAAAGCACAAGCGTAATTTATGTGTGGAGATTAAGACATGCCATTGTCAATAGCTCTGATGCACTGAATTCATTTGTTGTTTATAACAACAGTTGCTGATCTATTGTCTTGTTTCTGCAGGTAGATCTTGTTCCAGCCATCACATTTTAAGTTTCCAGTTGCTTTTCTTTGAATGTATGTGTTAGCACCAATCTGTTAACCTTGAGTACAGCACTGAATCCTAGGATACTGAAAACAATATTAACTTTGTGATGTTTTTGTTTTTTTTTTTTAAATAGGAAGCAATTAATTTGCTTGAACCAATGACAAATGATCCTGTGAACTATGTACGTCAAGGAGCTCTGATTGCATCTGCCCTTATCATGATCCAGCAGACTGAGATTACCTGCCCAAAGGTAATAGTGGCATGCCTTACATACCAGCTTGCTAGGTGGGAACTGTGGTGTTGGATGTCAGGTTGTTAGTGCTCAGCCCTGAACGTAAGCATTAGCAAGAGAGTATGTGCCTCATAAAGAGCAAGAGCTGAATGCAGAGCAGGAAGCTCCGGTGTGGGCTGGAGCATGCACTTTGGAATGAGGGAGTGATGCATGGCAATAGAAATATGCCTGGTAAATGACAGCATTTTAACTTTGGATGTTACCTTAATACACACTCCTGCTTATAGAGAGTGTGCCTCACTTGTCTCAAATGTATCGAGGCCTGTAGACATGTGATTTGTGTGAGCAGGGCTGTCTAGTAAAGGTTTTTTTGTTTTTTTTTGCAGCTCAATGTGTGCTTTTCAGGTGAAACAATTTCTGCTGCCACAACTGTCTCAGTTACTTTATAGCACATGATTTTTTTTTAATGGAGCTTTTCTTTCTGCTTGGAGGGCAAAAAGGGTTGCGTGTGCTGTGTTTAGCTTTTAAAGACAGGTTGCCTTGTGAGTATATGACAGATGATAATACGCAAACATTTGTTCAGTCTGAAAGTCTGCTTTAATAGGAGCCCTGAGGTTTCACATTTCATGTTCTCTGGTGAGCAGTGAGGCTGAGCTGTAGCTGGTACTTTGCTGCTACCCTATCGTAATGGTTGCTTTTATTGCCATTGTTTCAGAAATTGAACTATAATAAAAGCAGCCACACTTTTGCTGCATTTGGATGGGGAGAAAGAGGGGGAAAGAAACCTTTTTCCATTGGAAAATTTTGCTTGGGAAAGCAAAGAAAATCCACAAATACAGGTGCTTGGGTATTTCCAAGGCACAGAATGTATGGCTGTGCTAGCAGTTGGTTCCTCTGTATTATTTAAAAATAAAAACAGAAAGGGAGTTTTTCACTGAGCATGATCTGGCAGTTGCATTATCTAAATTGTAGTTCAACTGAATAAAACAGGAGAATAGTAGAGCTCTGTAAGATCCCCTCATCTTCCAAGGTATTAAATGACTGTAACGTGAAGCTGGAAGATCCTTTCTTTGGAAAGAAACCACTTGTTTTTATCATTTCTTCCACTGGTTGGAATGCCAGCTCTGAGTATAGGAAGTTAAGTTTAATCATTCTTCTGTGCTCTTCTGTAGTGCTGGACAAATGGTGTAGCCTTCTTGTGCCCTTCCCACCCAAAAAAATAAGGATGATACTTTCTTTTGTGAAAGGATGCTGTGAGTAGTCCATCTGATGGATTGAGATGGAAGAATCCATGTCCTATCCAGAAGTGCAAATGAAAGGAGTGGTCCTTTTAGTGTGTACTAAGTCAGATTTCTTTCCCCAGAGAGTGCTGCTATCCTTAGCTTCAGAGCTCTGTGTAATACGTAGGCTTACTAAACAGGTTGTTAAAATAGTTGGCTAGCAAATAGAGGATAAGATGTACAGTCTGGAACTCGGTGCCTTGTTTAGAAATGGGGAGAGGAACTGGAAAAGCTTAATGCTAAAGCCCCATTTACGACCCAGAATGCGTTGTTACATAATGCAGATGCAGAAGGCAATTTATGACGCGGTCATAGAAATGCTGCAAACACTGAAAACATGGCAGCCAAAATCCTACAAGATATAAACTAATAAGGAATCCTTGAAATAACCTGGTAATTTAGGAACTGAGCACAAAATGTATCAATTTTATTTCTTTTGAAGGAAGTTAGCTGTAGATACCGTGATTTCTTGCTCAAAATTACAAGGAATATGGTGAGGAATATGCTGCCCATGACATTATTTATTATCCTCGTTTCTATGAGAAACGTTTTAGAGCTCTCTGCCAGCCTGAAGAAAAATTGCTCTGATGTGAAAAGGTGGAGTTCAGATAACTGGCCATTTTTGGGTTACGGTGACGTGTTTTAATCTGATTAGGTTTCTAAACTGCATGACGGAGCAATTGGTAGATAAGCAGCTAACAGGCGGCGCTCCTTGGGTTTCACGTCCCACAAAGTGTGTTTGTGGTCTTTGTGGGGTTATCGAGAAGCTAAATTTTACATTTAGACAACTTCATATCATTGTCTCACTGCTACTAAATGCTCTGAGACGCTTGGCACGCAGGAGAGCGATTTAGTAAAGGTTAGATTTAGTAAAGGAGTCTGACTGCCTTCCTGTCATTACTTCTGCATTTGGTACTGCCTGTTTCTGGTAGCCTTCATGTGAGCAGTGTGCTTTGGGTTCAAAAGACTTGAGATTCTCTGGTGCTAATTGGAGATGAAGACAGGAGCAAATGGAGTCATTGCCCTGCTTTATCCATCTTAGACATTTGGCATTAATTCTACTTCAAGCATTTTCTCTTCCCTTCCTTCAGATTGGAATCTGAAGCATGGAGAATAACAGGAACCTTTCTCTCAAACGTGCTGTTATCTTACTTTCCTTTTCAAGTTGAGCTCATCAAATAAGCTACTCATCTGCCTTTATTTCTCACTTTATTTTCCTCAGATCCTAGTGCAGAATCACTAACACCAGCAGTCCCACCTTGGAACTGGTTGGGGCTGCAATTACAAAGTGCATTCAGTACTTCTGCATTGATACAGGAAGGTTTTCAAGAAGGAAGAAATACAACTTCAGAGTTTTGAGCTACACGTTGCAGTGCTGAAATAATAGCAATAAGTGGAGATTTAATAATCAAATTATTTTAATTCACTGTTTCATCTTTTTATTTGTCATCTTCTCAGTTGCACTTATTATTTAAACAAATTGAGGTTATCTGAGTGATGTATTTAATAAAGAAATAATTGAACTTGCAAGTTTCTGAAGTGCCCCGAAGGATGTCAGGTGCTGTGTAAAGCTGACTGTGTCTCTTTGGAGCTGAAACTCAGATTCCTCTGTAAGCAGCCAGCGTGGCTTTTCCTGTCCTCTGCTGATACGTTTCAGAACCATATTAGTGTAGGATGTAGAATAACAAGTTTATTTTGTGAAATGGAATCCTGAATTATAGATATGATGAGATCACTGTAACAGAAATCAATGGCAACATTGTTATGCATTTGTGACCAGCAGGGCAATTAAGACAGCAATTTGGGAGGCATGCTACTTGTCCTAACATCTTGTATTGGATTTATTGGATTTCCTTTTGCTGTTTGTGCGTTGGGGCAATGATCTTTATGGGATAAGAAGATAATGAACAAGATGGAGTATTTTTCTTCCCTTCTTCTTTGATCATCTTGGCCTATTTTCTCTTAAGATGTAAGGAAACCAGGACCTGATATTTCTTTCTTTTTTCTAACTGAAATGCTACGTCTTGCTAGGATGCAAAAATGTTTTCTGCAGTACTCTGGCAGCACCTTTTTAGCTTTCCTTCACAGAAGCCTGTTGCTGTTGGATGCTTGCACATGCTGTATGCTCTTACATAGTTTGTAGCAATCACATCTGGAACAGCTTCCGCTTTCAAAGATGGATAGAGAGAGCACACAAGCAGTTTAAATATTCTTTTATTAGAAATGGATTCTTATCCTTCAGAATTTGCACTTGCAGTAAGCATCGCACACATTGGCTATCACAGTTTCCATTAGTGAGCAGTTAATAAAACAGAGGCTGTATTAACAGACCCACGGGCTTTGAATGCATGATGTTGACTGGTGGAGGGAGAAGTGGTAAACAACCTATTTAAATGTTAAATAATACGAGTCCCTCGAGCTTGTGGTAGGAAATGGTGCTGCATCATTCCCATGCCTTAAAGCCTGTGTTCTTTCCCCTGTGTTTCTAAGGTTGTACATTTGGCTTAATTTGAAATCAGCAGCATGCAGTTTTGACCAGCATTAATTGTCAAAATGGTGTGTGGCATCTTTCTTAGGAAAGATGAAATGAATCACTGCCTGTGTTTTAGTATTCCTCCAACAAGTTGGCCAAATAAATTTGTTGATAGCATTTCCAAATACTGCGCAGTTTTGAAAGTACTTGAAGATTTTGAGGGAGAAACAGACCTTGCGAATTTGACAACATATTAAACAAATCAGTTCAGTAATGTGGGATGTGCTCATTGCTGAGATTTGAAGGGAGAACAACAGCAGATTAAAGGACCACGCCAGGTAAACCCTGACATGTTTCACATCAACTGCTTTACAAACTATTGTCTGTTGACATCGAGCCATTCTGTAGGAAGTGACTGCCACAACCGTGAAGGCAGAGCTCAGATTCTGTCTGTACCTGCTTTGCTTTCCTCACGGGCTGCATGAGGATGGTACTTCCCTACAGCTAAACCTGCCAAAGCAGGGTTTCCTCAATTTCGAGGAAGGTTTTACAGCTGGGAGCTGATCCAATTAAGAATGCCTGATGCTGTGAAGTGTTTACCTATAGGGACGGCCTGAAACAGTGTGCAGACCTGCTGTTCATTCTAGCGTTGGGTCAGTTGTTGGATATAGGTTTGCCCAGTGCATAAAGCCAGGCGGGGTGCTCTCCCACCCTGTCATAAAAGATTTGTTACTGCTGCTGTTAAAGTAAAACTTCCAAAGGGAGCACACTGTCCTGGTATGTTTTTTGGAGTTGTTCATAGGTGTACAGAGTTTATCTGAAAGCGGAGCTGTTGCTGTGTCAGTACATATTTTGTACTTTGCAAGCAGAGTAGAATGACTGTTTCTGATTCTAGCTGTTCAACACATGTTCGTGACAGCCTGCCCTGCACTGATTTCCCCACTCCACCCTTTCACATCAGTCCCTTGCAGACAGAATGGTTGGGTTGGAGGGGACCTCGAAGCTCACCCAGCCCCACTCCCTGCCATGGGGTGGCTGCCCCCCCAGGTGAGACCTGAGGGTTCGTGGTGGCACTGATGCTGGCTCTGCCCTGGTATCTGTGAGCAGGAGCTGCAGAGAGGCGCCCGCCACGCTGCGAGTGCTTCTCCATCAGACTGCCGACGCCAGCATGAACATCAGCAGACCTGCTCAACATCTCCTCACCTCACCCAGCATTTTGTTCTCTGAAGATTTGATTACTGTGCAAATTCCAGATTACAGTTCACTGAATGAGTGGTTTTTTAGAGCTTTGTAAAATCCTACTGTTTTTATAAATATTCTGAGCCCAGAAGCTGCACCCAGGCTTAGAAGAACGATGTGCTCTAAACAAAGGCACTGCAATCCTGCTGTTCAGCAAAGCCAGACTAACGATTTATGTGTTGCTTCTTTGTCTCTCAAATAATATCCGAAGGCTTTGGTCCTCCCAGCTTGCACGTGGTTGCCCATGTTGCTCTGGGAGGAGCAGGCAGGGCATGCTGTGCCTCTGCAGCTGTGAGTATGAGCAGGGAGGGAAAATAACACTGTGAGTTCAAAGAGGTATTTTTCCAATGTACCACAGGTCAAGCTTAAGAAACAAAGTATTTATATTAAATGTGTAAACCTCAGTGTAAGTGTTAATAAATAAACATTGTGAGAGCATGAAAAAAGCTTAAATAGAGCAAGGCAGTGAGCAGAGCTGGTTCATTGCATCCAGTGAAACCCGGTATTGTGTGAGCATATCTCCCTGTTACCCACCTGTACGTGTGGCTACCTTGAGAAGTTCAGCCACCTCCCTTTGGTGATGCTACCACCTTGTAACTAAAAGCTTCTTAATGCAAAGGGGATCTGGCAAATAGAGAGCTAATAACAGGCAGCAATTCTGCTGCCACTGTTTCAGGGTAGCTAGTCTGGTGCTTTGTGTTTCTGATGGCTTCAGGTCAAAGTTTGCCTTGTCTGTGACTGTAGTTGTAGGATTTCCTGGTCAGCTTTTTCAAGTGATAAAAAATCACTTCAACTGTGGTGTTGCTCATATGTATATCAAAAGATATGTTCTTAATTTTTGATTGAGCTGCGTATATTCCTGGATGTGATGCTGTTCCATCTCTTAAACACTGAGTGAACTTAAGGAAAGATGAGGCTGTTTGAAGCAATGACAGTGGCACAAGAAAAGGTTCAGCAATTTCCCTTATTAATGCTCACTTAGAACATGGTAGTAAACGTACTGTGATTATCTGTTACATTATTCAGTATTTTCATTAATGATTTTCACATAAAGGTATGAGTTTCCTAGCAAAATCTGCTGGTGACGCACCATAAGGGCATTATCCATACAGCAGAAATATTGTTCAGGAAAACTGGAATAAGTTTAAGGTTTTCAGCAGTAGAAATAGGAGGAAATTTAATAAAGCTCAGTGTCACGCAAACCTAAGAATGTGTAGGAGATGCAGCAAACTCATTGGTTGGTCTCTTATTTCATTGATGCTCCAGAGATTCTCAGGCAATTCCCGAAGGCCTGTAATGTGGTTTGGAAATGCAGACACTCATAAAATGATTTTTAAATATTCAGGATAGATGTGCAAGTGGGGAACACCTTTTTAATTAATTATTAGACTTGTATCACCCACAATTAAAAGCGCTGTAGAGTGGATGTTCTTCCACTATGCAGAAATCCAGGATGCTTCCCATAAAGACAGAATATTTGACTCATGTTTTTTGTGTCAGTTTTATGATTTCTCTTTCTTTTTCTCCCATTCAGGTCAGCCAGTTCAGACAACTCTATTCCAAAGTGATCAATGATAAGCACGATGATGTTATGGCCAAGTTTGGAGCGATCCTGGCACAAGGCATTTTGGATGCAGGTAATTTCCCAAACATCTAAAGCAGCAACTCTTCTTAAACTCATAGTTGTAATAACAATTTCACTTGGGAGATAAGGTGCTGGCTTTATGTATGTTATATAATAGCAGCATGAAATCTCTAATTGCAACTAATTTTATTTAATTGAAGAAAGAAACCCTGCTTTGTAGTTCCAGGTCACAGAGGCTACCTTTTTCTAGAGTAGGGAATGTTTCACGAGTGTGAATGTCTCAACATTGAACAGGGGTAGGATTCTGTAAAGGGTGATGGTCTTTCTCTAGGGCAGAATTGCAGGGCCTATTAGGGAAAGTTTCTGTAAGCAAAGAGGGCAAACAATGTTTTGTTTTCAATTTTTCCTTCTGCTGGAGTTAAGACGTACAGTGCTGTGTGTCAATACTACCTGCTTTCCAAGTCTTTCACTGCTGTCCTATGCATCCAAACACAGTCTGTCCCAGATGGTCTCTTGCACTGTGGGCTTCCCTGGCCACAGAGTTCTTTGCTCCTGTTCCCTGTGGTAGGTAGAAACAAGCTGCTCTTCTGCATGCTCGGAAGTCAGGATTAGTCCTGAAGTCACATCAGCAAAGAAGTCTAGTGTATCGTATCTGTCCCTGTGGCCTGGCTGAAGCACAGCACCAAGCACTGTTATTAGTATCTGTATGAAGTTACCACATTGCCAGCCCATGTACATGGGGGAAGAAAACACAGGGCTGCCTGCACCTGTCTGCGTGGAAGCAGATGTGTTCCTGGCATGCATGTGGCAGTCAGGCTGCTCCGTGCTTCATGACTGGGCTACAGAGAAAGAAACATGGATCACCTCCATTAATTTCACCTTGCTTCCCAGGTACCTCTGCTGGAACTCAAATTTACCAGTCTTTTTGACTGGTCTTTTTGTTACTGTAATTTTGATCATTCCCATATTCAGATCGTGTTACTGGGAAGCATGAGCCCAGCTGGCTCCAAACCTCTCAGCTCTACAGACCAGTTTTGAATTCTTTAAGATTAAATCATAAAAATGCAGCTAAACCCTTTTTTGCTTCATATGTCACATGGGTCCTATAATGGTTTAGAAACCATAAACGCTCAATTTTAGTAAACTGCACGTGAATCTGTGCCAACTTCTCAACTCTTTGCATCTTCCTGTGCTGCTGGAGCAAGGCTGTGAACTTCCCTTTCATTAGAGTGTCTTAAAAGAAAAATTCTTTTCTCTCTCCCATCCAACTACAAGTGATTATCTGAACAATGAGCTATCAAATTTAATTATCACTACTAGAAGGAAAAGATTGTTTGTATTATCTGCTGTGGTCAGGGTTATTGAGATTGCATTTGAGGGTTTTTTTGCAGAGGAAGTAGAAAAGTATAATTCTCATTCGATGACAGGCTTTGATTAAAAGTGCAAGATTTCCAGTGTGCAGCTGGGACATGATGCACTGGAGGTGGGCTTTGTGCTCTGACAAAGAGGCAGCCTTCGGACATGCTTTCATGGTGATTTCATTTGATCATTGTCTAATTGTTAAGGTCCAGCTGCTACTTTTTTACAATATTAAAACAAGAAAAATGTAGGCATTCTAAATTTAGTGTATTATTTTTCCCCAAAAACCTTAGAACTTTCATAATTCACATACAGACACGCTCTCTTGATTCAGACTGATGAATACCTTTCTGTTCCTCACAGAAATAAGATGCCTTGTTTTCTGGAATATGTAGAAGTACATGTGAGCTATAAAAGGGATGTGGTGATTTAACCAGATGTCAGCATTTGACAAATTTGGAAACTGTTTTGCTCTCTGAACTGTACATATCTTCTCCGATTCTCTGATGCTGCATTTCTCAATCGATGAGAAAAGGAACGGTGGTCAGCATGCAAATATTTAGGCAGTATATCTGGAAAAATTCTTTTCTCTGTATTAAGGAAAGGTTTCCTTAGGGACTGAATGGAAGCAGCTGTTGGCAGTGCGAAGATGTACATCCTGGATTCAGTGGTATTAGAGACAATTTTAGCAAAGGATGGAAAAGGAGTCATCTTCCAAGTGACAGAGGAAGGAGTTGCCCCTTGAAATACGCGTCTCACACAACATGTTATGTTTGAGCTGTTAAATACTTTAGTACAGAAGATAAACATTTGTTTTGTAGGTCAAGGAATGATTATTTGAAAAGAGGATGCAGTGTAAATTGGGATTGGAAACTGGTTTCCAAGATCTAACAAAGCATCTAATGAGTATGGTGCTGTGGTGCTGTTCTGAGCTGCACTGCCAGAAATACCCCCAGCAAAGTGTGTGCTATCAGAAAAGCTGTCAAAGGAAAGAAGTTTGTAGAATTGAGTGATGAGCGTGACAAAAGTGCTCTCACAATTACAAGCCATGAATGAATTTATCAAAGTATAAAAATTATCAGCACCTGCTTTTTGTGCTCCTGCTTTTGTTACCATTAAGCCAGTAAATCCTTGTAGCCTTCAGAACAGGCCCTTGGCTTCTGATAAATCTTGATATAGTAGCAGTGTGAATTTTGGAAAATGGACGTTACAGCACCACCCTACAAAAGCTGTGCTTTGAGGGTCTGTTTGGATAGTTGATTGGGGTTGGTTGGTTGGTTGGTTTTTGAGGTATCGTGTCACAGCATCCATCCAAAGATTGGGCACGTGTTCCCTTCCAGGTTGGTAGGCCTGCAGCTTAATTGTGAAGATAGTTCCCAGTTATGCAGTGTTTCTCCACTTTTCCTGCTCCTCACAAAACCCTGGGAGTGAGGGTGGTCTGCTTGCATGTAAACCAGCAGGAAGTAGCAGCATGACAGCAATATGACTTCTGTTAATCATCCAGGAAATTCCAGGAATGGGATGATGTAATTCTGAAGGTTAAAAATAAATTGGATAAAAATTCCAAAAGTTTGATAAAGTAGTTAAGCTGCTGTGCAACATCCACTGGACTGCTTTACCTACAATATCTGTAGATTACTCACCTGGCCCTCATATAGTGATGTAATGAAGAAACATTCAAAGTAAAGGTAGAGGAGAAGACCAGAGATTTAAGTGTGCTGTGTTTGACATGATTAAGAATAACACAAGATCTCAGCAGTGCCTCATTAATGTTGCAAATTCAAATACAAGTGTGAGAGTGGTGCTGGAGAAGTTAATGAAAAGCAGAGCAAATGTGGAAGGGGTGAAAGTAGAAGTCATATTATTATCTTTCTTCAAATAGGAGCTTGGAAGGAGTTTTGTAGTCAAACAGCAGGAGATCTATTGCTATCTCAAAAGGAACAGCAGTATATCCTATGTATCTATAGGGGGACATCAAAATCCTCTGTCTTCTGCTGTTTCTCCCAGGACTAATTGACATATAAGTAAGATAACTGTGTCATTCAGGGCTTTCATTAATTTTGGTAACTGCTGCCTACTACAGATCGCTGCGTGTGCACAGCAAAGGAATGCTGCTCCAGGTTGGGATTTTTCAGCCACAAAGTGCCTGAGTCTGGAAGTTTGGGCGTTTGTATTTTAACCAAGTTAGCCTTCCTGCACTTGGGCATGTCAGCGGTAATGGACTTGCCTGGTGCTCTCTTCAGCTCAATTCACTGTGCTCCTCAGAAGACTGAAGATCAGATTAACACTTTTTCACACTGTCTGCAAGCCCAATCTTTCAGTTTGGTTTCTAGCTGGATGTTTCTGCACTGTATCAACATATGGAGTTGTTTTGGTCTCTGCTTTGCAAGTACAAACCTAAGACTTGGTTGTCTGGCAGAGATTTAATTTTGTTGCAAAGACTGCAGGAGCTTGTCTCTTTGCTGCATAGATTAATAGCCTCTAGAAGGAGCTTTTGAAGTTGTTGCTGTTTACATTTTTTTCTACTGAGATGTGTAGAATAAAACTGTAGGCATATTTCATCTGAATAATAGGCCGTTCAAGGAGGCAGGCAGAAAAGTTTCTCTATGGAGTGTTTTATCTGTGCTGTTTTCCTTGCGGTTCATCGATACGCTGTGTTTTGGAAAATAGTTATGATGGTTTGCCTGTTTGGTCCCTCTACCTTCTGAACTGTACCATCTCCTGGCAAAACAAACACAGAAGGGCTCTATTCATTGATTTTTTGGTGATACTAAGCAGCTGTACGGAGATAGATAGGAGTAGTTACACTGCTCACATCTTTCACTGTCAAAGGTGAGATCACAGAGGGGAAAGCTGACAGCATTACGGCTTGGCTCACACTGTGTTAATTGCTTTCACAGCAGCTGTTTCATTCCAGCATCCTCATGGGATACCCAGGGATGCATCAGCTCAAGTGATGTCATTTCTGATTATTTCCAGGGGGACATAATGTGACTATTTCACTGCAGTCAAGGACGGGACACACTCACATGCCTTCTGTGGTGGGAGTTCTGGTCTTCACCCAGTTTTGGTTCTGGTTCCCTCTGAGTCACTTCTTATCACTGGCTTTCACCCCAACATGTGTCATCGGCCTTAACAAGGATCTTAAGGTATGTAATGTGTGGAGAAAAAAGCACAGTAATGGCTTGGAAGACTTGAGTGCCCTGAGAGAGAGATGCATGTTTGCACTGGTTTTCTTTGAGTACCTCTAGCTTGTGAGCACCAGAAATGGTGCAAACTGGAGGCCTGAAAAGCAGGCAAAAATAATGGAGCTGGTGGAAGCAATATAGGTAGGAGAGTTGTAAAGAGCGGGCTTTGACCCCTTCATCTCCCCGTCCCTTGGTTTCCAGGGCATCCAAATGATTGATTGTGGGCAAGATCATTATATAACTGAGATTGAATGTGTTGTGGGCTGCACCATACCCAGCTTGCTTCTTCAGAGCAGTCCTTGGTCTCTTCTTAGTCCGTGATGTGTCATAAAGGAAGGGAGATGAGAACTCGCTCTCAGAATTTGAATGGGATGTCAGAGGGTGCTTTCTGGCCTTGCTTAAGTAGATAAGAGTAAGACAATGTGCAGAATTGGTTGCCCACTCCCAACAAGTGCTGTCCTTTTGCCAGGAGTGACTGTCAGGCAGTGCTTAGTCTGATCTAGCATGCACTAAAAAATCTTCACTTAGGTCTTAAACCAATTTTGTGCTAATATGAGGAGGCACAGCAATAACATCGAAACCACAAAAGCATTGAAACAATGAAAACAAAGCATGGTGTGAATAGCATGGAGTGGATGGAGGAGGCTAGGAGAGCTTGCCAGAGTCGAATTATAGAATAATTGAATAACACTGTTCTAGTTGAACTGTTGCCACTGATAACAGTTTCTCTGCTTCCGGAGGGGGAGAAAGGGAAGCCTGTATTCTTTAGAGGATCTGCGTTTGTCTCTGCTGGAAGGAAAATTCAGCTAAAGTAATTACTATGCTGTGGACCTTTTTCTCTGCTTTTTGTCTCTAACAATTTTTTTTGACTGTTTGTTTTAGATGCCAAAAGTCCAGTACAAGTCCAACTGTAAGCCGTCCACGTTTGCCTACCCCCCACCTCTGGAGGTACCAAAGGAAAAGGAGAAAGAAAAGGTATTTGGACTAGCTCTCAGCAATGTAAAGACCAACTCCTTCTCCCTCCTAGTATAAACATTGACTTTGGTGGCACTAGCAGGGAATTTGAAGAGCAAAAGAAAAATTGGCAGTTGCTGTTGTCTCTGAAAGAGAATTCTAGCTATTTTTTCCTGCTGAGCTTGGGACTTTATGGCATAAAGCTGCTGTGCTACTGAGTTGCTGGAACCTCCCTTATCTCCAGTGGTCAAGCAGAAACTTTGATTTTAAATCTTTTTTTTTTTTTTTTTTCTGATGTCCTACTGATTTATGTATCATATGTGTGCAGCTCCAAGCACAACAGTGTTCCTGTCTGTGGTGTGGGCTCCAAACTACAGCTGCAGTACAAACACTGAGAATACTAAGGGAGATAAAGCTCAAGTAGTACCATGTGGAAGGACAGAAGTGTACTTGGTCTCAGGGCAGTGGGACCATGTACTAAAATATGAGTGATGAGACCCATGGATCTCAAAAAGATAAGTGTGAAACTGAGAACACCTAGAGATGTAGAAAGGGATGACTAGCAGAACAACAGTGGAAGCAATTTGTCTCCTGGCAAAAATTAAGCCTTGGAGCAGACCACAGCAACAGGTGAAGCAGCCCTGAGGGAGCAATTGCAGCAGTGGAGACCTCTGGTACATCATGCTAATGAATGACACTGTGTGAAAATGGTGTAACGTTTTGTCAGAATGGAATGATGGGCAGGACAAATTTCCATGCTGCCAAGGAACCCAAAACTGAGCTCTTACCAAAAGGCAAAGTTTACTGCTCATAGCTGCATTCTCACCTTTGAATAGGGTATGAATTGGATGAGTCTGTTCTTATAAACTTCCTTGGCCAAAATGAAAACATACCATGAATCCACATTCAGCCTGGAAACTGTCTCCAGCAACATGACAAATACTATTGCTCCATTCCTCTGAGGAAGTTACTTACAGGGACAGTTACTGTAGACAGAAGTGGGGAGACATGCTGAATTCTTCTATAAACTGTTGCTTCTGGATACTTCCTAGCTCAGAAATGCTGAATTTCCATGAGGGCTCATCCACAGCACATTATGTGTATATGTATGTGTACATTATCTGCTTCTTGAAGTCAGTGAGAAACAGAGCTGTCTGTTTAGAAGAGTGGAGCTGCTTTTTAGATTGTTCTGAAGACTTTCTATACACATGGTTATTTACCACAGAGACCATGGCAAAAGATTTTTCCCAACAACAAGAATTCCCCTAGTTGTTCTGTTAAAAATACATCAGCAAAAATCTCATGTAGAGACCCAAATAGTAATAATTAATCCCTAAATCAGGAAGTTTGTCCTTCCTCATATATGACTGTACCCCATCTACATTCATGTATCTGTGCCATTTATTTGCTGTCATGGTGGCCTGTTTGTCTCTAAAAGAGAACAATGCATAGAGTGTGATATTTATCTTATTGATGCCTGCACTGAGAACTGACCTAGCATTGGCTTCCCTTTGTTTCCTTGCTGGAGGGAGTGATGCACAACATAGTGTTGCAGTCCTACTCACTGTCCTCTGTTGATATATCCAGGTTTCCACTGCTGTGCTGTCCATCACTGCAAAAGCCAAGAAGAAGGAAAAGGAGAAGGAGAAAGAAAAGAAGGAAGAAGAAAAGATGGAAGTGGTGGGTGTAAACATTGAAACTTTTGTGTCTTCTTCCTCCATCTTCTAAAAAGTGTGGAAAGTGTGTCAGGAAAGCTGGTGCTCACTTAACAATGTCCCTGCTGTGACCTGCATTACAGTCAGTTCTGAGCGTAACATTAATGCACGTTTCAGTGCAGTTATGCTATTAGCATCTTGTGTGTGTGTGCTGTTAAAAGCAACAGGCTATATTACTTAGGAATCCACTATTTCTGAGAAATAAAGCTTCCTTGTAAGTAACTGAGTTCCTTCAAGACAAAAGCTTATTCTGACAGATGTATGTGCCTTCAGCTGCATGAACCTTTAATGCATTATTTCACTGCATTTGCTTAATCAGCTGTTCTGACACGTTTGCCTTTTTGACAGCAGTCTCTTAGGCACTTTGCTCATCTATCAAAACGTTTATCTGTGTCCAGCTTAGGGCCAGCTGAGATTTGAGCACAGGATCTGGCCACTGCTCAGCAGTTGTGGTGATGGCTTTGGTCCTCTCTCAGCTCATAGCTCTAACACTGTAACTCTTCATCAGTGAGGAAAGTGTCACCCTGGAACAAGCTGAGGAGTGCAAAAATAGCTAGATAATGAGTTCTTGGTGGTTTCTGTAATTTGGAAGATAAGTGGCAGCTAATATTTTTGATGATTCTTGACAAGGAACAGTTCCTTTTGTGCCCACCTGACAGCTGCAAAAATGCAAAGAATAACTGTAACTGGAGAATGTGTTCAGTAGAAACCTTTCTGATTCCAGTTTAACATCCATGTAAGAGAGGCAGCATGGTGAGGGACTTTGGGCCTCTTTCTATTTAAGAAGAAATACACAAATAGTACATGAAAGGAGTGTGGCATAAGATCAAAGGTGTATTTGTAAAATATCTGTCCTGGATCTGCTTAAGTATTGGCCATATTGTAGGCATTGACCTTCATACAGATGGCTCAGAAAATGAATCATCTCATGTGCAGGTGGAATTTGTGATTTTTCTTTTTGCTCCTTTATCAGTGTTTCCTTGTCATCAAACATTGCCTTTTCTTTGAATTATTCTTACAGCACTATAGACTAAGCAAAATGTGCTGAGCAGATGAATGTTTCTTCCAAAAGTTTTGCAACCTACGGTTAAATAAAGGTGTTGAGAGGAAGCAAAGTATTGGAAGGGATTTGTGTGTCACGTCTGTCTACGCTGTGCTGTCTAAAAAGAATTGTTTTGGCTAAATAAAGCAGAAGAACAGGGATAGCAAAAAGGGAGCTTGCTGCCACCTACTGTGTTCGCGTCCAGTGTTTTGCAGTTGTCCAAATGTTTTAGTGCTAAAATTGCTCTCCTGTTTTCCTCATATGCCTGTTATGTGGTAGTCATCCATAACTTCCAAGAACATGCACAGCCACGAGCAGTAACTGTGACAGAAATTCTGCTGTTACAAGAATTCCTGGGCCGTGCGTGTGGTGACAGTCCTGATAATTTCCTATTGGTTGTCTCCATCTTTTTTCTACAGTCCTTTTTGTTTGCAACTCGCAGATGATCCTGAGCAATGGGGAAATTATGTTCCATGTTGTTACGTATATAAATGCTGCTGTATTTTTTCCTCCTGAGCTTTGGCCTCCAGCCGCTGAGTCAGTGGTGGAGGAGCTCCTAGCTGCAGTTCCCCAGGGAGTCTCTGGGGTGGAGTCGTTTTGGTTGAGCTGCTGTCACTGCCCACAGTGTGAAAGGTCACTGATGGTTTTATAGCAGTGAAAATGCAATGGCAATCTTTAGAAATTTCCATATGCTCAGTAATGATATTAAAGAATCTTAAGTTGTGAACAAAAGTGGTGAGTTTAAGTGTAGTATGGGCAAGTCACAGGTAAACTGTTCCACTACCACCTCTTGTTGAACCTGCTTTCACCTGCAGTCACGAGGGAGACATTGCCTTTGGGGAGTACTTAGATCCACTCTGGCATTGCTTGTGCCAGCTGATTGATGCATCAAGTTGTCCCTTACCCTCCTGAATTTGGAAGGAGTTAGAGGCTGCTGTTAAAACCATGTTGATGTTCTCCTCCTGCTGCAGGATGAGACTGAAAAGAAGGATGAAAAAGAAAAGAAGAAAGAGCCTGAGCCCAATTTCCAGCTTTTGGACAACCCAGCAAGAGTCATGCCTGCTCAGCTCAAAGTTCTTACGATGACAGAGAGCTGCCGATATCAGCCTTTCAAACCAGTAAGTGTCCCACTCCAGGTCTGTGTGCTTGACACCCCCTGTGCTGGGCTTATGTATTAGGACCTTGAAGCTCTGCATGTACTTGAAAGTCCCACTCACACGTGGTGCACCACTGTAATCTGTTCTAGAGATTTATGACTGCACTGCTGCTATATTTCTGCTCTGTCCAAATGATCACATGCAGTTGTAGCTGGGGGAGAAACCAGAGCTGCTACAACCCGTTTCATTGTGTTGATGCTGCTTTATCTTTATTTTTCTTCTTTTTCTTTCTTCACGTGCTGTAACCTGGAAACCAGTCAGACACACTCTGTATTAATGACATTGCTGGATACATAAACACTGAGAAATGGCTTTTCCAATGAGCTGAAAAGTTGAACAGACTCGTTGTCAAATCAGTATAGAAAAAAAAAGCGTCAGTCTTATGCTGGAGTGTTATTATTTGAAGTAGGGTTTATAACAGAAATGTTTGATTTTTTTTAATTAAACAGATTTCTTATTTGGTTACACATGATGTTAGAAAAGGGCCTCCATCTCCTGTTAACACAGACAAAACCACAGCATGTGATTGTCAGATAAAGATGATGACATTTGCCCAAGCAATCTAATAGGTTTGCTCCTGGCCTCTGAGACTCCTGAAACAAATTCTTCTGGCTTTTATTTTTGTCCAACACATAATAACATCCTCCACTATTCCCTTTTGCAGAATTGTGCATGGGAAAACTTTATTCAGAAATAGTAGTGTTGGTTTTTTTTCCTAGGAAAATATTTGTGTTTTTAATACATGTATTTCCTGGAATTCCATCAGCATATCGGAATCCTCTGTGCATCATCCCCTTCCAAGGCACCCATGTTTTAGCAGATCTCTTGAAGGATCTTTCTGTTTCTATCTTTCAAAAAGAAAGGACCCAACTAGTATTTGGTTTGCTATGCAGTCCAACAAGCGTCCACTCATGCAGCTGAAGCTTCAAAAGAAGGTGAATCCTAATGCAGAACTGGTTAGTAAGGGTGGTGCAGTTTCCTCACTTTAACTCCTCCCAAAAAAACCAGAAGAGTATTTTTTTTGCTGGGATCAGTGTGTGTAACCAAGGAGGGTCTTGAAATTGAGATGTTTAGGAGGTTTGCACTGCTTTGGGAAATGCCAGAACAAAAAGACTCTTTGAAATATGTTTATAGCCTGGATTCCTGATGTGGTTCATGCTCTGATCCCAGCCAGGCATGACACAGCACTGCCTCTTCGCACCTCGTGTTTCAGTACTTGAGATGCAAAGATTTGTTTTAGCCTTAAAGGATGATTGGTTGTGACCTTTGTAATTAATTCACCTTGTTTTATGAGGTTCTGCTAATAGGATTCCTCAGTCAGTGGAAGCTGGTGATCAGATTAGTCTCTGTTTCAGATAGCCTCCTGGGAGGCTGCTATAGAGAGAAGCTTCACTAGGCTTTGTTGCCCTTACGATGAGCCTTATAAAGCTATTATGGTTCAATTAGTTTTCAAGTGGAAAGTGCCAGACTGAGCCTGGGGTAAAGCTGTGAATCCAGATGCCATTTTCTATCAAACTGAGACATAGATAATGGCAATATAAAAAGCAGCCTGGATAAGCTTTTTCTGTTCCATCCCCTTATCAGGCAGGGGGCTGGGTGGATGTCGGATGCTTTCCTTTCTGAAACTTCTCCTTTTTCTGGCAAAGTTGCACCTTTGGCATAGACACAGTCAGCAGAGAATGAGCACATACAGTGCTGCTTCTGACATGCAATGTTGAGGTGAAGGCCACCAGCAGGGACTCTTTACATGTCTCCTTCACGTATGAACAGTTGGGAGAAAGGATCTGCTTTGCTTTTTTGTTCTTTTCCTAGATAGCACTGACTAATTCTTAAATGAGCCTAGCATTGCAGAGAAGCAGAGCTGTATAAATCATTACGTCCATCTATGTATGTAGGAACACAAATGAAGCCAGGGCTTTGCTTACTCTGTTCTCTTTGCAGAGGCAGACATGTGAATGGCTCTTGCCTCCACTAAGACTTCCAGCAGTCTGTAAGTGTTTGGCCCAGGTATTCAGTGAGCTCTTAATGTGGGGTGCAAACAAGTAAGGAAGTGTAAATTACCATGCATCAGTCTGACCAAATATGAGCTCTGCTTCTTATGCAACTGATTTTTGTCCCTGCTCGCACAGGGTTTCAGTCTGATGTAACTTGCAGCTAGCTAGTCATGGTCCTTTTCCTTTGGTGTGAGTTGAGCATTCATTCCTGCTGATGAGGAACCTGAGGTGTTTCATATGGCCTAGGTAAGACTGTGGCCATAAACACTCCACCACAAGGCACAGGCAAGCAGCTTCTAATGCTCATTGTACTTGTGCTACAGCTTTCCATTGGTGGCATCATCATTCTGAAGGACACCAGTGAGGATATGGAGGAGCTGGTCGAACCTGTGGCAGCTCACGGTCCAAAGATCGAAGAAGAGGAGCAGGAACCTGAACCTCCAGAGCCCTTTGAGTACATTGATGATTAAGACATGAGGTACAATACAGTATGCACTTTTATGAATCCCCAGTAAGGTAAAAACTTCTTTGGATTAACTGAAGCAGTTACCAGCATCCAGCACTCTTGTTTTAAATCTTTTGTTCTGCGTTAGATTCAGAAACGTTTGAAGAGTTTGGAAGCAGTAGGAGAGGAAGCCCAGTGTTCTGGATAAGGCCTTATACAGTTGTACTGGATCTGGTCTCTAAGCACGGAGGCCCAGCTGCTCATAAATAGAACATCCCTGGGCAGAGTCTGAGCAGAAATGAAGGGTCACAGACAGCAGCTGAGCTGGAAATAATCAGCTAGTGAAGAATGATCCCAGAGGGGCAAGTGGTTTATATAACACAGCTGTCATCTACTTGACCTCGGTGTGGAAGAACTGGTCAAAAGAGAATAGTGCTGCTCTGCTGACTTGCTTTGTGTTCCCAGCAGTTCTTAGCAGAATTTAATGATAGTTCAGTCATGAGCTCGCTGGTGCTCTCTGAGTCTCATCATAATCGTCCTTGTATATCTGTTCCAGGCAGTGAATGGTGCAGTTCTCGGGTCTCCTGGTTAAAGTGCCTCAGCTCGTGTGCAGGTTTCTCACTGAGAGGCAGAAGTTCAGTCTAGTTATTTCCAGATACGGGCTGGCATGTTCCAGTGTTCCCAAGAGCAAAGATTATGCACATGAATTGGTGGATGGGCAGGAAAGCAGACTTGCTTCTACAAATGTTGCGTCATTGGCAGACTGGGGTGAATGTGTGGGGCCAACCACAAAAAGGCACAGTTAAATATGCTTGCTTTTCTGGTCTCTCTCTCCCTCTTCTCCAGGATCACGTCCTCCAAAGAAGACACTATGCTTGATATCAGAAAGACAGACGTGAAGACCTTCCTATGGAGATCTGCTGTTCAGTGCATGCAGCCCCAATCTGTGCTGAGCTAAAGCTGATAGTCCGTGTTTTATGGTTGAAGAACAGATATATGCTATTTAGTGTACTCTTTCACAAAACCTTGTTTTCAAATAAATATATTAAAAACTCTTGACAGAAAACATGATACTTGGAGGGAAAAAAGAAAAAGGAAAGGCTAGCAAGTGCTCTTCTGTTCAGCCTGAACCTTGGATATTATACTCAAGTCATGTAGAGTTAATTGAAATTTCTGCATCTCTCTGCTTTCTGTAGCATTCCCTTAGGCTGACCAAGGTCATTAGCTGAAGTCTGGCCCAGCCACAGCACTGCTACAACAGAGATGGAAGATCTCTACCTGCCAGCAGCTTTCTTAGATTAGTTCTGCTTCCAAAATATCTCTGTATACTGACTTTGCACTGATCTTCGTCCTTGCTCATCTTAGTTTTCCTGTGTCAGTGTGGGGCTGTCAGAAGAGCTGTGGATATCAGTGGTGGGGAAATTGAGGCACATTTCTCTTGAGAATCCCTTTTGTGTGTTCTTTCGCTGCTTTCACCAAATATGAACAAAATAGCCAATGTGAGCAGGCAGCTAGAAAAGCATTGCAAGCTCAGATGGGGTGAATCCAGACATACAAATCGTAACACTGATGTACATCGTGAGCCAAGGGGGAATTTACAGTCAGGGGTATGGAATGAGCAGAAGTCACAAGGAAAGAATGCAGCTTAAGGGTTCACTGTGGGACCAGCCAGGCCTTCACCTGAGGGGCTGTAACGCTTCACAGGTTGTATCACCAGTGAGCCAGAAACTGCAGCCCTGGCCAGCTGTAAGCCGGCTGCTGGACTGTGCCGCTTCACTTGAAACAGCACGTAAATGGCATGAGGTTTTTGTTGTATGTATGTGGGAGTATCTTGCTACATGTGAACATGCTGCAAACTCACGTGTATCGGTAGAAATGGAAGACAAATCTTGCAAGTAGTGCCTGGGAGTTTTTCCAGGAGATGGTTTATTTTGGTGGATGTTACTATAGCAATAGAATAGTCCATCTTTGTTTTCTGCAAAGCTTAAGAAGTACGGAGCAGAGGTATGGGACTGAAAGCCAACTTTGAGTCCTAGACTTCTGTCAGGTCTCTGAATTTGAAATGTTGTCTCAGTGGGGGTGCTGGCCAGAGCTCACTGTTCTCAGTGTGATGCAGATCTGTTCTCCTGCAGAGCAGAGCTGAGAATGATCCTGAAATATCTACAGACATTTGTGTAGGTAACATTGGAAACAGAGGCAGTCACTGCTCTAGTCCAGTGGTCATTAGACTTAAGACCCAGGGGACTGAGAAGTCATTCCTCTCAAAGCAGGAAGTTGTGTGGTAGGTGGTTTTCAAAATCTGTACCTTTTGGTTTATTAGATAAGGCTGCTGGTGTATTTGGGATTTCCCTTTGGGGACTTTTCTGACTGGCCCCAGCTGAGCTCTGTGCTCAGGGGGCTTCCCTGGGGATAGATGGGGCTTGGCCCATGAGGTCTGTGCCATGCCTGAGGGATGGAGGCAACCTCTGGCTTTCCAATGTTTGGTTTGGAGAACGTGTAGGGGGAAAGTGCTGTTGTAAATAATGTCATTTCAGCCCCAGTGACTTTTTGGCTATGATTTCCTAGGGAGAGTTGCTCTCCTGGACCCATGTGGTGGGACCCACCCCTGGGGTGCTTGCCAAGGGCTAATTGGGTCTGATGCTCTTAGGTCTTCATGAGGGGAGAGGCAGAGGTGGCAGGAAAAACGTTTCTGTCATTGTTGAGTAATGGGCCTTATCTCACTGAACCTCAGTCACTATTTACTGAAAGAACCGTGCTGTTCTGACAGATCCAGGATGCCCTGGTCATTTCCTCAGTGGCTAACTCAGCTATCTCAGCTGGGCACAGCAGTGAGGGGAGAGGTGGAGATGGAGATGCTGGAGGCTGTGCTGCTGGGGCAGGGTTCATCTGATCACAGCAGAGCCGCCCTCCCATCCAGGCCCAGGCAAAGCCCTTCCTCCTCGTCCTGGAATGCCAAGGTTGGCTGCCACTGATAGTGATGGTGACTTGGTCGTTTATCTGTCTGTATTCTGCAGGCTGGAGGACTGCCGCCCAGACTTCAGTCTGCCCTGAGCTGTCACTGGTTGGCTGCTGACAGTGCTGGTTTTCCAGCACTAGGTGAACTGGGCTGTTCCCATGCTCCATTCCTCAGGCAAGGAGAAGCTGCCTCAGCCCCTGCTGCTCAGTTCCAGCTCAGGGCTGGCTTGACTTTGCTTCTGAAATCTCCTCTGTGTGGGCAAATGGTCCAACTGGAAGGAGCCCAGGGCTGGAGTTCTGTTTGGAGGTCTATATTCCAGTTCCTGGCATTGGCTGCACAACTAAAACTTTGTTCTATTTTGCTTAAAAGAAGCACTATTCATGTACTTAGATTAGCCATCAGCATCTCCTGCAGTGAGCAGAGGGATCAGCAATTACCCACGTATTACAGAGAGGTGGCTCACGGCAACTCATCCCTCTGCCAAAGCCCTTTGGACATCATAGAGATTCTGAAGCCACGAACCCCAGACAACCCAACTTCATGGGCTTGGGCTGATGGAGCCGCTGCCCCACATGTGTGCACGTGTGTTCAAGCAACACAAACCTCCGTTGTTCTTTTATGTTGCAGAAAATGGATGGCAGAAGAGCTATTCCCTGAGGGTACAAATGAGGTGGGAGCTGCCATGCAGGACACCCCAGAGCTTGCTGCTCATAGCCTTTCATAGGTTCTGGGCAGAGACATTTTGTGCAACAGCATTCGTGGCCAAGAATATAAATAGCTGCTCTGGTGACCCAGGGAAGAACTGCAATACAGGCAGAGTTAATTATCAGCTGAAATTATGGGGACATTGTTCTTCCAAAGATAACCTACAAAGGATGAAGCATAGAGCAATTTTTTCCCCTTCAGGATGAAGGAAAGAGACCTGAAATATTTGGTGCAGTGTCTTTGTTTTCAGTGTTAGGGTGGCTCTCCCATTTAGATGTTTTTCTCCATTCTGTCAGTAAGAATCAAGATGAATTAACTTTTTGTTTCTCCACCATGTCTTCCCAGAAGAGAAGCTGAGATAACTCTGGTTGGTCCGGGCAAATTCTCTGTTTTCTTTAACTTTACACAGAGACCTATTTTGTTTTTAGCCAAAGCGTGAAATCTGGGGCCCAGGGGTGAAGAAGGAGCAGCAGAAAATAACTTGCTGGAAACATCTGCATAAGGCACGAGAGTTCATGCGTTCATTCATAGTGGAAACCTGCTGCTTGCTCCTCTTCCAGGCTGGGGATTTTGCAATTTGTCCCCGATTGATCAGGTGATTTCTATAACCAGCTGGAAAGCTCACCCCGCTGCCTCCTTCCTGCATCCCATGGCACCAAATCAAAGTGTCTGTTGTGCCTCTCCTAGCCAGGGACTTTGGCTACAGGAAATTACTGGAGAAGGGTTTGCGTATGAATATACTGGCATGGGGCTGACTGCATCCTTCTAGGCTGAGGTGGGGAGAGGTGAAGCTCAGCAGCAGCTACACAAGCCCAGGGAGACAGAGCAGCTTTGTGGTAGTTTGCTGCTGCGGCAAACAGAGAGGTTTTGCAACTCATTGCCTCCCCTTTCCTTGCGGAGGGCCCTTGGGGTCACACTGCTGTGTAAGTCAAATGTGAACAGTGTTTGACCTCGGTCCAAGCTAACCTCAGCCTTGGGCAGTCCTACTAAGACCAGGCCGTGCTCCAAACACAGACAGCAGTAATGTGCCATCCATCCACCAAAAGCTCTAATGACTTCTTATTCATTCTCTAAACGCTCCTTTAAAAGTCTTCATTGAAAATCCAAGCCAGAATCTTTTTCAGCAACTAAAAGCTGAAGTTTGACTCATAAAATAACAGGGTGTCCACGCTTTGAAAAATGTTCTCCTCTTGCCTGGTTTGCTTTTATTTTTAATGCAAGCAGTTGGAGAGGCTGCTGAAAGAAGCCATTTCCTACAAAATCTTCCACCTGGGCACAGGACACAGTGATCTGTTTTTCAATTGGGCAGGAGGTCACCGTCCTGCTCACGGCTGGGCAGCCCGGCCCCAGGAATGCTCAGCAGTGGAAGTATCACCTGTCCCCAGGACGAATGTACACTGCAGAGCTGCTCCATGTCCCAGGCACTGACAGATGTCCCCCCTTGGCCGTGGAGGGCAGTGGGTGCTGCTTTTCAGGTCTGAGGCACAAACGTTGCATCTTCCTGACCTTACACCAGATGCTGGCGCTTTGCAGCACACAAAACCACCCAGCCAACTTGTGTGCTAACTGTCATGCTCAGAATACAGATTTCCCAGCACTTCCTAGCATTTTTCTGGCGCTTTCTAAAAGCATTCCTGTGCTAAGAATTTAGGCAAGACCATAGGAATTTCCCACAGCTTTTTGGAACTTTTTCATGGTTTCTGGGAATATCCCTGTTCATTCTAGGAATTACAGAGAGCCTTGCTGGAATCACAGGCTGGAATCCCAGGTACTTTCTGAACATTTTGGAGTGTTTCCTCGCAATTTCAGCATACTATCATACACCTTTCTAGCACTTTCTAGGCCTTTTCCTGTACTTTCTAAGAAATCTCAGGTGCCTCTTAGGAAACAAGAAGTCACTTCTAAGTATCTAAGCACTTTCTAAAGATTGCAGAACACTTTCTGAACATTTCCCAGTCCTTTCTAGGAATTCTCCCTTGCTTTCTAGAAATTACAGGCTGCTTTCTAGGCACTGCTCAGTGCTTTCTAAGACTTGCATTGTGCTTCCCAGGAGCGTCTTTGATCCAAAAGCCAAGCTGCCAACATTCTCCATAAGCCACAGGGCTACACAGCTTTCTGTCTGCAGCACATAGCATCTACTTTTAGAACAAGCAGAAAAAGACCTACCTATCCTAACTCTGAACATGAATGATACAGTGGCAAACCCTGGAAGCAGAGCGGTCTGTTGAGCTCCAGCCACAGTTCAGATGTTTTTTCAGTGTCTGGAATTCACAGCACAAATAAACCCAGGGTTATGGTTAAACAGAGCGTATTTGGACCACTCAGGCAGAGGAAGGTGTCCCTGCTTCAGCTCAGCCAACACGCTCCCTTTCTGCATCCACAGACCCGGCTGAAACCACTCAGTCCCTCAACCTGGATAACCAGGCTTTGCGGAGGGAAGGCACGGCAGAGGAGTAGATCTGCAGGGCTGCATTTGCCCTGCAGGAGGTATTTCACATCTCATTTCCTTTTCCAAAGAACAGCAGTCGAATTCAGTGTTTTACCCTTGAATGCCAACCCACTGCAGGCAGAAGGGGGAGCAGAGCTATTTGCAGCAGTGCTGAATGGTGATTCCCACGAGTCGAGGATGAGGTGCTGATGCCTGCTTACCCACGGGGACGTGTTTCTGTCATAACTGCTCTCCATCACCTCTCTCTTTCCCAACATTTATCCTACTACGTTGACAATTTTAGATCTGGCAGCAATGTCCAAGGGTTGGGGCTGGGTTGTTTTTTTTCCCGTCTTCAATATAAAATAAAAATCCTTGGATGACTGGCCAAATGCCAGCACCCTGAACCACATTCATACTGGAGTGCAGCGTTGGAAAGTTGGGTTGGGAAACGGTCTCAGGAGAGAGCAGAGTCTCTGAGCCGCCTGGTGACCTCAGCTTTTGTTTCCTGTCAGGCTGATTCAAAGGCTGGGGTTAACGCAGAGCACCGCAGTCTGCGGCTTTTTAAAGACAGACGGTGCCTCGTTGCGCCTGGGGGTGGGGATACGGGGAGGGCGTGTTCACCCAGCAAAGGTGCGGGCACAGGAACACAAAGCTGCACAGGCGACACCAGCACGCCCGCTACATCACCGCCGGCACACCGTTCTGCTGCGAGCATATGCGTCCCGCAGCAGCGAAGCCACCACCCCCGTCACGTGGTCCCACTTTCCGCTTGCGATTGGCTGAGCGCGATCACGTGTTGCAGGAGAAGGGAGGGGCGTGCGGCCGCGGTTGCCACGGCGACCGAGGGAGGCGGCTGTCGGGTAGGCCGCGTCGCGCCGGCGTCGCTGTGTTGGCGGTGCCGCTCAGCGATGGGCGACGTGCTGGCTTACGAGGCCGAGTTACTGGGACTGGTGAGAGAGGTCGGTGCCCTCTTCTGTTCTTCCCTTTTGCTGAAGCGAGCGGGGAGCGAGGCGCTGAAAAGGCGCTCTGCCATCCGGCCGCGTGTTCGCTGCAGCCACCAACGAGGCGGGCAGCTCTGGAGATCCGGGTGGCAGCGCTGCCCCTCGGGTGCTCCCGTCGTCCTGCCCCGAGTGCCCGCGGCGTGTGCCCGTGTGGGCGGATTGGCTGCGGGGCTCCCCAGGCAGCTGCTGTGGAGGGGCGGCCAGGAGCGGCTGCGGCGCTCAGCTTTGTGCGTGCTGTGCGTTGGAGCCGCTTACTTTCTGCCTAACGATTCTACCGAGCAGCAAAATAATTTGAAGCCTAAATCATTTTTGGCTCTCAGTATGCAAATCTAAAAGCAGTTTTAAGGACTTGTTAATATAGCGCCGCTTGTGCTAACAACGCAGGAAGCAAATTATTTCTCTTCCCTGTGGCCATATGCAAGTTGGCGAGATGAAACGCGGCTTCTTGCCTCGTTAACCAGTGCCTGAGGCTCCCGAGGTGGGGAGGTGTGTGATACGGTGCGTGGTGGGGGGAAGGCAGGAGGCTGCCGATCTCTTCTTCAGAACGGTGCTCAGCTGGCCGTTGATTTGGCAATGCGCAGCCTCGGATGCGAGGGGCTGGAAGTGCCTCTGCCGTGTGTGAGTGCTGCTGTGAGGATGAGGATCACGCTTAAAATTCTGTCCCCCGAGGACATTGTTTGCAACAAAGTTGCTGCGTTGTTCATTCAGGCGAGGTGCTGCAACAATGGAATTTGGTTCTTTTTCTTCTTTGAATGACGTTACCGTCTAAATTAGGGAGCATAATTCTTACAAAGTGGCTGTGAGCACTGTTGTAGAATCTGTAGAAGGTAATGTACCTGGGCAGCAGCATTTTCCTAGCATGTGAGACATGGTTCTTAGTTTGTTCTCATGCAGACATTCAGCACTCAGGGTCCGTGCTACCAGAATCACAGAATCACAGAACTGTAGGGGTTGGAAGGGACCTCCAGAGATCATCGAGTCCAACCCCCCTGCCAAAGCAGGTTCCCTACTGAGAAACTTCAGAGGACTTTGGCAATTCGTGAGCCCCTCTTTGAAGCATTAATAATCTAAAAATGACAATTTCTCTGTTTTTATCTCGTAGTATTTGGATTTTGCTGAATTTGAAGAAACGGTGAAGGTATTTGCAAAGGAATGCAAAATAAAAGGGAAGTCACTACCTAAAACAGCAGGTGTTTCCTTGAGAGATTCAAAAGCCATTCCTGTTCAGGTAATGCATCACTTGCACTTATTCTGAGTAACACTCAAACCAGCAAAGTCCACCTAACACTATGTGAATTAATACAACAGTAATGTTATCTGAAGCCTGAACCCATTCTTGTTTATTTTGGAGAAGGCTGCAAGCACTCTTCTTTTAGTGCAGGAAGCGTTGAATTTTCTATTTTGCAGAACTCCAGTACCTGAAGCAGTAGGTTTGCACTATTTCAGCTTTTTTCAGATTGATGTTCTTCAGCAAGGCTGATTTCCAGACACTGTAGGCATTCGTTTTTCTATTATGGTAAAGATGAGTCCCCAGATAGATGCTTGAAAATTCTTTGCTTCGTGTTATGAAGGTTGATTCGTGCTGTTGGAGATATTAGAGACAGCTTGAGAAAGAATATTCAGCTGGTCACTGAGTGGTGGGAGGTTTGGGATAAAGCTTTAATTCAGAATCTTCAGGTGTCACTTAGATTCTTCATTTACTCTGGTTCAAAAATGCATCTCTTCTGTGTTTGTGTTTTGACTGAATGCTTTTTTCTTTTCAGAAAGATCTGCTCAGAGCATTTGACAATGGTGAGCAGAAGGCTTTCTTCCAGCTCTGGGAGGAGCACGTTTCATCTTCAGTCCGGGACGGTGAACCAGTTGCTCAGAAGCTGGAGTTCCATCTTCACGTACATTTTGCCACCTACCTCTTAAAACACTCCGTGGGAAAGCCTGTAAGTTTATTTCACAGTCTGAATTTCAGATTGCTTTTGTTTTACTTGGTCTGTTTGGCTTTGGTTTGGATGAAAATGGGATGCTTCTTAAGAAGTCCCAGGATACAGATCCTGCTTTTGAGTGGCGGCCCGCGTTTTAGTTGAAAGCTGGCCCTGGTTTGTGAAGCAGAGAGATAGAGGTTGGAAGTGTCCTTATCTTGGAGCTCCTGAAATACTTTGACTTGCAAAATCCCAGTGTACAGATACTTTCACACCTCCTACAAATGTAGGATAGGTCTGAATAGGAGAGGAGTATACTTACTGGGGCTGCTGGCTTGAACGTGGCGCCATGGGAGTTCATCATACAGCCTCTGGATCCAAGCTCACTCAGTTTCTCAACAGTAAGTCCACAGATAGCAGAGAGTTCACTGCAAGGCATAATAAAACATACTGGAAGAATTTTATTAATAAGGGTTATCAGTGACTTTGAGAACAACTTCTTGTAATGCGCATCGCTTCTAACAATTTCTCTTCTGAATTTAGTACAAGTCTAATTTTGAAGATCTTGAAACAAATTAATTATATATGGCAAGAAAAAAATTACCCCCTCTTGCTTCTCGTGCTGAATGTGGGTTTTGATTCAGCAATTTCTTCCCTCTGTGTCGTTCCTGACATGATGTGACTGGATCTTTTCAGCTGCAGTTATCACTGAAATGAAGCATGTCTGAAGTCAGGTAGATATCTTCTCTCAGCCTGGAGCATGAAGTGACACTGCTTTATCTGTCAGAAAGTGGGCAGGTATAATGGGCATTCAAAAGGCAATTGTCCCTCTCTCGTTTTGTTATATTTACATGCTTTATAGTGCATTCAGAATGGCAATCTTCTAAATAAATGTGTGGCTTTCTTTCTTAGGACAAAGCTGAACTTGAGGAAAGAATTTCTCATTTTAAAGCATACTTGGAAACAAAAGGAGCTGCCCTGAGCCAGACTACGGAGTTTCTTCCCTTCTATGCGTTGCCTTTTGTTCCCAACCCTATGGTGCATCCTTCATTTAAAGAACTTTTCCAGGTAATTTGTTGAGATGACATTAATGATGTTGCTTTTGTGTTGTTTTTTTTCCCATATGATGACAGATGTTGGATGATGTCTGATTTGGTAATTGCTTTTATTGTTTCTTTTTACTACAGCTGTACAGTAAGAGAACATGTATTTGATGGAGGAAGGGCTGTGAGGGTGCTGTCGAGAACACAGTAAAATCTTAAATGAATTTTCTCTTTGCTGGTGTGCTGGCTTTGTGTCTTTTCCTTTCCACACAGCGCTTATGGGAATCATTACAGAGTAGTTCAGTTCCACTTCCATGCTTTGAGGTTGTTGCCCAGGATACCCCACTATCTGTGTATGGTTTGGTTTCAAAGTGTCATAGCTAGGTATAAGGAAACTAATAGAGTTTCATTCAGCTTCGCTTAATGTGGAAAAGAGAAAGTCAAGTAGCTATTCCCATAACAGAAATTGAGGCTGTGATTCTTTTAATTTAGATAACAAGTCAGTGTTCTCTGAGACGTGCTGGAAAAGTGTCCCTGTGTTCAGTGGCTTCATGACTGCTGCCATAGGCGTTTTTCCTGGTTAATGTTTTTTTGTGTGAATTGTGTTGTAGCCTTTGCCTTTGGCTGTGTCAGGGTTCAGTTCTTAGGCACGCACGCGTGAGGTGAAACGAGTGTGAAAGTTACTGGTTGAGCCTTCAAATGTTTTCACCTCCAGGTGCACTTCTGTAAGGCTCATGGTGACCGACTGCTCCTCTGTTGATGAAGGGGTAACAAAACTCCCTTCCACTGACAGTGCTGTGGGCAGTGTGTAGGGGGGAGGTTACAGATGTGGTTGTAAGGCAGTGGCAGTTCCTGCAGAGGATATTTCACCCGTTCCACCAACTGGTGGCTTGTTTGTGTAGTGACAAATTGTGCTGACTTCTCATCTGTGCAGCAAACAGCTGGTTATGCTGTTGCATTCGAGCTGGGTCAAGAAATTGAACTGCTTTGTTGCAGACGAGCGTGTATATAGAGCTGCCATGTATGTACGTGCACAGACAGGCACTTACCAGTAAAGTAGGTGCAGTGTTTTTGCTGGGTTATGTGCTTATGCCTCACTGCCCCCCCCTCCTCCCCCCTTGGGCAGTTGTGCTAGCTCACCTGGGGAGCTGTGTACAGTGCTGGTGGTGGGAGGGGATGTTCTTAGCCTGTATTTCAGCCATGTGCTTCTTCATGTCAAATCAGAGCCCAAGTGATGCTTGCCTGGGGCTGACTTGGATGTAGCAGCTGATGAGGAGCTCCAGTTTAGCACCAAAAAAGGCATGTACTGCAATTTTCCTTTGGGACTAGCTATAAATAATGAGGTGTGCTGGTTGACCTCAGTGTTGGGCAATGACTGCTCTTTTAATTACACTTAGCAGATTATTTTTTAATACCTAATCTAAGACAGGATCCTCTGGTTTATTCATAGTAACTCAGTATCCATCTCTTAGTCCACAGCCACTCATGTTTTCTTGTGGGAACTGTACAGCTGGCTGTGTGACCGTGTGTTAGTGTGGAAGCACAGGTTGTTCTACATTTGAGAAAGAACAGCAGTGAGTCACTCCTCTACGAAGCAGTGTTCTTATGGCACCTCTCTTCTCAGACATCTCATGCTTTATGTAGCTGGAGTTCCTAACTGTTTGTTTAATATATCTTGAAAAATAATACACACTTCTTTCTGTAACAGACATGGTTCCTTTGGTAATATATGACATCCTGTAGTTTACCAGTGTCTTCTTACTGAATTGGTGACTGCAGCAAGGAAATACTGTATGCTGTCCAGCGTGGTGAAATATGGGCGAGTTGGAGCTGCAAGAACAGCTTGCAATGTATACATATCCAGCAGTAAATTAAGAAGCTCCTGCTACTTGTTGGATTGTACTGCTTTTTTACTTGTTGGATGATACTTCCTTCTCATCTGTTGGCTTTAAATCTGTTTTAAACCGAGCAGAAACCAGCAGAACTAATGGTTTGAAATACAAGAAAAATGTAATTGGTGAATTCTTAGACACGGAATTTTTGTGCCTTATCTTTTGTTTTCCTGCACTTAAGAGTCACTGTGTCAGACAGCATTCCGTTGTGGTTGATGGCTTGGTCTGTCTTTTCATGGGAGTTTTGGTTTTTTTTTTCCCTCCAAATCCATCTTGGAAATGTTGTGCACTGTTCACTGGTGTCACATTGTGATGCTCCCTGTAGTTATGGGCAGGGAGTGAAGTCCCAGATCTAACTGGGAGTAAGTGATGACTTTGTTGCTTTCCTTTTGAGAACAGAAGAATGGGAAGTGGTTCATTTGGTACTTTATTTAAAAATGTGACATTCTTGCTACCTTTTTATCAAGTGCTTATATTTTAAAGGTGCTTCTAGTTGAAAAACAGTTGTTGCGTATGCATATAATACAATGATGCTACATGTTAGATTTAAAGTTGAACTGAAGCTAGGTCATAATTTTAGAGGTCTTGAAATAATATTAAATCCACTTTGCTGTACTTTTAGGGGTAGTTAGCTAACACATTTGCTTCAGTAACAGCAAAGGAAAATCTCACTACAGTGTTAGCTGCCTTGTTTACTAGTGGAAGGTTGATGTGATCCAAGCAGTCCTTTCAGCAAAGTGTACATATTTGGTGAACAGCTGTCATCATTTTTTTTTGAAGGATTCTTGGACGTTGGATTTAAGGACAAGATTGGAAAAGTTCCTGTGTCTGACTCTCAAAGCCAGCCAGACTCCCAGGCTTCTCACTTTATTTGTATCCTTTTGAGAAAATACTTTGAAGATCATTAGAATTACTGTAAAGAGGCAGTGTGATTTATTGGAAGAATATGCTGGAAGATTTATTATGCCATTGCAGAAACATTACAGTTCAATGTCTTTTATGGTAGGAAACATTGTTTATATTCCATATTCAAAAAAACCTTTTTAAAAAAGTTATGTAAGGGCAATACATGGGTGGATAGGAAGCACGTGTTTCTCCTGTGACCATTCTTTGTTTGCATGCATGGAGTACAGGCTATCCCAAACCTGCCTCCTGTCTTTGTGTTCTTAAAGCTCTCAGTCTTTTCCGTTAGCCATTTCAGGGTCTGGCTGAGTGGTTTGCAGGACTTTGCAGAGATTGCTGTTTTACTAAATGAGTTGCATTTCAGACTGTTTTTCTTCCAGTGACACTGTTTGAGCTGTGCTGTCAGACCTAAAGTTGCAGACTGATTAGCTGTGTGACGAGATTACCTTCTCCATTTTTGGTCAGGATAGTGGAGGGTAAGGCAGAGAGAGCTGAACTGGAGTCTTTGTTTCTGGCTTTATTCTTCTCTAGCAGATGAAGTTTAAATCCTCGTTCACGTGCCCCATCCTGAAGCATCACTGAGCTGGAAATGTTATTCCTGTTCCATTCTTGTTTATTCCCCAGGATGAGGAGCAGTAATCAAAACAGTCTGCTTTCACTTCCATATCACAGCTGTTTGTGTGTGTGTGTGACACAGAACAGTTAGAGAAAATTGTCTCTCATTATACCTCTTTATGGAGTAATGGACTGGATCCCAACTGAACCCTGAGTATTTCTTTGGTGTAAAAATTCATCACCTGGCCTACAACATTTGCATATTTCTATGCTTTCTATGATTTCGTATGTAATCAGCAGTTTGACTTTTGATATTTATAGTTAATATGTTTAGTCTGGAGTCACCAGATCTTCAGAGTTGGATGTGTTATGTGTAAAGGCCAGCAAGAAGTCTCTATCTAACAAGGAGTGTTGTGCACCTAAGATTTGTATGTACTTACTGAGTCCTTTATTATTGCTTTTCTACAAAGCATTGTGCTTTGGCTGTTGTCTGGGTCTGTAGGAATCTCTGGTTTGGTTGAGTTTACCAGGAGGTTGGATTTCTTTGTGCAAGAGGAAGTGCCTTTTCCTGAACAGCTCCAACTCATACACAGAAGGAGAATGGACAGTGCAATAAAGGTAAGTGCTGAGATGTGATAAGCATAATACGTATTATTAGGGGCTGTAATAGCAATGGAAAGTAGGCCTACAGTGACAGGGAAGCTTTCAGATGCATGGCAGCAAATCCCTTGAAATCCACACCCGTTTCAGTGCAAGTCTGCTGGAGGTCTGCAGGGCTGAGCACAGGCACGTACTGGGGCTGGGAGAGGCTGAGGATGGGATTTGTGTTTTATATCTGTTCTGTCCTGAAATAAAATGACAGTAAAAACAAGTGACTGCACAAAGTGCATGCCAGCTCTCTGTTTTCAGTTAGAATAAGCTTCCTCAGATTCATTTCCAGCACCTGCTTATGCCTGTCTGCATCTGGTAGACTTTGCAGCTCAGCCGGTTCTCCTGCAGACTGTGAGACCTTCATAGAGCAAGTAGATTTTTGTTCCTCTTCCATTATCCTGTTTAAGCTCTTAGAATAGTACAGCTGGGTGTCTCCTAAGGATCTCTTAATTTAACATCTTAATTTAAGCACGATTCTCTGATGTGTTTTTAGACAAGCTGCTCGTGAACACTTATGTGACTCAGTAATGGGGGGTCCTCTAAAAATGGCATTTCAGAACAAAGTCCCATTAGATGCTGATGGCACTTGAAGTGCCTTTTAAAAATCAATAAACAGAATTTATGTTCCCAAACCAATTCTTTTTTTTTTTTTTCATTCAACTTTCAATGTTCAGTTTATTGGGAGGGATTTGTATGAGCCCAGCTTGTGTTCCTGAAAATTATTCTTCCTATTAGGAAAAGTTTTCCCTCCAGGATTTATTCTTTGTAGGTTGAATTAGAAAGAAAAGGAGGTTCATCTCCCAGAGTGAGGACCAGGTATTTTCTTTAATGTTGTGCTGTAGATTGCATTGGACTTTAATTGAGTAATGAAGAGATCTTTGCAGGTTTTTGTTTTTTGTTTTTTTTTTTTCCCAAAAGTCACTTTTTTTCCCATTGTCATGGAGTTTAATTGAATCCACACGGCCTTAATTGGCAGCTCTGTTGTGTGCCTTAATGTTTGGGTAGGTTTGGAGTTTTTGTAAAGGTTATCTGAGGCTTGTATCGTGTGAAAGTATGGGGTGTGAGAGGTTAGTTCTGCATGATGCTTCTCAGATAGCGTGGGATCTGCAGTGCAGACTCACCACTGGAGAATGTTTGTTTTTTTTCTGTGGAGGAGAAATGCTCAAAATACTGATAGGTAACAGATGAACGGAGAGCACTATGGTGAAAATGCCTTTAGTGAATAGTTGCCAGTCATTAATCTCGTGCTGAAGCTCTTCAAGTAAGGGTGGGATGGTGCAGATTGTTTGGAGGGCGTCCTGGAGAGTTTTGTGTGTGCACCTTTCCTGTTCAACCTGCTGCATCTCTGGCTCTTTGCCTTTTTGCTACAAAACCCTATAATAGCTTTATGACTTCCAAGGCTGCTCATGTGGCAGTTGTGCTGAGCTTACAGCTCACCTTGATGCTTTCAGTTCAGGTAGAGAACTGCAGAAAGCCTGACACCTAACGAGAGCTTCAGGCTTTCTGTGCATCCTTTGGGATGGAGGGAATAGAGGGAAGGAAGGGTTTGGAAAGTGCTCAGCTACTGTCCCCTCTATTCCCTCGTTACAAATCTGTGTGTGAGTTCACAGCTGATCTTCCACCATTCGGGGGGAAGTGGAGAATGGTGGAAGTGTGTGGCACAACGTGCCTCTATCAGGATTTACTGTATGCCAAACGACTGCCAACAAGGAAACAGGGCTGTTCCAGATATCGATTGTAATTTCTACAGAAAGGAGGTGAGCTGCTAGGAGTCGAGGCAGCTCCTGCCTCTCCCTGGGGCAAAATATCCTGTGTCAGACACCAGGGCACCTCAGCTGGCAGCAGCTGCAGGGCACTGAAGTTCCGCTCTTTACTGCGAGCTCCACTGCATTGCATATGGAGCTCAGCTTGGGCAGAGTCTGCTTCTAGCAAAGGCTGTGAGGATAGGCAGATATTAGAGAGATGGGGAGAGCGAGCACAAGTTCAGGAAGCATGTTTGAGGTGTAGGTGAATTGTCATGGGGAATAACAATCAGTGTCTGGCTTTGAGAGAAAAGCTTGTAGAATTATGTGTGTAACGCCTTGGTTACTCGTAGGATCTGGAGTCATGACATTAAAAAGACTTGGCAAATGAACAGACATGATTACATGCAAGTCAAGAAAACAGGTAGAAACATGCAGAAGTTCAGAAGATGCCTAATCTTCATTTGGCTCAAGTCAGTAGCTTTTCTGTGTGCTGTACCTTCCTACACCAGGAAGTCAGTCAGTCATCTGCCCTTTATTGGCCTCCCTTTCCTCTTGCGTATAAATAGTGGTTATGGTAGGTCTTAGGTCTGAACCTTTCTTTATTCCTCTCTAAGCTTAGCTTATGATAAGTTGGCAGTAGAAAGCATTCATCTGTATTCAGAGAGAGCGAAAAAAAGAAGGCAAATGTTGTGTGACTCTGTGCCTCCTGTTACAAGTGCAGTTTGATCCTTGCTGCAAGGTCACTTAGATGGACAGGGGCTTTTGCATTCAGAGGTGACTCTGAGAAGCACCTTTCCTATTCTGACTCAGGTTGTGATGATTTCATATTTTAAGCTAGCAAGTAGGTATTGTTTTTTACCTAGACTGTTAGCTTGCTATGCTGGCATTGATTATGGGAATACGATGGGAGTGCAGGGGGAGAAAATGGGGCAACATAGCTGCAGGAAGAGCTGGACCTGTCTGCACGTGGGTCAGTTGCATGTCCACAGTGAAAGCTTCCTGCATCGTTAGTAAGAGAAGCTTTCATGAAATACTTTGCCTTTTTTAGTAAAATTACTGTTTGAGAAGATAGTGATGTAAAAAATGCAAGATGTGTCATGACTTTTGATTCCTCTCTTCGACCGCCTTTTCTCAGTGAAGGCCCCTGTTTACAATTGATAATCCCTGGATTTAACAGACCAGGGGTATGTTGGACCTGGTTCTTAACATTTGTGAGTTATACTGAGTTTAGTGTATGTAGTTATAGTCCCTGTGGTTGAAAGACAGATTTTCGTCGCTGGAAATTCTCCATATGAAAAGTAAGAAAACGTACATTCTCTGTATTCCGTGCATTATTTTAAGACTAAATTTATAGCAAGCTTTTTAGTTTATTAATGCGCTGTTTTTTCTCTAAAAGATCCCATTGGAAAGATCATCTTGCTTAATTTTCTGAGGGTAAAGATAAGCTGTTCTGCCATCTATTGATTTTCATATAGATGGGATAAAAGCAGCTTATTTCTGAAACCCTAACAATCCAGAAGACAAGATTTTGAAGCAATTTCCAACATCACAATTCATAAAGCTATCTAATGATGTATCTTTTTCATTTATAGTGTGAGTCTTGTGGGCAGTTCTATCTGAGCAGTGTTTTTGGCAGTTTTGTCTCCTAAATCCATACTGCAGTCCCTTGCAACTCTACTTTCTGTAGAGTTACTTAGCAGATATTTGTACATAATTCGTATATCTCTGCCTTCAGAATAGCTTGATTATCATAATAGAAGGCAGCTTGAGAAGGCTCTGCAAGATAGCCACGGTGCTGATCCACCACTCTGCATTCCTCCCTCTGCTGATGATTGCCATCTGTGTGCCAGCCACTGTGGAACAAAGCAGAGGTTTGTGCCTGAGTTCAGAGAGCAGGGGGCCGTGCTGTTTGCAGACTGCTATTTCTCCACAGCTTGTTTGTCGTAGCTGCAAGATATTCAGCTTAGTGCTTTGTTTTTAAACACAGAGCATTAACTGTGCTGTGGAACTCTACACTGCTGTAGGATTCTTCAGGTGAAGATCCCAAAGTTTTCTATATGCATCAGTTATGTTTCTCAGCAGTTCTGTGCTACAGGAAGGTTTGCCCTTTATCTTTACAGGAAGAATGATTCAGAGCCAAGAAGAGAAAATAGTTCTCTTCAGAGCACTAAATAAAAATGCTTCTGGGTTCTTTTGCTTTCATTTTTATTATTATTTTGACAGAAACATTGCAACATCTCCATCAACAACTAGTGGAGTCAGAGCACAGGACCATGACCTACCTGAAGAGGTTTAACAAAATGCAAGCAGACTACCATAATCTCATTGGAGTCACTGCAGAGCTTGTGGATTCCTTGGAGGCCACAGTCAATGGCAAAATGGTGAGAGCTGACTCGGATGTCTATTTGCTTCACTGCTAAGCTGAACTTGTTAATTTAATTTAATTGGTAAAGTGAATGGACGTGAGAGGTGAAAGGGTTACTCAGTGTACCACATGGGCACACATGTATGTGACTGGAGGAGTTACGGCTTTCTTTTGGGTATTTTTTCATACAAAGATGATTTTATGCTTCATCTTTTGTGCAAGAATACCTCTGTGCTTGAAGTTCAGTGTAACCTGTGGAGGATTCTTGTGGCAGACATTGAGGAGGATTCTTGGGACAGCCTCTAGGTGCTTTCAAGGGAGCTGTGAGTTGTTAACAGGAAGAATGGTCTTGAAGTTCCTGTGCTGCTTGCTGCCATGTCTCTATGTACTTCCTCTCATCAACTGATGGTGTTGTTCGATCCTTCCCAAATGTGTCCAGCTGATGGTGCTCTTTCGTTATATTCTTGGTTTCTGTCACTTCTGAGTCCAGAGTGGAGCTGAACACTGAGTAGAATAATGCTGAAATGACAGCATTATGAATTTGAAGGGTTTTATTTTCTTGCTGTATGTCTATGAATATCAGAAGTGTCTCAATTTCCTTTCCTACAATCTCTCCCATGTGTTTTGGACAGCAAATAACTGTTCTGCAGTTAAGCAGTTATCCAGTGGTATAGATTTACCAAAACAAAAAACCTAAACCCTCTGAGGTGCAGTACAGAACTTTGCTTCATAGTGAAACATAACTCATGTTTATTTCCTCTTCTGTACAACTGTGACTGCTCTGTAGATAGGTAACATTTCAATAGATTGTTGCTTATGTGAAAAATGGAAAGGTGTTTCTTACTACTGGAGAACTCACCTCTTGATTGAGGAGAACTTATATGCAAGCACCGATGCCACAAATTTAGTTTTTCTCTAAATTCTGAAAGTGCTTAATGCAAGTTCTGGAAGGCCTAACTTATTTCCCAATGAAGAGAGTTTACAGTTCTCTTAATTTCTGAACCAAACAGTAGTTCCAGTACGTACCTTGCTCTTGCACTGATGAGTCTTGAATATGTGATTTCTAGCCTTCAAAAAAATCTCTGTTACACAAAGACTTGTCTGGTAGCAAGTGTAAGTTTTATAAGATCTTGTTCTCTTATTGTGTTTCCTGATTTGTAGATCACACCAGAATATCTTCAAAGTGTTTGTGTTCGCCTGTTTAGCAATCAGATGAGACAAAGTGCAGCACAAAGTATTGACTTTACAAGGCCTGGAACGGTAAGTGGTGGAGTTTACTGGGCTTTTGTGGTTGGCTTGTGTTGTGTTTTTGGCTTTTTTTCCCCCACGCTGCTTAGGTACCACTGGGGGGGAAACATCCAATGCATATTTGAACACATATTTGAGTTAATTATGGGATTACATATTTGAGTTAATGAAAGGTGAAGCATAACGTGTTCAATTGGTGTAAAAATTTGGCATAAGATTTTGTTGATCTTACATGCTGGTGAATGACTGTTATGCAGCCACAGGTGTGTAGGTATGATGAATTCTGTTATGATAGCACAGTGGACTGTGTACTAAAGATGCTAACAGAATGTTTAAAAAAATAAACTGATGTCCTAAGCGTGGTTTGATGGCACATCGTATGCAGTTTTAATTTAGTGAAGAAGTGGTATTTCTCAGCTCTGGACATGTACTTCCTTCTGCTGTGAGGGACTCTCCTAAAACCCCAGAGCAAATTGGGATTGCCATCCAAAGAAAGAGCATCAGGCAGAATAGTGGGAACACATGAGGAAAAGGAGCAGAAGGGAGGACTGTGTTTTTGTAAGAAATAGTTTTTAGAAGGCCAATCTAAGCCACCTTGTTGGTTTACACGATGGGCTTGGCTCCATTTCTGAAGATCTTTGATCTTACCAATAAGCGAATCGGGATGCCTGGTTCTTTTCCTTCCTTCTCTGTTCACATACATACCCTTCCTTCACTGCTAATGCTCAGAACTCACATCTTGCCCTGGCAGTGTGTTTAGGCGATGCACTCTTAGCAGCTCTAGCAGGCTGCTTTTCCAGGGGTTCAGGAAGGAGCCAGGATTTGTGTCAGCTACCTCAGCTTTAAGGACTGTATGTAATTCTTCTCAGATAAACGCTGTGTCCTTGGTGCATGGTTATACCATCTTCTGTGCCTTATTATAACCTCCCTCCTCCAATTTTTCTTCTAAAAAACAGTTTTCTGAGGTTTTCCAACTTTCCCTGTCAGCAGCTTTCCAAGATGATGCTTCTTGTATCCCATTCACCCGCATATTGTCACCTGGTGCAGCCACATGCCTTCTTCTCTGAGTTCCTGCTTTTTTGCTTGTTTCAAGATTTTCCCTTTTTGTTCTGCACTTTCAAGTTGCTTCATTGTGTGATGAGATGACCTTCCGATCTCCTGAACCCTTTTGCGGGCACAGGGCAAATTGTCTTCCCTATGCAAGTTGACAGTTTCTCTTTTCATCCACTGCATGGTACATGGAAGTGGCTGAAGCCATACCTTTGCCAATAAAAGCTGAGTGAACTACATTTGTCTTTTTGTTCCCCATCACATATGCTGCTTTTAGCAAAAAATGTCTTTCCTTCTGCAGCCCTGTGGCCTTTAGGCTTAGACATCTGTTTTATTCTCTGTGAAAAAAAGTTTAAGATCAATAAGTGATCATTGAAGAAGTGGGTAAGCAACAGTTTACGAACACAGAGTGTCAGAGGAAACCTCTGTCACCATTTGTAAGAACAAAAGAAGATAGCCAAACAGATTTACCTGAAATAGTTGACACTTGGCTGCTCCTCCAGGGCAGATCAGGTGACTGTTCAGAATCTCTTTCCACCATTCTTCATCTGTTTCCTTCTACTAAACAGTGTTGAAATGATTGTCAGCCTTACACATCATGTTTGTTTGCTCCTGCTTCTCTAAAAATATCTCTGAAAGCTTTTGTACTCTGGAAATGCATTTATCACTGCACTTATGCCAACATGGCAATTTTAATATGATTTCTTGCTACGCAGACGGGTCAGAGAAAGAAGTTTTGATTGGAGTGGGTTTTCTGCTCACCTGAAAGTAAATTTTGCCTCCTTTTCATCCCAAATTAGCTGGGTTAAGCTGAGTAAAGCTATCTTCTTTCAGCACAGTTGAGTATTTTTATACTAGATTTTACTAACATAACTATTTCAGTGCATCTTAATGGTCCCCTACCCACACTGCTTGAGACAGTTGTTGTACCATCAAAGTTCTCTAGGGAAAGACCAGGACAACTATAGCACTGAGTCTGTTTAGATTAAGGGTTTCTCAACTGGTTCAGGTCACTCCTTAACAGTGAGGTTATAGTAGCTCCTGTGGTTGAAATTTAAATGTTGTTTCTATAAGCAGACTCTCATACTGAAGCGGTCTGAGCCATTAGCCAAGTTGTGGGGACAGGACTGATCACACTCTTCACTGTAGAACTTAACTGCATAATAACCAGATTCCTCCATCTTATCCTTTTATCCTACTTGATAATACTTTCTTGTTTATTTCCCATGTGAATAGTTCTGTTTCTATACAAGAACAGCAAACGTGCAGAAACACAATTATAATAAATATATGTAGCCCCAAAATACTTCTGAGCACTTCCTGCCTCTGTTGATCTGTGAAGCCAGATGGGATGGACTGAAAGCCATACTGGATCTGTTTGCCACTGGGTCACTAAGGCATCCCATTACTTCTAATTAGCCGCTCCAAATGCCTCATTGTTACACACTTACATGTTATTGTTCTACACTTCAGTAGTTTCACATAAGTTTGGGAATAAGACTGGAGTCATCATGACCCAGACAAAGTGGTAGCATGAGGTGCAGCATCTGTGCTGGATTTGTGTTGGAAGATCCCATCGCTTCTTGCTTACAATTAGAGGCACTGAAGTGTGGTCTTTCCAGCTACTCCATCTCACAGAGCCCCTGCTGCTCTGAAGTGACAGTCACCTGTATAACTGCAGGTGGAGGAGACTAGTGAGAGTGGCAGCTCTTTTGCTCATCCTTACCATTAGGTTACTATATTGGCAAAATGCAGGGGCTGGCTAGATGTGCAATAAATAGTTTGGAAAGAAGGGATGGTTGTGTTCACCCAGCCGTGCTGGCTCAACCTGGGACAGTGCAAGATTGGGAGCAGGTGCTGAGAGCAGGAAATGCTGAAGCTCTCAGTGCTGCTCTGAGGAATGTGTACACAGCCATGCCTTAGCTGTGTACAGAATATTTTAAAGGCAATTAGAAGGTGATGCCGCAGTTTTTATTTGCTCTGTTTGTAATGTCTGCCCTTGAGGTATATCTTGCACAGGAATACTTAGAAACTGTTTTTAGGAGGGAATCTGCTTTGCTTTTCAGGCAAACAGGCATTTTGCAGTCATGTTGAAATTTAAGGTCTGCCACTTAGTGCACAGCTGACATTCTCTTTCTAATAGGTTGTAGCATCATACTGTGAGATGTGTACTTGGACTTGACAGTGTATTTTGCTGGATCAGCTGCAGCACTGGTAGCTTTAGGATACGCTGGGAAGTAGGACTGTACCTGCGTAATCACCATGAAGTACTGCCCAAGGAAACTAGAGAGTGTGCCTTGGATTATATCCTTGGTAGCATTACTTATCTGTAAAATTTATTTTGTTCCCAGTGCATTGTACTTGGTGAACAATTTGTAATATCTGGGGGTAAAGGCGGGACATGACACTGAGAGGTGGCATTGTGTGATATAAAGCCATGACGTCTCAGGCTCTGAAGGTACAGTAAAGATAGCATGTATATATCACTTACCAGTGTGTGCTGTTCCTGTGCAAACATCAGCTTCCTGCTTTGTCTCCTGTCAGCAGAGGCCTGTCACTTTCATACTGCAATAAATTCGCATCAGGAGAACAAATCCCAGCACCAGTCTTTCTTACAGAACTGGCTTCGAGGCAGTAATGTTTCTGAAGCAAGAGACTTTCTCAGTGTAACCATATCCATGAAATCTTACTCAGTAAGGGTGGCTGGTGTTGGCTGTTGCTTTCGGCTCTCCGATGAACTGGCTTGAATCTCATTCTTTTGTCGAGCAACTGTATGCTTCTTGCCAGCTCTGCAACCTCGTGAGCTGGTGAGCCTGATCTGCAGCCCAGGGACAGGATGCATCTGCTGCATGCAGATAGAGGGATAGAGGCCATGGTATACTGTTACAGGTGGAGACTTTTCTAAGGCTTTTGTAAGGTCTTACTTTCTCATAAGACTTTTTTGAAAGCTATCCCCATCTTTGATCATGTCATTTGACATGTGTGCTCCTGTACGGGAAGATAGGAAGGCCAGGAGAGCTGTTGGAGCAGAAAATGTCTGGGTTTCAGGACAGGAGGTCAGAGCACCCATTCTGACAAGTTGAGGCAACAGTCATCTGAAGATTTAATCAGATTTCTGACCTCATAATGTTTGGGCAAGGAAATAATGTGGGTAATAGCGGATAAGTTTGAGATTAATTCTTTTAAGCATTTATTTGACACTTTCCCTTTTATTTGTAATATACTTGAGTTAACTCTGCACTTCAGTTTTCTTGTTCTTTTAATGTTGATTTGTCTGATGAGTGAGAAGCATGAATTGGAGTCTTTTGTTGCCTGCAAGTGTGTCAGTTTAATTCACAGCATGAAACCTGGCAGTTTCTTTCTCTTTACTAGCTTGGATTTGATCTTCTGTCCTGATCCAACATAGCTGTTAAGCAGGAACTCAGTCTTAAACCCATGCATAGATTTTCCAATTCACATACTGTGCACACCATCCTGAAATTTCTTGGATTAGGGTTAATGTAGTAAGAATCTCTGAACTTTGGATTGAAGGGGAAGCTGGGAGTACTTCCCCAGATGTGCAGTCTCCATCACTGTCAAGATGAGTCTTACCCACTGGAAAGAGGTTCTGTGATTAGAAAGCTTTGTAGTTGATTGCATGTGTTGTTCTTCTGTCATGGAATAGAATTAATACTCATTATGTTTTTGCTGCTGTTCAGTCTGATTATATTTGCCTGTGGATCTAATTAGCTGAATTAATCTCTGTAGTAAGTTTTGAGTGTCTAAGTTTTTCTTCTGATGAAGTATGTTTTTATTTTCTGTCCCTGTCCATGGGATGATTCATATATGTTGTTGCTTATATATGAGAAGACACAAACCTGCCTTTAAATGTGAACAAAGAGAAGTTTTTTCCTCTGCTGACACAGTACGTGATGCCTTCCTCTATGTAACTGCATCTTCTTTGCTTCACCTATAAAGTAAGGTGCTGTCACTTGCAGGGACTTCCACAAACTTTTCCTGTTGTCATCCTTGAGTCCTTTAGTATCATCTTTGTCCTGATGCCTGTGGATATTTTCATTGGCTCAGGTCATGTATTTGGTGAAATTTCATCTCATCACACCAGAGGTCATCTCATGGTTTCTTTTGCTCACTCATTGTGTTCTACCTCTGTTATCTGTTGTGCTAAATTTAAATTGTCTTAGCCTGGAACTCTGTGTGTGTGTTTGTAAGAGTTAAAATACTCATTCACTTCAGGGAATTCAACTGTTCTTTTTATATATTAACCTGTTCTGGGTTAAATCAGTTAAGTATCTTAGTCTCAGTAAAGAGAACATGGCATGTTTGTACTGAACTGCTCAAACCATGAATCATGTCTGATTTTTACCTTAGTAACTCAGTTGTAGGTTTCCTTTCAGAGTCTTTTCCTTAATGTAGGCTTGGAACCTTTGGGGATGGGGAATAGATAACATTCCCAAAACACCTCACATTGTTTCTCCTGGCTTTTGTTAAGTGATGGTGAGAAATTTCAGCCAAAGCAAGTGTGGATAAAATTTAGAGCTGAGGCCTTCTGATAGAAAGCCATGTCCATTGAGACTTATCTCTTTAGCTGCTTCAGTGTAGCGAACAACAGAATTTGTAGATCCACAGCAATGTGGCAGTGCTTGGCATACAGCTGTTCCAACCAGCAGTTATGATGGAGTGATGTGCAGACTGGTATGTTCACCAGGTATTGGAAGGAGAGCATGAGTGTGTCCTAAGTGATGCACTCTGATTTCAGTCTTAAAACACACAGGTTTGTGGAATGGGAGAAGGTGGGTATACTTTTCCTTATAGAGCTAATGGTCTGTTAATCCTTAGCTAATTTTCATTTTTTTTTAATCACTTTTTTTAAGGACTGTGCATTTCTCTGTGATTTATTTCTGTTAACTTGTTGTTTTTTTTTTTTTTAATCTTCTTTATTTTAATGTGTGCCTGTTTGCCCATAAAGGGACATTGCTCTATGAGCCCTTGTGATGACGGATATGTAAGTGTCTCTATCTTTATATCCTTTCACATTGCCTGCTGCAATCTGTCGCTGTTTGTATCTCACTTCACAACATGTAACCATTTTCTGTGTATTTTAACTCATCGTTACATTAACTGTATGGTTTATATCTGCTGAAAATATGTGCAAGGCTTGGTATTTGTGCATGGAGAACAGAAGTTCTCAGTAACCTTATGGCTTTGTAATATGTGTAACACGGCATGTCAACAAAAGATCAGCTTTGTCCACAACTTTTACGTGAAACACAGCTTCTTTACAACGTACAGAAAGCAATTGTTTCTTCCATGTGAACGTCAGTGTATATAATGCGAGGTCTTAGAAGTGTGCCAACGCTACCTGATCCCGCAACACCTTTGAGTAAACAGGTGGATGGATATTAGTGCTTGAGATAGCACAGCTTATCAGAGGTGTGGCTTATTTTATGTGTTTGTAGTTTTGATTTGCAGTTAGAGATGATCATTTTTTTCCGTGCAATTAAAATGGCCCCTTTTCGTTAGAAGCCAAAAAAGCAAAAGTATTCTGCGTGCTGCCCGTGACTTCTGTAACCCAGATGGAGGCCTGTATTCTGGCAATATTACAAAGAAGCCATAAGAATCTAATTCTGCCCAGTGCATTCTTTGCAAAGAGAGGAAATGAGTCCAATTCTAAGTAAGTCAACATGTAATCAAATCATAAAGGTGATTGACACCAATTCTAAAAAATGCCAATCAATTTTCTGTTTAAAATCACCCACATTTGTTGGTTTGTGTTGTGTTTTTTTTTAAAATTTATTTGAGTAAAACAAGATCTGACCTTCCCAGAACACTGAACTTTATTTCAAATGTGTTCCTCACTTCCCACTTTAATGCCATTTGGTTTGGAGAAACAATCACCATATGCAACAGCCTATTCCTTATGTGCTTCTTTTTTTTGACATATAGAATACATGTTCATCTGTGTTTAAAAGATGACCTGTATCAAGCACCCTGGTACTGCAAGTGTGAGAGGTACTACTGGCCACCCTTTGCTGGGTGCTCACCATTCTGTTTTGTTTCATCGTGATCTGTTTCAAGATTGAGAAAACCTGTTTATATATGTGAGGACATGAATGAAATGATCTTTGCTAAAGAAAAGTTCTGCCTTTATACAGGTAGCCTTAGTAAGATACAATTTTGTACAATGCAGAGTGTGCTATCTTGCAATGCAGAATTGTTTATGATTTTTTTAAGCTGTCTGACTCTAATTTTGGGGTATTTCTTGAATAGATAGATTGGTTTCCTCTAACATCTCCTTACTGTTTATATATAGCATTATTTTTCTGTCATCTGTTGTCGTTGCTTTGTTGCATAGCATTACAGTGTGACTTTTTTATGCACGCTTCATGTCTCTCAGAGAAGCTATTTTTTGTGCCAAGTAGGAAGTTTTCATAACAGCATATCTCTGGTGTAAGTAAGGAGAAGAAATAATTTAAAACATTTGCAGATCTTATGAAATAAATCTGCATGACCCCAGTAGAGACCTGCCAGCTTACACAAGCTCAGTGCCTGAGCAGTGCTAAGCTGCATGCAGCAGTCTTCCTATCATTAGCGTGTGACAAATGAGCTGAGCATTCATTGGTGATTTCTAGTGGTATGTACACCTTAGATCAAACTTCCAATCTTCGCACATCCATCACATATCTTTGATTATCAATTCTGAATCTGCATTGCATTTACAGTGAATCCTTACAGCACGTTTTCAGAGTGGTAACTGAGGTCAGAACCTGGTCTTTAGCTTCAGCTACATTCAGCACGTTACGAATGTGCACATCGAATAGTGAAGTGGAGTTGGTTTGAACGTGGGGCTGCAGCATTTGATAAGCTCAGTTGTGGTTTTGGCTTGCAGATGAAATGCATCTGTTTTCTTTTATAAATTTTGATATAATATGTTTCCCTTTGAACTTTATTCCATGCTGTTCATATTCAAGCATCGCTTCTTTCAAAAATGACGGGCTGCCATCTGTGGCTAATCTGCACTGTGACACAGTTGCTTTGCTTAATTATGGCACCTGGTTTGGCTTTGGTAAGAAACATCACAACAATAAGTCATACCTCGTGATCCTACCGGAATGAGCAATGCTTGGGCTGTTGTCTTGTTTGTTTCTCTTCTTTCCCTAAGACACCTGGTTTCTGCATGTGTTTAATTATGGAAAAATGGTTCTGCCTAATGGTTTTGCATGAAAAGTGTTTTGCTTGAGATTAAACTGATGTTGGGTATTGCACATAAGTCACATATACTTTATGTTCTCTGTGATCATTCCCTGACCAGCACTTGTTAGGCAGAAAGTTGGATAAATATTTAACCTGATAAGACCAGGAAAAGGGCTTGGGAGGAAATACTAAGTTTAAAATATCTCTTGACAACAAATCATTTTAATCTGAGAAACTGCTGATAAAAAGGAGCTATGAAAGCTTGGCTGATGTGGGCATTGTCTGGAGATGAGTGTTGGATGCAGGTTGAGGAAGGTCTCTTTCCACAGTGCCATTGGCTGCTTGAGTTTCAGTCTGTGGGCTTGGATTCATCACCTAGAAATGAAGATTGTAATGGTTTGACTAGCCTTGGAGAATAGTAGGAATTTATTGCTGGCAGAGTCGCAGCTATGAATGCAAAGTGCCGATGGCTTCACTTTATCTTGTGCAGTTATTTAAAGCAGTTGTTATAAATAAATCCAAGTTTCCTGCACCCAAATACTCTCCCTTGCTTTCTCTCTTACAAACACCATGCAGTTAGAACTTGGACACTACTGCCACAGAAGTGACAAGATGTGAGGGTTCAGCATGTAGATTTAAGAACTAGCAACAAGAGAGTAAAAGATCCATGTGGATCAAAAACCAGGATTCTGTTCTGCCAGCTTTCATTAGAGAAGGCAACCCGAACTTTTATCAGTTGAGACAAAAATGAATTTTTTCCTCATTTAAATGTAATCCTTAGTTCCTAAAAATGTAGAAGACTTCATGTTTTCACATTCATCTACAACACGAAAGCCTGTTTTTAAAAGCTTTCGGCTAAAAGATTTGCAAAGAACTTAAACAAAAGGAGTTTTGTTATTGAATTTGTAACAGGGAGGATTTTTGTTGCTGGGAATCTCTTGCTTTTGCTTTCTGTAGTAGGGTGTGTTGAGAAGATGAAGGCTGCGCTGACACTCCTGCCAGCAATAGTATGTGTGAGAGCTTGGCCTTGGAGCTGCTGTGTACTGGTGAAGAAATGTCTTTTTTATGCTGGCCAGATTATATGGCTTCTTTGTGTTAAAAGTGCTCTTGCTTTAATTAAACACAGGAGCTGCTCTGCAGGACCCAGCTGTGTCTGAGGTGTGATTTTTCATTTTAATAAATGTAATGCTCAAGTCAAGAAGTAGAACTTAACAGAGCTTTTGAGGGTTAGATGGTGTCGTGGTGCTTAACCAGGTAAATATCCTGATATTTGGGATGTCTCTGATCGGTACCAGAGAAATGAAACAGAAATGAATAAGGAAAAAAAAAACCTGCCATGTGAATTGTGGAAGATGGGAGGCTGAGGAGCACACGCTTTGGAGTGCAGCCTGGAGGGAAATCTGTGGTGGATGTGCACCCTGCCCCTCGAGTGGGACAAGGTGTTCTGTGAGGGGGGGAAGAGCTCCCTGCTTACGAGCAGGAGTTAAAGTGAAGTGTTAAATGGTGTGTTAGCTGCAGGTGGAGGGCCCGTGGGGCTCACCTCTCAGGGATACCTCTGTTGCTTGTCCCAGAGTAGTACAGACCCCGCAGTCATTGCCCTGCAAGCTCCAGGAGATCAACTGGATGGCAGAACTTCCAGAACAGACCAGAAAGCGATATAATTCCTTAGCAATTCCTCTTGTCATACAACTCCTTAAAATACAGACCTACATAAATCCCAAAACTAGGAAATAGTGGAGTTGTCACTATGCTGTATCAGCTGTTGCTATTTTGCAGAATTAGTTTCTGTGTCACAATCATAGAATGATTAAGGTTGGAAGAGACCACGGGGATCATCTAGTCCAGCTGTAATCAAGTACTAATTTTCTTGTTTTCCTTTTTGTGGTGTTTGTGTGCCGTGAATGTTTGGTTGTTTAATTGCAAAGCAATAGCTTGTAGCACTTGCATGCTGCCTCTCATTGGTAGATCTCAAAGAAGAGCTCACAGGAGATTCTGATGCCTGTGTCCTTCCTTTTTGGATAAGAAAATCAGGGCCTAGAGATAGGAAATTACACACTTAAATATTGTCTGCTTCTGATGGCTGAGTCAGAGCTATACACGTCTCCAGCCAATTTCTTACGCAGTTTGCCATACTGTGAGGACATACATTAGCTTACTTATGTCTAATTCCAATCGTGCAAAGGCAGATGAAGAAAGGAGGTCTCTGCCTGTAATGTGGTTGCATCATCTTTGCTTACCAGTGATGCTGCCCATGGGCAGTCAGGTTGAATGGAGGTGCTGTGAAGGACCAGCCAGCCCTGAGAATCCTCCTGTCTGCTTTGCCTAATCGAACCTGAAGTAACACAAACCGTGTCCAGATTGCTTCCCAGGAACACCAAAGGGCTGGGAAAGCCTTCACCCTGTGAGGTTCTAGGCTGATGCTCTTGGGTCTGAAATGCTAAGAAAAATGATTGCAAATAAGTGGGGGCAAAACGATTGAAATATATATAATATTTTGAAAGATTTCTCTGCTGGTTGAGAAAGATGGTTATGTGAGGAGTGCTGTCAAGACGGGTTAACGCTGCAGTGCATGACCTATTAATTATCTATTGTATACCAGTCATTCATTGACTGAAACATGGCATGAAATGCTTCCTAATGTGTGTATAAGCTTATTTCACATCTGAGAGAGCAGTTCCTTCTATTACAAAGAATACCCACGAGCTTTGTGAAGACGTCAGCTGGTGTAACTCAGTATTCTCTGCGGCACTGCATGCCTTTTGTCTGCTAAACCCTCCGTTTTAAATCTGACAATAGACTCTGATTATATAGCTCCCATTGAAAGAGGCTAGGTTAGAAGAGGAGGTGGGTTTTGCAGTCATAAATGGAAACGAGACACTGCATAGAAAGTGAGTAGTGAGATCGACACAAAAGGTGACACAGAATATTCTGTGAACATGGCGTGTAGTTGACATTGAAATGCATAATATGAAGCACAGTTAGTGCTAGCTAAAGAAATATTTATTAAACAAGACATCTTTTATATGGTGTTGACATCTTTAAGCTCTGGCTTGTGCAGCAGTGGTGCCTTCCTTTGCTTTGAGTCACGCTGCAGCAAAGCAGAAATATCCAGGCTTAAATGGAGCTTATCCTAGGCAGAACCTCTGCGAAATGGCATGTTGTCCCACATCCCTTCTGTCTGCAGTAGGCTTTTCTTTACATATTTATGGCTGTGTGTATAGGTATATTTTAATAGCAGCAGGAAGTCTGAGACAATTGGTATTGAAATTGCATTTGGGTGAAATGCATGGTATGTCTCCACTGGGAAATTATTGCACTGTTAAGGTATTAAGATTTTTGAAGTCAAGAGACAATGAAAAAGGTCTTCGTCTTCCTCAGTGGATTTCAGAGAGTATTTTCTCCTCTCTCCCTTTTCTGCATTTTTGAATGTTTGAAGTGAGTTTTTGGAGTATGTCAGTGCAGACAGCACAGATAGATCATAACAAAAAGGGATTTAAACTTTTTAACTACTTTGAAGGAAAGGGAAGAGAAGTATTGAAGTCGTTTCTAGCTGTGTTTCTAAATAGCAACATAGGTTTTATATGAAAGGAACTGCAAACCTCAGTGAGAGAAAGCACTCTGGACCTTATTAATAATAGTTCCAATGTGAAATTTGAACTCATCTGTTACAATTTCCTTTTTTTTCCTCTGATCCAGGCTTCCACAATGTTAAGAGCATCTTTGGCACCTGTGTAAGTATTGCTGAGCTGCATTTATAACTGTAAAAAACAGGAGGAGGGATTGGTAAACCTAAGTGCCCTGCCTGTCATTTGCAAATGGAATCGGTCTGCATGCTTCCTCTCAGTAATCTCAGTGAGCATTGCATGCAGGCACTATGTGCTGGGATTCTTCTCTTGGGCAGGTTCAATAACATCCTCATTTCAGCAGGATGTTGCTAATCCAGCAAGTCTGTCACTCCACACCTGGGAGCTGTTTGCTCTGTTTTCTGTACTGTTTCCACACCATACATTCCTATTGTTGGAATTGCTTTGCTTCTCACAAATCAAGGGAAAAGGGGAGTTGGTAAGTTGGTAAGGTGTTTTTTATGTGTACTTTGGTAGCTTTTTTTTTTTTTAGTGCTGAACTTAGGAAATGTTGGCTATCATTAGGGTAGAGATAATGTGTCTGAGGTGAGAGATTAAGATGCTCAGACCATCAGCTGGCTGTTTAATGTCTGCAGATTGTGATGACAAGTGAACTGCATCTAAGGTGGAAGAAAACCCAAGCTCAAGACATTGTCTTGTTTATTCTAACATGGTAATGGTAATAAAAATAACAAATGTATAAGAATGTGGAGACCCTTTTCCTTAAGCAAAGGTCCTGTTTTGGCTCTTGACACATCAGTGATATCATCTGCACCAAATAAGGAGTTTGGATGAATGTCAAAATTCAATATATTTCCTATTTGCATTGTAGGAAGAAGCAGGATGTGCCCTTGTTGCCCTCTTTGGACTATGAGAAGCTGAAGAAAGATTTGCTTGCAGGGAACGATCGTCTCAAGGCCTTCTTACTGCAGGCTCTGCGCTGGGTGAGTAGATGGCTTCTGCAGAAACAGATCAGTCTCTTCTGGGGGGGGTCTAGAACTAAAATCTATCTTGTGGGCGAGGTGATTGTTCTGCTGGTCACTGTTATAGGCAGCATTTGTCTTTGTCAGTGAATCTTGCTGATGGTCTTCAGATGATGAGGGAAGCCCTGGCAGTAGGTGTGTGTATGTGGCAGTTTCTCTTTGAGAAAAGCCAGATAGGAATTCCTGAGATCTTCAGTGGAAGTTGTTTCTGATGGTTTTCAAAGAAATAGCTGATGCCTAAAACAACATTTTCGATGTGTTGCTCTGTTCAGATTCACTTAAATACTGCTGTATCAAAGAACTACCTGATTCTAACTGGTACTTTCCCTTTGTGGTGAAGGTGTTCTACAGGAGCCTACAGTTTTGTTTAACTCAGATAACTTCATAATATTTTTGAAGAACTAAAGGTGACAACAGGAAGCATAATTTTCCTGCTGAAAAGGAAGCTGACAATTTCACTGTGACAGACGTGAAAGATGGTAATAGTGAAATTCTGGTTAAGCTTCAATGTCTGTTTTCACATATCAAATAAAAAAGCAACAACTCCTAGTCAGGCCAGCAGTCCCTCTAACCCACTACTCTGAGGTGTTTCAGAAAAGCACTGCATCTGTAGCTATTGAAAGGGCTTTTAACTTCATGGGAAGTAATGCTGTGTCCTTCATGCAGAAACAGTGATTACAGCTTCCAAGGAACAGTTCTGTGATGGATCACTAAGCCGAGCTCAGGGCAGTTCATCGCATTCCCTTAGATCACTGAGGTTGAATTCCTTTTCCCTGTGAGAAAAGAATTAATTTTCAGCCATGTGGTATCAGCACCTTTGAAACCTTGTGGTCATCAATTCACCCTACCATTGATTTATTTGTCTGGTTTATTGATGTTTTTGTTTATTTCAGCGCCTGACAACTTCACATCCTGGAGAACAGAGGGATACTGTCCTGCAGGCTTACATCAGTAATGACCTCTTAGATTGCCACAGCAAGTGTCAGGTCAGCTGGAATAGTCTTCCTCTTCCTTGTATGTGATACTGCTGATTTCTTTCTGTGAAGTGCTTATGAGATGCTGTGTTCCTTTTTGAGTGCTGATGTGTTGTTAGATAAAACATTCAGTCCGTTTCACTGATAAGATGTGAATTAACACTTTGGTCATAGTACCTCTACAGAATATCTGATTGTGCATGTATTCAACAGTATTTTAGTGAATTTGGAATGGTTTGTTGTGTTGATTCACTCACCATGTTCCAGTACTGTTGCTGTCAAGTGTGAAAACAGTTTTCTTTGTTCATAAAGGTTACTTTTCTGAGGGTCCCCAGTTGTTTGAAGCAGTGGGCCTGCATCCTACCTTGTCATTGCAACAGTAACTTGTACTGTTAGAAAAGTGATCTGATTTTCCTCCCTGAAAATTTCTGTAAGAGGAGAGTTATGTGTAAAACAGGGAATAAAAATGGTTTGCAAGGTGGTGGTCTTGCTATGTTCTTGAGCTGCTTAGTTGTCAAGAAATAGCACTTCTATTCAGCTGACATGAACATTCAGTTAGTGACCAAAAGACTGCTAACTTCACTGATGAACTTACATGGACTAATTTTAGATTTCCTCTTTAGCAGTGCTGTTTCATTACAATTCTCACTCTACACCATGCTGTTCTAACAGACTGAGCTGAGCAGCTGTACTCTGCTTATTTGTTCATTTTCTGCCTCTCTCTCAGACCTCCCCCTGACCCCGCACCAAAATAAGATTTTTAAAAAAAGAGGAAGTGGAAAATTCCAAATCCTATTAACAATTTTAAAGATGTCAGTATGCAGTCCGTGCTTGTTTGCTTTGCAAATTTACCAGAAATTTTACAGTGTTATAGAAAACTTATGTTTGTTTTTACCTGCTTTGGTGTGCTGTTGTTAATGGTTGCTCTCTTTTTCAGAGAAGTGTCCTTAAATTACTGCAGTCTAAGAGTGAAGTAGTCAGACAGTATATGGCAAGGCTCATCAATGCTATTGCTTCATTGGCAGAAGGTAAGAGATCCTCTGCAGGGGAAAGAAAAAAAGAAAAAGAGAGCAAAACCATTTTCATGTAACACTGATAGAGAGAAAAAGCATTTTCATATAAAACTGATTCACAAGTACTTCATGAGTGCGTTCACTGTGTGTGGGAATGTAGAGCCTTGCTGGCACCCCTTTTCTGGGGATTTGCTCTCACATGCATTCAGAAGAGTTTTCACTACCTGGAAAGTTTTCCTTTTGACATTGCATATGCACCATTTCTGTTGTCATTTGATTGTCTGTGGTCTGTGTGGGGGCTTACCCAGCTTAGTCTTCAGCCTCTTTATGAGGGTTAAAAAATGGGGGAGGGAAGAAGGGAAGGAATATTCCTTAGTGATTGAAGTGCCTGTAGGCAGACCTGCTACCAGGCTGCACGGTGGTCCTTATTGCTACTGTTCTTGCATTTCCTGCTCCTCACCTGAATAAATTTTTGTGCATCACTGCTCCCTCTTTGGTTGCGTATGTGCAGCTGTGTATCTCTGCCTGTCCCAGATCAGCCTTTGGTGCAGTGTTAACTATTGCTTGGAACTGAAATTGCTTTTAAAGTCAATAGTAATAAGGTACCTAACTTTCCTGAGCTCTTTGGATGTGTCTGCTCTTTTTCTGGAATATACAAAACTGATAAATCAGAGAGCATGTGGATTCTGTGTGGTGCAAGCAGAGGTACTAAGGGGGCAGTTGGGGACCTCTAATGCTGCGAGCGGGTGGAGAGTGGCTGCTCTGCTACAACTCATTTGTGCAGGTTTGTTTGGGCTTTGGCACAACATTGTGTCTCCTCAGGAAAAAAAAATAGAGGTCAATCCAGCTTAGTCTTCCAAGGAGAAGAAACTTTTCTGTCATGCATCAGTATCTCAGCATCTGTTCTTTCATCGCTCTTTGCACCAGGTCGTCTCTACCTTTCTCAGAACCCAGTGTTGCTGCAAATGCTGGAGGAGAGACTGAAAACTGAGGACAAGGATTCCCTTACATGGGAGAACGTTCTGGGGGCTCTGCAGAAATTCAGCCTCAGGTGATGAAAGCACAGCATGCAGTGGTGACAGCAGGAGAGGAAATGCGGGCTAAGTTGGGCTCTGTTCAGGGAGGAAAGAAAAGCGCTCGATTTTCCCATAACAATCATCAGCCCCTCTGATGGCTGATGAAAGCAATGTCATTTATTATAGAGAACTCAGTTTTGCTGACTGAATTAACCTGACTTCCTACCAGCTATCAAGACACAAGTAAATGTACGTCTCCTGCCGTAGCTGTGTGTGCTTTTGTATGTGTTCCTTAACTGAGCAACTGCAGTGAAAGTCTTTATGTAGAAAGTTCTGAAGATCCCACACGAGGGAAAAAAAAACAAACAGCTGACTTACATTCCCTTGCATTTTGTTATCCTCTTTACAAACATTTTTCAGGGTTTTCATCCTCAAACTGTTAATCCTCCTTCCTGAGGTTGTCTGTGCACAGGCTGTTCTGTTTCTTACTTCTGCATCAGTACTCTGACTCAAAATGTCCATTGCAAAAGAAATATCGTGCAAATACTGGAAGATGCATGATGTTGTTCTCATTTATCAAGCAAGTATTACCTAGACTTCTGTTTTCTGGCAATCAGGTGGCATATTCAGCTCCAAATAGCTAATTAAATACAGGAAGGAGTGTTTAGTTCTTGTTTTCAGTCACACTATCTCTAAATTAAAACCGTAAGTTGTGTTGTTTTGTTTCTTTGCTGTTTTTGTTTGTTTGGACTTGCTGAAGAATGAATGCTGCTTTTGGATTTGCTTCATGCAGATCTCCTGTAGATGAAACACAGGTAGATGTGCTTTGTATGAGTTTACGCACTGCTTCCTCATATAGTATCTTATACATAGTTGAGATGAAATAGAATGAATCTTCATACCCTACTGCTTGAAATCATAAGTTAGTTTCAGAGAAAAGGATTTATGCATTAAAGCAGTGTTTGGTAGTACAGATGAGTTTGAGTTTTAGGGCCCAGCAGCATTTTGGTGAAACAATCTACTGAAAATTTCATTACTGAAAGTTTTTAACTTTTTAACAAGTAACACTTCACCGTAGAGAATATTAATGTCAGACACTTGGCATGAGGGACTTTCTTTTTCTTTTCTCAGTGCGGGGTTAGGTGCTCACTTGCTTTCTTGCTTTGCTCTCCTGTAGTTTATATTTTGTTGGCAAGCTAGTTTGTGGCAGGTAGATGGAGTACGATTTTAACGCGCTCATATTAGTTAAATGTATTCAGAAGCTACTTATGTTGTCATTTGTTTTGAGTGTGTGTTGTGTTTCATTCTAGACGTGCCCTGCAGTCAGCAATGATCAAGGATGGGCTCATTTTCTGGCTGGCTGATGTCCTGGCGGATACAGATAGCCTTTCTGATTACACGCTAGAATATTCTGTTGCCTTGTTCATGAATCTTTGTTTGAGGAGTGCAGGTATATTACATTTTGAATTACAGCTTTATTCTAAGAAATAAATAGGGAAGATCCTGAAAGCTTCTATTGGTATTCCTGGATTCTTCCAAGTGACCATAACTAGTAGCAGAAACCCAAATAACCAGTGATATTTGGGTGTCATAACCCGTACTTTTGAGTCCATCTCTTTCTGAAGAATCCTGAACTATGGAGATGAGCTTGACCAAAATCAGTGGAACTCTCCAAGAGTTCATTCCTTTTTTAGATCAGCATGTGAGAACTGCCATTCTTACATTCCAGGTCTGCTTTTCAAAGGGTGCTTGATACTTGTATAAGAGATCTGTTTGTATAAAAGTAAGTCAGAACTGACTTGATCAGTATTGGAAGGAGTTAACCCTGCAGCATGCGGAGTGGAATGCTTGCAGGAAACACTTGGACAGTGCAGAGATTCCACAGAGGAATACAGTGTTATTTTCTATGCCTGAGAGATTTAAAAGAAGCTTAAAATAAATTTCCTCTTAAAAATGAAAGTAAGACAAGGATGAAGAAGTGGCTGCTTGGTATAAGCAAAGTAACACCATTGTCAAATCCCTTTGTGTTGCCTTCTGTCCACGATTACCACTGCATGACTCTGAAGGAACTCCACTGATTTCACTCAGTTATGTTGAGCAACATTTGGAAGGAACAAGGAACAGTATTGCTCCGTGTAAATTAATTATATTTAGTACTGATTTTGAGAGATTATTAAGAAGCTTGCTCTGATCTGTTGGGTTTTTTTAAGCATGCTTATGCTTTCTCCCTTTGCAGGGAAGAAAATGTGTGCAAGGATTGCAGGCCGTGTACTCAAAGTTCTCTCTGATCTTCTTGGCCATGAGAATCAGGAGGTACTGTGTAGTAAACTTGAGGTTAAGGAAAAAGTGAAATGGAAAATTAAAGCTTAGGCATTCAAGAAATGCGTAAAGAAGGAAATCAACTTCATTTATTAATTAAGTTGTTTGACATTGTCCTAAAATTCACAGTGATGTTAATTTGATTTCACTGGACACTGATCTTTCTGGATGTAATTATGTCTTCCTTCAACGCCTGTTGATAGGCAGAAATGAACGTCTCCTCTATTCCTAATTAGCATGCAATCCATGTGCATTTTTGATTGTTGTTTCTGATGCTATTTAAATATCGTATCAAATCCTCTCTGGTTTGAACAATGTGTGGTTCAGGATGTGCAAAGTATTAGGTACAAAGAAACAAAACTGCTACTGGTTTAAGGAATGTTTTAAGCAACTAGTGACTAATATCTTACTGTCTACCATTTTGTTTAACCTGCCACTTCACCATTTTGTGGTTCAGTTTCTTTTCTTTCTCCAGACATGCTTGCATGCGAGTACTAAAATTGATAATTTATGTCTACCTGATGTTTTCAATACATGGTTGATAAAATTATCTTATATAACACATTGCTTTAGCTGTCCCTGCAGAGATGCACTTCTTTTAACCGTGGGGTAGAATTCAAGGAGAAATGCAAACAAAGATTCACTGAAATTGATATCATAAAGTGGCAGAATTTTGAGGAGAATGCTCTGGATTGATTCCTTTACAATAGTACGAGTTGTCTAGGGATGTCTGGTTAAAGCATAGTATGGACTCTGGGTTCTCGTGGCTATATCCAGCAATTGAATCTTGAGGGTTTTTTATCTCTTAAACTGAAAGTAAGTTTCAGTGAAGTGTTAGCTCCAATTTTTACAAATTCGGTAGAGGATGTAGATCAGTTCCTTACTGCTACTGTTTTAATTAGGATGAAACTTGTCATCTTTTCATCTTGTCATGCTTTTATTGAACTGTTTCACTGGTATCTTAGAATGACCTTGACATTTCTCTTCAAAAGTGCATTTTTATGGCATAGTTTGCATCAGTGCAGCTGACGGAAGGTTTGTGCTTGCGGTTGATGGTACCAAGGCAGTGTTCTTGGATGCCTGCAGAGCTTTTAGAGAAGCTGTGGGATCCTTGTGTAAATCCCATCACTTGTCTTCCTTCACTTCCTCTGCTCACAGCCCAGCTCACTTATGCCTTCTTTCAAGGTATAAGCAGAGGATGACTGAAGATCTTAGTGCTCCAGCAGTAAGTGGCACAGATGGTCACATAAGTGCCAGTACAACTGGTTAGTCAGATCTGCTGGTTTTCACTATCCATATTACCAAGTACTTTTGCTGCTGCTGAGGGACAGTAATAGGCAGCACGGGACGATGTTCTGTGCTGCTACAACTTTTATCGTTCTGCTTAAGGCTACAGCATGTGAAGCCTGTCTGCATTTGTGCTGACACAGTCTTGTCCCAGTTTTTTGTCCTTTCCTATTTTTTTTGGACTGTCACAAGTGCTTGTCAGAAACTGACTCTTTTCCTGCTTTCCTCTTTTTTTTTTTTTCCCCTTGGTGGCCGTGCACTGGGTCAATTTGCAAGAATACATTTTCAAAAAAAGAGGAGAGAAAGTCAAAACACAGTAGTACTGTTTTAAATAAATTGTAGCACAGTGTACTTGTGTCCTATAAAGAAAATCACTGCTTACCATGTGGGAATTTTTACAAATGTAGGCTAGCTTGATTAAACTCTCTAAACATAGTTATTCTGCTCCTTCACTCCTAAATTTTGGTTGTAGACTACTTGTCTGAATGTCAGAGTTTTTCTTAGTGATCGACCACTGGCCAATATTTCTTCTTCTTAGATACAACCATACGTGAATGGAGCACTCTACAGCATTCTCGCTATCCCTTCGGTCCGAGAAGAAGCCAGAGCGATGGTGAGCAGTACTTTGTATAGCACAAAGGTCAACTCATATGCTGAAGATGGCACACATATGGGTACAGGTCAGGTGGTGTGTGGCAGGATTGTGAGGTAGGAAGCATGGTATTTTGAGAAGGACGTCCACAGGAGGCCCTCCACCTTTATATGCAAGCAGGTATAAACAGATTGAACATTTTTGCCATATTTGCTGATCTTTTGCTGATCTGGTGAAGTCCCAGTAGTGCAAAGGATTCTTTCTAGATCATGAGTTGGAGGTGTTATTTTTGAAGTGCTGTCCATATAGCATTTTGTAGACTGAATGTGGCCCTGATGCTTTTGTTTGACCTTCTGTTTCCTGCCCTCAGTAAACTTATTCTGCACCAGCAAACAAGCCAGTAAGGGTACAAGTTCCTCTTGCTACTGTTTTCCTGCCTGGTGTAGACATGGTTGGCTGGGGAGAGCTCGTGGAAGGTTTTCAGAGAACTTGGAATTGAAAGTTAGTCTAATGGTAACAAACATGCTTTGATTGGAGCTGGAGGAAACTGTTCCTTCCTTTATACCTTAAGAGCAGATCTAGTGAGTTATACAGACATAACTGCTGTTAGATGTTTTACTTAGGAGAGCACAGGGCACTGGATGTCATCTTCCATGATTGAAGACACAACATCAAGCCTGTAAGGTCCACTAAGGAAGAAAATGAGTTTAGGAGAAGTCTGAAGATTGTCTTGCTTTTGATTTTTCCTTCTCTGAACTTCACACAGTTGTCTGTGAATGCAAATTTGCCCTTTTCTGTTGACTGCTGTGTTGACAACTGAGTTGAGAAGGCAGAAGTAACAGATCTGTTAAAAATGGCTCTTCATCACAAATACTTGCACATTTAAATCTAGAAGCAGTCCAGACAGTGCATTTCTTTTCTTTTGGAAGTGTATGGACAAAAAGGAATGCTTAGAGCAGAGCACAGTGGTTTGTTTCACATTGCCTGTGTTTTTCCCATCAAAACGATGACATTTTAGCTGACAGATCTGTCACTGTGGTCATGTGAAATACTAATCTTGCAGTGTTTTCCACTTCGTCCAGGGAATGGAAGAAATTCTACGCTGCTTTCTCAAGGAAGGAAATGCAGAGATGATCCGACAGATTGAATTTATTATCAAGCAGCTCTATTCAGGTCAGACGAACAAATGCAGCTATCTGAGCTGTAAATCTTCACAAAGCCATAAGTAGGCTCATGTTTTTATTTGGCATTGAAACTCCCACAGAGTGACAATAATGTGATGGTCTGAGAGAGGGTGAATAGTGGATGTCAGGATTTGATATGTTTTAAAGCTGACTTTTGTGTTAAGAATATAAAGAAGGCTGCGTAGGTCTCAATCCTGGAGTTTGGGAACTGTAAACAAAATGACCTTGGCTGTTTTCTTTCATACCAGTGGCCTCCTAGAGACCTCTGGAGACAGGTGTGAGCTGAAAATATGCAGGTGATACAATTTGTAAAGTGGAGTTTAGTAACTGTGTCTCTGCCTGTCCCTCACTTTGTAGAGGAGTGGAGCCCTGCATTCCCAAGTGGCTCTGAGCAGGGGGCTGAGACCCTCCATTTTGGAGAGCGTGTTGGCTGGTTGCAGGAGTCACAGGGGCTGTGGTAATACAAAGTGTGAGAAGGTGGAACGTTTGTTTTGCTTTCTGTTTCCTGTGTCCAACAGGGAGGCAGAGGAAGGAGAAAGCAAATAATGAAAAAGAGATGAATTCTGATGAAGTTTTTCTGTACAGTGAAAGTAGAACAAATCTGACTGCTTTCTTCTAGAAAAAGACAGCGTATCTTTGGTTCCTCTGCAAAGGAACAAATAGAATATTTAAGCACCATGTTGCTACTGTGCAATATTTGTTCACCAAAGTTACACAATCACTCCTCTCCTACCTGTGAGAATGGCATTTTTATAAAGGGCATGTCAGATAGATTGGTGAGTGAAAGTTGAGTATAAACGTTTGCAGGATAAGCCTGGGTGCTTTTTACTAAGAAGTCTGTTTGTCCACATAATCGTTGGCATTTAACAATGTCATTGATGGTTTTCTGTTTGTTGCTGTTGATTTGCTTTTACGTTGGCTTTTTTGTTCTGTGTTCCTCTGTATTGCACAAAAGTTACAGTAAGTAATTCTACACAAGTCTGTATTTTTATTTGTAAACAGTGCAGTAATTAGGTGTTTGTAAAGAGAAGTGGAATCTTTCATTGAGAACTTTGCAAGTGAACACTTTGATTCACACATCTCACCAGAAAATATGCTGGGGCACTGTGGTGAGATCTGTGAGAAAAGTACCATTCCGGAGTGTTTCTATTTCTGCATTTTTTTCCTGGATAAAAATTGATTTCTAGCTTGCTTTACAGGGGCAAACAATTCCAATAGATGTCCTGAAAAAAATGGCACATCTGTATGAGAAGCAAGCTGAATCATATTGCTCCAAAAGAGAGACGAGAATTAGAGATTCTGTCAAGCTGGATGTGTGCTCTTACACAGTTTCATTTTTCTTCTTACTAGAAGAGCCACTAAACGACAATATTGTGTCTGATGATGAAGAGGAAGAAGAGGACGAGGAGGTAAGTCATGAAGGCCCTCTGAAACCTTTTAGAGAAATCCTTCATCCTCTAGACAGAAGGAATTCTTATCAGTAAGCCAGGTCTTGTTTATTCTATTGAGTTGGGTTTTTTTGTTTATTTTGTTTTGTTGAAGTCCTGTTTAATCTCCAGAATACAATAAACAAGAAAATTAATAAACTTTTTTTAAGGTATCCTCATCTGTTTAATGTGTGGCAACTTCTTTTGGCACTCAGAAATTTTGAGATATGTGCAGTAAGTTGTGTGTTGTGAGGGAAAACCATAATTCCACATCTGCAAAGAAGTGCTATAAAGAGGGAAAAAATGAAGATAGGAAGTATCAGAAATGATACAATAGAGAAAACTACTTGGCTGTATATTTCCAAGTCTATGTTAAACACTTTTTATATTGATGATTTTACTTCAGCACTTTTTAAAGAAGCCGCCTGCACAGAGTAACAGGATCCCAGGTTTGGAAGCATGCAGTGTGTTTGGTTATTTCATGATCCCATAGCAAGGAGGCCAGGCTGCATTACCTACAATTGCTACATTGCTGTAAGTGCATGGGAAGGAGGATTTGAAAAAGTGCTGCATGGGCAGCTACACTGGGAGCTGTATGGGAATGAAGTCTACTATATGGCACTTCTCAAGAAGTCTTTCATGAGAGCCTTGGAATACTGTTTGAACTATATGTATTCACACCAAGGAAGTCAATGACATTGAGAGCTAGTGATATCTACTAGACAGTCTTGTATTATAAATATCAGTGGGGAGCAATTTTACTGGAAACTGAGTTTACAGACAGTGAGTTTTTGGGCTGGACGGACTAAGAGTTAAAGTCCTGCAGAATTCAGCCAGCCTGTTGTGTCAGTGTTTGCTAACTTGTTGCACATAAATGCTAACCAACAGCGACAACCCTGTTACACTTCGAAAATTGCCCTGCTGCTGCAGGTTGTTGAGCATTTTTCAAACGTACTTTGAACCCGTTACATTGTGAAAACAGAGAAAAATGTAAATATGTTGTAAAAGGTGTGGTGTGCTCACAGCCAGCACTGAGCGTAGCGCTTTGCTGGATCCACCATGTCCAGGAAAGCCTTGTAATCTTTTTTTCCTTTTGTTATTGTTTTTTGTATCGTTTAGCTTTGTTCTTGTGATGCCTTCCCCTGATTTTGGAGCTATGTGGCACTTCTAGGTTTAGGAGATTTTAGTTTAGTCAGTTATCTCTCTTCTCCTGAATGGGTTCTGTAAACTGTGCTATGCTTTTTCTAATCAGATTGTTGTAATTGTTTCACCTCCTGCTGCTCTGAAGTGAGTTTTTCAGTAACCTGTTCTTCCCATTCCTCCAACTCATAATCGGTGCTTGATGTGCAGGTGGTCATTCTAGGAATTCATATTAGAACTTCCTTTCTTTCATTACCCTGCTTAGCATCTTTCAACTGGCATTCCAAGGCTTTGAGTGTCTTCGGTGTTTTGCAAGGATCCAAGGTTGTGATATTTTCCCTTGAATGCTGGTACACGTATTTGAAGGTTACTGTTGTGAAAGCATAGAGATAAGGAGGCCCTTCGTGAAAGCAGTGGCTTTGGATTGTATGGTAGTATTGCATGTTTTCACTGACGATTGATTTTTCTGCTGCTCTTGGGAATGAAAAGATTTCTCCTATTCAGTTGTGTCCCCCGGACAAGTTGCTGCTCACCGTCCCAGCCAAGGCTCTAGGTCAAATCAATTTGAGACGTGTTCTTACCACCATCATGTGATTACAACAGGCCTCGGTCACTCCTTGTTTTACTCAAAAAATAACAATAGGCTTTTGAAACAAAGTGCCTGATTTCGGTTTTGCCTTAGCTTTGCTATTATGTTCAAAGAATTCAGATTCAGGCAGTTCTACAACTACCACCAATGTAATGTTGATTGTGGCGAGTTTACAATCCTTATTGCTGCTGGGAGCTGTAGTTCTGTTCTGTCACATGTAGGCCTGCTTTGTTAGTCTCTATACACAGAAAACACAGTCTGCAAACAGTGTGACAGCAAAAGGATATATGAAACTCATAATGTTGTTGTGTTCTTAACGAAGCAAAGGAAGGTTTGTTGTCTCACTGCCTCAATGCTTGAGGCCCTTTTGTATTTTGGAAATGCTGAGAGTTATTGTTCTTTGGGGCCCTGTGATAGCATCTGGTATTGTGATCTGACAGCAGAAAGTTTTGGAAGGCTTTGGCAGAAGTCTTGTCTTGATGTAATGCTTAAAAGCTACTGCAGACGTGTGTCGGTATACGGCCATATATTGTCAATTTATGACATGCATTCAGATGACCTGCTGGTACGCTGCTGATTTGCTCAGCGCCAATTTTCACTCCCTCAAAACTTAAGAAACAACAAAGTGAGTCTTTTATCTGATTTTTACCTTCTCTTTTATTGTTTCCAAGAGCATGCAAAGTGTCTCCATGCTGTTGCTATTACCTTTCCTGGTTTCTTGTGTTGCTGTTTTTGTTTGTTTCACTTTTGCCTGTGTCTAATTTAGAGTTGTTCAATTCTTTTGGCTTTGAACAGATCTTGTGGTAATAACTGGTTTCTCCAGGCCCCATAAATCATTCGTTAGAGATGCAGCTGAGAGACATGACCATTCATAGCTACAGAGGGTCTGATACGAAAATGGTGGGGGAAAAGAAAATCTAGCCAGCCCTTTTCATCACTGCCACCACCTCCCCCCCCAAAAAATGCAAAACAAAAAAGCAAAGAACCCATTGATATGCAACTGAAATTGGACTGCTTTTTTTTTTTTTAAATAAAGAGTATTAATTTTTTTTCATCATGTGCTTATTAACATTAGTGTTACTTAGTGAAAAATAATTAACACAAAACTTTCCCTAAACACTTGGATGTTTGCTCTACAACTTGAATCTCATCACAGTACTTGTGGGATTGATTCCATCGTGTTATTTGATGTTTGGACTCGATGATCTTAGAGGTTGTCTCCAACCTTAACAATTCTATGATTATGATAAAGGGCTTTGCTTCCAGTGTGTGTTGCAGCAGTGAACAGGGCACCAGTTGTGTTTTAGCAGCAATGGAGGCATGGTACATCTGTCAAAGCTTTTCTTCCAAGCAGGGAGCCAGAGGAGGAGCATGTTCAGGCTCAGTTACCTGGTGTGTTATATAACATCAGGGAGCAAGACTGGCAGGGAGATCCTTCCCAGGAACCAGAACTCAGAGTTCTCCAGGTGACAAAACGTGTCACCCAGCACAGTGGGTGAGGTGGGACCTGGGGACACCGAGCTGACCAGTGAAGCAAAGTTAGATACAGCATGCAGGAAAAAGCTTGATGAAAGATCGGGGTGATGGTCTGTCTTTTCTGCATAATGAGCAAGAGTTCTGTCAAATATTCTTTTGCTGTTGATGCTGCCTTGTCATACTGTGTAAAAAAAAAAAAAAAAAAAAACCCTCCCAGCAAACGATTTCTAAAGCCAGTCTTTGTAACTCTTTTTTTGTCTTAAGCACAGCATATGTGCTGTCTTTCTGTTTTGTTTGATACAGATGGTTGTTGGACAATTTACAGGTGTTTATCTGTGTTTTTTTTCATGATCTGGCTTATTTCCCACACCTACCAACTTCCAAGCTGATTGTAGCATATCTTTCCTTGGGAGAGGAAGGCAGATGGAACATTTCCCTGAGGTCCTGTACAACCTTATCTTAACAGTCCAGTGTCTCAGTAGTGCTTACAAAAAACTTTAATTTGTATATGGAAAATAATTATAGTGGGGGGAGGGGGGAAGGGAAGCCTCCAATGTGGCTGAGAAACAGCATTAGGTTACATTTTTCAGTCTGTACTGCATAACTAAAATTGGTTGTATGGGTAGATCTGTAAAAACTACAACTACAAACTTCATAGCAGCTGCTTGTTAGGGATGGAGCATTGCATCTCTTCAGACTAGCATGGGGTGTCCTGCAACAGTGCTAAGTACTGAGATTTTCTTGAGCCCTTCTTAGGTCAAGGAATAATTATTTGAGGCTGGAAATTTGAAGGATGACAACTTTGAAGTGCAAACTGTGCTTTCTGCTGAATAATTTTTGGAGGAAGGCGTTGATCTTTCTTCTCTCAAGACTCTCTAGTTTCTGATTATATTAAAAGCTCAGTTGAGCTTGTATCTGGGTGTCTGCCTTTTTGGTAGAAATTAGCTGTACATTATAATTCACGTGTGCAGCACTGACAGTCATTTATCTGGAAAGTACATATCATCTCAGTGACTACTGAAGTGAGAAGTAAATTTGAAATGAAAACTTCCTCGGAACCTGTGCTCAGATAACCTGCGTGTTGCTGTTGCAGGAGGACCATGACATCATGGAGGCTGACCTGGACAAAGATGAGGTTTTACAGCCTCAACTGGGAGAGCTTACAGGAGAGAAGCTGTTGACAACTGAATACTTGGGAGTAAGTACTGCTTTCCATGATCTGTAACAAGTGAACTTGCTGGATTAAGTGTTTAATTTCAGAACTTTCATTGCCTTCTAAGATCATTCTGTCTTCAATTTGTTATTTTAAAGGATAGGTTCTACCTGCATAGCAGTCCACACCTTTCACCCTTTTTCTTAGCTGTAGATCAGAAGTAGCGTAAGTTTGAGAACAGCAGTTGCCCCTTCATGAGGTGGTCAGGCTGCAGCTTAATAAGAAACTGAAGGCAGCCTTGGGGTTCTGGTGCTAGGTCAGTGATTGTGACACACAAAGAGAAATGCTGAGCAAGTTAATGCTGGAATATTGCTGGTCTGAAGATTAATTATTCAGGCTTTATGTCAGATCGAGTATTGTATGTCTTACCTCAAGCATCAAAAAGCCATTAAGTAAAAAAGCTTGAAGTTGGCATGAATGTCATTTGTTATGCTGCGACAAGTTTAAGTGTGACTGCCTTCTGGATCTCAGAGTCCACAGTCTGGTTGTGGTGGTGATGGAGATGACCTGAGATAAGATGTCATGGAACAGCCCGTAGTGATCACTGGGAGTTGTATGTTGTGGCACTGAATCACAACTGATCTTCCAATGTCGTATTTCTATAGAATGTCTTCAGTGGCTCCATTTACCTTTATTCCCACTGTCTTCTCTTTGTTTTTCCATTTCTTTATTACCTTTGTCTCAGATAATGACTCATACTCCAAAGACCAAGAGGAAGCTGTTTTCTGGTGTCCATCAGAGTATAGATGAACCTCTCCAGAGACCTGTGACACCAGGTTATCACAGAAATTTATACCCAACGTAAGTTGAAACACATGAGGCAAAGTTGAATTTTTTTTGAAAGCATCTTAAAAAACAAACAAATGCTTCCTACTTCCAGATAAATAAAATCTCCATACTTGAAAGTGCACTGCCATTGTCATTCTTTAAAGATCAGAACAGAATGGAGAATGCTGCAGGCAGGCAGAGAAACATCCGTTGGCTGACGTCACATAATTTAACAAGTTGAACAAATGTTTACTGATCGGTTTGATTTGAAGTTGCATTATATTCCTTGTGTTCATAATCCTTTCTTTTTCTTGCAGTGTGTTCTGTTTGTAGCTTGTATGGGGCGTGTAAAACTTGGGATTGGCTTGGGATTCTATCAGCTCGGTATTCTGAAGACTGTCCCATGTCATTCCTCTGCTGCTTTCTGCTTCCATGTTCATATTTTCAAGTTTTTAAAATACATTTCTTCCACATTTTAAGGTGGAAGGTCCATTCAGACAACAGAGGACTGACATAGGCAGTAGTTGTGTGTATAGCTGAATCTGACCTGAGCTTAATGTTGTGGATGGGGAGTGATTCCAACTTTATCCTGCCTGTGTCCATTTCCACCACTGTTTTGCACTGGCATTTGAACAAGCAAGTGAACTGACTTGGAGCCCTCCTGATTCACCAGAAACACTTCTTTTCAACTGTTATGTTTTTGTGGGGTTTTGTTTTTGGCAGCAGTACAATTCATGTGGGATTATATTGATTTATGTCACTATAGTATCAGTATGAACAAGTATAGCATATGAGATCTGGGGATGAAAAAAGGTCAGGAAACATCTAAAAAAAAAATTAGGGAAGGTGAATGAAACACACACTTCTAAGGCAGAAAGAAAAGCTTTGGCTTTTGCAGAGCAGAATTTGTCCTGCGCAGTCTTGAGTTTTTATTTTTATTTTTTCTGACTGCTAGCCTGGAAAGAGTGACCTCTGTTTGAGCATGGAGCCTACTTCTGCCTGCTGTAACCTGGATGCCAATTTGGAGTTTGCATCATTTCTCACGGTCATCAGCTTTTGCACCATTTCAATGTCCAGAGCTTTTGCAAGCCCTCTCCCTCTTCCTGTATATTAAGAGAGTGTGTGTGAAGAAAACACCATCTAATTTATACAAACTTGTATTAGTAGCATAGAGATTAGATAATGTTTTGCACGACTGCAGAAAAAAAGAACTGCATGCCTTAGAAGTCTGAACTGGCTAATGCATGATTAAATACACAGTGCCACATCATCGTAGGGTCTGTGTTCAGAGTCTCACTTCCCCTGCATGGTGTTTTTCCCATAGTGGACTAGAAGATCTGGACTCATACTGCTCATACTCAACAGCACCAGCTGTTAGGTAGCCCTGCTTAGCATTTTGTATATTAAGAAAGTATTAGAAAGTATTTTTCAAGAGTAAGTCTTAATTACTACTGGAGTGTCTCGAGCTTTCCATTCCTGCTTTAGAAGTGGAAAGGAAAACTAGCACGTGAAGATGAAGTGACTTTCCAAAGGGAAAAAACAGGTCAAATCAGGGGAAATAGTTTTTATTTCCTGGTGCGATGTAATGCATTACAATTAAAGTGTCAGGAATGTTCTCTATGATCAAATTGATCAAATGATCAAATGCCTCTTTTTTTTTTGCACCATCTACCTGGGTAACGTGTTTGCTTAACAGAATCCTGGGATTACCCAAGTGATGCCAGTGTTGTTGTTTTATCAAAGCATGAACCTCCTTCTGAACGCCTCCCCAGCCTCTGTAATGCAGCTTCAGGTCACTGCTAGATGCAGAATAAAGCCACCTTTTTACACATCTGTGTGCAAGAAAAAGGCAGTGAATGAGCATGCTTGAACTAGATTTTGTTCGGTAATTGATGCACTTTGGTGGCTTTATGCCTTTCTAATTCTAATAAGAATTGACTCACTAGAATGAGAAATCCTCTAGTAGGAAGCGTTGCAAGAGCAAGACAATGCAAGTAGTGAAATCTTATCTGCTTTAATTTGAAAGCAATATCTGAAGTGGATGTATTTCATATTTTAAATGGTTCAGATGGCTCACATTCCCATCAGATGAAATAATATGAGAAGTGTCACTTCCTACTTTCTTGTGTAGCATATTTACTTAGGAGCAACTCGGGGCAATTTGAATTACCTGAGATGTTTGCAGAAAAAATTTGCAAGACTTGATGCAACGTATTCCATCTTTAAAACATGATGAAAGAGAATGCTGTTAATGAGATGCTATAATGCATCTCTGAGTTGTTGGTTCAGGAGTCAAAAAAGAAGAGGGGGATTTCTGGTGCTGAATAGGAGTATTCACACAGAAAATCAATACAGAGGAGCTACTGCACAAGGAGCTGATATTCCATGCTGTTTTTTCTCTGACTTCCCAGCACAGACAAGTCTCTGGTTAATTCAGATGAATTGTCATGGGATCCCTGTACGGACAAGCTCTTGCTTTATGGGGAGCCAGGAAATACTGCAAGGCTGCTTTTTTTCCTTTCCCTTCTCTCCAAAGCCTCACTGCTGAGATCACTGGAGGGGGGCTGAGCTACTTAATATTCTGCTAGCTGTTTCCTTAGAAACTGGTTTAGCTGAGAAATCACTAACTGCCTCCTTGGAATGTTCCCTTTCTAACTAGAAATGTAGCTTAATTGCCTTAACCTGCTATTGGACAGGGAAACTTTCTGCGTCTGCCCGTTTTTTTTTTTCATGGTTTGCACACCCTTCTCACTTCTCCTGGGTTTTATTGCTTATTAACAAGCCATCTCATTCCTTTTCTCATCTTCAGCTCATTGACCCACCTAACTTGGGAAATCTACGGTTCTACATCCTACCTCCTTTAAATGAGTGCTGTGTATTGCTCTCTATAGAGTGAAATCCTTGTCATAATCAGGAGCAAAACTTAAATGCATGAAAAAGCTGAGAACTAGAGACCTCACAGGCCCACTGCTGTAGTATTTTTCTTTAAGTGTCATGCTGGTATTTTGGGTCTTCAGACTGTAAGGAGGTACAGTTTCCTTTCCTTGGCTCTTCCTTGCTGTAGGAAAAAATGTTCCTTCCAAATACGTCCAACGTCAGCTGGTCTGGGGAAGCTACAGTTGTGCAGTTAAATTATGGCCTTGGCACTAGTTTGCTGTATGAAAAATACAGATTTTAATTTCTTCTATTACAGGCAGTTTGAAGAAAATCAAACTTCTGCTCAGGTAACTGCAAATATTCACCGGCCTGCCTTTTCCTTTCTCCTCCAGGCCAGAAAACGATTCCATTTCTTATCACGATAGAGATGAAAATTCCCAGTCTCTGCTGAGCGGTTCTCCTCCTGTCTGTGCCGGGAGCAGCTCTGGCATTGCTGACCTCTGCGCTTCCTCTTCATGTAAGGAAGTTGTTGGTGTCTGTCTTGACTGGGGCAAGCATTTGGGACCCAACGTGTTCTGTAGATTTTTGAATTATTATTTTCAACGTAGCCTTGGAGCATGCCCTCTGTTTGGGGCAGCCTGCGTGATCCTGGGACCACATTCAGCTCCAGCTGAATGAACAGCTGCAGAAAGTGCTGTGCGCCCAGCAGACACTAATAGTCTCCATTGCCTCGCTCCATCTCCCTTCCTGTGGAAGGGTCAGGGATCATACCCAGGGCTTCCGACATGCTAAGTGGATTTTCTTTCACTCCATGACGTTCTCTGCCTAGGGAAAGAGCCGCAGCCCAGACACAGTGCACTTCCCAACAGGCAGAGCCACTTACTTGATCAAATACAGCCTTGTTTAGATCTAAATGAATTACTGTGTGCTGGCACCTGCAGGCTCCATTGGCCAGACCCCTGTATAAAAGTCAAGGCAGCTGCAGTTATCTACTTCATTTTGCAACTGCTACCATAAAAGCTTGTGGAGGATGGGAAGCTCTGTGCTGTGTAGCTGCTTTGTGGGTGATGCTGCTAAAGATTCTGTCCTTGCAACTTGCACTGAAATCAGCGCACGCTCATCTGGACGTGAGAGCTCAGAAACATGTGATGGAGTTTAAGAGGTTATAGGCTTCTGAAATACTTCTGATCTAATATCCACAGAGTCGTGCAACTTTTGATGTAACTGTTCCGACCTGTTTGCAGGGATTCATTGTCGTTTCCAATTAGAGTTTTAAGGCAAAATGTTCTGCAAACTTAAATAAAGGATGTTGCAGCACGTCTAGTACAGAATTACCAATAAGCTGAGACAAAAGCCTGCCTTTACTTTCCTGAAAAATATGCTTTGAAGCAGTCAAGAAATAACAAAGCTTTTTTCTCTCCCTTCTTGTTTTTTGAATTTCCTAGAGGAAATGAAAAGGATTCTCAGAAAAGTAACCAAGGTCTTGCAGACAGGAATCCATTTGCATAATGCCTAGAGCTGATAAATATAACATGCTGAAAGGCCATGATAGAAGCAGATGAAGCTCCTGCTTGAGCTGGGCACTTGGGTTCTTGCTATTGTGCAGGAGTGAGAGCTGCTGTCCTTGAGCCTTGCTATATGCAGTAGCATGCTGAGTGTAGCTAAGCCTGCTCTACAGGGAAGTCAGAAGGAAAAGAAATCGAGTTGTACATATGCTCTGTAAAGGAAATTAAGCAAAGCAGGTATAAAATGTGCTGCTAGTTGCTGTTTTAAAGCGTGTTGTAGATTCGGCTCTCCTTTGGATGCTATTTCCAAGGCATTATGCAGCCACCAGGAGCCAGTGTGCCTTCTGAACCACATCTTGTTCATATCTTGCCAGTGAAATGCATTCGCTGACCTCTGTCTCCTTATCTGTGCTGCTGATGCTGTCTGGTGGATTGCTTGCAGAGATTTGTGGGGCGGCTTACAAAGGGAATCTGAGCAAGTCAGCAAAGCAAATGCTAATTTTTGAAGGAGAGAATGGATTTAATGCTTTCATGATGAAGAAAATGCTGCCAACTGTAATGTCCTCATATTTTCTAACCTTTTTTTGTATCCTCTGAAAACGTTTGCTAACTATTTTCAGTCAAAACTGTGTGCAGATGGATACTAGTAAGATAACTAGATTGTACTGCTTATAAAGGCTCTCACAATGCCCGGTCAAATGTCGTTGCTGTGAAATAGAATATGCAATTTAATGACCTCTTGAGTATCAGGAAGCTACTCATTTCAGAGTATGTGTTTTTCAGCATCACACAAATGCTTTGGTTTTCACAGTTTTATGAGTTCCAGTCATGAAATGAATGATGAAAGACCAAGAGTAAAAAGAAAAGCTTTATGTGAACCGTTGATATCAACAAGGTCATGTCTCAAGGAAGCAAAACTTAACATCAAGAAACCTCTCCTGCTGTCTGTGTCCTCTGCACCTGGATCTAGTCACCTGTTGTTGTGTTGCCTTCTCATTTTTCTGATTCTGTCTAGGACCATCTTCCCATGTGATCAGTTTGGAAATGTGTCTATAATAGTAATTCTGACCTTTTTTTTTGCCTCCTACAAGCAGAAAACTTGTGGACTGAAGATGAACCTCGGTCATCTTATTATACTCACAGTGAATCCCAGACAGAATATGCACTAGGCAGCCAAGTTCTTGTCTGAAAGGGGCCCGAACTCTATCCCTATCAGCATGTGAGCAAATAAACAGGAGGGCAATCTGTCGCAGGCATGGGAGGAATGCAGAGAAATGGAGCTAGGGATTTTCCTGCCCTCATATTGGACTTGCACATCTTGATACTCTTGTGTCTCTCAGCAAGCTGACTGTCCTGTTTCACATTAGCACAAGGCAGAAGGTGAGATTTATTGAGCAAATGTAATAGAGCTCAATTCTGACAGAGGTGTCCTGAACACTTCTTTTTTTTTGCCTGCTGTGGCAGCTGTTGCTGTGGATATGGACAGACCGGTGCAGGTGGTTGCATTCCTGTGACTTTAATAAGGCATCAGATATTAACTGATACATGTTAATTGGAGGTCTGTGTGTTCCTAGCCCATCACAAATGCAAAGTGGAGCTACTTTGAAAATGATCGAAGCGTGTTTTGCTTTGCAGTTGTAAGGGACCAGAAGTGTGCACACGTGCAGTTAGCTTGGCTCAGCTGATGAGCAGCAGAGTGCTCTGCCACAGTAACTCAGTAGCCTGCTTTTGTCTCTGCTTTTCTTTCACACAGCTACTTGATTGTGTTTCTAGCAAACTGTTAAGAATTCCTCACTGAATTGTGTTTCCTTTTAAAACAGCAATTGAAATGAAGCCATCTAAAATATTCTCATCAGGCCATAGGATGGACCGAAGCGTTGAAGCTGGTGATATCTTGTCTTCCCAGTCTACTGACTTCACCCAAGACAAAGTGAATGGGCACTCTCATAGGTATGATTTATCCAGATAGATATCTAAGAGTGTGAGAGGAGTCTGAGGGGATTTACCAGCTAATTCCATGCTGCTGTGAAGACAATCTGTGAAGTCATTTGATGTATGATGTAGTCTGGTCTGAGACAGCTGTGGTAGTGCTTGCCAAACAAAATACCCTTAGCAGTGCCAGAGGCAGCCATTCAATTTCTAAGCATCTGGTCTAGAATGGGAGAAACCTCAAGCAAGATGTTACTAATGAACATCACATGTATGCACAGCCTGGTTTTCTGCAAGTAAAGCTTCCTGATTGCTTCCTTAAATGACTCTACTGTACCCCATGAAAAATCATTGGAATAGTAAAGAAAGAGGTGTAGCTATGAGAAGAGGGCAGGAATTAATGTACAGAAGAGAGATTAAGCATTTAAGTGGATATGCTGTGTTTAAACATGCTGAGAAGCTGGCATTGCTGACTGCAGTCCTTGATGGTTTGTTTCCTATGTGGGAAGAGCAAGGAAGTCAGTATTACATGCTCTCCCCGTAGAGAGTTTCAACTTTGTCTTGAAACAATTTCTGTGAAAAGAAGAGAGATCTTGCTCTCCTTCTGTTCGTACATTGAGCCCTCTGCAGCTTTTGTCGTATGGAGGACGGTGATGTTATATCCTGGATGAGAAGTAGGAATTCATTAGGAGTTGGACCAAGATTGACCAAAGTTTTTCAGGACCTGCATGTGTCCTTCAGACGTTAACAGCTTTTTCCTAAAGCTAATTTGATTGGGCCAAGTTTTAAACAGTGAGAGTATAGAAATGTTAATAGCAAATACATTCCAAAAGTAAAACACAGAATGGGTGGAGATGCGTTAAAGGTTTTAGTGACTCTTCATGGTCAGATTTTTCAGAAGGGCTTAATTACCCATGTCAGTTAAAGCTCCAGCACTCCTGGGAACTGCATTATTTGCTTAGAGCTTTGTTTCTATGTGGTGTACAGATTCTTTTATATATATATACGCATAAATATATTCCAATTGTGCTACTTCCATGGTGAGATCTGAGAAATAATATACTGTCAACAAATTATCGCTGTTGAGCAGTTGAAGTGCTTAGCTGTCGTACTATCCCAGCATTACTGGTTTTACTTCAGTGTTGCCTCTCTTAACATTAGCTAAGCACTTACTACAGATACAGACAGACCATGAGAATGTTGTGACCAAATTGCTTGCTTTGTGCTTTGGCAGACGGTGGGAGGCTATTTCTCAGGCTTCAGCTTGCAAGAGATGATAAATAGGGAGTATCTTGCCCTCAGTGTGTGGCTGTGCTTTCCTGCAGTCATTATCCATTGTTAAAAAGATATGTCCTCAATAATCTTGAATATTTCTGAATATAAGTGTGTCTAAATCTCAGTAATACATTTCTAACTGAACGGATGCAGCACTGCAGAAGGAGGTGATATCTCTTCATCTCGTGCTCCCTCACCGTGCATACAGTAATTGGGATTTACGAAAGCAGCCTCAAGTTACAAATGTGGGAATGCAGCCATTCACAGTCCAAGCAGAACATAGGGTTTTCTGTGTCGGGGTCTTTTGTTGATATGTTGGTGTTGCAATAGCTAGACCTGCCTTTTTGTTCTTCCTTTCGTTCTTTCCTCCTTGGAAGCATACTTTCACGTGTTTGCAAAACAGAGTGAATTAATAATCCTTGCTTTGGTCACGTCTACTGTCAGAGGAGCCTCCTTACTACAGAAATACTGAGACCATCCGAAAAGTTCTGTGTGAAAAAGGAAGACTGACTCGTGGAGATGCTGAGAATTTCTCCTCTTCCTTGAGCAGCATTAATTGAGGATTTAACTGCAGAGAGATCTGCAAAGCTGCATTTGCAGTAAATCAGTCTGAGATGCCCTACTAGTGGCTTGTCCATCACAGTTATTGTGTTTTTGTAGGAACAAATGGTTGCAGCTGATGCAAGCCAGACTGGCAGCTGCTTCTGCACTGTTCTTCTCTGCTGCATTTTGATCCACTGGGCTTTGAGCAACCTGGTCTAGAGGGAGGTGTCCCTGCTTATAGCAGGGGGGGAGTTAGAAGTAGGTGATCTTGAAGGTCCCTTTCAGCTTAAATCATTTTATGGTTATATGAGTCCATGTAAAAATACAGTTGTGTTGTGCTTCTTAGCTAACAAGGCATGCATCTGTAATAGACTTGAGTTTATGGTGGAGGCTTGCTTAAAAAATCCCTTATTTTTTATCGTGACTAGGGCCAGTATCATCATAAAGAGATTAAGCTCTGGAGGGTCTACTCCATTCTCCCCTTTCTTTCAGTCTGGTAAAATTGGCCAAAAGTCTGAGTGTGCTTCTCTTGGAGAGAGCAGTTGATACGTTCCATTTATATGTCAAGTCTTGTCACACCTCTTGGCTTATTTAGATCTCAGTGTCAGTCTGTTGTGTATTCGAGTAGACAACTATTTCCATTTTTCCAGACAATTTTCATTCTCATCAGTGCAAATGTAGGGTTTTGCTTTATTTTTTTGTGTTAGAGCACTTGCTCTCAGCTTGCCATACTTTGTCATAATTGACTTCTTCACCAAATATCACAGATCATTATCCCACAGCGGATTTTGCTGCTTTTTTTCTCAAATCCTAAAGGATTCTCAAATCCTAACGGATGCCAGATAGGTAAAATACCATTGAAAACTGAACAACCTGTTTCTGTTGGTCTTTGTGTATTGATGTAGTAGAAGATGAAGTAGCTCAGTGACACCTGAGCACAGGGAGACTTGAGGTGTGCTGTACATCCTGTCAGAATACCAGCAGAGTGTTCTTTGACCTTTACAGTGTTTGCTAGTGAGTTATTTCATATAATCCTTTTCAGGCAGTTTGCAAATAACGTGAGCCATCATACAATACCATTTTGCATTCCTTCTCTTTGATAAAGGTATTTGCAAGTAATGAAGAATCTTATTTATGGCTCAAATACTGCTGAGGCTGTTGGGTCTTGCTTTTTCATCTGTGTTAACACACCTTAGTCCACATAAGATACCACAACTGTATTGAAACGCAGCACTTGAGCCCGAGTGGATAAAACTACAAACAAGCCGTAACAATGAAACTGTTTTATGGGGGGAGACATTTAAAGGTGTGATTCAGAGCACAGGGTAAGTTTAACCCATCTCTGGATTCTGGCTTTGTTTTGCTGGTTTTGCTGCCATCTGCCACCTCCTCTTTTGAAATGGTGCAGGTTTGATACTTGTCATGCTCAGTGGAAGGTGCAGGGCTGCGGAGGTGGTTCTGAGGAGACCAGTTGGTGTCTGTCCCTAATGGTTAGCACATAGGAATGCAAAATATGGACAGTTAATGTTGCATCAAGTATAAAGAAGCGCTGGCTGCCAAATCTCCCTGCAAGGTGAAGCAGGGGCGATCGTTGACTCAGCAGCATTCCCAGGAGGCAGGGAGGGATTAAATGTCTTGAAAATCCCCTAATCACCCTCTCTGATGCTCACAAAGGTTCTTTTGATGGAGCTAATAACACTGCGACTTTCCAAATAAAATTTAATCACCTTCCTTTCGATGGCACTTTTATGGATCTCCTACTTTGACTCTGCTTTTATTTCCTTTTAATACAGTGTGCTTCTTCATGAAGCTGTTATTTCACTTTAATCTTTTCTCCCCTTAGGAGAAAATTGCCTTACCAGAACCAGCGTGAATATAGATCTGAAATTATGTTACAAACTTATATTTCCTAGTAGCCTTCACTTTTTGTATACCAGAAAAAATATATTTATGCTAAGGACAGGAAAGGACAGTGTGTCCTCATGTAGTTATGGACTAAATCCTGAAGACTGGTATTCTTGCAGCATGTGCAGAATATGAAATCACAGCAGTGTTCTCAGTGTGAGCGAGGTACCTGTGTGCTTAGGGAATGTATTTTATGGAAGCTATTGTAGCTTTTTGTGCTTTTGATAAAGACTTTTGGGAGATCTATGAATCTTGTCACAGCTGGGAGCCAGCAAGGCTCTGCGTCTGTTGGTGTTGTGGCCTACAAGGATGCATTCCTATGCTGTAGTATCCCTATATACGGTTTGCACCTCTGAATGAGTCTGTGTAAGAAAAAGGTGATAGCAAACAATGTGGACAAAACAATGTCTGTTACTTGTTTGTGAGGGGCCTAGCTTAACAGGTTCAATGGTGTTGTCTAAAGAGCCAGGTTTGAATAGAAGAGGCACGTCCATGGAGCTCGAGGCTGTGGTGGGTGCGTGCCCTGCAGCAGTACCAGTGCTGTCATGTTCCTCTCCATTTGATTGTCTCCCTGAATATGGGATGCTGTCACTTGGTTTCACTTGATTGCAGGCTTCCTGTGCCTGTGTTTCTCTCCATGCTAACCCTTTTCCATGTCCTACAGTGAGTTTTCTTCAGCCTTTACCAGCAAACCTAAGATCCCTCGCACTCCTGAAACGCACAGTGCCAGCCCCAGAAAGGGAAAGATCCCAACCATTGCCCCCCAGTTCTCCCAGTCTGGACCCCAACAAACGAGCCGTCCCAGCTCCTCGGGATCGTCCACAAGGAGCAGACAGAGTAAGTGGAAACAGTCATCATTCTGCTTGTCAGCACTTTGGGTGGGAAAGGAGGGAGTTCTGCAGGAGCTCTCCAGGAATGAAGTCGTGTGCTGCGAGTGTGCCAGGAGTATATGACATTGTACTTGTCATCTGCAGGACGCACAACCATGAAATTATATCTTGCTGAACACTGCTCCTCTTTCCAGACTATCATGTGAACAGAGACACACTTTTTCCTGTCTCTGGGTGGAGAAAAGTGGCCCAATTTCTCCAAAGTCTCGTATTAGACATTCTCTGGATGTCATTACTGTCTCTTTAGACACTTGTTCGCTCTGCTGTATAACTTGTCTAACGTTCTTGAATTTGGGTCCCTGGGTGTGTCCACACTGCCACTGAATGCAGACCAGATGTTAGCAGGCAGCCAGGCATGGCGTGCTGCTTGTGGCAGTCATCCTTCTGCAGGAGACTCACATTTAAGAACCGTCTGGATGAGTCGTTTCCTGCATAATGCAAGCAGCACTAGATTGCAGTGGGCTCAGAAGAGAGGAGGGTGGTGACCTGAGGTTGGAGGGGAGAGAAGGAAGCGTGCTTCAGGCCTGCCAACCTCAGCCCAGTGAAGCAGGAATGCTGGTCTCAGATACTCATGCAATTGTGTGTGGAGATGAAGGGGTGTGTAAGCTGTGGGTTCTGGGGTGGAGGGAAAGGCGATGGTGCATTCCCAATGGGAAGGTGCATTCTTGAGTGACAAGTATAAGCCTTTTCTTTGGAGTGCAAATAAAATGCCCCTGAGGCCAGCAACAATTAAAATTGGAAGGAGCAATGTGCTGTATGTTCCTATTCCGAAGGTGTGGTGAGAGATTTAGTAATGATCACAAGGTAACAGCAGCTCCACTCTTAGCTGAAACTGTTACCTTTAAGCATTTCAGGAAAGTGAGGCAGCTCTGAATGCTTCCTGCACCTGCCCAAGAAATGAGGTGAGTGCTTATTGTTAACTTCTCATTCCAGGTAAGGAAAATGGAACATAAGGAACTGAAATAACATAGAAAATCATCAAAGAGAAGGAAAGAACTTCCTATGTCTTCTGTGCTGCTCACTCATTGCTGTTTTAAACAGTTTAAATGTGCAGGGAGGGCACCTTTCTTTCAGGGAGTACAGGTGGGGCAATGGAAGGGAAGTGTCCCTGGTGGCTAAGAGTGGTTTTGACATGTTGAGTACTTGCTTGAATAGTCCCGTGCTTAGGTAATACTGCCAGCTCGTTCAGCTTTACTTTTGCTGAGTGTGCCCTGTGTTTTACCCCTGACATCAATGCTCTCCATTTCCTGTGATAGAAGTACTGACTACACGTGGAGCAAGTGACCAGCAGGCTGTTCATTTCAGTTCCTGTTTCATTTCCAGAGTCAGTAGTCCGTTGAAGAGGAAAAGCTTTACTGAATAAGGGGAAAGCACAGAATGGGTGTGCACACCAGAACTTGCCCAAATCCTTATTCTGGTTTCTTTTTTGGAGCTTTTCACTTCATGATGCCTGTGTCCTATGAAAGATGTGAAATACGTGTGCTGCTTTTGTAGGGATATGGAGTAAGTTCCTTTCCCAGGGCACAGTGTATACTGCAGCTGATTTTGAAGTTGTGTTAGAGGAGCTTTAATCAGAGTTCCATGTATATAATGTGTCTCTCTGGAAGACTGTCTTTACTTCTTGGATTTCTTTGGAATTCTGCAGAAGAACAAGCTCAGGGCACAATGAGAAAAATATGAGTTTCTGATTGCACTCACTCAATGTGATTTCTTTAGAGATGCAGTTTTAGCTTTCTTTTGATGTTTGTTGTGGGTGTTTTTACTGGAAATAAGTGGCTTTTACACAAACTGAACTAACTGGACTGGAGTGTGAAGGGTGTTTGGAATGCCTGAGGAATGCAGATGAAGCACAGGTTCTCAGTGCAGCTCCAGCCCTGGGGCCAGGATCCTGCCTGAGATGGAGCCTGCTGTTAGCAGAGTGCCAAAGCTACACCTTGCAGCAAAATGAAGCTCCTCCAGATGCCACCAGCCATGCTGGAGCTTTCTCTGGCTCCTCTTCCTAGCTGGTGCAGGGGTAGCAGCGTGGCTGGAACACAGAATGAATCTCCAAATCTGGAGTTTTTCAGTTGCGCTTTATGTGCTCTGTGTGCACATGGCTGAGTGATTTAATCTGCCTCGTGCCTTACTCTGCTGCTGTTCCAAACACCTCTTAAGGGCAAGCCAAAGAGAAGGGATGTGTGCATTGTACCAAGCTGTGCCCAGGGCATGGTGGAACTGGAGTGGAACAAAAATCTGTGCTAAAGGAAGGAGCATGTGACTGCGAACTGGTGGGTGGCTTCCTGCTGCTCCAGGCATTCTTTCAGTATCCCTGACAAGTTATTGCCATAAACACTTTCTGCATTTTTTAAGTGGTTAAGGTGCCTTTGTGTATGTTCTCTGTGGTGGCTGTGTCACTGTAGAGTTCCCCTCAGGCAGCTTTTGCCCTTTGATAAATCTTGCTCAGTTGACAAGCTCTTTCTCTTTATTTTCCTGCAGGCATCCAGTCCTACAGGAAGTGAGAACAGTTCCTTTCCTCGAGAATCACCTGTCACATTGCTGAAGGACAGAGCCAGCTTCCTGTAATGAGCTTTACTGGCGACCTACTGAGAAGAGGTTGTTATCACTGCACGGCGCACGCCTTGCACGGTGATTCAGGGATTATCTGATGGGCTGCATCTGCTGTCGTCTCTCAAGCTGGCTAAGACAAAGGCCTTGTTACAATTCGAGGTCTCATCAGCTGCCCACAGCTGATACAGTAGATGGATATAGTCCCAGCATCTCTGATAGTTTAAAGAGACATTGCTACCTCCAGGAAAGTCTCTTCCTCTCTGCTTTCTGTGTCAGAGTAAATGGCCTTTGAAAACGATGCGTAGGGCTCAGCCAACGAGCTGTCTTGTTTAGGCATTGCTTGCTTGTAACTTGCTCTGTTGTCTTTTTAATTATGCTTTTGTGAATGAGTTTGGGAATGCCTGGGTTCCAGGGATCAGCACTAGGAGAGAAAGCATACCTGCCTGTGTAGAACTACTGCCTGGAGCAGCTGTGTGTGGAGTGAGGTCTGCATTTGAACATCAAAGGCTGGAAAGTATTTCATCAATGTGTGACAGTTGTAAAACTGTGTGCCACTGTCCAGCTGCTCACCTCACCTCTGGGGATCTGATCAGCAGGTTTATCTGTGGTAATTACTCCTATTCAAATGTACTTTGCCTTGGTACTTGGCTGCCACTGAAGCTGTAAAGCACAGAAGAAGGCAGTGTGTTGTAAATTGATTTAAAAAGCAAATGCTTTTAGGTAGGTACAAGAAGGGAGAAGTTAAAGCTTTTGTGTTGGAGTTCCACCGTGAGAAACAAATAAGATGAACTCAGCCCAAGAGGTCAAGCAACTCCAATAACGGCAATTACCTCCACCTTGAGAGCAAAGAGTTGTAAAGTCAGCAATCGTGTCCAGATGAAAGCTTCTCTGTGATGAGACCTCGAATTGTTCCTCTTGGTACGTGGTGGCAACTAAATAGCCAAGGCCATTTCCTCTCTTGATGTGATTGCCATGAGACCAGCATGCTGTGTCACTGTCTGACAGAAAGGCATCCAGCACACCAGTTCCTCTCACCCCTTCAATAACAGACTTCAAATTGGAGTTAGGATCTCTTGAAGAAAAAGACATCCTCCAGTCTGAAATCTGATCATATTGATATGAAACTCAGTAAATCCACAGGGCTCACACAAAGCAGGCAGAGTACGGGTGTTACTTTAACGCCCAGCTGCATAGGACATAAAGTGATTGTAGGCAGCTAATTGCCCCTATCCTGCAGGTCTCTGAGGTAGATAAATCACAGAAAAGCTCTGATCTGTGCTTAGATTGACCCACCTCCTCTCCAAGTTGATAAAGCAAGTAATGGAAAGATGCCTTTTGGGGAACCAATAGGGGCTGCAATAGAAGGCAGCCATAAAAACTCACGTAGTGGATTTGCATAGTAGGCAGCTTTGCTTTTTCCTCTGTGCTTTTCTTTTTTTTTTATTTTTTTTGCAGCATGTAATATCAGCTGTCCAGCTGTTAACACTGAAGTGCTATGCATGCTCATCTGCATCTGTAGGTGCATAGAGAACCCCAGCAGCTGAGCTGAGATTTAGCTCACTGCAGCGCTGAGTTTCGCATTGGAGACAATTTTTTGTACTAATGCTTGAGAAACTCCATTTGCCAAATACTTGAGAGGGACTGTGTGTGAGCTTCAAAATAAATCATGGGCTGAGCAGCAGTATGAGAACCTGACAAAATACTGTGTCCTTCTGTTTCTGTCTGTTCACGAAAATGATGCCGGTCAGAAGGGATTGAAGCTGTAAGAAGTGTTGATTTTGCCTTTGTTAGCAGGACACCGCTGCCAGAGGTTGAGAAGTCCCAGAATGATCAGGTCAGTCTCACACACACACACACAGCAAATTCTGCACCTCTCTCTTAAAGGTTGCTGTATGCCACGCAGAGGTTGCTGCCAGATCCAGCAGCAGCCTGGTGAGTTCCTAACAGGAGCAGTGGAGATTGCCTGCTTGAGTGAGAGGGGTGTGACTGTACCTGAACTGGCTGCAGTGTTACTTGCAATAAGTGCACAAATGGCACAAGACATGGAGCTGGGATTTTTTTCTTGTGTGACCAAAGTGCTGTGTGACACTGGCATGCTTTCTGCATATTGTCATGTTTATCTTCAGTGTTATTCAGAGTTATTGAGTATCTTCAGCTGGAAGGGGCTCACAAGGATATTCAAGTTGAACTCCTGGCTCCACACAGAACCACCCAAAAAGCCAACATTCCCTCTGAGAGCATTGTCCAAATGTGAACTGCACGTCTAATTACGTTTGCATGGAGAGTTCATTCTATATACTTTAAAATCATCTGACACTGACAGAGCAAAATTGTTTCTAAAGGGATATATTACTTTTTCTCTCTGTGATAAGTTTGTTTGGTGTTTCATGGATATTCAGGGTGTGCATTTGTTTACTTTCCGCTGTTTTCTTTGTGATAAATTCTGTCCTCAGCAGCTTTGTCTCCACCTGAATGGAAAGCACAGCTCCCTCAAGCAGCCTGGCCCACAGCTGCGGAGCTGGCGTTGTTTGCTCCGAAGTGCTGCAGTGCAGGCATGAGCCTCTCACCGTGCTTTGCCTCACAGAATAGCCCAGGTTGGAAGGGACCTCAAGGATCATGAAGGTCCCAAGCCTCCAACACATACAGGGCCACCAACCTCCCCATTTAATGCTAGACCAATCTGCTCCGGGCCCCATGCAATCTGGCCTCGGACGCCTCCAGGGATATGGCATCCACAACCTCTCTGGGCAGCCTGTTCCAGCACCTCACCACTCATAGTAAAGAACTTTCCCCTGACATCCAGCCTAAATCTTCCCTCCTTCAAATTAAAACCATAGTTCTTGGGCCTTTATAAAATGGTGGATGTTACAGCACAGGGAAGAGAAGCATTGCAGTGCGTTCATGCACGTCTTTGAGTAGTAACAGTGGGATGGCAAGCGAGCTGCCTGCCTTCCTGCTGTTCCTCCCCGCTGAAGTTCATCTTTGAGCCAGACCTTCCTGGCAGCACATCCGTCCTCACACTTGGTTGCAGTGTGGCTCAGTGCTGGACCAAGTCCCAGGAGGGGAAGTGCTGGAGAGCAAAGAGGTGCACCTCGCTCAGCCTGCCTGACCTCGGGGTGGCTGGAGCAGGCCCTGCCTGGCTGTACCTGGCTGTGGAGCACCAGGGGATGTGTGCACAGCTAACAGAGGCCAGGACCAGCAGCCCTTCTGGCCTGGCATCTGCGCAGTGCTTGGTATCAGACCTCTTAAAGAGAGCTGCTTCCCACCTCCTTGCTGCATGCTGCCCTGTGAAGGAAAGGCACTGAGTTCACTACAAGGTCACTGTCCAAACTTTGCTCTTCCATAACCTGATACTCTGCAATCAGCAGACTGAATGGCCCTCTGTGACATCCAGTAGCTTTCTGGAACATGTCCTTTTATTGCAGATTCCTTCCTGGCTTATATTTACAAGCAACGGTGGTGTTAATTTGTGGAAATGAAAGTGAACAAGCCTCAGATATCCAGGTGACAGCATTAAATGTTTGCTTTGTGCTTATCTTCAAATACACAAAGTGCTGCTCTGGTGCGATTTTAAGGCCAAAGTTTTGGAGAGTGCCAGTGGTATTATTCGCTGTGGATGGGAATGACTTCATGAGGTATTTAATTTAAAAGACATTTTCTTTTTCCATTTGACAAGTCTTTAAAGTGTTTCTTCACTTTATTTGCTTTCCTCTTAATGATGCTGAGAGCTAATTTTAAGAATAAATGAGGCAGTTGGGTGGGTGCCTGAAAGAATAGCATTGCTCTTGCAGATGTGTGAGCTGTTTTGTATGTTAGACCTAAGGAATAATCCTGCTTTGTCGCTCAAGGTTTCACTCCGAGCATGTGGTCCTTTTGCTCTGAACAGTGATGAAAAAGTGGAGCTAACGTGAGGATGAGCTGTAAGTGCTGGAAATAGCAGCTGGGTGCCAAGGGATACGGCTCTGCCTTCGCTCTGCCATGTTCTGCTCTGGCTGCCCCAGTCCTCATCTGGATCCGGTTGGCTGTTGGCAGAGGTCGAATGCTTCCTGAGAACAAGTGGCTTCATTGTTCCCATCTGCTCATTGGGCTCATGGTTCGTATTGGTAGCATGGAGGAGGACCATGAGCACCAAATGAAGTGCCGGCGCTGTGCATCACACCCCGGGTCAACCCAAAACGGCAGAGCGAGGATTGATTTTGGGGTGAGTCTCGTCGGTTCGGCTCAATTTCATGGCTCCAGGTCCTGTTTGTGTAGGGCAGAGTGCAAAGCTTAGCCACACCTCAGCTGGGTGACCTTACACCTTTCTGGTGAGAGTAATGTGTCGATCTGTGGAATCCAATGTGAAAAAGGAAAATCCAGATCTCCCGTTGCCCACAGCTGTGGGTGCCCCATCCCTGTTGGTGCCCAAGGCCAGGTTGGATAGCATCTGGGCAGCCTGAGCTGCTGGAGGCAATCAGCCCACAGCAGGGGATGGGGATGTCGGCTTTAAGGTCCCTTCCAACGTAAGCTGTTCTATGATTCTGCAATCCATGCTGTAACTCTCCTTATGTTCATTATTTGCTGTGGTGATAAACACAAACTGTCTTCAGCCGAGCTCAGCTTCCCCCAAGCAGTTGTGAGGACACAGCACTCTCCTCGTGGGGAGCAGGGGATGGCTCAGCCCCTCATGGAAAGCTGCTTGTTCCAATTCAGGTGCCTAAAACATTGTTTTTCATAAGAATTTGCCTCCTACTACAGTGCCTGCATACAGATCTGGCCTGGTTTTCTGGAGAGCATGTGTGTTGTTTCCTGCCTACTTCCTTCCCTCCCTTGAAATTTTGTTTTGTTTAGGGCTTTTTTGGCATTACTTCTTCCTATGATGGGAATTATTCTGCAGGGCTGGACTGTGTGCTCTGTGGCACAGGAAAGGCACTCATTGCACAGCAGCACAGACCCGATCCCACCGGCAGAGGTTTTCCATCTCCAGCCGGAATTATGCAGGAATCTCCTTCCTTTTGTGCCGGGGCTGATTGCGATCTCTCATTACCTTTCCCTTCTGACTTGTGACGCCAGTGCTTTATGCAGAACAGTGTAGTAAAGAGACCAGTCTGGGGCAGGTCTGCGACGGAGCACGATCGATATTCATGCAGCCAGGGAGGAGATCTCTGTGCCTCGTTAGGCGCCACTCCATCCACCCACCATCCCTGGGCAGTGGGGATGGAGCAGTGGGGCCGGAGCATGGTGATGTAGTGTGCCATTTTTTACCATGCTCGCCATTGCCTTGAGCACAGCAATGGATCATAGGCCGCCTTATCTGAGGGACGAGGTTTGGTGCCGCTGCTTGGCACGGGCACTGCCCACATGTTCCTGTCAGTGACCTTCCTCTGGGCTGTGAGTGTGGTTTGTGCTGGGAATACCCTGTCCCAGCTGGAGAATCAGCTCCTGGGGAAGCATGTCCTTGCTGGGGCTTGTTGAGATGATGGCAGGGGGTGTGATTGGCACAGAGGTGTGGGTGCAGACCTGCTCATTGCGTACCACAGGAGCTGGTAGAGTCTGTGTGCCCCGTTACTCAGCACAGAGCAGTTACAGAGACAGGAAAAGGGCTTTTCTTCCATGCCTCCCAATAGCTGCCATAGGGCAGGCACTGTCCCAAGCACGCTGCTGGCACCAGAGCTCTGTGCCCTGGGGCAGGGGGGGAAGCACAGCAGAGCTCATGTAATGCAGGGCTGTGTGGGAGCTGCCTTCAGCCAGCTCTGTTACCTAATGCTGTTTTGATGCACGGATTCTCTCAGAGCAACTCAGATCGAGTTGACTTATGCACCTCTGATTTCTGTTTGGCTCTTAACCAGAGAGAGGTTAATGCTATCAGTTTGGTGCACCGGTGGGGAGTGCCACTGGGGGTTGTTCATGGTCACCATGGAAGAGCGGGGAATAGAAACTTCACCGCACCCATTTCCAGCCATCTGCGAACATCACAGCATTGAGAAATACCTCTGTGCCCTGGTGGGGCACTTGTCTGAAGTGCAAACAGAGCCGCAAAGAGCGTGGAGCCGTGTCTCCCTCTTATCTCTTCTTTTAACTCCTTCCACCCTGAGCCGTTCTGCTCCTGCCTGGGGCTGGGAATGCCAAAGCTCAGCATGAGGCTGCTCCTGGCTCCCGCTGGGGCTGAGCGTGGGGCTGGGAAGCAGGCAAGGTTTGCTCCCACGTCCAACAGAGCCATAAGGAAATTGCAACACGTCTTAGCCAGCACCTGCATAACCCAGCTTCATGCAAGGGCTGTTACCCAGGATCTGACTTTTCCTCCACTCCATAAGCACAAGCCACGCCACAGATTGTGGCAGCAAATCCAGCACGGCATTTCCTTTTGTTCCAATAAGCGCTGATAAGGAGGTGCAAAGTGGGAGCACGCTTTGATTCCTCGCCGTGGGGAGCGACGCCCAGCAGCAGCAGCTCCCAGAGCTGCACCTGTTTTACCGCAGGCAGCATCTGCTGGGGTTCCTGCCGTGATGCTGAAGGTCGTTTCCAACGTCAACCATCCGCATTTGCACAACGGCGCCCGGTGAGGCTCTGCAGCAGGAAGGTGGGAGTGGTTGGAGCAGGTTGGAGCTGTCCGGCGTCATACAAAAACCTCCGTAAATAGGCGCGCATTCTTCTGCCTCTCCCCTCCCTCCTCACTTATTACCCATTGATTTCCAGATTATGCTAAAAATAGCCTCTATTTCCTGGCTGGGAAACGTGTCCCTGAGCGGAGCATCTCTACTGATCCCAGGTGTAGGGAGCAGTGGGAGTGCTTCCGTGAGGTTGGGCTCTCTGCTGGCCAGGGGGATGCTGTGCCACCTTCCCCCATTCCCAAACCCTCTGTAAAACACAGCAGTGCTTTGTTATGGCCATTTTGTTGGAGACTGGGGATGGAGAGGCACTTGAAACCCAGCAGCACCCGAGGGCAGGGCGGCCCCAGACACCTCAGGCCTTCAGACAGCAAATTCCTCTCCAAATTCCTCCTTTGGAGATTGTGAGATCGCTTGCTCCGCTTCCCCAGGGGAGCACCTGCGTGTGTGCGAGTACAGCTCCACTTTGGGGTGCGCTGCAGGTGATACCACAGGCACACATCCCCACGCAGCAGTGGGACTTGGTGCTGCCCACTCCCAGATCTGTTCTGCACATGGGTTTCCCAGGGCTGCAGGCGGAGGGGCGGCTCATTGAGCCCCCCCAAATACAGGAACAGAGGTGCTGCTCTCATCCCTCTCGGAGCCCTTCTGCTAGGAGAACAGGGCAGAGCCAGGGATTGTCCCGCTAGCAGCTCGGGATCCTTTTCCTTCTCAAACACATCTATTTATTTTTCTTTGGAGTATTTTTCTGGATGTTGCTCAAAGGCACCGGGCTGGCCAAGCCTTCCCACCACCCTCCTGCACCCGGACTCAGTCCTGAAAGCCGCTCTCTTTGCACAGCACTGATGTTCTCCTCTTGGATGGAAGCCCGGAGCCGTCCCCACGCCTGGGAAGAGCTGGGGGGCTCAGCGGGAGCACGGCCCCAAGGCAGGGAAGAGTGGGGCAGTGTTTGGGGCCAAGCGCTCTGAAAGGGCTCAGTGTGTGAGCTCGGTGAGTCAGCGGCGGTGGGAGCCAGCGGGCAGGGAGTGCTGCTGCAGGAGGACATGAATATGATGAGTGTGGAGGGCAGGCAGCGCGGCCAGGGCTGAGAGCTCGCTGCTGGAGGGGCCGCGCTTCACCTGGAAAATCGAACTGATGAATAATGGTTGCTGGGTGCTCGGGTCCTGGGCGAGATCCCAGTGGGATGATGGAAGGGTTTTCTGCTCTGAAGGTCGAGGTCAGTCTCATAAAGCAATGTCGGGCTGGAAGTGGCACGTGCTGTTGCAGTTTTGGCTGTGTGAGAGCATGCAGGAGCCAAAGTGTGTCCAGGAGGCGAGGAGAGGCCCCTCGGCTTGAGCTCCCCACGACCCCTGTGGGCACAGAGGGTGTGCAAAGAGAGTGCTGCAGCAGTGTTAGAACTGGGTGTGAATAGGAAAGGCATCCCAGGAGGATATGCTGCTTTATGGGGCTTCGGTTGACAGAACTCGTACTGAACTTTGCTGAAAAGTCCTGCAGGTCTATTTCCTCCTGACGTAACTGCCTGCAGCCCCATGCGTGGGGTTGGGCAGAAAGGACATACCAGGGATTGGCAGCCACCCAGCCACCCCAGTGTGCGATGTTCCAGACCCCATCCTTCCACCACACCTTGGTTTTATTGTTTGATGGGGCTCTATCCTGCAGGAATGTGCTTTGCTGGTTCTGCTGGCTGCTGACATGTGTCTTTGCCACCTCAGTCGCCATGCTGCCCTTTGTACCAAGCTCTCCATTCCTCTGTCCTTCCCCATCTCTCCCAGGCTCTGTGCAGGTGCTGCTCCAGGCTCCCACCTTACAGCAGTGCCCCTCAAGGTCTGTAATTTCTGTCCTACACTGGGGTGAAGCAGGCTGAAAACACTGCATGGAGCTTAGCCAAGGACCTGTGTGAGCTGTTGGTTCATTCCCCACCCCTGGCACAGGGGTTGGATTGGTGGGGTCCGGAGCATCCCTTGGGCAGAGTTGGGGCTGTGGCTGCAGCCCTGTTGTGATCCATGGATGCATTAGCTCAGTGGCCACCGCAGCCCACAGCATGACTTCACTGTCGGGTGCACATCCCAGCATGGAAACCAAACCTCAGGAATGCAGCTGGGTGTGCCGGCGCTGTGCTCCTCACCCAGGGCTCAGGCATGGCAGAATGGCAGAGAGCCCCCCGGACCAGCAGAGTGCAGTGCCCCCTCCAAAGAGCTGCAGCTGAGCACGGTTTTTGGGAGGAGACGCCCGGGAGCACTAAAAAACCTGATGGAAAGTTGCAGCAAACCGCTTGGCTCTGGGCTGTGCTGGAGCCTGAAAGCAGCAGGGCTGCTGGGAGGGGAAACTGAGGCACTCCTGGTACACCCCCCTGGCAGGGATGAACCACGGCTGCTGGTAGATAACCACGTGGCAATCGGGAGCTGCCCGCTCCCAGCAGCTCACCCCACTGCCCAGGGAGGGAAATATTTCCCCCCCCCTGCCTCCCCTCCCCGCCACCAGCCACGGTTTCCCCATGAGCAGCGGCCAAGCAGCAGCTAGAAAACACATAAAAGGCTGCAGAGGGCTCGTGGCAGTCCCAGCTGGATCCAGCTGTGGGCTTAAAGCAACAGCACTGCTACAGCAGGAGAAGCGAGAGTCACAGGGGCACACCTCCAGCAGGGACGGGCTTCAGTGGGAGATGGGGCTCCTGACCTTGCCACGTCACCTCCCAGCTCTGTGCCACTGCAGGGGCAACGCAGTGTGAGCTTTGGTGCAGAGACCCTGAAGAAGTGAGGGGTTCAATTTCCTTTTCTCGCCTGTTTTGGGAAGAAATCATGCAAATCCCAGCGTTGGGTGCCCAGTGGGGCAGAACCCCCCCCCCGGTCCCTGCCAGTGACCCAAAGTGTTACTGGGCTGCTGTGCGTCGGGCTGAGCCCAAGGCCCCGCTCTGGTCATTGAAGGGCCAGGGCTCATTTGGGCTCCCTCAGGTTGCACCCTCCTGCAGGAAACCTGGTTCCACAGAATGGGTGGGGGCACTGGGAAGAGATGGGCTGGGTTTCTGGGTGTGTTCTTGGTTGGCAGAAATGGAATAAAGCAGAAAAAGAAGAAGGAAGAAACCCCCAAACGGAAAATCCCGCAGCAGGAGCAGTGAGTTGGCTTTTCCCAGGGACACAGAACCCAAAGCGCCAGTGGGAAAGCACTGGCTGGGTCAGCATGCCACAGGGAGGTCTGTGGGGATTGCATATGCATTATAAAAAAAGCTCAAGCCTTAAAGTAAAAAAGGACAAAAAAAAAAAAAAAAAAAGAAAAAGAGAGAGGATTTAATTTAATCCAAGTCTGCTTGGATTGAAAACTTTGTGGTTTGCAGGGGAACATCGAAACGAGACATTTTGGCATCATCCCGCTCCTCTCCCTTTCCCTTTGCTCGAAACGATGCCATGCAGATCCAAATCAATGCCCTATAGGCCCTAAGTGTCACCTTATAGCCCCAAAGTGATGCCCTACAGCCTCACAACCCCACAGCATCCTGCCCCCTCCCTACCACACCTCCCCTACTGTCTCTGATCACTACATTGGGTGCTGCTGACATGGGATGAGGGGCACAACCCGAGCACAGAGCTGAGCTGCAGAGGCTCTGTGACTCCCAAGCACTGCTGGGGAGGATGTGCAGCACCCATTTTTCACCTCTTTGGGTTTTGCTTTCGGCAGAGGGGTTCTGGCTGCTCGGGTAGAACCAGTTTTCTGGGCCAGGAGGTGAGGGAGTGCAGGAAGCAGCGAGGTGTGCGGAGGAGGGAAAAATGAGGAAAACACTTTGGGTTTGCTTTACTTCCTCCCTTTGCAGGGTGAAATGATCTTATAAAACAGGAAACTGAAAATGTGGCATTTTGTCCCAACCTTCCCCACTCAGTGATGAAGCAGGTGTCAAAACCGCAGCTTCCTTTTGAGATTCAGCCTTGAAAACAGGAACTGGAAGCATCGGGAGTGCGTAGGACAGCAGGTTTCTGTCATTAGCAGCACCAGACCTGGCACTAATTGGGTGTTTAATTACTACTGGCAGCAAAGCGGCGCACACCCAGCCCAGCCCCAGCCTGCACTTGGCATCTCACATCCTGCAGGGGTGCCCGAGGCGCAACGGGGACACGGGGAGCCCCGGCACTGTCCCATATCAGCAGTCCTGCAGTGTCCCCTGGGGCTCTGCCCGGCTCTCTGCCAGCTGCCCGCCCTCCCCCCGGTGCGGTGCTGCTGTCCTTGTCCCCACTGTGGTCCCAGAGCTGCGATGAGAGGAGATGGCCTCTGTGCCTTCGGGGCTTTGTGCCTTCGGAGCTGTTGGTGAAGGTGAGTCCCCAGTGGACTCCACCCTTTGCTATGCGCCCCTCTATGCAGTAGGATGGGCTCGAACTTCTTGGCATCCCCATCCTACGTGGCAGGCACGAGGCCAAGCACTGCGTCCCGCTCCAACCGGGTGGATGCTCGTCTCCCTGATACCCGTGTGCCCCACATCCCAGCCTTCCCCAGGGTCACGGCACAGACTGTCCTATGGGCACTGGGAACGGCCAGGGAAGGAGCAGGAGGACACGTGGTGCTGGGCGGTGTGCGGGGTGCTGGTGGGCAGGGATGCCCGGGGAGCTGCTGCGGTGGGACAGCTGCACGCTGGGATGAAGGGAGAGAGTTGGGTCTGGGGATGGGGGGACGAGTTGGGTCTGCTTTCTCCTCACACTGCAGGACCTGGAGGTTTTCTGGAGCCGTTTGAGAGGAGAGGGCAGCGGGGGTCCCCCGGGAGGAATATGGGGGCTTTGGGAAGAGGTTGAGGTGTCTCCGTGGAGCAGGAGGGGAAATAGTCCAAAAGATTTCCTGCGGGTTTCCCAGCCAGGCTCTGGGGACGGAAAGGCGGCGGCGGGGGGTGGGCAGAGGGGCAGGGCAAGAGTTAAGCTACCTGCCGGTCCGTCCCCCTTGGCTCCACCTCGTTGAGAGGGGAGGGAAAAGGGAAAAAGGAAAAAAAAATCAAAACCGGGGAAAGAGGAAAAGGAAGAGGGCAGAGCGCACGGACCGCGTCCCGCTCCCAGCATGTTCCAGTGGTGAGTGTCGGGGGGGGGTGGGGGAAAGGGTGGCGGCTGTCCCACGTCCCCACGTCCCTGAGGGTCGTCCGTGCCGGGACTCAGCCGGGGGGCTCAACTCTCTGCATCCCCAGCGCTGCGCTCTTGTCGCACCGAGGGGACGCGTCGGTAGCATCGCGGGTTGGGGACGGAGAGTCGGGGGCACGGAGTTGAGGGGACGGCGGGTGAGGAACAACGGGTCGGGGATCCCTTCAGCTGCTTTTTTTTGGAGGGCTTCGGGGTTTCTCCACCCGACTGCGGTGTTTCGGCCGTTGGCAGCGCCAACAGAAGGGCTCTGTGCTGCTGCCACTGCCCCTTCGCCTCTAATTAAGGGGCCGGGAAAAGCCAAACAGAGCGATCCTCGGGTGCTTAAAGGGGTTTTCATGCGGCTCAACAGTGGCAATGTGCCCCGACAGGGAGGGAGGACGAAGAGCCCTGAGCGCTCGGGGTCTCCGCAGCATCGCCACCCATAGGGCGACCTCCCCACCTCCCGGTCTCTCTGCACACCGCTGTGGCCAAATCACAGCGACGCTTTGAGCTTTCCTTGGGGGAGAAAAGGCAAAATTGGAGGAGTGTATCCAATGCCCTCAACCTGCCCTCGACAGCACCGACGCCAGTGGGGCCGGTTGGGGCCAGTGAGAGCCCGACCAGGACGGTTGGCGGTGCCCAGGGACTCGATGATGGTGCTGGGGATGTGGTGTGGATATGAGCAGGGCTCTGGGGCTGGGCAAAGCAATTCCCATGCCATGGTGGACCCCAGATGCTGCCTCACCATCGCATTCAGCAAATTGGTGGGTGTGGGGTCTTGGGAGAGCAGAGTGGGGTCTTGACCCCATAACGTGATTCCCACCTCAGGAAACCAAAGGGCAGAAGGGCTGGAGGTCAGGAAAGCCCAGCGTATGGTTATTAATCCTTGGCCCTGTGAAATGCTGGGTTTGGAGTGGAAATCTCCCATGGTTGTGGCTCAGGGTCCACACGTCCCCATCGCTTTCTCAGGCCAGGATCAGCGCAGTGGGGTTAATTCTGAGAGAAACCCAGGTGCTGTGGGGCAGGTGATGGGGAGAGGTTCTGGCCCTGGGGTCCAAATGGGATTAAACTGCTGCCACATAGGAAGCAAAGGGTTTCTGAGAACAACCTTTGAGTGGGGATCACAGAAGGTTAAAGGCAGTGGGGTGGAATTGGGGCTGCTCCCTCATCAGTCTCAGGTGAGTGCCCGCATATAAAACCAAATGGGAGCTCTCCATTTGCTGGTAATTGCTCATTTCCATGCGTGCCCTCACAGTCTCCAATAGCATTCATGCTTTTCTCATGTAAATATGAGGCTGAAAATGTTCCTTGTGCTGAAGGGCAAAAACAGAGCCAGGAGTCTCCAGCTCCCAGTTTGAGGTTCCTCATTTCGTAGTCTTTATTGCCACCTGCAAGTGTCACCTGTCCCACAGGGGTGTGACAGTGGTGATGATGATCTATTTCAGGCTGTAGTACATCAGGGCAGGGAGTTACCCAAATGTAGTAGAAATTACTCCAGGTAAAGCAATATATACTGAAGTGCAGGTACGTCATGTGCTCACCTATGTATGCAGTTGTCTATGTAACTGCTTTCAAGTGTTCCTGATACAGAGTGGGGCTAAAGGACATCACAGCTCTATGCTGCTGGGTCCCGGTGAGGTCAGGGCTGCTCGGGGATCCCACACTGCCTTTGCTTTGGGCACATTCCTGCAGTGCACACTCACAGCTGTGGCCAGCTCCTGTTTTCCTGCCCCACTATTGCTGTTTCTTTGTTCTGTTCTTATTAAGGATGTATTGGGCACCCAGCTGCAAACCTCAAGGATGTTTCTGCAGGTTCCTAGGCAGCCTAGTGGTATTTTTCCACCACCGTTGGGCTGCTCGGATGATCCCTAATGCAGTGCCGTCCCCAGCCCTGGGGCACCCAAGAGCAGAGGAAATTGGTGCAGCAGAGCCAGCTGGGGGGCAGCCAGGTGCTCGGGGCACAAACCTGCCTGGCTTTGGTATACATGGGGCAGTAGCTGGGGGGGTTATTGGGTGCGGCAGCAATCACTGGGTCTCTTTTGGGCTGCAGGGTTTGTGGCTTCCCATGATGGCCCCCAGTTCCTTCAGATGAGCCTCCCACCGCTGTTTTCCTCTCCTTACTCCTATCTCGTCCCTGTAGGAGGAAGACCATCTACAAAACAGTCTGCCTGTCCTTCCTGCTGGTGATCACGGTGACAGTGCTGCAGCGGGGAATGGCCCCCAGCCAGTTCCTGCAGGGCCAGCAGCAGAAGGAACTGCCTACCCCAGAGCCCCTGAAAACACAGAAGAGAGACAACGCCTTCTCCATCACCAGCACCTTCTGGAAAAGCAAAAAGGAAAAAGCTCCAGGCAAGGAAGAGGACGGAGGCATGATAGAGAGGCAGGTGAAATCATGGGACATCACCACTACCAACTGCTCGGCCAACCAGAACTTGAGCAAAGTGGACTGGTTCAAAGGGCTGGAGCCCAACTTCCAGCAGTTCCTGCTCTACCGGCACTGCCGCTACTTCCCCATGCTGATCAACCACCCTGAGAAGTGCAGCGAGGACGTCTACCTGCTCATCGTGGTCAAGTCCATCATCACGCAGCACGACCGCCGCGAGGCCATCCGGAGGACGTGGGGCAAACAGAAGGAAGTGGGGGGCAAGAAGATCAGGACGCTCTTCCTATTGGGCACAGCCTCCAAGGAAGAGGAGAGAGCCAACTACCAGAAGCTGCTGGATTACGAGAACCACATCTATGGGGACATCTTGCAGTGGGATTTCCTGGACAGCTTCTTCAATCTCACGCTCAAAGAGGTCCACTTCTTGAAGTGGTTGAACATCTACTGCGACAACGTCCGCTTCATCTTCAAAGGGGACGACGACGTGTTTGTGAGTCCCGACAACATCCTGGAGTTCCTGGAGGACAAGAAGGAGGGAGAGGACGTCTTTGTGGGGGACGTTCTCTACAATGCCAGGCCGATCCGGAGGAAGGAGAACAAGTACTACATCCCCAGTGCTCTCTACAACAAAAGCATCTACCCGCCCTACGCGGGTGGTGGAGGCTTCGTCATGGACGGACCGTTGGCCAAGAGGCTGCACAAGGCCTCGGAGACGCTGGAGCTGTACCCCATTGACGACGTCTTCCTAGGGATGTGCTTGGAGGTCCTCAAGGTGTCGCCCGTTGGGCACGAGGGCTTCAAAACTTTTGGCATCGTGAAGAACAAGAACAGCAAGATGAACAAGGAGCCGTGTTTTTTCCGGAGTATGTTAGTGGTTCATAAACTGCTGCCTCCGGATTTGATCCAAATGTGGGACTTGGTGCACAGTAACTTGACGTGCTCAAGAAAACTCAATGTCCTTTAGCTCATTCTCTCTGGAGAGCTGGGACTGAGTGGGGACATAACAAGTGGGACGCAACGAGCCTCTGCTTGTGGCATGGCAAGGCTTGTGATGGTGGTTGTTCCTGTACTGTAATGTGGTTCGCCTATCTCCAGCTGGGTTGGGGGTTGCTGAAAATGAAGAAAGGGAAAAAAGAGAAAAAAGAGAAATCCTAGCACAAAGAGGGAAGGGAGAGAAAGAGAGGTCTGTGCCCTGCAATAGGTACCACCTCCAGGTGGGGCTGGGGGAGGCAGGAGGGGATTTGTGCTAGATGTTTAGGGTCTGGCTACCCAGGAAATCTGCTCCAAGGGGGTCAGTGGTCTACGTGCACGTGAACACTGCTCAGAAGCAAAGGGGATTGTGTCTGTACCTGAAACGCCTCCTCCGTGGTGTGTCATGTGGGGGGACACAGGGTGGGCACACCCTGCCATCGCCAAGTGCAGGGTTGCACACCCCCGTGTCCCTGCATGCTGTGGATGTACACAGCCACATCCGCAGCCCTGAACACGCACGGCGAAACGCACACATGTGTGTGCTTGCTCTCTTCTCTCTCTCTCTCCTTCTCTGGTGCCAGACATTGAAAGGAAAAAATTTCTACTACCTCAAAGGTCCCCCTGTGCAGTGCCTTTTTTTTTTCCCCCTCCTTTTCTTAATGTGTTTTGGAAAAGTGCCTGTTTCATTCACTCCAAGTCTGTATGTTCCTCAGGTTAGAAAACAAACAAGAAGGGGTGTACAGCAGCCAAAGGAGGCACTGTGGTGCCAAGCCACACCACTTCTCCTCTGCAGATGTCCTTCGTCTGCTGGGATGAGCTGCAGATCTGAAGGGAAAAAAGAGAAAGAGCTCATTTGTGTCCTGGGCTTGGCTATTGGTGGTGGCGCTGGGGGCTAAATGATGATGCTTGGTGATGTTCCGTTTATGGTGACATTGATTTATGATGCATCCAAAGGAGCCACAGCCCCGGGTACCTGCAGGGCCCGAGGGCACCGCTGGGTGCAGGGCTCACTGCTGTTCACCTGGGTTCACCTGGGGCACTTCCTGAGGTGACGGCTGTCATTGCTGTGGGGTACAGCTGTGTGCTCATCCCATCCATGGGGGCACAGAGCAGCACGCAGAGATCTGTCAGCGCTGCTCTTCACCTGGAGGGAAGCAGGAACCGCGTAGATTCGGTGAATATTTTAGTTTCAGAAAAATAAAGGTTAAAAGAAGAAAGGGTTCAAAGAAAGAAAAAAACCAAGCCTTCACCTCGTGTCGTTGCTAGCAGGTTTCTGCTGGCCAGGACAGACTGGATGGTTGGGAACAAAACGCGGTCACGGGCCACGGTGGTCGAAGGGCACAGCCTTAGCTGGGCGGGAGGGGAGAGAAGTAAAGCCTTACGAGGAGATCCCCTCCCAGCCTTTCTCTCCCGCCGGCGCAGCCCGCAGCCCGGTGCCGCTCTGCTGCCGCCCTCTGCTGCCCGCCCCGCCGCCGCGCTCCGACCATTTGCCGCCGGGCCGGCGCGCAGCCTCCGAAATAAAATGGCTGATGGCAGCGGGGCGAGCGGCGCTGCACGCAGCCCTACGGAATGGGGTTTTCTACGCTCTGCGGCGCCGCTCCAGCCGCCAAACGCCGCTTCTTTCTGCGTACGGCCGGCGCTCACGTGGAATGCCGTGCGCGAAGGGAAGCGGCAGGCAGCAGGCGCTACGCTCGCCCTGCTCCACTAGGGCAGAAGGTCAGCGCCGAGCTGGGAAGATGCCTGGAGTGGCACAGGGCTGGACCGCAGGTCAGAGCCAGAGCGGCTTTCAGCAGGACCTAAAGCTGCAGCCACAGTGCCAGCTCTGTGTCAGCTTTGCCCTGCTGTCAGCAACACTGCCCGTGTTTGACAGAGCAGCAGCTGCCCTCCTGCCTTCTGTACCAGCACGCTGCATCACTCAAAGGCAGCATTGTGCCCCACCAACAGCAGCAGGACAGCAGCCAAGGCCCTGGGCAAGACAAGAGATCAGGGCTGTGCCAAAGAGAGAGGTGCAGGAGTTGGCCCATGTCCAGACCAACACTGGTGACAGGCAAGTTACTTCCCCTACTGTGCTTCAAGACACTGCCTCAACTCCAAGGAGGCAACAGGAAAGAAGGCCAGTACGTTTTGGATGAAATAGAACACAGACAGCCTGACTGTCCTTCTGAAAGAGGGTAAGAGTAGCTGCAGTCCAGGGAAATACTTCTTTGTGTAAAGCATAGCCCCTGTAGAGTGGAAGAGGGGACAGAGCAGGCCACAGCCAAAGCAGGATGCTGCCTGCACTGATCAGAGCGACCCTAAAGCAGGAAGCCTCCAGCCAGACTTTGTCACAGCCCCTGTTGTAGTGGCACAGAATTAACACGAACCAGTTTAGGTCCTTTAATCTGTCCAAGACAGGGTGCTGAAGCACAAATGATAAAACATTCTGCATTTTTACAGCAAAAAAATGCTACAGAAGTTTATAGGAAAAAAAATATTTTTGTACATGGGTAAAACATTATAAATTCAAGACAACTCACAGACAAAGGGTAAATTCCCACAGCTATCGCTCATTTCTGTTAAAAAGTTCACTTGAATATGCAAGCAGTCAAAATAGCTTGCTGTTCTTCCTTGAAATGAAAATTCTTTCTTCCAAGTGGCTCACAGTACTCCTTTGCACCTTGGAATGTCCTCCGAAGGCTCCGCCAAGATAAAAGGAGAATAAAAACCCCTGGAGTCCTTTCAGATAGTCTCAGAGATCAAGAGAAGGGAAAGGAAAAGGGAAGTTTATTCAAACTTGATCTTCTTCCCTTGTGGCTTGTGATCTCCACCTCCTCCTCTGCCTCCTCGGAAGCCACCTCCTCCTCTGCCTATAAAAAGAGAATGTATCAGGAAACAAAGATGCATGGCTCCCCCTACAGTCACCACTACTTTTCCAAATCCCTCCCTGGTACAGGACAGAAAATAAATTCACATCCAGCACTCTATGGGGGCAGCACCCTGTAACCCCAAGAACAGCTTCAGCTTATTTTTGACTACGGGCCTTAGAAGAAGGTTACTTACCTCCAAAACCTCTGCCACCACCTCTGCCTCCAAATCCACCTCTTCCTCCTCGGCCTCCTCTGCCACCACGACCACCAAATCCACCACCAAATCCACCGCCACGCTGAAATTCACCCTTTGGTTTGGCAAAATCAAGGATCACTTTGTTTCCATCTATCTCTCCATCCTCCATAGCCTCTTTAGCTGCTTTGGCATCTTCTGGGGAGCTGAAGTCCACAAACCCAAACCTAGGCAGTGGATTAAGAGAAAGAGTCAAACCACATGCAACCCATGAACCGTAGCACCACCTACTGGCACTTGACAGCAATCCCTTAGGTAACAGTAGCATCTGGAACTGTTACTTGTAAACCAGTAAGCGGCTAATCACAACTGATGTAACCACGTTGTGAGTGTGCCACTACCCAGCTGTTAATGTCCTTCTCGTGCGAATCCATAGGCTGCCACGGATGTGTCGGCAGGAAGGAGCTCATTGAGAAGTGAGCCTGCCCAACCACAGCTATATGCCCCCCCTCCTCTAGCTCCACACCATCTACTGTCTCCTAAGAATCACCTACAGAAGCCTTAGATACACCCTGCACCACACAGATGTTTTTCTCCTGCAGGAACTGAAGGAACCCCCCGTGGTGCTTAACGTACCCTTTAGAAGAGCCCGTGTCCCTGTCTGTGACTATTCGAGCACTTATAGAGCCTTCAAACGATTCTCTTAGCGTCTCCTCCGTTGTGTCCTCAGAAAGGCCTCTGACAAACAATGTTTTGCTTTGTTCTGTGGAAGGAACATTCAGAGATCAGTCTGAGCAAAGCTACCATTAACTTCTCAACACCGCATTCGGCCTGCACTACTGGCTCCAACAACAGCTCCCAGGGCTTTTTCTTTTAAAGGAGGCTGAGGCACCCAAAGGTAGATGACCTTGAAAACTCTGAACTGCAAACAGAACCTTACATCCAAGTGCCTCCAAATGGACCCACTTGGTACCATCAAATTCATTCCCCTCCACACACTTTCATCCTCCCATAGATACAAGTGAATCAGTATGGACACTAACAGGGTAACAGACACTGCTGGATCAGCACTTGACTATCTAGAGGACTTTAGAAATGGTTTCATCAGCATTTCAGATAATCAGTCATCACATCCAGCACATCTACTCATGTCTTTCACAGTTGTTTGCTGTTGTGTTTTTGTTTGTTTCTTGAAGCAGACAAAAGTTGGCAGGAATTGCACACTCTTACCACAGGATCCAGTAATCAGGCACAGAACACTTACGGTTAAATCCTCCTCTTGCATTCATGTTCCCTTTCTGCCATGATGGTGAACTGAATTCCAGCCTGATTGCCCTGCCTTCAATTTCTGTGTTGTTACAGGAATTCAATGCCTCTTTAGCATCCTCGGCTGTGGGAAATTCTACAAATGCATACCTATTTGAAGAGGAAGGTTTCAGTCAGCTTGGGAGGCACAGCACATCAGCAGAGGTGAGGCATTCACCATGCCAACTGAGGACTCAGTTATAAACATACCCTTTAGGCCTGCCCTGGTTGTTTTGTGGCATCTTGATGGAAGTAGCTTTTTTAAACAGTTCCTGCAGAGTTTCTTCTGAGGCAGCATAGGACAGGTTGTTCACAATCAGTGTCTTCGACTCCCTCTCTCCACCTCCTAGAAAGGAAACACAGTGAGTCAAGTCCAAACTTAGAGAGGGAGAGCTCTCTACCTCTGGGCACAAAGTCCCCTCCTAAGGAGATGGCAGCTGTTGCACCCGCTTCCCACTTTGAGGTGAGGCACAAAGCCAAGAACCAATGCTGTTCTGCTCACCTGGACTACCTGCCCTTTCTTGTCAGAAACATGCAGGAGAAACCTGCAGTGCATGCCATGTGGAGCACAAGGAAGGGAAAAGGCTCCTGCCCGTTACCTTACAGCTTTGCTGCAGTGCTTCAAGTCATTCTGTCCCTAGCAAGCTTCTGACACAAGCAAAGTCCTGCCCTCTGCATGCACACTATTAGTCTGAAAACACACCTTTCTGATTTTCTTGTTGGCTCTTCTCACCGGTGTAGTCAATGACCATGGCACGACCATCAACCTCTGTGCCTTGTTTCTCCTCCAGTGCTTTTTCTGCCTCAGCTTCTGTTTTGAATTCAATATAGGCCATCCTACAACAAAGAAAGTGACAGTCATTCCCACAAGGAAATTAATCCTTAAGTTCAGGATTGAATGCCTGAACACATCAAAATGCAGTAACAGCAAACACTTCACAGTTTCTCTACATACCCCTTGCTGCTCCCTTCCTTGTTAAGTACTAGTCGGACCTCTACAGCATTTTCAAACACATTTTTCATTTCCTCTTCAGTTACACGGTAGGGCAGATTCTTCACAAACAGTGTTCTAGCATCTCTCTCTGCAAAGAGGAAAGAAAAGTTCTCACCATCTGCTCCATATCCCTTCTTGACAGACAGACCAAATAAATCCAGCAGAAAAAAAAAACCTGAACAGTATAGATTTGTAGTTCTGAAAGCAGAAAAGGCAAGAGCAAAAATTAATTAGGTTACCATTATGTTGTTTCCCTAAAGGCACTGAATTCTGAATACAGCTCCTAAAGCTTAGGACAGGACCACATGTCCTCCTCATGCACTTACTACGTACTTACACTACTTCCTTCCAGCTCAGTGTTTCAGATTTGCAAGTCAGAACTTGCACAGCCATTTTAGCACTCAAGAAACTACAACACAGGGATCAGACCAGGCAAATGTCTTTTAAGAGCAGCACAGCAGCCATTAGTAATGCCACCCACCTTTCTTCAACGTGCAGATAGCTCAGAACTGAGTCCTACCTTTCTTATTTTCTTTAAGACTTTCTTTGCTCTTTGCTTTTTCCAGTTTGATTTCCAAACCCATCAGCTTCTTTCCATTCAGCTGAAGAGCTTTATCCATATCTTCAGCAGATAAGAAATCCACGTAGCCAAACCGCCTGAAAGAAGAGCAGCTTCACTGTTTAAGCTGATCTATTTCTAATAACAAACACATACAGAAAGCAAGAACAAGGGACAGTGGTCAAGCTAAAGTGTCAATAAAAACACAGGCAGGCCAGCACAGATAACTAGCAGCAGAGAACAGCAGCTCTCCCTTTAGGGATTAGTGCACACCTGAAGTACACCACCACCATCAGCACTGCACGCATTCCAGTCCCTCTTCCAGCTTCCATTTGCTATCCAACAAGCACTCCAGCACCCCAAAGGGAATTAGCTCACAGCCATCCACATGAACGGCTGCCAAGTCAAAGAAAGAAGCAGCACAGTTCCACAGAGGAACTTACTTGGAAGAACCAATTCTGACTTCTGAGACCTGGAGATTTTTCTTGCCAAAGAATTCTTTGATGGCAGTTCTCAGTTCTTCGTAGTCCTTGGTGGGGGTCAAGTTTTTCACAAAGAGCGAGAAAGCTGAAGCAGGTGCTTTGAATGAAAAGACATTTGAACATAAGGCAAATGAAGAGAGTTGGAAATTAGATTACCAACAACATTAGCACATCAGTTTTGCTCAAAACTGACATCACATTTCAGTATTAAGTCCCTTCTGATCATCATTTGTGCTGAGGAAAAAGAAAACACTGAACATCCACAGCCCCTTCACCATTACTACACACCTCACCCAGCAGTCCAACAACTCAAATGAGCATCACTCGGGACCCCACGTCACTTACTTTCTGTTTTCTTTTTCTTGGCCTCTGGTGCACTCTTGTTGGCCATTTCTTTTTTCCTTTTTCCAGGTGCTTCCTTGACAGGTTCTGTGGTTAGGGAACAAGAAGCAACACTGGAATAGAAGTACATGAACAGAACAACAGCTTCTCCTGAGCTGTATCAATACAGGACTCTTAAAATCTTCACTGCTCAAACAGAAGGCCAGCATGACCAATTCTTCAGTCCTAAAGACTACAACACAAAAAATTTTGCTTGGGCACTTTTTTGGCTATAATGGAAAACTATGTTACATAAACTCACTTTCATCCTCACTTTCTTCCTCATCCTCCTCTTCATCATCTTCATCCTCCTCATCTTCATCCTCATCTTCTTCATCTTCCTCATCTTCAGACTCCGCCTTGGCTTTAGCTGGAGCAGCCTTGGCTGGAGGAGGTTTCTTCACAGGAACTGGTGTTGTGTCCATGGCCTCATCTTCAGACTCTGCAACAGGTTGAGTGTGAGATTTCAGGAGCACTCCAGATTAAGCCATTTTTGAGTCTAAAAAACACTCAGCTCTACAGTTTTGTATTCCTCATGAAGCTTATATGTTCTCAGGAAGAGTTCTGTAATGTTTCAGTGTCCTGCCTGTATCTCAGCTTTTACTGCACTAACATCTCTTAAGGTTTTCATTTTCCCCAACAGTAGAAAAATAAACACTCCTGCCATATCTGACAGACACTGGTTGCCAGCTAAAGGCAGCTGGGCACTAACTGGACACAGACACACTGCATCACTCCCACTAACCCACCCCTCCACTGAGCTCCCTGAAAGCATCCAACACTTTCACAACTATATTTTCCAAACCTTTCGTTTCTCTAAATCCTTTATGGACCACATACCTTCATCCTCCTCGTCCTCCTCATCCTCCTCCTCATCTTCCTCGTCCTCAGATTCCTGCTTTGCTGGCACAACTGCAGGCTTTTTGGCTGGTACAGCTGCTGCGGATTTTTTGGCTGCAGGCTTCACAGGCATTGCTGGTTCCTCTTCCTCATCTACCACAACAGTACAATAAGCCTTTATCCATAGCACTCAGTGTTCAAACTCTGCCAGGCACTTTGCTTCATCCGAGAAAACTCAAAAGGTGTGGCACACACTATAAGTAACACAGCTGCAGTATGGAAAGTTCTCCAACATTTACCAAAGCCCCAACTTTCCTCCCTCCCTGCCCTTCTGTATGCTGCATTTTGCTGCACTGTCAACTTCAAAAGTAATCAATTTCACCTACAAGACCGAGCCAACTTTGGTCAACTCACAAAGACAGAAATGAGTTCCAAAAGTAACTTACCAGACTCCTCCTCTTCATCTTCATCTTCCTCGTCATCTTCCTCATCGTCTTCATCTTCTTCCTCACTCTCTTGCTTCTTGGCATTCTTGCCATTTTTCGCTCCTTTGCCTAAGACAGCAGCCTTTTTGGGTGATGGAGCAACAGCCTTTTTAGCTGGAGTAGCCACAGCCTTCTTGGCTGGCGTCACTGCCTTTTTTGCAGGAGTGGCAGCCTTCTTTGCAGGGGTAGCAGCCTTCTTGGCTGGTGTAACTGCTGCTTTTTGTTGTTTCTTTGGAGGGACCATCATCTGAAAGAGATTTATTGAATGTGAGACTAGTGCTGCCCCTGATGGGATACCAAACTGATGAAAGTGACCCCTCAGTGACATCATGCCTTGACAGCCATTTAGAACTCTGCAGAACTCATGAAGCTGGCACTTCAGGAGCTGCAGCAAGCATGTAACTAGCTCCTTACGCCAAATTAATTGAAATTCTTGCTTTTTCTGTGCCACTGCTGCTCCTGTTCTGCCTATTCCATTAATTCAGTTAAAACACTAATAATAACTACAATCTAAAAAACTTATTTTTCTGACACTAATTTTTGCTTTTCACCTTATTTGCCTATTCTCTTGAATTGCTGTAGTTTGAAAGCAGCTTTTAACAGGTTAACAGCAAAACATCCGGCAACTGTCTGCTCCTGAACCAATCCCAACAATCCCTCCTTCCCTTCAACAGGAACCAACACCTTGAAGTTTTCACTCCTGTGCATTAGGTGTGCAATAAATCAGTTACTGCTGATGAATTAACCATTCACTCACTCTTAGCTACTCAGACCAGCTTTAAGATCCCCACAGTCCTTCCAACACCAAGAAGCACGGCTTGAGCTGCTCAGCCAGTTCTTCCCTCACTGCTTTCCCCTTATGTAATCCAGTTAATCCTTCAGGCACAACGAACATCCCCCCAAGCTGTTTACCAGCGTGGATTCCCCACCACATCCCCCCATAACTCTCAGCCACTTCTGAAGCTCGTGGCTGCACACGCTCCACAGACGGCTTACCTCTTCCCCACTGCTTTCCTCTAAATCGGAGGACTCTTCCTCCTCGCTTTCCTCGACCTTTTTGGGGGGAGGCGCCATTTTTTTCTGCTTCATTTGGTTCTTGGGAGTCTGCGGGAGAGAAGGGACCGTGAGAATGCGTTGCGGGACAACTAAAAGCACCGGGCGCGCCGCGGGGCGGACAATCACCCCAACCACGTGGCGGCCCAACACGCCCCGCCCGGCCCGGAGCTCCCGCGTGGTGTCCCCGTTCCTCCCCCACCCCCACGTGTTCGCTCTCCGCTGCACCACGTGGCCGCCCCCCCCCCCCTTTCCCCCCCCCGCTCCGTGACCCCCCTACGCAAACCCCCTCCCGCCCCGCGCGCGCCAACATGGAGGAAGAACGGGGGAGGGGGAGGGGGGCGCGCTCGAAACCTCTCCCACCGCGCGCGCGCGCGCCCCTCCCCTCGCCGCCATTTTCACTGTGAAGGAAAAAAGAACGGGCGAGAGGGCCGGGGACGGCCGCGCGGCGCTGGCGACGGCGGGAAGAAGCGCGGCGAGCCCCGGTCCCCCCTTGGGCCCGGCCCCGCGGGCTCAGAGCCGGAGGCCCCGCCGCGCCCGAAGGCCCCGCCCGAAGGCCTCACCTTGGCGAGCTTCACCATGATGGCGGCGGTGCCTGGCGGCGCTGGGGCGGCGGCCGAACTGCTTCGGGGGGCGGGAGTGCGCGTCCCTGGGGGGGTTACGGCGGGGAACGGAGCGGGCCCCGGGAGCGGCGGCGCGGCGCTGCCGATGCAGACCGGGGACTGAAACGAAAGAGCGAGCGCACGGCCCTTCCGCTGGCTTGCCTAGCCCTCGGCTTCGCCCCGCCCACTCCGCCCCCGCTCTGTCCAATCGGCTCTCGCGCCCCGCCGCGCGGCCAATCGCCGCTTCCGCCCCTCGAGCCCATTCGCCAATCGACGTGGCTTTATCATCAACCAACGGGAGAGCGCGTTACAGCGTGCAGCAAGTGGAAAGCCCGCGAGATGTGGGACGAGAACTTGGGATCTTAACGCCCGCCCTCGAGGAAGTGGGGAGACCAGTAAGAAGGCGGCAGCTCGATGCCTGCGCTCTGATTGGACGGAGCTCTTAGCGGAGAGCGGGCGTGTCCGGGACCGCGGGAGAGCACGTGGCGGGCAGCTGGCCACGTGGTGGGGCCGGGCAGGGGGCAGCGGGGGGGGCGTAGGGGGCACCGGGAGGGCTCAGCAGTCTTGACGGAGCTGGGAGCTGGCTTCCAGGCTGGTCAGGTACTAGAAAGGGGATGGGGGTGGAGGCCGGGGTTGCTGTTTTATTCGGGAGCTCCTAAATTATGGCGTTGGGGTCAGGGGTTCCAAAATTATGGGGTCGGAATCTGTCTTGCTCTGCCCGTGCCCCTCAGCCCCGATATTAACCCCTGCTCCGGCACCGACCCCTCTTCTGCGGCGCTGCGGCAGCACTAGTGTGAGTCCTGAAGCAGGAGAGTGAGCAGCTGCTGGCGTGATGCTTGCCTTGAAGGACCCCAACTGTGCTCCTATCCTTGGAGAAAAATAAACTGCGTCCGCACGATGGATGACACTGAATTTGTTCATTGGGAGATAATATTCCTATGGGGTTTTATTTCAGTGCATGCAATATTGGGTGTAAATGGTCCTGGGCAGCCTCTGGCACTGCACCCCCGGTGTGGTATTACTGGAGTCCAGCTCTGTCCCCAGGGCTCCAGGCTCACCCCCGTATTCCCTCTGCCCTTCCTGGGCTGCTGGAGAAAAGCCCCTCACCTGGGGGAGAAAACCTAAAGAAAAGAGGTGGGGACTGTGAATGAATGAAGTCGTTTGTGGTGTGAGGAGATACCCCTGGATGCTCAGGGGGACCCGGGAATCTCTTGCCAGCCTGCAGACAGACTGACACCATAGGGAGGAATGGAGGTAGGGCAGGGGGACACTGCTAGCATCACTGCGTCTGTCACACGCACTTGTGGAATACGATCACTCAGACTCCCAACCTCCACATGCTGCAGGAGCCATCCCTGAGTGCCCAGGGTGCACCAAAGCCCCGTGTTAGCTCTGCAGCACAGCTCAGAGGGAGCCTCAGGGCCAAGGCAGGGCTGCAGCCATCTGCAGCATCAGCGTGGAGTAATGTGGCCGAACCAGGCTTAGCAGCTCCTTTTGTGGCAAAAATGCTGTTTAGGTGGAGGAGGAGGGACCCCGAAAAGCAAAGGATTGCTCTTTGAGAAAGTGCACAGCCAGGAACCAGTGTGGCAGAAAGCAGTACAGTGCCTGGAAATGGTCTGGTGGCACCTGGCCCTGTGAGCCCAGCATTGGCTGGTGTTCCCCAGGGGATGTCCCCATAGTCATCTCATGAATAAACTCTCAAAACCCATGGCTGGAGAAAAGTGAACCAGACTGGGACACAAATTTGGGATCAGACATGCAGAGACAATGATTTTCACTGAGCTGAGAGCCATTCCCTCCGAGCAAACAAGTGCAGACCGTGCTGTCAGACCCTTATTTGATTTGTCTCCCCACGGCACTGCACCGTTTGCCTTCATTACTTTCTCTGTCCCTTACTTATCGTGGAGCATCTGTCCAATAAAAGGCCTGTTAATATAATTTATATTCAGTTGTCACTTTCTGCCTCACCCAGGAGAATGGGCTCCCTGGGTGCACCATGCCTTGGAAAAGCAGTTATCCTGAGTGGAAGAAGTGACATCCTAGCAGATTTTATTGCTACGTTCAGCTTTGGGAAGTTACATTTTGTGGTCTGCGTCCTGGGATGGGGAGCTCAGGATGCCATTTCCCTTAGAAAATCCTTTCTGAGAATGAAATGAGCTTCATCCTCAGAAAAGTGGTGAAAAAGCAAACTGCAGTGAGGTTACAGGAGGTGGGTGGTGTGGTGTTAGTGCAGCTTTGTGCTTCAGCCATAACCCTCTGAAGGATGTACTGAAGGAACGAACGAGCTGCAGGAGGATGGCATGTGGGAGCAGACCATCCTGAAAGCACTCACAGGTGCTCCATAAGGAGGAACCAGTGGAAACCTGAACACTAGAAGGGAAACTGCAAGAGAAATTAAGTGTGGCCTAGTGCTGGTGGGGTCATTGTGCATGGGGACAGAGCTGAGACAGTGGGGGAGCAGGAGAAGGGGTTTGCATTTCTCCCTTTGCTTTTTCTGGCTGTGCTGGCAGCTGTCAGGCAGCAAAGGAATGATAATGAGAGAAATCTGCTCTGTGTCTCTGACAGCTTTCTCCAATGTGTCGCATTCAATTGTCCCAACAGGAGAAGATGAAACTTCCCTGGCTGCCGCAGCAAACACAAGGAGAAATGAAGCCCTGTAATTAAAGCTGCTATAACTGCTTGGCAGTAGGGCCAGCTCTTGGGTTCTTGCTTGGCTTTGGTGCCTTGGCTGTCCAAAATGTATAGAAAATTAGATGAGTTTTATCTTTTTCTAGTCTGAACATCACAGCCTTCCTTTTCACAGTGCAAGGTGCTCCATCCTGCCTGGGCCTTCCTGAGCTCTTGAACAACGTCAGCGACTGTGATGGACTTTTTTGGAGGGGTCCATGGGCAAGACCATGTGGCCTTAGAGGGTACAACGCGCCCGTCACAGAGCTACTTTACCATTCACAGGCCAAGGGGAAGGCAGGAAATACACAGAGGACCAAAGCACCCATGTCTCTTGTCCCCACCCAGGTGACCATCACCACTCCACCTTGAAGACAACACTCCCCTTGGCCCCAGATGGCTGCCCCACATGCTACCATGCCATCTCTCATCCATGCTAATTGTGCATCACTTTCCTTTCTTAACCAAACTATCCCCATAAACCAAAGCAGGTGCTGCTGGGACATCAGTTCCATCATCCTTACCATGTTGCAGCAGGAACAGGTGCAAGTGATGCTTGGCTGCTGGTGGCCAATTGTCCCTGCAGACAGCTGCAGGGCTGGGAAGGGATCTGAGGTCCCTCTGTGCTTCCCACGGCCCTGCTGGGAGGAATGGGATCCGAGCATATCTCTGACACTGATGCTCCATTTGCACAGCCCTAGTCCCAGATCCAGCCACAAGGGCTTTGCAAACACTGTCCATGTGAGCTTTCCCCCACCCACAGTCATGTGAAGCAAGCAAAAACCACCCCCCCCCCTCTGCTTTTGGGGAGGGGTGGTGAAGAATCTGCTGGCATTCCCAGTGCCATCCATCACAGCTCCAACCGTCTGGGAAAACTGCTGTAAAACTGAGTTTTGGCTCTGTCAAGGAAAGAAAAAAAGCCATGGCCGTTGCAAACAACCCCGGCACAAAAAGCCTTACAAGGCTGGGGCAGCCTCACAGATGGATTTCTTTTTAATCCCCAAGCGAAGGTGATAAATCTTTGAATTGGAGGCACCATCAAGGGGTGCTGCACGGCCAGGGGGATTTGCTGTGCTGCGGTGTGAGCACGTGGGGTTTGGCCACAGCGGGTTCCAATGGGATCAGCTGCTGGGAAGCCACTGCTGTAAATCTCAGAGGACAGATGACAACTTTTGAGAAGCAGCTCTTGGGAAATGAACCATTTGGAGAGAAGGTGGCGGTGCAGAGCTTGAGCCAGGCACGTGCTCCGAACTGTGGAGACAGAGAGAAATGTCCCCCAGTTCAGAGCAAACCCATTGCAGGCGTTGTTTTGGAGACCTCCTAGCACAGTGTCCATCCTGCCACAGGCGACATCTGATCATGCCATGGCTGATGGCATGGCTGGGAGATGTGGGGGTGCCTACACAGCCCCAAACCCTGACCCCATCACTCATCCATGGCTTGTCCCAGCCATCACCTCTGTGCATAGCCCCCAGCAGGGGTAATCCCTCTGATTCATCCTGCAGAAGCACCTTACCACCAGCCACATATCTGTGCAACACATACAAGCACTTGACCAAGCCTGCAGCAGGGATGGTGACATGGAGCCACAGGGTTGTCCCCATGTGCTGTCCCAAAACAGTGGCTGGAGGAGCGAGGTTTGCCCTCAGACTCTCTTTGGGGTGATCATAAACAAATCTCTGAACAGCCCCAGCATCAGCACCTGATACACACTGCTGGACCATCACCACCAGCTTCCCCTCCTGCATCTCAAAGAGCAAACTGAGCAGCCAAGAAGAGGCGGTGGAGACACGTGGAGCATGGCTGTGCCAGGGGACACCTGGGGACATAACCCCAGGGGAGGTCACCTTCTGCTGTCCCTTGGCCAAGGTGTTTAGTCCCCTGACTTCCCTGCTGCCCCAAGCTGGGGCATGACGGACCTGAAACTCCGCTTGCTGTTGCTGCGCAATAGAATGCTATCGACTGCCAATTAAAAAGCCATTCCCCAGAGGTTTCCATCTGGGGAAGTGACCTTATGAGGCATAATGGGGCAATAACAGCCATCAAGGAGGCATCCGTCACCTCCACCCGTGGCTGCCTGGGACTGGGAACGATAGGAGATAGAGGGGGGAGAAAATGGAGATCGATGCACTTTGCCATGTTGACGTGATCTGGAGAGCAGCTGAGAGGATCCTGAAGGGCAGAGGTTAATGCAGTCCCACATTCATCTGCACAACAGGATCCCAAAGGGAAACACTTTGCTAATGGGACAGGGGCTGTGAGCTGGGGCTGGGTCAGCGGGACACAGGAGGGAGTTTTGTGAGCACACGTCCTGGCTGGGGGAAAACTGGGGTTACCTGCTCTGGTAGCCATGGGCAGGCAGTTTGGAGTGCTGATATTCCATCCCATGGGAAGATCCTGTGCGCACCAGGATGGCAGCAGCATTGATCCCAGACAGCAAATCGATCAGCCCCTCCAGCCGGGGGGAGCCAGCCTGCCTGCCCACCTGCTGTGGCATTTTGTGACATTTTCCCAGCAGCGTGTATGGGGACAGATTGATCATCTCCATTCCAGGGGCGGCCCCATGCATCGTGCGTCCCTCTTGCACCTTCCCTGCCTCAAGTGAGCAAAGACCCTCGAGAGCCATCAAAGCATGGTGGCACGTTTTAGGGTGCCTTTAGGGGCAGGAGCTGCCATCATCACCTTCCCCGGCAAATTTATTGCACAAAGATGTGTGGATATGCAGGAGGGGGATGAAGGGACGGTGCCTATTACTGTTGTCAGCACGTGGGAGGATAGCGGGGTACTGGGGACAGGTCTGAGTCCCAGGGAATGCAATTAGGGCACAAATTGAGGAAGAATGGCTCTGATTTGTGATTCTTGGGCGAGGAACAGCTCATGCAGGGTGGGGATGAGGGGGGCCTTGTGACACCATGATGTCCTGGCTTTGTCTGGCCCCAGTGATGAGCGCAGAGGATGCAATGCAACCTGGTCATAGTGAGGCAAGGGATGGTCTTCACGTCCCTGGAGCAGCCAAGAGAAGCAGCCTGGCAGCACACCTGGAGAAGCAGCCCTGCTCCTGCTGGAACAGCACGGTGATGCACGGCCCCATCGCTTCCCTCCATCCTGCAGATGGATGCTGTGGTGATGGTGATGCCAATGCTGATGGCGGGGAAGCTGTTTTGGTTCCTCCATGTCCTCTTGCTATTCAGCAGAGGGATGTGGCATGCGTGACAGCCTGGCCATCCTCCATCTCCTCCATCTCCTCCATCTCCTCCATCTCCTTCATTTCCTCCATCTCGTACTCCTCAGCATCAGAGAGGGGCAGCCCATTGGCACTGGGCATGGGCTCACACTCAGTGCTACGGGTGGTGGCATGGGTGACGCTGGGTGAGTGCTTGCATGAGCCCGGCGGGTGCTGGCCGGGGTGACACATCACCTCCTTGAACATCTCACGGAAGCGGGTGGACATCAGGTTGTAGAGGATGGGGTTGGCGGCCGAGCTCAGGTAGAAGAAGATGCCTGAAATGATGTGGACGTACTGGAACATGTGGAGCATGGGGCCAGTCCAGGTGGAGATGAAGCTCCAGACGAGACGATCGGTGTGGAAGGGGGCCCAGCAGATCCCAAACACCACCACCAGCACGACTGCAGAGTCAGGGGCTGTTGTTAGTGGGGTATGGTGCTCAACATCCCAATGCCCTTTTTTGCCTCCATACTTGGTGCCCCAATGCTGGGGAGGCAGTCAGGGGCTGCTGGGGGAAGGGACAGGGAAGGGAGAGTAGTGGGACAGAGGATGCTTTGGTCAAGCCTCAGGTCAGAGCCTCATGGCCATGGGATGGAGTAGGATTGGAGTCAACCACAACCCCAAGGTTGTAGGGCACAATAATCTGGTCTAGGGGAGGGAAAGATCCACTGCCCCAGCCTTGTCCCTTTCCTTTTCTTACCCAGGGCTCTCCTGGGTGAGCCACCACAAACAGACCCCACTGCTGGACCACAGCCACCAGCTCTGCCTTTGCCCCCACAACCTTCCTCCAGGACGACCAAGTGTTAGGCGTATATCTAGAGAAAACCCGTGACACCAAGGATTACTGAGACCCCACTTTCCTCCCAGCACCCTTCCAACACCCCAGTTGGCTTTGCCTGTCCCCAGTCTCAGACTCACACAGCATCTTCGTGACCTGCCTCCTCTTCACCTTCTTCTGTCCCTGGACTCTGTGATAGTCATTGTCACCACTGGACTTGGCCCCCAGGGCCTCCAGCATCTTCTCTTTCTTGAGCTGCAGGCCGATAAGCAGGTAGAGGATGCTAATGGTCCCCATGGGCAGGAAGAAGAAGACGATGGTGGTGATCTGGATGATGAGATTGTAGGTCAAGCGTGGCTTCACCAGGGTACAGATCTCCGAATCAGGCACGCGGCCCCGGCCAGGCACATAGAGAGGTTGCAGCCCATGGATGCTGGTGTTGGGGATGGAGCAGATGACTGACACCACCCAGATGGTGATGATGACCCTCTTGGCGTGGTTCCTGGTCACCACATACTTAGCTTTGAGTGGGTGCACCACGGCAATGTAGCGTTCCACGCTCAGGGCGGTGACGTTGAGGATGGAAGCGAAGCAGACGGCCTCAAAGAGCAACGTCTTGAAGTAACAGCCCCCAGCCCCCAGCAGGAAGGGGTAATTGCTCCACATGTCATACAGCTCCAGCGGCATTCCCAGCAGCAGCACCAGCAGGTCAGACACAGCCAGACTGAACAGGTAGTAATTCGTGGGTGTCCTCATGAAGCGGTGCCGGAGGATGACGATGCAGGTGAGTGTGTTGCCCACTGCCCCCACAGCAAAGATCAGCAGGTAGATCACGCAGACAGGGATGAAGAAGTTGGATCTCCGAGGCCCTAAGTATTTATGTCGCAGCTGCTCCTCCGTCAGGTTGGCGTCTTTGGGGTCGAATAAAGCGTCAGAGTGAGTCCTGTTGCAGAGGTCGGGGCTGGGGGGCTCCATGGGGAAGTCTTGCTGGGACAGGGGGAGCTCAGTGCTGAAGCAGTTGATGTAAGGATTCATGGCTGCGGGAGACGTGGCAGTTCACCGGGTGTTCTCCCAAACCCTCTGCTGCTCTGAGCCCAATCCTCTCTTCCCATCAGGGTTACAAGACTGCCAATCACCACAGCTCAGCACCCCCATCCTGCCCCAGCCAAAGCTTTTCCTTTGGGAAAGCACCCATAGTTTTCCAAAGCTCCCCCTATAGGAACCCCATGCTCCCCTTACCCCGTTTTCCATCTACTAACATCCCTGGCAGCTCCCTGACCCACAGTGGCCCCTTCATCCCACCTGTGGGGACACTGTGGCAGGACTGTCCCCTCTCCTCTTATCCCACAGGACACAGCCCCAAAGCCAACCCCAGACTGCGCCATGCATTGCCCCAGCTCCCCATGCAGAGGGGCTGAGAGGTAAAATAGCCGAGGGGAAAATTAATCTTCCTCTCCAGGAAGGACTTACGTCTCGCTGGGAAGCTCCGGATGCAGGATAAGGTCCCAGTACCCCTATATCAGACGGGGTTGGACGGGGAGGGAGCAAAGGAGGGGATGGAGACGTCGCTGCCTTAAGAGGCAGGAGAAAGGAATCCTGCTTTCCACTTGGAGCTCCGCTCTCGGCAGCCCGCTGCACCTCTCCGCTGCTCTCCTCCGTCAGCGAGGGGCTCCCGGGGGGCTTCCTCCCGTCCCCAAACCCAGATCCCAGACCGGGGGCTGGAACCTCGCCGGCAAAGTGGCACAGCGGAGGAGATGCTCTTCAGGAGGGGAGAGGAAATACGTTAAAGTCATAAACTCCATTGACTCGAGAGAGTCCCGGGGGAGGGCAGCACGGCCGTCTCCATCCCCACCAGCAGCCTTCACAACGCGCTGATTTGCCATTTGCGTAGCGAAGGAGGCATCGATCAGCGCTGCTCTGCCGACACTAGCGGGCGCGGGGGCCGGAGTTGGACGGAATTCTGCAGGGAGGGCGCAGAAGGAGCCGGCGGCTGCTCGAGGTCTCCGGGCTCCCAGATGTGCAACCCCTGGGTCCTCCCCGTCGCCGGCTGCCCGAGCCTGAGCCCATCGCCGCTGCGATCGCGGCATCACCTCTCGCCGTGCAACCGCGCTCGGATCCCTCCCGCTGCCTGACCGTCCATCTGTCTGTCTATCTGTGAGCCTGTCTGTTTGTCCGTCTGTCTGTCTGTCAGTCTGCCTGTCCTCTGCACTGATCAGCCCCCACCGGCTGCAGGGTAACAACCCCGCTCTGCAGGCATGTGCACACGTGCACACGCACACCCCCCCACACCCCCTGCGCTCACATGTCCCAGTGCACCGTGACAAGCTGCCCCTCTCCCCCCGCAGCCCCTCTCTCTCCAAAAACATGTGCCTCCGTTTTCTTTTCTTTTCTTTTCTTTTCTTTTCTTTTCTTTTCTTTTCTTTTCTTTTCTTTTCTTTTCTTTTCTTTTCTTTTCTTTTCTTTTCTTTTCTTTTCTTTTCTTTTCTTTTCTTTTCTTTTCTTTTCTTTTCTTCTCTTCTCTTCTCTTCTCTTCTCTTCTCTTCTCTTCTCTTCTCTTCTCTTCTCTTCTCTTCTCTTCTCTTCTCTTCTCTTCTCTTCTCTTCTCTTCTCTTCTCTTCTCTTCTCTTCTCTTCTCTTCTATCAGTTTCAGCCCAACTTCTAGCTGGAGGAGCAGCTGAGCACCTAGCCTTACCTCTAAGCCCAAATCTTGCCCCAGTGGCTCCATTGGAACATGTGGTTGTCATCTCTGGGGGTGGCTCCAGCAGCCCCCACAACCCCTGCTCCTGCCTCCAGTTCCACAATGCATTGCTGCCTCCAGTTGGCAGGCAGGGCTGAAGGCTGCCAGGATTTTCCAGGGACCAAGGGGTCTCCCCTTGTCCCCCCACCACAGAAGCTTGGGTTTGAGTGTCTCTGCTCTGCTGCGGCTCCATGGCATTTGGGCTGCACAGCTAGAGACATGCACCCACTGCCAGCATCATCCCTTTGTCCCCTTGAGGATATCAAGGGGTTGGTAGGGATCCAGGGACCCAGCACTCGAGGTGGGACCTTGAAAAGTGTTATCATCTTGGGGACCTTCCTCAGTCCATCCCATCTCATTTCCATCCTGGCTGTGCACAAGATGGAGAGGATGGAGCTGAGAATCCAGCAGAGCTGGGTTTGAGCAGGCGAGGCAGGGATCTTGGAGAAGGAGGTGGGAAAGAGCAGGCAGGACAGAGTTACCAGGACAGACCTTATGCCTCCTGCCCTGTGCCACCTCTTGCACCCAGGCTGAGCCCCAGCACGACTCATTGCATTCAGCACCTGCACCTGGGCAGTGCTGGCGTGGTGGAGGCACAGCTTTCTCTCCCTGCTCCTGACTGATGCCCAGGCTGCGTTCTTCCCATCCACACCCGAGGTTGGGATGGGTCCATGTGGCACAGAGGCTGCCTCAAGGAGGGAGAGCTCCTGAAAACCTCTCCACCACCATGGCTCTCGGGAAGGCTTCATGCCTCCCAACAACTGCACGCTGCTTCCCATTTTTATCCCTCAACATCTGTTTCTTGCTACAATTCCCCGTGGGCCCAACAGCACTTCAGAGCAATCCATTCCACTTTTCAATTTTCTGATAAATGAAATCATCAGAAGATGGCAACTCCTTTGCCATTACTGCTCCATGAAGAGGAGGAGCTGGGTAAGGGGCACGGCCCTTCATCCGATTCCCCTCATCAGGCAGTTTATTGCATTAACCCTGCCTGGCTCACTCCTTGCTGGCTTCACACTGTCGATGTCATTGATAAAGTTATTAAGGAGCATCCGTCCTGCGTTGTCCTCGTGACCGCCAGGGGACACTGTGAGCTCTGAAGTGGTGTGGGATCCTACGGGATGCAGGTTGGTACCCAGCAAGCTCTGCCCCAGGTCTCCCCGTGAGCCCCCTCCCAGCCCATCTGTGAGATCCTAGGGGGGACATTTCTTTTTTTCCCCCCAAACCGGGCTGAAAGGAGAAAGGAAATGAATGAAAGGCCCATTTAGATGTTTGCTAGGATAGAAGCAATCAGCTTTCTGGGAAGAGTGCAATTGGCATCTACTCCACGTGTGCCTCCCCCTGGGTCTGCTGGGGTGCAGAGCAGGAATTGAGGCTCCATGGCAACCATCATTCTGCTAATCAGGGCCGGCACAGACAAGTGCCTTTGCACCTGGCAGGAGTGCAGGGCTTTTACAGGGCTCCATCAAGACCTGGGGATGCTCTCAGCTATGGGCAGGAAAGGGCCTCCCAGGGAGAAAGCCCATGACACCAGAGAGCACCGGGATGGAACCCCATCTCCTGCCCTAGATCTGCTCTTGGCAAAGATGTCCTGGTTCTGATCCCAGCGAGCATCCCGTCAGCCAAGAATGTGCTGCCCAACCCACAGCATTTTGGGGATCACTCAGCTCCAGCACAACCTCCTCTGGATCACTGAAACAGAGCACAGACCCAGGGCATCCTCCCAAGCATCAGCAAGACACTTTATGGGCTCTATTTATTCCTTTCCAAACCTTCTCCCGAGTGAGTCACCAAAGCAGAGAAATGAGAACTGGGGAGCAGGGATGGCCTCTCCCCATCCCTCACTCACTGCAGCTCTGCATGCACCGGCGCACTCCAGGTGCGGTTGCTCCACCAGGATTGATTGCCAGCGTGTTTATGAGCTCACTGCCCTGTGAGCCCCGTGGTAAATATTCATTCTATCCCACACCCAATTTGTGAGCTTTTAAATGGGGCTGGGAAAAGGCCTTTGGCTGGAAGGGAAAAAAAAAAAAATGCTCTGAGTTCTGCAAAATCTCATTTGCAAAGAACACCGGGCGAGGAAATAATGTCACTGTGATTGGATCCCATTTGCCACATAATGACTCACTCAAGATCAGCCCCACCAGCCATAAAGAGCAACAACATCACCATGAAGCACAGCACGGCAGCAAGTAGGGACAGAAGCCAGAGGGAGAGGAGTGAACAGTGGGATCTGTGTGTGCCCCTGGAACCCTCTGCAGAGCATCTCCGTGTGCACCCTGCTCCGGCACATGGCCAGGCTGAGGGACAGGGATGTGGAGATGGTGGAGATGGGGTCCCACAAAGCCCGGCCCTGCATCTGCTCAGAAAGAGCAGTGGGGCACTGGCACAGGCTGCCCAGGGAGGTGATGAAGTCATGAGCCCTGGAAGTGTTCATGAACCGTGTGGATGTGGCACTGAGGGAGGTGGTCAGTGGGCATGGTGGGGTGGGCTGATGGTTGGACTTGATGATTTTCAAGGTCTGTTCCAAACTTAATGATTCTATGTTAGGGGATGCTAACAGGCTCAATGAACCCATGCATGTTAGTATGTCCACACGGAATCCACTCTGGGGCACCGCAGACCCCAGGCAGCTCCAGGTGTTAGCTGAGCCTTGGGGACACCCAAGGGATGAAAGATTAGGGATGGTAATTCTGTCCAAGTGGATAGAGATTAGAAGCTCTTAGCCCGATTTCCACACTCAGGATGCAGAGTAATCAATGGAGCATCCCACCTGTAGCACAGGGAAAGCCAAATCCTACATCTCATGGTCAAATCAGATCTCAGCAGCCTCATCAAGTTACTCCATGCAAGAGAGTGATGGCTGGGTACACAGCATCACTGCCAGTCTGAAACTGCAGCAGCAAGAACGGTAGTGCTGTGGCTTCTGGTAGATGAGGGAATGAAGTTCCCATGGGCTGGAGGAGATGCTTAGAGCACAGCTTGCATCTGTTGGCTGCAAAGGAAACACATTCAGCTGGTCATCCTGCCACCTCCTCTTCTAGCATGGGGACAGCAACCACACCCTGCCCTATTACCCATTCCTACAGTCCTGGATCTCCCCCACAGATGGTGCTGGGATGGGGCCAGGCTGAGCTCTTTTGCTTGCCAACAGCTCCAGAGGAGAGTGCTGAGGACATGTGTACATCCATGTACTTGGATGGGATTTCCTTCCTGGCTGTGCCAGGCTGATGGCAGCAGGCCTGAGCGGCAGCCCGATGCCACCCACTTGTGTTCAGCCAAAATAAAGCTTCCAGTTCGCACAGGACTGATGCAAATCCCACCCCATGTGGCTGCCACAAGTGCAGGCTGTAAATAACTGAGCAAATCTTCAGCAAATGGGGGGGATTTTCCTGTGGCACAGTGCAGCGTCACCGGTGAGGTTTCTCCTCTGCTTTTCCCCCTGCTCCCATCTGGTGGCTATTCCCACCCCACTCACAGAGCCTGGGAACCTGTGAGCACATGAGAGATGCTGGGAGAGCACCAGGAGCATCCTTCCCAACCCTCCCGTTCTGCTCTGTGTCTGCATAAACTGATGCTAATTGCAGCCCCTAAAGGTGCTGGGAGAGGAGCTGCTTCCCTGGGCTCGGTTGTAATGCCAGGCAGCAATTTGGACTTGGAGAACACCTATAACCAGAGATGCGAACCGGGGCTGCTCAGGCACATTTGGAGCAGCCTCATGGGGTTTCTCCCTGGATATGGGGCAGCTGGAGGTGGGGTTCCGATGGGACAGCCGTACGGGGGGTGGCAGCTCCACGCTCCTCCTGGCCCGGTGCCCGTGGTCGGCGGCCGAGCCGATTCGTGGCTCGTTGGCTCCCTCTGGTGGACACGCGTGGAGCTCCGGCGGGCTCCGAAGCGGCTGAGGGGACACGAGTGCAGCGGGCAGAGCTTGGGGACGCGAGGCGGCGGGAAGGGGACACAAGCACTGCTCCAAATGGTCCACTAACCACAAGCTGAACCGATGGCTTCTCCATCCCACGGGTGCAGGAGGGGAGATGCATGAGGTCTGGTGGGATGAATGCTGGCCTCGAGGTTGGGGACTTCCTTGTGGTCTCCGCAGCAGTTCAGGGGTTCTGACACAGCCGTGATGCACGCAGCTCATCCCCCTCCCCCTGAGACACACCTCCCAGCCCAGCACTTTTGGCAGCAGAGCTCTCCCCTCTCCCCCCAGCTGCCCCGCATTAGGGAATCACCCGCGTTCCCCATCCCTCCCTCTCCCAGCAGACCCGCAGCTCCATCGGCTCAGCAGCTGCTCAGCGAGGAGAGAGCCAAGATCCCGTCACAGCGCGTAGGGTTTCCGGCTGCCCGCCTCCATCTGCCGCCCTTGTCCCACAGCCCTCCTGGAAGCACCCTATGACTGGGGGCTGCCCTCGTCCCTTCCCTCCACGGGGGTGGAAGGAACACTGTTCTCAAAGGTCCCTTAAGGAATACCCCAGAGGCTGAGCTCCGACCCAAAAACACCTCTGTGGGGTACAGTGTCACTTCGGGGGACCTCATCTATGTGATAGGGGGGCTCAGGTTTGGCACGGTTTCCCTGGAGGATGCTGAGACCTGGGCAGCCCTAAGCCCTGAGCAAGCCCCGGCTCCTCCATCCCCAGCCCTGCTCATCTCTCGCTAAGTTACTTTGGGTACCACCACATCCACCAGGGGCTGGGGTTTGCCCACAGGAAGGAAGTGAATGGAAGGCACGGAGAAGCCGATGTCCCATTGATGAGGAATGGGGCCGAGCACCCTCAGACCCCCCACGTTCCCCTTCCCACGCAGCCCGGCCCGCAGGGCCCAAAGGATGTCCCAAAGTGGACAGCCTGGCCGTTAGCACTTCTAAAAATAATAACTTACACCGTGCCAAAAAAAAAAAAAAAAAAAAAAAAAAAAGCTGTTTTTGTTGTTGTTGTTGTTGTTTATTTGTTTTTCTTTCTTTCTCTCTCTCTTTCTTTCTTTCTTTTTTTATTCTCCTGTTTTAATGAGAAGCTCCTGCAGTTCCTCTCGGAACACTCCCGCCGTCCTGTCGTCGTCCCCTCCCCGTGGCCATCCCTCCTCCCTCAGTCCTCTGCCCCGTCCCTGCGGGAGGCCCCGTATTGCCCCCCCCGCCCCCGGCGGCCCCCCCATCCCGTCGCCATGGCGACAGTGACCTCACGCTGTCGCGTAGCAACCGCTGACATCATCCCGGTCCTGTTCTCATGGAAACCCGCGGGGGGTGGGGGGAGGGCGGGGAGGCAACGGCAGCCCCGGGCGGGGTCCCGGGACCACCCCCCCCAGCACCGGAGCCTCCCCGTATGGCGAGGAAGGGATAACTTGCATAAATCAGCATAATACAGGGACGTCAGCCCGCGTCAGCCAACTGCAGGGGGTGGGTGGGAAAACGGGCGCAGCACTGGGGAAGGGGGGGGGAGATGGGCTGCACTCTTCATCGTCCCTAAGACGAGCACTCTATCCCACGTAGAGTGCGCCCTACATCCCACGTAATGTGCTCAGCATCCTACGTAATGTGCATCTCATTTCAAAGTGCACCCTGTGCCCTCGCACCCCGCAGGCTCTGTGCCCCGTGTCACCTTCCCTGGATGACCCCAAGCCTCCAGTGAAGCCAGAGAGCAGAGCAGCATCTGCACTCCACTCCAGAACTCTGGCTCCAGATCAACCGCCCCGGCGTGCTGCAGGCACCCACCTCCAAGCACGGCTGTGCTCATTCTCATGGCGCCACACACCCTACAAATTCCCCTAAAGCATTCATTTATCTCTAAGCTCTCAGGCTGCCTGTTTATTATGGGTTGTGTTTCCAAGGACCCCATGGAGGTGGCCAGGAGGAACGGGGCTGTGAGCCCATTTCGTAGGGGAACTGCCCTGTGGGTCTGGGAGGGAGCAGGATTTTGAAGCAGGGACTTTTCTGGAGGGATAGAAGTCATGGCATATCCCATAGGGGCTGGCGTTCCGTGGTGTTGCACTCACAGTGAGGTATCCCCGGGGTAGCAGTGGATTCATCTCAAAAAGGTCAAATGTCACCAGACTGGAAAAGGTCCCCATTTCATCTTTCTTCATCCTTCGTTCCCCACCAGTGGACCTCAAACGGATGGGAGAGCACAGAGGCGCCTGCTGTGCTTTGCGATTCCGCAGCACATCTTATGACCTTTGAGTCCCCTTGCAAACATGGAGGTGGTAAATGTCACCGGCTGGGTGGCAGGGAGGGGACACAGAAAACCCCAACAAAGGGCAGCTATTGTCTGTGGGGTGAGGCTGTGGGGTCGGGGGGAACTCCGACCTCACTCCCACCACCCAGGTGCCCCAGTGAATGGGTGGCATTGTTCCCCTGAGCCGTGTGTGGGAGGTGATGCAGATCCCAAATGGGCAGCAGGGAAGAGACGCTGTGTGCCACCGCCCCATCCAGCTCCAGGCCCCATTCCCACATCCCAAATGATCCTTCCTGAGTTCTCTGTTTCAGGACCTTTTATGGCCATCAGTGCCGGCAGACACTTCCCAGCCCACTGCGTCCCGCCAGGCAGGGACAGGGACATTGCTGGGGTCACCCTCAAGTTTCACAGCAGCTCCTGCCTCGTGACAGCAGTGGTTTAGCGTGGCATACTGATAACTTTACTTTGTGCTTGCTGCTGTGTGTCGGGATGGATGGAGCGAGGGATGCTGCCAGGTATCCAACAATGGTGACGTGAGGTCCCCAAAGGGTCCCACAGGGTCCCAAACATCCCTCCCTGGAGCTGGCTGCAGATATGCGGGTGAAGCAGTCCCTCTGCAATGGGTGAAAAGCACTGCTCCAAATACAGCCCATAATTTCCACTCGTGGCAACAGCTATGGAACAGGTTCTTCAGCGAGCCAGAGCAGGGTGACGGGATGGGGAGAGGCTGGGAATGGAGCCAGTGGGGACTTGGCACCGGCAGCCAGAGCCGCCCCTGCTCAGTGGAGAGGGACTTGCGACCCTGGTTGAAGCTGTGCACTGCAGGTAGAAATTTTTGGGGGTGGCTATAGAGAAAATATTCTGAATTTAGTGTTTTCACGCAGCTAGAGCCCCAGTCTTGGTGCAGGGGACTGGGACACTCAGGGGTGTGAGGTGAGACCCCACTCCCAGCCCCAAATGAGATCCCTGTTCCCGTTCCTGGAGATGGCACGGGTGGGAGTTTACAGGGCTCTGACGCAGGAGACGTGTGACAGGAGCACTGTTGCCAGGCTCAGGGAGGGACCCAATCGTGCCAGGGTGCTCTCAGCAGATTAAGGACTGGAAGGCTCTGGTAATTACTTTGTGGGATAAAAATAGGCTCGGCTTTATCCTGCACCCTGATCTCCATTGTCCCCACCCAGATGCCACCCACTCGCAGCAGGGTGGGGAGTGGCAGAGTTCCCATTTTTGGGTAAAAAAAAGGGAGAGGGACTCAGGGATGAGATGGCACCTGGCTGGTATGTTCAGAGCTGGGGCTGGAAAGGAGCCTCACGGCAAAGCCAAAGCGTCCCTGTGTCCTCAGCCCTGCTGGAATCAGGCTGAAGGACAGCTGAGGTGAAGCCTTGGGGTCTCTGTGGCAGTGGTACATTGGGTACGGGGCACGTCAGGAGCTGTAGTCTGGCATCGGCCTCAGTACAGGGCTCCCACCTGCCTGGTCCCAGCAGGAGGGCAGCTGGGGGGCACGGCAGCCACACAGATTTTGGCTGGTGGAGCAGCACCGTCAGTGTTTCCTTTGGCGAGGAATGGTCATGCAGAAGATGGTATGGGAATAGAATGCCCTCCTGCAAGCCCCTGCAGCCCAGCCCCCTGAGCCCCCACATCCCCATTCACAGCACAGCAAGCAGAGCCATGAGTGTTCCGTGCACTTCTGCCCTCAGAACAGGCAGAAAGCAACACCAGCCCCCAGCACTGCTCATCTGCCCGCCATGCCCCTCCACTACCCTTCTAAACTCCCATTACAAGCACTCCTAAACCCACCCCACGGTCCCTGCACAGCACCCTCATGCCCATGCACTCACACGCTCTTCTACTCCCACCCTATGCTCTTCTACTCCCACCCCATGCCGCACTCCAGGCATCCCAAATCCTGTATTCCCGCTGTACTCCCAAAGCTGCGTACAACGGCTGGGGGGGGCTCAGTCCCCTCGCTCCCTCCTACAGGGACGGCTGCTCCCCTACGCCCTGCAGAGCCCTCAGCGCAGCGCGATGCTCCGGGCACGGTTCCCCCCAGCCCTACAACCGCCCTGCCAGTATTTTTCCACTGCCTCCACATCCTCAATCTTTTGTTCTTCGCAAACCCTAAATCCGGCCCCATCCCACCAGGGGATTGCATACTCCCTCATACCCTCCTCCCCAGCCTCCCCCCCCCCCCCCGAAAAAAAAAAACCTTTGGGAATTTATTCCCCCACCAGCAAACCCCTCCGGTTGCGTGGCGGTAGCGCGGGTTGGGGGTGCCGAGGTTGGGAAGGGGCTGCACTCCCACTGCCGCTTGCCTTCCTGCTCCCGCTGCCTCCTCCTTCGCTGCATTGCTCCGAAGTCACAGCGGTACCGGAGCCGCCGCCACCGCCGCCGTGCCGGGGCCGCCCAGTGTCGGGACCGCCGGAGCCGGCGCCGCCGCTCCTCCCCTCCTCTGCAAAATCTGCCCCCCCACATCCTTTCTCCCACGGGAACCGTCTCCGATAGCCCCTCCACCCCCACCACTCCCGCACATCTGTGCGCAGGTCGGGCTTTATCGGATCTCTTTCTGCCCGCCCTTAAATTCCTGCCCCCCGCAGGATGTTCCTTGCTGTCCCCTCCCGGGGTACAGGTGGCCCCCCCGGCACACCCTCAGATCCGATCCCATGGGGAAACTGGGTGTCCCAGTCCCTCCGGGGTGTGTTTCACCCCTTATTTCCCTACCTTTTGCAATAGCCCCTCGCAGTCATCAGTGCTGGGGGGGTTGCTGTGCTCCGGGCTTACAGCTCTGAGCTGAGAGCAGGGACGGGTGATGAGGGGGCACGGGGCAGGGGATGGGGGAGCACATTCCCCCCGAAACCAAGTGTGCCATAAGGGACTTGCTGAGACTGTCTGGAGGACGCAGGGGGAACGTGAGGAGCAGAGGACAGTCCAAGTTTCCTACTGGAGCAATGGTGAATAGGTGACTTTTTGGGGAGGGGTGGCAGTGGGGCACAGCCCCATCCGTGCTGTGGGTGACCCACTCCCATCCCTTCTGTGCTGCCGAGCTGAACAACACTGGCAGGGAAAAGGAGAGTTAAAACTTCCTCCCTCCCTCCCTTCCATTCCAGCAGGGAAATCTGTACAAATCCAGTGTTATCCTGGCATTTCGGGGCTGGGGCTGAGGCTGGCAGAGCCTGCGCGGGCTGGCACGGCCCTCCCTGCTGCGCTGAGACCGCGCCAACTCACTGCAGCCTAAGGAACGATGCCAGATCCCACGGAGCGAGGCCGTGCTGCTGCCTCCTGGTGCTGGGCCTTAGGGATGAAAGCTACGAAAAGAGGACAGCAATGGGACGCGGCACTCCTCACCCTATGTTGTCACTTTTAGAGACCCGGTGACACCCGTCCAACTCACTGCATCCGTTCTCTGCCAGGGCTGGAGCAGAGCGGACCGCGTGCGGGGCGGGATGGCGGCGGTGGGACGGGTTGGAGGACGGTGCGCAACGAGGGAAACTGAGGCACAGGGGCGGCTCTGCGGGCGGAGCGCTCCCCGGAGGACGGCGGAGATAACGCTAAAAATACGCCGGGCGCTTTGTTACCGGCGACAATAGCCAGACGTATTTTTAGCTGTTGCGGCGAGAGCAGCGCTGTGAGCCTCCCCGCCCCGCCCCGCCCCGCTGCCCCGGTCCGGCTCCCCACGGCCCCCGGGATTCGGAGCCGCTTCCCGGTGCTGTGGAAACGGTAACGTTAGAAACTAAACACAAACACCTCCCGGCTGCCACCCCCGGCTGAGTCACGGCGGTGCCGGCTGCCCCCGCCCCTACCTCCAGCTCCGTCCCCGCGCCCCATCCCTGCCCCAAAACCAGTGCCCGACACCCCCCGGCCCAGCCCCATTCTGGGATTGCCCCCTGCGGATGATGCTGCCTCTGCTTCCCCCCATCCCAGGACTCCGGGATTAAACCCTGCTGGGTGGCGCTGCTGTCCCCAACCCCATGCCATGGGGACTCCTCTCACTTCCCCAAAGCAGATCCTGAGCGCTGCCCTAAAGCAGACCGAGTGGTGCCCAGCTTCCAGCCCTCGCTCCCAAACCCGCCGGCAGCTGCAGCTCTGGCACAGCTTCCACCATCCCCATCCTGTGCCAGGGATAAAAATAAACAGGTAGAGGAAGGGAGAAGCAGCAGAGCCGCAGCACACTCGGACACTGGGACCTCTGCATGGGGATGGCCAGGCTATGGGGCTCTGCTATGGTCCCCATTGCACCGAAGTGAGTATTCTTTTCCCACCTCATCACAGGACACAGGACAAGCAAGGATCCCACCTGTCTTGTGGGATCTATGAGGTCCTGCTGGGTTTTGGGGTTGTTTGGGGGAGCCGTGGAGCAAGGAGAGCTACAGCCCCATAGGTAGAGTCACACACACTGGGATGGCCACTGGGAAACAGCAATGGGGCAGCAGCTGTACCTCCTCCTTCCTACAATTGAGCAAAGAGTTCTGCAGCCGCAGCCGTGCCTATGTTGGGATGTTCTGGGGCTGAGGGCAGATTGCAGCACACATCAATTAACACTGAGCAGCTCTGGGTGTCGGCCCAGGCTGTTTTGCTGTTTTCATTTTTGCCAGTCCTGAAGCGTTTGCTGGGGGTGAGCACCCGAAGGCAGCTGATGCAGCCCACACTTCTTGACCGCAGGGTTTTTTAATCCTCTCCATATCTTAGTGCCAGGCCTCAGCTCACAGCCCTGCAAATTATCTCAAAGAGGAACTTTTAAATAAAAGTTGTGAGCCTGTCTGCCTGTGTGCGCGTTCGATTGTGTTCCCCCTATTCCAGCTGCCTGTAAATTTAGCTTTTTCCATCTCCGGTTGTTGGAGCTGGGCTGGTAGCCAAAGCCCTGCACAGCGCCGTGCAGGATGTGATCCCCATCCTTGCATGGGTGAGCAGGTGTGCAAAATACGTGTGCAAGGGCAGGGGGTGTGTATGCACAAGTGCCCACCCAGGCCTGTGCACATGCATAGGGGGGTTCATGCAGGAGAACACGGGATGGGCAGCAGTGAGCTGTAAATAAGTTCCACCAGAGGGTGCCCTGCATCCACGGCACCTCAAACTGTGCCTCATAGAGGTATGTGGGGTGGGGGATGATGGGGTGTCCTTGCCCTGCTGTGTGTGGGCTGGGGGCTTGGGGCTCTGGCAGGACCCTCCTCCCCTCTCCTCCCCTTGCTCATTGCGACTAGGCTGAGACCTGAGCAACCTCATCACAGCTAACAGCAAGGAGTGGAGGAAGCAGGGATTTCTGGTCTTTGCCCCCTCCCAGCACTGTGGGCTTAGGGGATAGCACTGTTTTATATCTATGGGTCAGCCTCAATCTTCTCATGGCCTCCCCAGCACAGAGTAGCAGGCCCTAGGCAATGGTCCCAGCCCCTCCCACCACCAGCCCAGCCCCTGATCACAGCTGGAGCACAGCTGTCCTTCACTCCTCACCCCAGCACTGCCGTTCCCACTTTGGGATGGCAGTAGTCCGGGTGGACCTTGGTGAGCCACTATGGGGCCAGGCAGGGGGATTGGGGCCCGCCTGGCCCTGCAGCTCCTTGAAACCAGCCTGACTTGCTGGGGAGGCCAGACCTGCTTGAGGACTGGGGTTTCCATGGTTGGGCAAACCTTCCCCCCAGGATGGGCCCCATCCCAAAACATAAGGGACCCCTTTAGTACCCTCTCATTGCTGCTAGGTGGGTCCCCATGGAGTGTGTGGATATCCAAAGGCACAAGACCTGCAGCCCCACTTTTTCTGGCCACCCAGAAAGAGACATTGTGCCTTTAAGACAAAGCGCAGGGCACAAAGCAGCTTTGTGTCCTGACTTGCTGAGTTTCCCCAGCACGGCTTTGTCCCAGGACATGTATGGGCACAGCGTGCTCAGCAGCACTCATAGCTGCTGGACTGCAATGCAGGACAGACCCAAAGCAGGGCAGGGATCAGAAGCAGCAGAGATGACTAGAACACATTGCTGGGCACGGCGCAGAGACCGGCACGGCGACAAGGGGACAAGAGATGAGGTTGCTTTGGCAATGCAGTCGGGGATAACAGAGCAAAGCCATCCGTCCATCCACCCATCTGCCCCCATGTCCACAGTGCCACCCCACCCCACTCCCCACCCACCCCGCACACAGGGGGTTTCACCCCACCGGGGCTGTGCGACCTCAGAGAGACGTTCCGGTCCCCCAGCAGCCACGGCGGGACGGCGTTGACCCCATTGGCCGTGGCGTGACCCCACAGATGCCCCATAGTGGCGCGGTGGGGACGTTGGTGTCCCCGTGCCATGGAGGCCGCTCCGCACGGCGTCCCGCTGCCCTCCGTGTTTTCCCTGCAGCCTTTTGTGTGCGTGGCGGCGTGGCGGCGCTCGGGTAGGCCGCATGGCGCCCGGCCTTCCCCACCTCCGTCCTCCTCCTCCCCCCGATCCCCGCCTCCCTCGGCCGCCATTTCGCAGCGCCGGCCTCGCCTGCTCTCCACATCATGGAGGACCGCAGCGCAGGGGGGGAAACAAAGAGCCGCGGCCTATGCTGCTGCCCCACGCATCCCCTCCTGCCGCCTGGGACAGCGGGGCACTGCGCAGGCATTAAACGTTCCTTTCTGCACCCTTCCTTGTGAAGGGGCTCGGCAGCACAGCGCCGTGCCGGTGGGATGCTCTGAGCCCACGTCCCACAGAAGGGCTCGGAGCAGGGAGCCACGTCCCCAGCATGCATGCAGTGATGGCCACGGGGACCCGCAGGGCACCCACCTCTGCCCGGCAGCACAGGGCAGGTTCATTTTTCAGGCAGAAATAAAGGTCAGAATCAGGCACAGAGAATTGAGTTATTCCGGTTCTGGAGTGACCCAAAAGCACCAAGTCAGGTCCCAACCACCGGTGCTATCTGCAAAATCCTACAGCCCAGGGGAGTTCCTTTTCCCTTGGCCTTCAGGTCCTTTTTTAAGCTTCCCTCTGTGACTGCAAAGACTGAGAGAGCCAAAACCCTGCATGCTGCGTACCAGGGTGCTTAGAGAAACACTGAGTAATGGGGACAGTACAAAGCATGCGCCCCACGTACCCACAGCACTTCCCATAAAGCAGAACACTCCATTTCCTGGTCAGGATGGGAAAAGCTGAGGGCAGCACTGGGCTGGCAGAGTCCCAGCAATGACAACAAGAGGAATAGGCATTTAGGACCCCCAGGAGGGTGCTACTGCAGGGCAGTGCCAACCTGCCATTCCAGCAGCATGGTATCACTGCTGCACACGGATCCATCACAGCTGGGCTCAGTGCCAGGGCAGCGCTCAGCCCCCAGCACAGCACAGCAGCCCATGTAAGAGCCCTCAGGCTGCCTTGCCTTCCCCGTGCCCCACTACCCTAATTCCAGGCAGCTGCTCAACTTCCCACTGCAAAGGCTCTTTCCAAAGTCTTGTTTATCTAAAAAAATTATCTGCTTTTTCTTTTTTTTTTTTTTTTTCTCTAAGACTGAGGACAATAACATTTCCAGAATGGATCAAAGCTTATCCTGGAAGCAGGGCACACTGGACAGTTGGACACTGTTTGTTGCTTCTCTACTGTCTAATACAGGGCTGTGCTGCAGGACACCCCCAGGAAGAATCCACCCCACCCCCAGCTGCACTTTGCCCAGCCCTGCTGACCTGAGCATGTTTGCAGATTCCTGCCCCTCCATTCACTGGGATGGAAATGTGGTCAAAGTTTATTAGAAAAGTACCAGCCACGCATGTGCTTATGTGCCTGTGCATATATCTAAGCAAAGCACAACCTTTGTTTTGTTTTCTTAGGAAGCTACTCTGCAAAGCAAGGCCACAAGCAGAGGAAGCCAACAGGCAGGAAGGCAACTGACTGTGTTTGTGCTTCCAAATGTGTGCTGTGCTCAGCATGGGATGGCAGGTGGGAAAGGAGGACGCAGGGGCTGCAGGGGCAACAAAGTGCCACCAGCACAGTGACATTTCAGGAGACTTTATGATAGCCAAGCACTTGGTCTCATGGGACAGTGTCTATCACCTCTGCAAGTGACTCCAGCCCCAACCCAGGACAAGCACAGGTCCAGGCCATAGTGGCCTGAAGCAGTGGAAGAAGCCACAGCTCTGGGCAGGAACCAAAGTGGTGTCTCAGGGCCAGGAAAGCTGTGGTGACTCAAAGGCGAGAGGGGAAATTGAGCCTCACTTTGGCCCCCACAGCCTCTCAGCTGGTTTCCTGGCTCCTTTCAATTTGCATAACAGTCCTTGCACAGGGGGAGCAGCTGAGCTGCGTCCCTCCCCCCAGGGAGGCTGAGTCCTACAGTGCAGCAGGATCCCAACGTCAGCCCTGGCTCTTGCTCCTGCCAATGGCTTCCTGTACGCTTGCAAGCGTCGGCCCTTAGGAATGCCCCTTCTGTCCTCTGCTCTCACAAAACAGCGGGGGCACAGAGCTGTGTCATCCATTCTGCCACCAGCATGATGCGCCTTTGGGAGCAAAGAGCAAACTCAGCTGAAAGGGGTGGTGGACAAGCTGATCCATTTCTCAGCTCAGTGCCACCAGCATGCCCCTTCCCAGCCCTGCCTCATTGTGCCATTTGGGGACAACCTCTGGAGAAGAGCAACACAGACCGGTGCCCATGGTGCTGTTGGTTAGATCCGGCCATCATTGCTCAGTTCAGCTTTGCTGCTTTCAAGGCCTTGGCAGACTCTGCAACTGGAAAAGTACTTTGGCCAAAAGGCAGCGCTGGGGCTGAGGCGGGGCTGGAAAACGCAGCAGGTCCCAATGCCACAGGGCTGGCTGGGGTCAGCAGTATTGTGGTCACCACCCAGGGCCACCACCTTGTGGCAGTGCCCAGGGACAAGGCAGCAGGAGCTGCAGGGAAACCTGGTAAACTTTAAGTCACCCCAGAAACTGAAAGGGGTAGGAGCTACAGGGCTGCTTGTTTCGAGATGGGGAAACTGACACAGCCTCCCAACTCTTGCCTTATATCAGGGCACACCCCACCAGTGCCTCCCAGTCTAAACACTGGGAGCAAAGCCTGGAGGTTCTCAGCAGCCCTACGAAGTGCTGAGCCCCCTAGCGACCCGTACAACATCAAGGGAAACCCTGCTCCACTCCCAACGAATCCCGACACCCCCACCAGCAGGCAGCACCCCCAGCACAACACCCTCAACACAACACCCCCCAACCAGCCCAGCAGCCCCTACTATAACAAACCACCAGGTGCAAAGGAGGAAGGAAACCAGGCGGTTAAAAGAAAAAAAAAACAAAAACAAAGCCAAAGTAATAATTAAAACAGAAAACAACAGACCCGGCAAAACAGCAAGCAGGGCGAGCCGAGCTGCCGCGTGTTTATTCGGGCGCGGGAGAAGGGGAAGAGAAATACCTGCCCGGAGACAGCCGGGGTCCCTCGCAGCCGCCCCGAGGCCGCTGCCCCCCGGCTGCGGGGACACGCGTACCCCAACCCCGCCGCTGCCGCCAGGCTGCTGTGCACAAAGGACTCCGCTTTTAAAGCCCACGGCCCGATTTCCCCCAACCCCACAGGGCCCTGATTGGTTGGGCCGGGGCAGAGCTGCCGGCTGGGCTCCCCCCTCGGCGAGAAAGGGGTGTGAGTGAAGGGGGGTGGGGGGGGGGGGTTGAAAAGAATATGTATTAAAAAAAAAAAAAAAAGCCAAGATCGAAGGAGAAAGTGCAAACCGGCCCTAGGCAGAGAGAAAATCCCAGCCGGGATGCTCCAGCGTCGTGCCTTTAGCCCTGTGCCTCCCCAAGGCCCCCCCTACCCAGCCACCGATCCCCGCTTTACTCCGTTCACAGTGTTCTGTTTTTAATTTCTTTTTTTGAAAATTAATTAATTTATTTATTTTTTGGTGGGGTTGTCCGGACAGCTGTGCTTTCCCAGCTCGTCGGCAGGGGGTATGCTTGTACCGAAGAACGCAGCCCTTCGGTCCCGGCTGCCCGCCCCCAGCCCCGATCCCACCGGCGGCGGTACGTCCGGCCCCAGTGCTGTGGGAGGGTTGAGGGAGACCAGGGGGTCTCTCGGATCTCATTCGACGCTGGGTTGTCTGCTGCAGGAAGTGCGGAGTCGGGTCTGCTTCGATATGCTCATGCCATGTATGTTCAGTGCCTTTTTGGTAGACAAGGGCTGTTTTGGCTTCATGAACCCTGAGCAATGTGCTTGACCCAGCTACAGAAAGGGAAACTGAGGCACAGAGATGTTGCACAGAGAGAGCTGGGGCAGATCCAGCTTCAGCTCTCCCGGAGAAGCATCAAAGAAGTTTGGGGTGTTTGTCCCAGCAGCATGGATGGAACGGTTTTCAACCTCTGAACCTCAGTCTGTGAAGGTACAGAGGAGATGAAAAAGGTTGGAAAAGTGGACGAGTGTTTGTTTGGTGTCCAAAACCTTGCAAAATCCACTGTAACATGGAAAGTTTCCTGCTCCATTGGGTGCTGTATAAAGACATCCCAAACTTGACCATGAAACGTTCCCAACTTGATGTCTTGCATTCTGGGATGTTTCTGGGGTGTGTGAGCGAAGCACGTGCTTTCTAGGGTGCTGGTGGAGTAGAGCCACAGTGGGAGCACCGTGTGGCATCCACATGCATGTAAGTGCACATGTGGACATGTGTGTGCAGAGCAGCACAGCCCTTGCTTTGGTAGGATGGATGGGTGCTCCTGGGCAGGATGGAAGGATGCTTTTTGCTATGGCTGCAGGAAAGGGCAGGCGCTGCAGGAACCGCCAATCCCAGTCCCCTCTTTTGCTTTGAATTTCTGCAACAGCAGTGCTGACACTGGGCTTTGTTGGCTGGTGGCTTTCCACAATCTGGCGGGGCTGGTTGGTAGTGACTGCTCTTGTTATTGGGGTGGCAGTGCTCAGGGCTCCCCGACAGACAGCACTGATGGAGTTTCACCATCCCCAAGACTTACTAAAACTTACTTTTGATGAGATTGCCCTATGTATGAAACCATACAGCCCTGCTGCAGTGCACTCATGTAAAACCAGCTCTTCTCAGCAACTTGTCCAAAAGTCTCCTTGGTGGCTGTGGCCACTGGGACCAGTGGGGTGAGGCTAGCAGGATGCTGGGGTCCGAAGGGACCTGGGCTCTGCTTGGGAATCTGCTTTCAGATGCTCCATGCAAGGAGGGGCTCACCTCACTGCTGACACCTTCATAGGATGGTGGGAGTCACTGCTCAGCACTCAGCTCATCCTCTTCTGTGTGAGCTGGAGGACAGGAATGCCACCCGAAGAGAGAAATCTTCCACCAAAGCCCAGGCAACAGTGAAAAAACAAACAAATGCCGAGCAGCAAAGTTTGGCTGGGGCTGGCTGGAGCATGCAAGCCAAGCAAAAGCTCCTGCTAGCACTTGTTCCAGCTTTCGTGCGAAGCCCCCTGCTCATTAAATAGGATCTGGGAAGGTTATGCAGCCAGCAGGATCTTTGCAGAACCATGGGGCCAGGCTGGCTGAAGAAAGGTGCTGCCGAGCCAGAAAGACCCCAAGCAGGACCTCGCTGTTTCTTCTGCACAAAGTGTAGCAACATCATGCTGGGGATATAGAGGCACAATTTATCATGAACCATTCATATGATAGCACTAGCCGTGCAGGAGCACCCAGAACCCAATGGCTGTGCACTGCTCGTGCCCAGCTCTTGCTTTCATTGCTCTTGTGCAGTGGGGTAAGCACCATCCATGGTGTCCCGTGAAGTGGCTTCAGCAGCTGGGTGTTCACCCTAAACCAGCCAAGAGCAGGAACAAGAGCCGGTCAGGATGTGGTCCCCAACATGCAGCTCTGTTACATGCACACCTTCTCCTGGGCTCTCCTCTTGCTCTATTTAATGAGGTGCTGAGGGACAATGAAGGGAACCAACAATTAGGTGAGCAGAGGAGTGCCCTGGTTTCCCGGCCTCGCTGCTTTGAGCACTTAGGAAACCTAGTGCCCTGGGGAGAACAGGAGGGAGCCAAGGCTCTCAGAAACACAGAACAGAGCAGAATTGATAGGGAAAAGCAGGCAGTGGGTTAACTCTCCAAGAGGTGAGCTGATTAGACTGCTCCTGTGCTACTTGGTCTGAATCAGTGGGGCTTCATCATCACCTTTAGCCACAGGGTCATCGGTCATTGGCATCCTGCAGCAGGAGTCACCTCTACCACCCAGTCCAGGAGGGAAACAGGTCCAAGCAGCCACTGCCTTTTCCCACTGCCAATTCAGGACCCTGGAGCTGATCTCTGGTGTCTCCAGGAGCTCAGGGCTTAGCCTTGTTGGGATCTGTGAGCTTGAGATACTGTGAGCCAGGGTACAGAGCTGGGGTCTGCGCAGATCTTGGAGGGGCAGCTGAGTTGGTGACAGAGGTGACCCTTGCCCAAAGTCACGTGCAAATACAATGGGACTAGAGGCCAGTATCTGCATCTTGCTGGAGGCTGGAAGTATGTGGGGGCTTTCTTGGTTCTGAAGGCTCAAGACGAAGCCAAAGCCAGAGCTGTTTCTGTGCCTGGCCAAGAAACTCCTGCCAAGACATAATTTGGCCCCAGTCCTGGAGGCAGGATAAATCAGCCTGGACTTGCAAGCCCCAGGCGAGTGGCCACGCGTGTGCATGGACACACACCCCTGGCAGAGGCTGTGCTTATCTGCACTGCTCCTGCTGATCCCCCTTCGCTCAAGGTTGTCTCAGCCCCTGCTCCTGGTTCATCTCCCTTAGCCTCAAATCCCATTAGGCTCCCACAATGTCCTCTCAGAGGGCTTTTCAGGAGGGTGATGCCCAGCTCCCCCTTGCTTGGAAGCTCTGCCTGGCGACAGCAACCGTGGTGATGTGGGACAGAAAGCATCCAACAGCTTGGCAAGGGGTCGCTTGCTTGCTCATCCTTGAGGGGCATGCAGCTCCTCAGGTTGACCCTGCCTTTCAACCTCCTGATGGAGATGGTTGGTATCCCTAGGTCCATGTTCCTTTCCAGGTGGTGCCAATTGGTCCTGCTGCCACGGAGGGGAGATCCCAGATGTGCCAAATTTCTTATTAGAAGGATCCGCAGAGCTGATCCTTTGCTTGGACATAGCCTCTTGCACTTCCAACTCCACTCCACTTTACTCATCCCAAACATGTTCACATCGTGCCACCAGCAACCAAGTGCCAGATGGCAGCAGGCCCATGCACAACAAGGAGCTGGAGGGCAGCTGGCAGGGGGCTGCAGCCGGGTGCATCGATCAGAGGAATCCGATCCATTATTCATGGCCAACCTGGGCTGCGGCTTTGGAGAAAGTGTTGAGCACACAGTTATTCTTGAGAAACACTCCTGAGAGAGCTCGAAAGCCCCGGCTCTCAAGCAGGGAGAAGACAGGATGCTGATGTGGTACTCTTCTGCTGCAGCTCCTTGAAGAAGAAGCATGTGTGATGTGTGTCAGAGCCACCTGTACCCACCCCATGAGTGTTCACGGACATGAGGAAGCAGGAAGAACCACAAGTTTGGGATGATCTGCATCCCATCCAGACACAGCACCAAGAAGTTCAGCCCCACTGGGTTTTCCAAAGAGAAAAGAGGAAGGCAGTGGCCCACATAAGGACAGCTGTGTGATTCAGTGCATAAGGAACAGCTCAAAATAGGGGAAATCCTGTTGCGGAGCTCAGCCTGATCCTTGTCCATGGACCAATGTCAGAGTGGCAAGGAGAGGTGGCAGCAGCTCATTCATGGGACCTGATCCTTACTGCTGCATGCACCCCTGTGATCAGGGAGCAGCTGGGTGACCCAGGGGACATCTCATAGTAGCACTCAGTGGAATGCCACACACTGAAGAGGAACCAGGGTTTGGGAGAAGGGCTGGGCTGGAGCATACCAGGCTGGAATTTGGAGTTCAGGAGCACAAAATGGGGCAAAGAAAGCAGGGCAGTCATGCTCAGGACATGCCGTGCTCTGATGCAGCAGCAGCCCCATAGTGCTGGGGGGCTCACAACCCCTCCTACAACCTCACAAGCTTCTCTGCAAGAGCCCCTTCCTCTACAAAGTAACACCCCTTCCCCAAATCCCTTCCTGGGACACTGATCTCCCCCTGCAGACACCACAGCAGTGGTTCCTGCAGAGCCCCTGTTGGCTCCGTATGGCAGTGGGCTCCCTGCTCACAGCCTGCCCGCAGCTCCTCCCCGATGCAATATAGTGCCTCACCAGCCAGGCTCAGCGCTGCGGGATTTTTTGCTTTATTAGCTAAACCTAACGAGGCAGTGGCTGTGCAGGCCCTCGAGGGCAGGTGGCTGGGATTGATGACTGCAGCATTGCCGAGTGACCCAGAGCAGGGTAAAAAGCTACGAGGGCACTGCGGATCCCTACATCCCTTGGGATGCTCAGATGCGATGCCCGGAGCTCCTTGTGCCCCCAGAGCCAGAGCTGGCAAAGAGGCTGTGCCATGCTGAGAGAGCACCCGTGCTGCGAGGGGCACAGCTGGCACGGGCAAGGAGCAGTGATGAAGGGGCATTTCACTGCCCAGACGGGCGCTGCACATGAAAAGGGCATTGTAGGGAAGCGTGCATGGCTGGGGAGCAGCTGGCAGAGGCACAGCACTGCCGCCTCTTAAAGGCACACAAAGACCTCTGGGTTTGCAGCTCAGGGAGGGGTGAGAAGGAGGTAGCGTGGTATGGGGGCACTGAACATCACTTGGAGAGGTGGGAGAATGGAGAGGACATCATGACCCTGCAATGCACCCAGTGCATGGCATGGAGCATCCCTCCTGCATCCTGCAGCACCATCCCATGATCATCTCCTGCCCTACTTGGGAGGGCCTTCTGTCCCCACATGGCACTGCGTAGGCCTTCACACCAAGGATCACAGAAGTTTCCTCCCAAAACTGGTTCCCAAACGGGCTTGGCTCTCCCAGCACGATGAGCAGGCTGGGCTTGCTTTAGACACCGAAATCTACCTACGGCTGCGTCAGGCTTGGGGCAATGTGGGAGCAGCCAGAGGGAATGTTTCTTTGAGTTTACAGCTTAGGGCCTGAATGCAGACCCATGGGCACGTTCAGCTTAATGGTTGGGGACACACAGGGGACACGCAAGTTTGGAGACAGATGGATTCTGCAAAGTCCCAGCTCACTGATGGGATGAGAAGAAGTGGTGTGGGGCCACCCAGAGGGTCCCTCCACGTGGCCCAGAGAGCAGAACCCCCCAGGGTGGGTGGGCACTGAGGGCTGCGAGTGCCAAGCAGCCACACGAGACAAAAGCACTTAGGTGCACCGGCAGCAGCCAAACTCACCAGCCCCAACATGCCGCACCCGCAGCCGAGCATCTCTCTTTGGAAGCATGAAAAAACACTTTGAGGAAAAAACAGAGAATGCAACCACGCTGCCCCTCCTTCCCCTGGGGGCCCGGCCCCGCTGGGTGGCACTGAGCAGCACCAAGCGCAGGGGGAGCTCCTCCAGCATCCCCGGCTGAAAGCGGCAGGGAGAGGAGAGCAGAGGGCGAAGGGGGCTCGAATCCCAAGAGGAGAAAGGGGGATACCCGGAGCCGACCCCTCGCCGCTCCCGGCCCGCTCCGTGCCCGCTGCCCGCGCCAGAGGGCGCCCGGCTCCACGCTTCTAGCGCGGCTCCGGCCGGTCCCCGCGGGCAGCGCCGCCTCCGGGATAACGGGAGGGCAGCAGGGATGCTGCGGGCGGGGAGGGCCGCGTGTCCTGCCCGGGCACGGAGAGGCCAAGGGGAGGTGATGGGAGAGGACTGGCTGCCACCGGAGATGGGGCAGTGGTGGAGGTGAACCCCTGGACTGCCCCGTTCTGCTGTTCTTCCAATCTCAAGCTGTCTGGTTTCCATGCTGCGCCGTGTCCTGTCGGATTTCCCTCCGCATTCAAAGGCAATGTGATTTCCTGTGCAATTTTTGCCCTAAAAGAGGCCGGTTGCTCCTACCCAGGAGTACCTATTCCATCAGGCTTCTGGGTGCCCTGTTTTCATTGCATGAGCGAAGGACCGAGAAATAGACCATAAAAACAACTGCCTGCAACTGAACCTCTGTAGGATACAGTGAGGAGGTGAGAAGCCAGGATACACCAAGGAGGTGGGTTTAGGAGATTTGGGTTCCACAGGATCTGGATGTTAACCTCCTCCTTCCGCACCAGAGACAGAGGCCAGTGCTCGTGCAGAGGGAGGATCAGGGCTGTAATTCAGCTGCTCTAGCAATTACAGTGTGTGTCAATGCTGGGAAATCCCCAAAGCTCATTGCCAGATTAACTCCAGCCTGTAGCGAGAGGTTTGGGTGTCTCGGCGTGGTGCTCTCTGCCTGCTGTGATGGGGACAAACTGGATGTCACCAGCAGGAAGAAAAGGGAGGGAATACCGTGCCAGTGTTGCACTCTGTAGAGACAGCATGCATGAGAGCTGCGTGGGAGGAGAGCTTTGGGAATGGGGCATTTCCTGGGATCAGACCTATCGATAACCACGAGGGATCTGGAGCACACATGGAGCGAGGTGCTAACAGCAGCTGCCCTGCACCAGGGCTGAGGAGCAGCAGCACTCAATTATTCCTTAATTGTTGGTCTACCATCCAGGCAACAGGGATAAAGCTGAGTCGTTCTGAGGAGCTTCACCTAAGCAAAAACCATCCTGAAGATTTTACACATCCAACAGTGAAAAAGATACAAGGCTGCCAAAACTCTAGGTAATGACTTGACATGAGAAAAAAACCAAACACAACACAGCACACACAGTAACATAAGCTTGGCCCTTGCTGTGATGGATATGGGTGGATTAGTCGCCAGGCTGGAAGTTTGTTGTTGCCTAGGGACTATTTGGTGTGACCCGATTCCATCTGTTCTGGGCTAAAAAAGGGACAGTTGGAGCTCACTCATGTGCTCTGTATATCTGGTGCTTCGTAGGGTTAATTCTCCAAAGCTCAGAGAAAGTGGCAGGGAGGAATAATTTAGAAAAAAATGTGAGAAAATACTGTGAACTCCTTAGAAAGAGTTTTTGATGGCTGGTAGGTCACAGTGCGAGTGGAGAGGAAACGGGTTTGGCGCCGAGCCCATTCTGATTCAGTGGCAAACTGGAAACCAAAGAGCTGCACGTCACAACGGGAGGGGAGGAAGGACGCCAAAAGTCAGTTAATACCAACAGAAACTTAAGGAATCGATGAGGAAAGCTGAAAAAGAACAAAGAAAATATCCAGGGCAGGAAGGGCCGATGGAGATGGAGAACAAAAGGAATGGCAGCATTGGTGCAGCCACTTCCCAATGCCACGGGGATGACAAAAGTAACAGCAATGTGTAAAAGTTGTTGTGCTCTGTAAGTAATTCCATTTGGAGAGCAGAACTATGGGGATACACTCGTATCAGATGAGATATCAGCCAGACCACTGGAATGTTGGAAGGATATTAGAGCGCACACAAGAGTAAACTCACAAGCTTGGAGAGCTGGCAGAGGTGGCCTGCCTCCCTGATCTTTATTTGCAAGAAGATCAGAGAAATGCTAATGTTTTGCCAGAATTTCTAACCAAGGCAAATGAGATCACTGGATAATTCAGACCTGTTAACCTGGCACCATGCAAAATAGTCAGAGAATCTGAGCTTCAACCAACACAGTGCTAACAGGCAAAAATATACATAATGAATTGTAGTTTTTGTGTCAACAAGGCTTGGTACACAAACCCGATCCTGAGTTTGGCCAGCGAAGTCACTGCATGACCACAACATTGCTCTAGAGAACTTTTTGGCTGATGTTCTGCTATATGAAACCTGCTGCATCCCACGATGAGATGTTTGCTACAGGAGGCAGATACAGATGGGCCTCAGGAACAGTTGATCTTTGTTGACAAGCCAGAGTCCTCCCCACAGGCTTCCCTGGAAAGGAAATGCTCCTGAATCCTCGCCACTGATAAGGCAGAAAGTTGGGTGTGAGATAAGGGCAGCACAGTCCTGCTCCTCCATTGAACTCAACCCATTAAACCAAGCATCCTGGTATGTCAAACACGAGGAGCAGACTGTGGACTCCCTAAATGGGAGGATGGCAGGGTCGGGAGCCTGCAACATCAGGATATTTAAATAGAGAACAAGAGGTGGTTGATGTTATCTGCTCTTACTATGACTTGGCTCATGCAGTTCTGCTCATTTTTCTACGCTGTGTTTTGGTTTGTTCTCACCGGTGATGTTACATGGGAGAAGCTGCAGAAAAGGACCACCGCAAAGAAGCACAAGGGAGAGAACAAGCGTGCACACGCCTGCTCTGGTTATCTTAATGACACCGAAATTAAGAGGTGTACGAGTGTTTTCCTAAGGCTGCAGGAGAGCTAATTTCAGTTGTTGAAGGTAACACAGAACGTTCACAGAGGAGAAACCAACCATCTACAAACCCCATAGCCTGCTGCCGACACGAAGGACGCGTTCAAACAAAGTAAAACCTCCATCCCTCTCTCATCGTGTTCCCAATCTCTCTGGCTTGGCAGAAGGAAGACGCATCACAGGTGTCGGAGACCTTACCCTGGGAAACAAAACCCTCAGACACGCCCTTCGATCCCCTCCAGCAATCCCAGGTACACATCCAACCCCTATCCCAGCACTTACCTGGGATACTTACCTCTGCCGGCTGCCATCCCGCTCCTATCAGCTCTGCATTAGTCGAGGCTCCGGGGCCACTTAACGGGTCATTATCGGTGCTTGATCTCACAAGTATCTTCAAGAAGTTGCAGTTAATACAGGCGGATTTCGATAATGTCTTTTGAGGATAGCCGATGCTAAAGTACCCTTATTGCTCTGTCTACACCCAATTTATTCTTAGCACCTATACAGATCGAGAGATTTATTGTTTTATTGCTCCATTAACAAAATCATACAGTTTAGTCTTCATCTGAGATCCTGTGACTCTTTCCTTATACCGACAAAGCCCTTAACTAGGTCTCTCTGGAGCCTAATTGCTTCCATTTCAATGCTAACTGCTTTAATATAGGCAACAAACCAATGGCTAAATTCCAAAGCCAGATAAACCCACATTAGAAATGATCCTGCTTCCTCATCAAGGAGCACATTTAACCATCAGAACCAACCAGCTAACCAGAGACTGCTGAGACTGTATGGATTTATCTCTAGATCAAGACTTAGTTCTTTCTGGAAGAGGGAGGGTGGCCATTTGGCCTTTGGTGACCTTCCCAGATGCTTTGTCCAGATCTGGGGTGAGGTCTCTGTGACATCGAGGTTGGAGAGAGAGCTCATCCAGCCCCTCTACCTTCACGGGAATCCCTTAAAATGCAACATGAAACAGTCATGGGCAGAGAGCCAAAACGTGGCTAATCCAACCCTGCATCAGCAGGGAACCTGGGAGCCACCAACCCGAGGACTAAGGTCATCCATACGTGGCCTTCCTTGGGGATCTCAGCTTGGGAAACACTGCTGTCTGCCTCCCTTCTCACCACTACTTCTGGCTGCCCCACAGTGACCTGGACACGAGGAGTTTTGCCCCGAGGACACAGCGGTGTGCACACATTTATCTCCAGCAACTCACACCAAGTACGTCAAACCTGTCCTGTGCTTCCATGTCAGCATCTCAGGGCTGGAGGCTTGCAAGGGTTGTGCTTTGCCCTCGGGACTCTTACGGAGGTGAGCTTGGTGTCTTTGAATCAAAGCAAGCCTTTAGTTTCCAAAAGAATGGGCTCTCAATATCTTCACTGAGATGAGGTCAAGTTCTCCTTGTCTTCAGGCACTATGTGGTGTGAAAACGTGAGACAGCATTAGAGCTTGAAAGCCCAGGAGAAGGCTGTTAGCTTCTCCTTTGCCACAGAATATTGGAGGGCAACCAAAATGTTCACCTGAGGTGGGGGAAAGGCCCTCTGTGCCTAAGGGCCAACTCAACACAACACCAGGAATAGGATTGACTTCCCCAGGAGCAAAAGGCTGCTCCAACCATCTGCTTCCAGGCTCACTTCTTGCAATAGGAGTGAGGAACATTTTTGCAAGGCCATGCAAGTGGTGGCTACCGGAGCACGGATCTCTTGCTTGGGCTCATCATTCCAGGAGCACGCGAGGGAATAAGCACATGGTGTGGGTATGCGTGCATTGGTGGTATGCGTGCACCATCGGGTGCTGGGGAGCAGCACTGCCCCCACATTCAGTGCTGCAGCCCCACGTGATAATCAGCACCAAATGTGCATGTGCGTAATGCGAGCAGAGGGAAAGCCTTCACCAGACAATAGCTATTGCTGTGGCGGAAACAGCCTGGTTATTGTCTGAGGACCATCTCCCCCTTCAAGTTTACTACTTTTACTACTAGTCTGGCCTGGCAGCCTTTGTTGTTCCAAATGAAGTCAGGAGTTTGCTCTAAAACCAACAAACAAGGAGCACCTGAATGCCTACATCTATAGACACAGGCATGAGCGTGCCCGTGTGCATGCATGCATATCTCTGCATGTGAGTGCAAGCGTGCATGCATGTGTGAGTACCAGCACATGTGGAGGCTCTTGCCCACCTTCTACCCATTGCTGGGGGCTGGCAGGAGGCTGGGACCCGGCCTCACCCGCACTCCTGGAGGAGAGGAGGCCTTTGAGAGTCCGGGATAATGGCTAATAGAGCTGTTTTCCTCTGCTCTGCTTTCCTTCAAGTGAATTATCAGGGCCTTGCTGGGAATTATCCTGCCATTACCCAGCGCTCTGGGGAGCTGCCAGTGATTTACTTAACAGCAAAACAGCACAAAGAACCGGACATGGCGAGAGCTGCGCCACCGAGCGAGCTGGGGAACGTGTGCATGGAAGGAAAACACTGTGAGAGCAGCTGGGATGTGGGGCTGTAGCCCTGAGACAGGCACTCACTGCCACCCCAAAGCCCAGTTAAACAAGAGGATGCTCCAAAGAATGGGGTCACAGACCCTTGCACACCCAGCCCCCCACAAACCCAGTCCCTCGCACACTCAATCCCTTGCACACTTTTCACTTTCACAGTGCCAGGCAAAGGAGGATGCAGGAAGTTGCCCGCACCCTGTGCTGGGAGCCACCATGTTACTCACTCATCCCTTTTTTTGCACACCCGTGTGCTTCCCCCTTCCATCCCTGCTCCATTAGCTACTATGGAAACAAGAAGTCATCGCCTGGAGGTGGGGTTCAGCGACAGCCAAAAGGAATTCCTGCACCCAACTTCACATCACAGGCACAACCCGCATGGCTCTGCTGAGGGACGAGGACAGTGTCCCCAGCCCCACAGGGCCATCTGTTCTTCCAGAGCCCAGCCGTCCTCGCAGCATGGCAACAAGGAGCGGATCTGCGGGGCCTCGCGGCTTCATTTCCGCTGCCTGGCCACTGATTTATGGGCTGAGGGATGCTGGGGAGGGGAAGCCCCTTCCTGTTCATTCCTGCAGTGCGGTGCTGCTCCCTGTCCCCTCCTCCTGAGGGGGTTCACTGTGTACCCCCTTCACACTTGAATCCTGATAGCTATCAGCATCCCAATGCCTGCCAGAGAGATGTCCACACAGTGGAGCCACCAGGAGACCTGGGGACAGGGAGCGTGGCACTTCCTGCATGGAGACTCTGTGCTTGGCAGATGGAAAATGCTGGAGGTGGGAAGCAATGCCCTTGGAAGGAGGAACTTTCCTTGAGGACAGCCAGCAGCCAGTGATGGAGCTGCCCACGCCTGACAGTGCCCCACATGCCTCCTTCCAGCCTGAGATACCACACTATTGCAATGTAGACATACATTGCACACCCTGGGGACAGCGGTGTCACCAGGATAGGTGCCCAGGAAATCCTGCTCATTCCCAGAGCGGCCCCGGCTCCAAGAGCTGAAGCAGGAAAAGGAAAAAGGAAGCAGTCTGGTCCCAAAAGGGAAGGTTGCAATATCCCTCCTGTATGAAATCCTGCTTATCATAGGTGTCTCCACTGAAGTAGCAGGGTGCTGAGCATCCTGGCTTGACTGGGGACGTGCCTGAGCTCCAGACTTGTCCCAGTGTCCTCTTACTCCATCTACCACTGCCTTTGGTCCTGCAGGTATAAGGGACACATCCTAATAACGCATATCTCCTCTCAAGTCCAAGCAGCCCCAAGACAAGACAGCGAGGTTTGGGCCAAAATAACCCCACAATCAGCAAAAAAAAGGGCAGGGCTTCTTTTCCCTGATCCCTGCTGCACAAAGAGGCTGCGAGGCTGCTGGCTGCACAGCTCCTCTTGGCAGCAGCATAGATTTCGATCAGCTTGAAGCAATCGTGCAATCGCAGCCTGAACTTCCAGTGACTCATCCAGAGAAAGGAAACTTCCTGGCTTGTGCGTTCTTAGCAATTCTGGAAAAACTGCTATATTTGGCATGGAAAATAGGAAGGATTCCTCTGGCCACTCGAAATGGGAGCAGCAGAAATGACTCAATGGACAGCTTAAGAGAGATGAACAAGGATGCCCTCTAAATTATTCATTGTGATACTTCGCATCGTGCGCTTTGCCCACATCAGTGTCTGCACGCCGGATGATCCAGGCTCCACCAGCAAGACGTGATTTATTGCTGCCAGAGCCATCCCATGAATGCACTTTTGCTGTATGTTATGGACTACGGACACGATGGGCTGCTTCCCATCTGTTTACCAACAAATACGGCTCCTAAAGGTATGGCATTATGCTTATCGCTACACGTTGACCCAGCGTGAAAAATCTGCCAATTTATTTGTTGGTGATATCAATTGCTGGAAATGCATTTCTCGACAGCTTCAGACACTTTCAACTGTTTCATCTACTATGCTGGGGAAAAGAAAAGAAAAAAAAAACACAACTATTCTCCAAATTACTGAAATTGGAGGAGGGGGGACTTAGTTCAGAGGATTTGAAGTGGATTCTGCTTCTCTCTTCTTCTTTTTTTCTTAACACTTGTCCCAATGGTTATTCAAACAGCTCATTCGTTAGATTCCTGAGTTGGCAAAATGAAAATTGTCATTAAAATAGATCGCAACAGCATCATCTAAAGGACGTGAATAAATCCAAAGTGGGAAAAAAAAAAGCCCATCGAAAACACAACTTTTCATGAAAAATCTGTTCAAAAGAAAGAGAGAGCTGCAATCATTTTCCATTGGACAAAACGCCAACCGCCCCCTGGTTAGCGTAAATTAAATTAAACATTTGGTCATGCACCACTTTGATTAGCAGATTCGATACCAACAGACAAAGATGTCCAACACAGGGAGATGCTTCACACCACAGCTCCCCGTTGAGCTCTGGCCAGGAACATCTCCTCCTGCTGCTGCCCAGACCCTGCCATGCCCATGGACAAAAAGGTGTTTGTCTGGTTGTCTTTTATTGCAGATTTTCAAGCTGTTCCCCATGCAAGGAGGCCGCTTGGCTGTGATAGCAGAGCTGTCACTTGTCACTTGGAGGTCGCCACTTTCTTGTAGCCTGACACTCTTGTACAAAAGAACTGAGCTTTCACCTTGATTTCGATGATTTTTCTCTCCTTCCTGATCACCCTAGTCTTCTCAAGGGTGTGAACACCCTGCCAAGCCTGGGCAGGTGCAGGGGCTCAGCCTGGCAGTGCATGGGGTGCATGGGTGCAGCAGCAGTGCATGGGGTGAGCTCAGAGTGAGATGCTCTCCCCCTGAGCCCCAGCAGGAATGAGGCAGGCTGGCATCATATCAGAAAGATGGGGCTGCTCTAGGGCTCTGCTTTGCAGCCCCTAGAGATTTGTAAGCTGCTGGAGGTTTCTGGGCCATCAATTATTTAATTCCCTCCAGTCATGTGGTCTTCATTTGAGTGCACCAGCCCCGGCGTGGGGGCAGCAGGGCTGGGCAGGGGGATGCAGTGCTGGCAGGGAGGAGCACACGGGGCCGATGCCATCCAGAGTATGGAGCCGAGGGCTTTTCTTCCAATCTCCTGTGGTAGCCCTGGGGAAGTTGCATCTCTGCTCCATGCCTCAACTTCCCCACCGGTGAAACGGGTTCAAAAATTTCATGTCCAAACTTTGGGGAAACAGACTGCATGCTGCCGCAGCTCACAAACACACGTGCTCTGCAGAAAAACGCCAAAACAGGGCCCCGCTACAATGCCACTGGGTGGGTTGCTTGAGGTCCTTTTTCACCCCTCGTGGGCCCCCATTTGCTGCCTGCGTTCTCGAGCTCAGCCAGGCGGGCACGGCGCGGCGGGGCGGGCAGGAATGGCAAGCTGCGACAGGCGGGGAGGCTGTAGCTGGGTAGGTGTGTCTCTGTTACCCAATAAATAATACAAGCCCTAAAGCAGCCCATTGTAATTACAGGGGCCCCGCGCGGATTGAAAGCGAAAAGAGGAGAAAAAAGGAAATCGAGGTTCTGCCTTTCCAAGGAAGGGAGCGCTCTGCTGGGAAAGCAATGGAGGGGAGCAGTGATTTATATCTCTCCAGAGGAATTCTTCTTCCCGGGGCCGCCCCGAGCGCCAAACCGCCGCCAGGTTCAGCTGAGTTTCTAATCTGAATATTCATGAGGCAGTAATTAATTCTCAGATAACGATCCAGATTCAGGGTTGGTTTTGCCAGCGTGTGCGTGCGTGCGTGCGTATGCGCGCCTTCTCCCAGGTGTGCAGACGCGGCAAGGAGGGACGAGAGGAGCGCACAGTGGCTGACATGTGGCCGTCCCTACAGGACGACGTCCTCCAGAACCCAGTGGCCTACGGGAAGGGACAAGGAGGACAGCAGGCTACGGGGCTGCATGCTGGCTGTGATCCCTGCCCCGCTGCACATCCAGCTCCGTGTGAGCGCAGGAAGCGTTCTCCCTCCTGCTAAGCAGATGGCAAAGACCTCGTGTTCGCAAAGCGCTGGGAGAGGCAAAGAGGGAGGGTCTGGCCTCGCCCCCTCCCTCCCGCCTTCCTCTCTTTAAATCTCTAATGTGCAGCACTTTAAGCACTGGGGCAGGAGCCCCAAGGAGCGAAACTGCATCTCTGGCCCAAGGCCCAGGCCCTGAATGGGTGTGGGTGTGTGATCTCAGTGCGATGCCCCCAGCTCAATCCATACTGCTGCTCACTCAGGCTTAGAATCACAGCCGACCTTCAAACAGGGGGAAAAGAAACAGAATATTGATTAAACAGTAATGAAAAAGAAAGTAAAACAACTTCTTCCCAGATGCAGCGAGCCTGCATGCACCCTGTTGCATGCGTCTCGTCCCCCTGCCTTCAGAGCAGTCTGCCCCGATGCCCCGCTCACCCTTCTCTGGAGGGAAAGGCAATAATCAGCTTTGCTGCCTCTAAAACCAGCTGGGGGCCCGGCACGCAGCCGGGCAGGGAAGGACAGGGCTCTGAGCCCCATCCCCTGGAGCACAGTGCCTTGCCATGACAGCACGATGTCTCTTGTCCCTCCAGGTCATGTCCCTAGACTACCTGAAGGAAAAAGCAAGAGAAGCAGCAGCACCAGCGTGTTTTGCTACCTTGCTGTCAGCACGCATCTAGGGGAGGCAGAAAGCCTCTTGGTCATCCAAGGCCATGGTCTTTTGGCTAACCAAGGTAGTGGCTCCACTGAGAAGTCACTGAGTATCTTGGACATTGTGGGATCATAATGTTATTGCCTGCTGGCTTCAGGGGGCCTGAAGAGGCCAAGCGCCCTTTTCTACATTCTCTGTTTGCAGCGGATTAGCCTCCCTGCAAGCTGTCCTGTCGCAGGGCTCCTCTTGGAGGTGGACGTCGATGGGATGGTGCCATGTCCCATAGAGCAGCCAAATGTCCTCCTGCCAAGAGAGCCCTGCAAACTCTCCTGGCTCTGTTAGCATGGAGTTGGGAGACAGCAGTGAGTCAGAGCCCGGTGTTGTAATGCGTATAAGAGCAGGGACGGTCATAAGCTAGAGCGCAGGGCCCGCCTGGGCCTTTTGCAATCCCCTGGGGAAAGGCGAAAGCCATGTTTCCATCCTTTAATTAAAGGCAGTGCAGAGACCTGGGATCTCTACGGGAACACAGAGGTTGGCCCCGTCTGGGCTGGAGCATCCCCACTGTCTCTCAGAGATGCTTTTTGTACCCGTGGGACACGGTGCCACGGGCATCAGAGACAGAAGATGAAACAGCCAGGATGTCATCTCTGCCGGCCTCGTGTCCCGCATCCACAGCCTGACCTAGAAACACGTCTCGTGCCGGAGCGCAGCGATGCTGCAGGCTCATCCCTCTGTTTTTCCAGCGCAGCTGAGTGACAGTCGCCCCTCCCCTGCCTCTCCAATGAGCATAATGAGAATCTCCTCCGAGGAGCAGCTTGCTGCGATGAAATAATCGCCTGAGCAGCAGGATCTTCGGCAGGGATTAAGCAGAACAGCTACTTGCTGAGCTGGGGAAACGGCCGGCGAGGGGGGAAAACTCCACTCTCGCCATCCACCAGAGCCACAGCCATGAGGCGCGGGCACAGCCTGGAAACTTCCGTCCCACTGCCGGGGGCACGGCTCTACAGTCCCTCCAACTCCTCCTCCTCCCGCTGAGCCGTTCCCCAGCCCGGCGGGCGGGAGGGGTGGAGGAGAGGTGAAGCAGCAGCTGCCTTTTACAGGCAACAGTTTTTTTTTGTGGCGGTGGTGTTTCCTTTTGGACCGCTGAGGCAGAAAATGCCGAGCGGCGGCAGCCTCCCAGCGCCTCACACGCACGGGCGGGCACCCGGCGGGGTGGAAGGCTCCGTGTGGGTTTCCTAGGGATTTAATCGTTTTGTTTTGTTTTCCTTCCCCTCTCTGCTTTCTGTGGGATCTCGGCACGACCCTCCCCTGAGGATTCCTCCTTTTCTGCCTCAAATCTCCCACATCCCATTTTTAAACCGTTCCTCTCTCTCCAAGTATTCTTGAAACGTGGGAACCGAGCCCGAAGGAACATCCCTTTTTTGAGGGAGACGCGTTAAAGCCAAGTTATGCTTTATTTTAGGAGCTGTGCTTAGTGCTTTTTTTTTTTTCTTTTTTTTTCCTTTGGGATGACCCAGCGGCCACCAGGCCCAGCCTGGCTGTGGTACAGGGAGAGGGCAGAGGGCTGCAATCCCACTCAGCCATGCCACGAGCACGAGGGAAATGCTGTCCTCATGGCTCTTCCCCGAACCCCACTGTGTCCACCCCATTGAGATGAAGGACGCCGAATCAGAGGAGAAAAGTCCTCCGCCACTGCTTTGCAAATGGGGACAATTTCGGGGCAGAACACGGCACCCCGTGTCCTTAGGGCCCCTCAGGACCCCTCAGCCAGCTGCCCCCCGTTCCGCTCCACGAATCCGTGCAGAGCGCGCTCCGGGCTTTCAAACTCACTCTGTTTTAGACAGGCAAACGCTTCAGCCAATAAGAGGCCGCAAAGCGTCAACACTGCGTTCGCTCTACTTCATCAGCCAATCCACGTCGTGCAAACGCTATATCCCGCCCTCCGAGGACAGAGCTCCGCCGTCTGTTGGCGGCCATCTTGAGTGTGGCAGAGTCGCTGCTCCGTCCCAGGGGGCTTTTTTTCATTTCTTCATCCTTTTTTTCGCGCCGTCCGTACCGGGGATCGTTCAGTCGCGTCACCGGCGTACCCGAGGGGCTTTTGTTGGCAGCGGAGCGGCTCCCGAGGAGCGGTGGAACCGTGTAATAGCTCCACGAAGGGCTCCCGGCGCCATCTTGAGTGTGGCAAAACTCCCTCACTCGGTGCGCCGGTGCACCCCGTTATCCCGAACGGGACGCCTGAGTGGGGGGGAGTGGGGGGGGTAAGCGCGGGGCCACGGTACTCGCAGCCCCGTGTAACGGCGGGGAGAATGCGGGAAAGCCCCCAGCGCGAGCCGAGCCCCGGGCCCGCCGAAGACGCGCGAACGCGTGAGGGGAGAGCGAGGGTGAGGCGGTGTTTTGTTGTTTGGTACAAAAATCAGCGAATCGCCGGGAATCCCAAATTTCTGCGTCATCCCGGGGGGCAGCTCTGCCCCCACCCCGCCGGCGGTTGTTGTGGCCGAGGTGGCGGCGGCGGAGCCGCGCGGTGATACCGCGGGCTGAAAGAGTCCCGCAGAGCCGTGCGAGGGCGGCGTGTGTCCGGGGGGCCGCGCCGCTTCACCCGCAGTACGGCTCTTATTATTATTTTTAACTCCTATTATTTTTTTCCGCCATGCGGGCGGCGCTGCGGCGGGAGATGGAAGCTGAGAGCCGAGGGGGGAGAAGGGGGGAGACCGCTCCCTCCTCTCCGCCTCACACGGCGCGGGGCGGGGCGGGGCGGGGAGGAGGTGGCGGGGGTGGAGGCAGCGCGAAGGGGCGGGGAAGGGGCGGAGCGTGGCCGCACTCCGCGCCTCGCCCACGCTGAGGCCGGGCGCGAACTCATCACCGCAGTGGCGGTGGGCGCCTGCCGCTTTAAGCGGCCGTGCCCATTGTTTGAGCCGCGGCCAATGGGAGCGGGCGGCCGCGGCGCGCGCGGCCAATGGGAGCGGCGCGGGGCAGCGCGCGCGCCGCCCCCGGCTCTATAAGAGGGGCCGTGGCGCCGCGTGAGTCCCCACTGGCTCGCGCAAAGCCATCTTGGCATTGTTCTGCCTGCGCCGCCGCCCGCGCCGCCACAGCCCCGCGCCCCGCACGCCCCCGCCATGTCCGACACGGCCGTGGACACCAGCGCCGAGATCTGCGCCAAGGTGAGCCCCGCTGCGCGCCTCGCCTTGCGCGGCTCTTTTCCGCTTTGCTTTTATTTTTACCTTTTTTTCTTTTTTATTTTTTTCCTCCCCCCCGCACAAACGTGCCATTCTCATTTATGCGTTTTTAATTTTTTTTTTTTTAATTTCAGCTTTTTTTTTTTTTTTTTTTTTAAATTATTTCCTCTCCGCCCCCGCTCTTTGCGCTCCGCGATTCGGCGCGGATCTTCCGTCGCCGCCGCCGCTGTGTGCTGCCGCGCGGAGCTGCCCGCGCCGCGTTCCTTTGTCTCCCGCGTGCGGGAAACGTGCTCGGGCCCCGCGCCGCGTTGCTCCGCGCCGGGGCCGTCCCGCGCCGGGGGGTCGGGAAGGGGGGCGGGGGGGGCGCGCAGCGCTCGATTCGTTCTGTTGGCAGCGGGGACTGACAGCGCCGGCAAACTTGAGGATGTTCGTCGGGAGATTTGGTTTTTTGTTTTTTTTTTTTTTTTGGGTGGGAGATGATAGACTGAGTGGCGTGGATCTCTCTAGGATGGGGAGAAGGGGTGGACGCTGCTTGTGGAGTTGGTCCGATAAAACGAGCCGGGCGGGCGGGGTGTTCCGCCAGCGGTGCGTGTGGATGGAGACAGCCGGGGCTGCGGGGAGCGCTTGGGAGTACGGAGGTGTTCTTAGCCCCGGGCCTGGGGGAGCCCCGGGGTTGCGGAGAGGCGCTCCCGCGGGGCCCCGCCACGATCCCGGCGCCCGCCTTTGTCTGCGGGCGTCCCCGGGGGCACGGCGGACCCGGGCTGTGGTTCCCACCGGGCAGCGTGCCGCGGTCCGCGCCGCCGTTGTGCCGAGGGGAAGTTGCGGGGGGATTCTGGTGCGTGCCTGGGAAGGCGGAGGGCGATGGTTTGGCCGTTCCCCGGCCGGTACCGGTCACCGGGTCGTGGCCGCTCCCGGGGGAGAGTGGGGCTGGAAGCGAGGAAGGGGGAAAAACATCTCAAAGGGAGTTGTGCTTTTTTTTTTTTTTTTTTTTTTTTTTTTTTTTTGTTGTTGTTAAAGCCCCGCGTTGGACGGATTTCGATTTCACTTCTGTTTCCCGCTCGTAGCCGCACGCCTCCCCCGCTCTGCCCCCGCCGCTGCTCGTTACATCGGGCCGAGGCGGGTCGGGAACCCCCACCTACTGTGGGGCCGAGTTCGCCGTTAACCTTCCCCTGCCCTTTACCGGCGCGGGGGCTGCGTCCGCTCCGGCGCGTTCTCCAGGGGCGCAGCGGCAAGGTGACCCCCCCCCCCTCCTTCCGCTGCCGGCCCGTAGATACTCGGCGTCCGGCGGCTGCTCTCTCCAGGAGGGCGGGCAGGGGGGTCCCGCCCTGCCCGGGCGGCGGCTCCGCGCCGAGCGCCGCCCCCGGCCGCCGCCGTGCCGCGGGGCGCCCACCACGTGCGGCCCTGCCCGCGCTGCCCGCTGGGAGCTGAAGTCCGCCCGGGACTACATTTCCCAGAGTGCTTTGGGGCGCTGAGCCGGCGCGTTGGCGGGCGGCCAATGAGAGGACGCGGAGAGTGGCGCGCGGTTTGAAAGGCGGCGGGGCGCGTGGCGGGAACGGCGCCCCCTGCCGGCGGGAGGCGGAGGCCGCAGGGTTCCCGCGGGCTGTGAACCGCGGTCCGCAGGGCCGGAGGTAACGCTCAGCGAGCAGCCGGTGTATGACTACACGGCATCGCTATTCTCTGGACAAACAGCTCTGCCACACCTATAATTAGAGGCTCTGTTACGGCTGGAGCAGGGCCGGTGTGCTGGGCTCTGTGTGCACTGTGCTGTTTGTGTTGGACTGGGCCCGGGGAACGGGAAAAGCCACGGCGTGTTATGCAGCTATTCGGCCAGCATGGGCATCCTGGCCTGGCACCCTGTGGGCATGCAGCTGGGAAGGGGCAGGGCTGCGGGACCAAAGAGGAATCAGTCCCCTGCAGAGGTGTTTATCCCATAGCGAGGTGTGGTCACTGCGCTGTGCCATGTCTGGCTTTAGAAGTGTTGTGTCACTCTTGTGTTGGAGTACCTGATAGGTATTGATGACTATAGGATGAGGTCAGCTGGCTGTGATCAACCTCCAGGAGCAGGAGAATGGAGGTTGAAGGTCCACGGTGGGGCTGGGCTGCGCAGAGGAGGCAGCTTGGGCTTTGCGTTGTGATCAGAGGCAGCTGAAGGCTGTTCCTTGGTGATTCCAGCTGTTGGGCTGCTGACGCTGGGTGAGGTTCTGTCCACAGCTCTGGTTAAGTGCAGAGCTGGCTTCAGAAGCACAAAGTCTGGTGGGTGAGGGGTGCCCCTACCTGCAGTGTCCCCTCTATTCTATCCTCACGCTCTGGTAAACAGCTCACTGGGCTACAACCCCAGGTGGTGTGAGCCCCTCCGGAGCGCCGTGTTCACAGCCGGCAGCGTTCCCACACGGAAGTGACAGCAGTTGGTGAAAGTGCCCGTGGCTCTGGGGAGGCTGCAGGGAGACCTCATCCCTCCCACTGCCCTGTGCAGCGAGCAGGAGGCTGCCGGCACCTTCAGCTCCTGGGGAAGGGCCTCTCTGCTTCCCTTGGCTGGGTAGTGCCTGTGCTGAAGGATCTCGCTTTGGCTGATGGAGGAACAGAAGGGGAGGAGGATGCGTGCAGAGGATGCCAGTGTTAAATCCAAGTGTTCTTTATGCGGGAACATAAAGTTGGATCCTCGCAGCCTGTTTGCCAAGCGACTTGGCATGACGGTTTGACAGTGATCAATAGCAAAGGCACACCAGCTCTTGCTCTGCTCGTGGTGGAGGCTTGAACCAAAGTCACCAGGGACGGCTCTGGAGTGATACAAAAATAGGCTTGCTTCCCCCGCCCCATCCTGTTACACTGAGTGCTGTGAGATGGATCCTGGAGCCCTCCTCTCCGACAAAGCCCAGGCACATAATGTGTGCTGAGCGATGTTCCCCAGGCAGGGCAGAGAGCACAGCCTCTGCTAATGAGTCTCTGGGATTTGTTCCTGCTGTGAAAGCACTGAGCAGCCGTGGAGGCTTGCAGCCCTGGGGCGCTGGAGCTTGCATTCGGTGGGGTTGCTGGCTTTTTGTGGCATGGCAGAAGCTTGCATGGACTTTGCTGGGATGGGGAATCTGCCAGCACTGCTGTTGTTGAGTGCATGCAGGCAACCAGCCCGCGTGTTTGGGAGCTTGGAGGTGAAATGCAGCGGTCTCTTCTTAGACGGGTGTGCTCTGGGGATCTGAGCTCGGATTGAAATTCACTCCCACTCTCACGGCATTGCCAAGGAGGAGCCAGAATGTGGCAACCGAATCACAGGGCAAATTGGTGTGAAGACAATCAAGTTCCTGGGTGCTCTTGGACTGCATCTTTCACACCTGATCTGCAGCTTTTCTGGCCCAGCATCTGGATTTGGGATGACTCTGCTTTTCTGCTCCTTCCAGGATCTAAAAGAGAAGAAGGAAGTTGTTGAAGAAACAGAAAATGGCAGAGATGCGCCAGCCAACGGCAATGCTGTGAGTATGGCTGGATCTGCAGGGGGTGGCAGCCCTCGCTTCAGTAACTTTTTGTTTTCCTTCCCCTTCTTGCTTTTGCTACAAGCTTGTCCTAGTGTGAGAGGGGATCGATCCTCCGAAGGCTGCCCCTGTGCTGTGCAGAGCCTTTGGAACTTGAGTTGAACAGAGTCTTCGTCTGCAGCAGTTGCTCTGTGTGCAGAAAGGAAGGTTGGGGCTTGGATGTCTTGATCCTTTTCCCAAAAGCCATGTTGGATTGTATCCATTGCTTCCTCCTTTCTAGGCACTAGAGGAGGGGAAAAAACGATTCTGGTATTTACACTGTAGCAATCAGTTGAATGGGGCAACACATTGCATACAAGTAAACGGATTGGTTTCCTATTTGTAATGTGCTATGGGAAACTCACTCTGCTCATTTCAATGTGTCCCGAGAGCCTCTGCAGACTTTGTCTTGGCCTCAAAGCTGCAGCCTCGAGTTACTACAGACCTGATCCTTCATGCCCGGGCTGCCTGCGTCGTGTGGGGGCAGGCAGGAAGCGAGGCGCGCGCCTGGGGCTCCTGTGGGCTGGTGCTGTGCTTTAGGAAGGAAAGGTGGGGATGCGTGCTTCTGCTGAACATCTCTTCCCCCTTCTCCCTTTCCCAGTGCGTTTTCTAAGTGATGTTTTGTCTTGCCAAGGAGAACGAGGAAAATGGAGAGCAAGAGGCTGATAACGAAGTAGATGAAGAGGAAGAGGAAGGTGGTGAGGAAGAAGACGAGGAGGAAGAGGGTGATGGTAACTTTCCTTGTTCCTCCCGCCCCAGCCCTTCAGCCAGACCCCGGGGAGCCACAGGAGCTGAGAGCAGCATCTCCTCCTTGTGGCAGCAGTGGGGCGGCTCTTGTCAGCTGAAGGCTGCCAGCTCCAGGGAGTGAAGTCAGCCTTGAATCCCTTCCAGCAGGTTGAGGGCAGATTCCTTCCTCCTTATTCCAGCCAGACAGCACCGTGCCACTGCTGCGCTCCATAAGCGCATTAGCCCTTCTGTGTGAGGAGTAAAACCTGCCCTTGACTCTTGTGATCACAGCGGCTGTCACAAACGTGAGTGGGACAGGAGGCAGGCGGCCGGGCAGGCGTCGCCTTGCAGCACACAGCACAGCCCACCGCCCTCACTGAGCACCGTGGGGACCCACGCAGTGCCCTCACCCAGCTGAGTGCTGTGGAAGCAGCAGAGGAACCTGTGGCTCTCTTCACTCCTCCCGCAGTGGCGGCAGGCTCTGATCTGACCCTTCCTGGTCCCCAGTCCTGGGTTTTCCTGCCCTCTCCCCCTTCCTGGAAATGGGTTTTGGCAGCAGTGACCAGGAATCCAGCAGTGCCTTGTCCACTCACATCTCACTCTCCCCACTTAGTATTTTTTTTCCCCCCCCAAGATCTGCTTGGATGAATAACATTGTTTATTTTTATCACCTATTAAGGCTGGGAGGAAACCATTCTTGTTACGCTGGAATGAGCTTGAGGCCCTTGATGAGTTGTTACTGGGTTAATCCCCTGTGAATTTTTGGTTAAGTGCTGACCTACTAACCTGTTAGTTTGGGGAGAGAGAACTGGGGCAGATGGGGCTGGAAATGTAATAAATGCTATGCCAGCATCTCTTTGGGCAGAACATAAATGGGAAGCCTCTGTCAGAGTAGCGCTCTGTGCTCAGCTTCTTGCTGTCCCCTGTGCCCACAGGGAGCTGGCTTACTAGAGAAATGGAAAGGTGACACTGCTCACACCCAAAATCTTTATCCTTGAGGACAGATCACTGTGATCTTGACCCATCTACATCCAGCCCCACTGTTCTGTGGGAAAATCTTTTATCTTTTCTGTGTTCCCTGGGGCCAGGAAAGGGATGTGTGTGCAACACACGTGCGGGGTGGAAGTGTTGCTTGGATACTGCTGTGATGAGCTGCAGTCCCACAGTGCTGGCCCTGCTCTCCCAGATCACAGAGACTTGGTGTGCTCCTGTTGTGCCAGTGCCTTGCCAGGATCCCATGCACGCTCTGTCCTTCCCATCCCACTGCCCTCAGGTGATCCCTGCCCGAAGCTGCACCTGAGAAGCTGAAAGCTGTGGGAGGCAGATGTAATGGCAGTGAGCACAGCTTGTATCAGCATTTTTCCACCACTTCTGGGCAAACTGCAGCCCAGATTTTTGACAGCAGAGGGGAGCTTGAGGGTATACTTTTTTTCCTCACCCTTCTCGTCCCATCTCATTATTTGCTTTGCTTAAAGCTGCTCAAAGAACTAAAAATGCTCCCAATCAGCTTGGTGCTGTCACCTGACCCGCTGCGGGTGCTGGCTGCAGGGTGCTGATCCATCACTGGGAGCTAATCTGGGCCCTTCCCACAGCATGGGCCGTGCGGTGGCTGAGCATATGCTGAGCAGAGGAGAGGGGAAAGGAGGATGGGCTGACCTTAATCCCCCCCAGCTGCCTGTACGTGTGGCTCGTGCGGCGGTTTAAAGCCAGCTTACTGGCCTTAACGCTGAAAGTTTTAGTAGGGTCTCACATTATGCAAGAGACTTGAAGGCAGTCGAGTGGTGGCTCTTCTTCCAGGGCCTCTGGTCTCACCTCTGATGCCCCAAAGCCACCAAACATGATGGCTGTTGCTCTGATCCACTGGCCTACTTGAGCTCAAAGTGGGTCAAAGCCCAGAGCTCTGCTCATCCTCTCCCGAGCTGCAGATAAGGTGGTAGCATTTGTTTGCCGTTCTGATAATTAGAAAGTGTTCTGACTCAGAACTAATACGTTCTGGCTCTCTAAACTCATTAAAGATGGACTAATAGCTGCAAAGGGAAGCAGAAGTAATGTGGAACACTTCAGCGGAGCAGCCACTAGGAAGAGTTTCCTTTTTCTGGACTTTTTTTTTCTTGCTCTGTGCTCTTGGTGCTCGAGCACGGTGTGGATTTTGTGCTCCTGCTGTCTGAGGTATCACAGCATGAGCCAGGCTGGGTGCTGCCAGTGCCCTTTCCCTTCTGCCTGTGGGTCAGGCTGGCTGGGAGCTGCCCCAAAACTCCCGTTTCCCTGGGTGCCAGCTGAGGAGAAGCGATGTCAGGTGTTGAGAGGAGCTCACCTTCCTCTTCTGTTGTGTAGGGGAGGAAGAGGACGGTGATGAAGATGACGAAGCTGAGGGAGCCACAGGGAAACGGGCAGCTGAGGATGACGAGGTATGCGCACAGCTCGGCCCCCGAGGGCTTCCTGTGTCTGAGGGCTTGGGGGCAGCGGGGCACATGGGGCTGGGCTCTGGGACCCCAGTCCTGCCCATACACTTCCATCGTCTCAGAGCAGTGTCCCTGTGGGATGTGGCCCAGTTCCGTTTACTCACTGCCCTGGTTGGTTAGCAAGGTGTCTGCACCTGCTGTGCTCATCCCAGGCTGGGGTCCTGGCGGTGGGATGAGTCAGGGGTGCTCCTGTCTCTGAGCAGGCAGCTAGAGGCTTTGGGAAATGTCCACCTTGTTCCCTTATCCCTGCAGGAGCAGAGGGACTTTAAGCCTACATCTGCCCACCGCGGTGCCGTCCCCTTTCCCTAACATTTTGCTTTCCCTTCAGGACGACGACGTCGATCCCAAGAAGCAGAAAACCGATGAAGACGACTAGGCAGCAAATTATAATTATTTTTTTTTAAATAAGGAGGAAAAACAAACCAACAAAAAAGGCCAGCGCGTCCTCTTCACCCCTGGGACCCCCTGCCCCCCCCCCCTTCCCTTTCTCCCGTCGCAGCCCTCCCCACACACAGCCCTTCCTCCCCCCTCGCCGTGGTCATCCTCACCAAGTAGAGTGAACCCCATCCCGGCCCCCCGGCGCGGCGCTGCCACTCAATGAGCATAGAAACGATTCGCCCGATCGCGGGGAGAAAAACCCCCCTTCCCACAGACCCCATTTCCCCCCCCCCCCTCCCCGAGCACCAAAACTTCAAGGCCCTGCTTTCTTTCTTAAAAGTACTTTAAAGGAGAATTTGTTTGTATTTTTTATTTACATTTTATATTTTTGTACATATTGTTAGGAGGTCCGCCATTTTTAAGTGATCTCGGATTGACCAAAAGGGGGGCTTTGAAGTGTATATCTCTTGTTACCTATCTCTGACTTTACTTGTGGTGTGACCAGGCCCAAACCATTATCTCAAAGGAGAATAAAAGAAAAAAAAACTTGTAAAAAAAAAAAAAAAAAAAGACAAAAAATGCAAAAAAAAAAAAAAAGAAAAAAAAGAAAAAAATTACAATCTTATTCTGAGCATTCCAGTAACTTTTTTTTGTGTATGTACTTTAGCTGTACCATAGATTGTGGTTTGTATGAGGTGGCAAGGCCAAAGATAAAAAGGTTTTTCTTTTTTTTTTTTTTTTTCTGTCCACAAAGTTGCTGTTTATTTTTATTTTTTTCTTTTATTTTGGCCTGTTTGATGTATGTGTGAAATGATGTTGTCCAACAATAAACCGGAATTTTATTTTGCTGAGTTGTCCTAACACGGCTGCCTCCCAACTGCTGCTTTTTGTTTTTTGTTTTCATTTGTGTTACTCCTTTCGTTTTCTTTTTCTCCCTTTTCGTTCTGTCCTTTAGTTCTTTGCTTTGGAGCGGGGCTGGGGAGAGCGTGAGAGAGGAGAGAGGTGGGGAGGGGGGCTGTGAGTCGAGGTTGGCTGTAGCAGAGCGCTGTTCTTGGGGCAGGGAGAAGGTGGAGTGGGTTCCCAGCTGGGCTGCTGCCTTCTGGGTGGGGATGGCTGGATGTTGTGCACGGTGGTGCTGCTGTGGATGGAGAAAACACTTGAACAGCTCGTGATCTGCTCTGGCTGCCTCGTAGTTCTGTGGCAGTGCTTCATCCTTCCTAGGGGGAGCGGGGGGGGGCTGCATGGAGGGGGGCTGGTGGCTGGCCTCGCATCTGAGGGATGCAGTGCTGACGGTAGGAGGTGGTGCATGGGCTGTGTGACTGCTGTAACCCAACTGAACCCCAAGTGCTCTAGCCTGTGCCTCTTGCTTTGCCCCTAACCTGACTGACTACTGCCTCCTCCAGGCTGCTGGAGCTGAGCTGTGCCTCTGGGGATTTCTCATCCTCAGCTGGGTGAGTGAGTCTGCTTCCCCTGCTGGGCCGCTTTGGCCCTGGGTTCAGCACTGAGATGCTCGTTTTCATTCTTAAAAAACAGCCCTAAGAACTGCATTGAGTCTGCGGTGGAGCCCAGGAGCGGCCTGGCTGCTCACTCTGTGTTTACATCAGTGCCAAATAAGCTCAGTCTCCTCCCTTAGCACTAACGATGGTGATTAACCGTGCTGTTGGCACAGCAGGTTTAGCACCGTGACTCTCAGACCGCGTCCCGCTGCATGCAGCCTGCCTGGGTGTGGGGTGCAGGGCTGTGCCGTGTCCCACAAGGGCTGTGGCAGCGCAGGAGCAGCGGCTGCGTGTCACTGGGCGATGCGCTGTGCAGCCCTGCCCTGTGCGTGCTCAGAGCGGGCGCCGGCTGCTTTGCAAAGCAAATTATTCAAACGGTGCCTGCAGCAGAGGAGCTGCTGGGAGCAGGATCCACATGGCCGTGGTGGTGCTGCAGCCCTGCTCTGCCCCCAGAAGCTGAGAATGAGCCCAGCCCGGGGCAGTAATGGTGCAGACCCACGGGCCTGCTGTACTTCCACCTTTGCTCCTAGCACAGGTGCAGGGTGAGGCTTCAGGTCCTGCAGGGAGCCCATGCGTTTCTGCCCTCGGCCCTGCAGTCGCGGCTGCGGCTGGCGGTCCCCATCCTCGGAGCCCGTTGGGCAGCACTGCTCCAGCTCCAGGCTGAGACCGGCCACAGCTCAGTGCGTGGTCATGGCAGGGAGACCCAGCTGCTTGACTGCAGCCAATCCTCGCTCACCTGCGCAGCCCAGCAGCCAATCGCACGCTGCCACCTGTCCTGCCTGTATCTATTGCCTCCAGCGTTCCTTCCACCAATGCCAATCGAGCAGCACCCAGCTCCGGCCAATCCCAGGCTGTTGCCTGCTGTGGCCCAACCAACCGCGTGCCACCACCTGTCCTTGCCTCCCATAGCAGCTGCCCACCAATCACGGGGGCTGCTGGCTGCTCCCAGCCAATCCGGTGCCATCATCAGTCAGCAGCCCCAGCCAATCAGGGCAGCCCTGCCCCACTGTGGGGTATAAAGCTGGAGGGCTCAGAGTGCCCTCAGTGGTGCGGCTGTTGCAGGGGTTGAGTTGTCAGTCCTGGCTGAAGGTGCTTCTGAGGTTGGCTTGGGGTGGGCTGTGTGACAAGCTGACCCGCACAGCTCCATCTGGGCCTCATCTCCTGTGCTCACAATGCTCAGAGGAAACAAACCCAGGGTCCCAGCGTGCAAGGAGCAACGTGAGCCCTGCTGGATGTGGAGCGATCACAGGGTGCTGAAGACCGCACAGCTGGGGACGTGAGGATCGCTGCGTGTTGCCTGCTGTGAGCCTGTGAGGATGGCAGGGCTGTGGGGTGACTGACTGCACCACGGGCGGTGCTGCCATGGACTCTGTGAGCACAAAGTCTGCAGGTTGGCCAGGTGGGACCTGCACCCTTCAGGGCCATCCCCAGCTGTGCCCATTGCAGGTCAGAGCCTGCTCCGTCTGCTCCTCCTGGGTGCCACCGTTCCGCCTCATCCAGACCTTCTGACCTCCTCTTGCTGCATCTTGAGAACCTCTGTGGAGCACCCGGGGGTTTGGCACAGAGCCCGTGGGATTGCAGAGCTTGGGCTGGATGGATGTGGGCTGAGGTCTGGTGCTGTCTGTGTCCGGGGCCAATGCATTACAGGCATCTGCTCTGGCTCGGATGAATGGGGCAGACTCCAGCATGACTTGCTCAAGGTCACCAAACCAGGCAGGGGTTTTGGGGGTGTTGCTGGCACACATCAACATGCAGGGCTGTTCCTTCATGTTGCCTGGCCTGAGTGTGAGCTGTGCCTGTAAAGCAGCCCCTTGGAGGGGGCTGAAGTCTGGGGCTGTCTTTGGTCCTGGTCCATCCCAATTAGCAAAGATGTACCTTGAAAATGGCGTACAGGCAGGAGAGCCCAGCCCATGCTGAAGAGCCAGCAGGGCGGGTCTGGTCCCTGTCTCATCCTTGTGCCCTTCTGAGTGTGACAACCTTTCTCCTGCCCCCACTGTGGCCTCTTCCTGCCTGGCCACGATCCTTCAGCAACCCAGCAAGATGTGTTCCCCTGATGCTCCCCCCCCCCGGTGCCCATAGCTGCTCCCCTGTGCTCAGCTGGACCTGAGCTCATCCTCTCACACGTACAGGGAGTGCTGCGGCTCCCTGGGCTCTGTGTGCCCCCAGGAGAGTCATGGCCCCATTCCATGAGGCAAAGAGGTGGGCAGGGTGATGCCCTCATGCCCTAAACAAGTGAGCTGGGTGCAGGGCTGGAGCATGTCCCTGAGGAGGACAACCCACAGCATGTGCTACCCCTGGAGAACCAAACCCTGCTGCAAATCCCCCTGTAGCCCCACGATGGGGGACAGCCGCTGTCCCAAGGCTGCTGTGCCGATGCCTGATGGGCTGCGATGGGCTCTGCTTCCATCCTGTCCAGCACGAGGGCAGAGTGTGGGGCACGTCCCTCCCCGGGGTGACCCATGGCCTACCCGGTGTGGATGGCAGTCTCTCTGCTGTCTGTCCCAGGCTCCTGACCGCAGTGCCACCCCAGTGCACGGTGAGGTACAGCCCTCGGCCACCAGCACTGTGTGAACATCGCACAGTCTGGGGAAATGCTGTTGTGTTTATTGCAGTGTTGCAGCACCATCTAGTGCTGCTGCCCGGGGAAGCCGGACACCCTGGAGCTCCCACGGAAGTTACTGCAGCACCGTGGGGACAGGGCATGCTGGACGGTGTCCCTTGGGTCACGCTGGGGCTGTGCTGCTGAGGATGACACAGTGGGAATCCGGGGATGTGGGCAGCTCTGTGCCAATGAGCTGAGGACCGGGACGGGTGAGTGCTTGGTATGGCCACGTCCTGCTGATGGAAGCACCAGAACCACAGGCTTTTTCTGCTTAAATCCCACACCAGGCATCTTTAGCACCCTATGGGGTGTCTGCCAGCCAGGAGGGGACTTGGTGCCACTGGATGCCCCTGCTCTGCGCTTGGAGACCCCTGCAAGGGTGCTGGGATGCACAAGGGGTGCAGACATCCCCAGTGCCTGGGCAGAATCTTGCACTCTGCCCATGTGAGTGCTGAGCCCCAACACGGGTTGCGCCCAAGTCCTACCTGACCTCCAGCAGTTGGAGGCTTCCTTCAGGTGGAGTTTGGGCACGCTGGGTTGAAAGCAAGGTCTTTGGCTGCTGAACTGCATCAAGTCACTTGACAGCCCCATGCCCAAACGATACAGAGCGTTGCTGGCTCTTCCCACAGACCACTCAGGAGCTGGATTTCACTGCCTTGAAAGAAGACAGAGCGACCCAAAAGCCTGTGCCAGCTGCCACAGAGGGTAAGAGTAGCAAAGCAAGCACTGAGCGTAACACGGCCCTGGGCTGTTTGTGTGCCTTTTGTTCACCCATAACTCTCTGAATCAGACAATTAACCGCATCAGGGAGGCTCTGCTTGCCCATCCGTGCGTTATTGGGCAGGGCAGCTCTGCGGCAGAATGCCAGGAGCTGAAAGCCCTGAGGCAGCAGCTGGGCAGGCGGAACGCGTAGGGAAGGAGCCGGCCCCTCGCTCCGAACGCCTGTGTGCGGCGTGGGGAAGAGATCCCGACGAACAGCGGATCTGTGGGCAATTAACGGGCCGTAAGCCATACCCGTGCCTTTGTGGGTGCGACGACCCCAAAACCGAGCTGCCTGCAGCCCGGAGCCCGCCGTGCGTCGCCCTCCTCCCGCTGCCTTCGCCCCGCAGCCCTGCCACGTGGGGAGCCTCCTTTCCGGCACGTTCCCTGCCCCGCGGCACCCACAGCAACAACCGCCGTGTGCGTGCCGGAGGCCGGAAGGCTCTCGCCTCCTCCACGGGAGCTTTGGCAGCCAAACCAACCCCAGCTGCGAACAATGAGCCGAGGAAAGCCGGCGCCGGCGGCTGGCATTGCCCGCCTGGCGGCGGCTGCTGCTGCTGAACCCGGCCGGTTCCCCCTCCAGGTTGGATGCTGATGGCTGCAGACAGCGCTGGGATGCTCGGGCTGCAGCTGGGTTTGAGCTGCGGAAGGGCTCTGTGTGTGCGGTGAGGGGCTGCTCCTTGGATCCTGACCCCCCCCCCCCAAGGTGCCCCCACAGCTGTGCAGCCACTCTCAAGCGTGGGTGCATCCTTACCCGCAGGTGCTGGAGTTTCCAAGTGGGAGCTTTGTTTGAGATACAGAGGAGGAAGCGCTGTCACTTTCCATCACTTTCCCTTCACACAGGGGTCACCGGGCAGCGGTGATGTGAGCAACGGTTGTGCTTGGGGTGTCCCCACAGGTAAGGACAGCATCACGATGCTCTGATGGCATCAGCTGCCCTGAGCTGGGGAGGACAAAGGACATCAGTTGCCCACGCTCTGGGTTGCAGCTCACAGCATGATGGCCAAAACCCATCCCAGCAGCTCAGCGGATGCCCTCCGGTCTGTGGGCCTCTCCGTGCCTATTCCAGAGCTCTGCTCTGCTCCCTTCCAATCCCACGTCTCCCTCTGCAGCCAATTTGAGGTCCCAGGAACGGGCAGAGGGGAGGGAGGCACTGGGAAGGAGGGATGGGCTGGTGGCAGGGCAGCAGCAGCCGCGAGCTGCTTCCCACGGAGCCACTGGAGGGCGGCAGTGCTGCAGCACTGGATGACAGCAGGATGGCACTCGGAGGAACGCGCTCACAACCTTTCACTAACGCGTTTTTATTATTTTGAGCCCTTTTGCCTCTCCTCTTCGGCAGCGGGATGTCACCCCTCAGGGAGGCGTCACGAGAGCTGCTACGTACCAGCAATAATGCTCTTCTCATAGCGATTGCTGACCCCACTTCAACTCAGGCAGGAGAAGAACTGGGCTTTTACCTCCCACCCACAGGCTGAATTTGGGATCGAGTCCCTGCATCTCTCCTGCAAATCTCAAGCCTGAGCACAGGCTGGGCCGAGCAAGGCATCGACTGATCACAAAGTGGTGTCTGTCAGCACAGGCTGCAGATGAACTCTGCCCACCAGTCAGAACTGCAGAGCCCCGTTCTGCTGCTGGTGAGTGGTCGCAGCGTGTGCTGCCAGGCACTGCTGTAACAGAAAGAACACAGAATCAGCGCCGCTTCCCTGCTTTGGACGGTAGGAATGTTTTAATTGAGAAATTTGTTTTAATTACATTAGGTAATATCACAGTCTATTTTACAAGTTCAGGGTTAGAGGAAGCGTGGACCAGTTACACAGAAATCCAGTGAAAGGAGAAAAACCTACAACATGAGAAAATGAAAAGGTGAACTTAATCCCCTCAAAAAGGAAACGCACTGAGTGTGGTGTGAGTGGAATGGGAAGTTTTCTAACAGGATCCATAGAAGTACAAAGGAGGAAACTAACATAATTTACAGTATTGGTTCTGCATGACCACCGTTGGCCCATTTTCAGAGACAGCCTCTGTTCCCCAACGCAGCGCTGAGCAGATGGAGCTGTCTCTGAGGGTTTGGTCGGGTCTGGTCAGAGAAGAAAGCAAAACAACCGATGGGCAAAGGTCACAACCCACGCAGAGGTGGTTCCCAGGGTCACCGCCTACAGGAGTGTCTTCCACTGGATAGTCAGGAGGTTCTGCACCAAGAACTGCATGGAGGAAAACTAAAACAGCTCCAAAAAGCCCCATCTCAAACGTAGAAAAGTCTGACTCTGGAAGTGCTTACAAGAAGGTCGTCGTCATAGAATTTGGTTTCTATAATAACATTACCACTGCGGAGGGAAAAGAGGAGAAAGAAGAGGCGTTAGAAGAATGCACAGCAGAAACCAACTGCTCCTTTCTGTGCTGATGTCTGCCCCTGCTCCACCAGCAAGAGCTCAGAGCCAGGTGCAGGCAGCGCTGCGTCCCAGCCCTGTGCTCACTGGGGCTGAAGCATCTCCCCACCTCACTCCCACGTGGAGCAGCTCCCACCACCCCTGCAGTGCTGTCCCCCTCCTGGGCTCAGCCCCACGCAGGCTCACTGCTACCTCCTGCCCCCTTCTCTTCAGTGAATCTGAAAAGCAATGCAATTTCATTTTGATACGCTGGCTTCTAGTGCTGAGCAAGGGGCTACAACCAACTTAACACGCCGTTTCCCCCAAGACATGCTTTAACACAAACATATGAGCACAGTTTACATAAACTGCACTGGTAATTTAGACTCGGGTGTGACAAAAAGCACTTGAGACAAACACGGAGTCTTCAGGAGTATCGGGAGGAGAGGGGCCCTCCATGTCTTAGCAGCTGAAAAAGAACAAAGCTGAGTTTTTTGGGCCACAAAGCATGTTTGGATCTGCTTGGGCCAACTATTCTCTTGCAGAACGACTTGAGGAGAGAAACACTGCCCACTGTGAGCTGACAGACTCAGGGAAAGGACAGGACACTGGAAAACCCTCAGTGTCAGTTGAGAACTGGACCCTCAGAACTCAAAGTCATGCAAACGACGTGATGTCCTGAGGCAGGCAGTGCCAACTGTCTGATGTTTCTCAATTCCTAAACTGGTGCCACCTGTACAGACCGGGAGCCACCCGTTCTGTGAGCCAAGGGCATGTGTGGCACCTACAAACTTCTGAGCAGGCAGTGCCAGGAAGCACCAACCTAATGCTAACGGTGCCTCGTGAGCCCGCTGTCTCTGTGGGACGTGCTGCAAATAGAAAGCAGTGCTGGTGGTTCCCATCCCAGCGCCTTCTCTATGTGACTGGCTTTCCTCCAGATGGAACGAGAGGGAAAATGCAGGAGAGGGAGGTCTTCCAGAGGACACGGTGACCTTGCAGCGAGACTAGCTGCTCCCTATCTGCCTCGTGTTGGCACGAGGATTCCCACAGCCTTCTGTCTCTGCTGGCAATCTGCTCCTTGTGTGCTTGCCAGCACCCATCCAGCACCGCATCAGCAGCAGCAGGGAGGGAGGCCCTTTGTCAGCGATTACAGCTTCCCTGGGGCTTTCCTCTAGGAGCCTTTTCCTTCATCCAAACAAAGCTTGTGCCCTGCCGTTCCCGCTCAGAGCAGAGCCCAGCACGAGCTGTTCTGACCTACTCAGAAGTCGATGTGCAGACTGACAAGGACTGGGTGTTTATGAGGAAAGCGTGTGAGTCCTATTATGGACTGCAGGAAAGGTGTTTTCTCCCCTGATACGACTCCATGTGAGTAAATGTCTGGTTTATACTCCGATGTATAAGACACAAAGGCTGGAAAATGGTAGTGATGAAACAGACATTAGAGCAGCTCCCATTCACTCACCAATAGCTGTGTCTGAGAATGGCCCTAACAGCTTTTTATTTTATGGGCCCACGTGGATGTAAGGAGCACTAAGTTGTAAAGCACTTTAAAACCCTTTTGCAGATCACCTTTCAAAATATGAAAGCAGCTCTAATGAGGGATCGGTTCCAGTTTCTCCACACTTTTATTGCTATATTAATGCAGATTGGACCTATGGGACCAAAGGTAACGAGGTTGGCTTAGCCCCTTTTGTCTCTCAGTGACTAACAGCAGTGAGGGTGACTCAGTTGGTAGCAGCTCCCTCTCCATTCCCACCGTGGCCCCCAGGGAAATGTCACAGCTGCTCTCAGATTCCGTAAGCCCAAGGCACTCACGTTAAAACGTTAGCTGACATCATCTGTGATTCAGGTGCTGCCTCTATCAAGGACTGCCAAGTGTTTGTGGAGTTAGGAATCACAAAACCAAATTCAAAGAACCATTCTGCAAAGTAAAAACAAGATTCAGAGGCATTGGAAAGAATTACAAACAAAATAACAAACGGTTCTTTTGCCTTTCACCTGACAGGCTGGGGGACTCCCTAAACCATCCTAACTCTACTGCCAACATTTTACATTTAAATTACTTGGTGCTGCACCAAACCCTGCCCTCCTCTTACTGCTGATACTCCTTTCTGTAATAGCTGACAGACATGATAAAGGCATTCAGTGGAAATTCCATCACACCTATCGAGGAACAGGGAAACCACATTCCCTTCTTGCAGCCGTCCCCCAGATCCCTTCAGACCAAGCATTACCCCAAAGACAAGGAGGTCGATGTCTATCTGCCCCTCCTCCTCCCAGATTAAGACTGGTGCTGCACTGAGGGAGATGAGAGGAGCTGTGCTGCGTGGAGGCACGCAGACAACAGGCAGTGGCACTGCTGTCCCCAAAGTAAAGCAGAGCTTCTGCGGCCCAGCCTGCAGCCTGAGCCCAGGCAGCAAGAGGTGCTGCTGAGGAAGATGCACGAGTGCCCACCACGGCTGCCACCGAAATAACCTGGTTCCCAGCCTCAGGCAGCCTGGTGGATTTGTGCCCCGCGGCGTCATTACCCAGATTTTTGGCTTACATAACAAAGTGTTAATACACTTATGAAATGCCATCCCTAATGCTGCGGCCCATTAGTCCTGAGAGGATGAATGCTTCGGGGTTACTCAGAAAAATTAAAATGTCTGCGTTCGACCCACTTGAGCTCCTCTGATCCCCCACCCTGGGATCCCTCCCCGCACTGCAGATGCCCACCTTCTAAACACTGCCCTTTGAAATACACTTTCTGTTCCAGTCGGAATTTTTCCATTTGTTCTGCTGAGGAAAAGTTTAACTCCCGAGACACTGCTTTGCATTTCAGGATTTTTTTAGGAACTCGAGCTGTGGAACAGATAAACAAGCATTATTTGGACACGATAAAACAAAGCCAGGTGCTGTCACAGTGCACTCTGAAATACTGATCGGTGCGGTGCAGGATCACAGCAGCGGGAGAAACACAGACACAAAGGGCTCCCCCTGCTCTGCTTTTGCATTTGTGGGAGTGAAATCTGAGATGCAGAAGGGTGAAGTACCTGGCCCACAGCCAGGAGAACTGCCCTGCTCTCGGACTCTACTGCTCACACACACACTTCTTCAAGCCAAAACATGAGATGCAGCTTGAGCTTCTGCTTTAGGAAGTGTGCAGCCCAGGGGCTGCCCTGTACACTGAGTGTCTTTCTCACTTCTTCCCTTTCAGACCACGCATCCCCAGCAAACTACAAAGAGCTGCTTCTCCAGCCACAGGCAGGAAAGTCTGTTTCAGAATTTAAGAGACAGTTCAAGAGAGAAAGTAATCAGTGACCCAAGACAGCCGGGCTCTGCAGCGACGAGACACTGACAGCAGTGGCAAACCATACCTGCACTTCATATGGCTTTTTCACAGGCAAAGGGGTAAGAGAGGGGATGCTTTGCAGCAGATATTCATTTGCTGAAAGGTCCAAATCAGGAGAATATATTACAAATCTCCAAAGCCCACTGTATGTAAGTGGTGTGATTGTACATAATCCTTCCTGTGTGTCAGAAAATGTTTTTTTCATGTAAATTTATTAGAAATAAAGCAGGGAAGGAATGCAGCTGGTGTACACTTTATATGCCAAACTGTTCCTAAATGGAAAACCTACCCAAATGTTCCTGAGCAGACAGCAGGCTGCTGTTTAATAAAAGTAAGAGTCTATCAAACCCCAGGCAAATCCAGCTAATGTAAAACAGCTTAATGGAGTAGGACCTTGGTATGAGACCAGTCGAGAGAGCAGGAGGGGTGAGGGAATGCGAGCTACCATCCTATCCCAGGGGAAGCTCCACAGCCCGTGGTTTGCCAGCACAAGAAAATGAAAAAGGAAGCTGGAAGTGCAAGGAAGAATTTTGAATTTAAAAGCACTCTGATTTTTTGTTGTCTTTTGTTCAGCCTGGAAAGCTGCACGGCACCATTCCTTACTGCCCTCACAGGTACAGACTGCAGCCCGTTGTGAACAAACTGCCCTCTGCAGTTAAGTGTAAAGCGACATATTAAACTGTTCTGCAGTTTAGTAATTACATTTCTTGGTGAGCAGGTTTGCTTTATTATTGTAAAACTACAAAAGAAAAGGTTAATTTAACAAAAGTAGGTCTGTGTAGTCTTTAAAGCCCCAACCTAAGAGATCTTAATTGATGTTTATGACATCGAGCAGAACATTTTCACTTACTTATTTAAACTCGTTTTACCTTTGTACCTCTATCCATCTCAGCCTTCTTTCCTTGCTAAGCTATTTGGGAATGGCTTTTCCCCTCTCCTTTCCTAAGGAAAACCATCCCCTCACCCTTAACCTTTCCAGTGGCTTTTCCTAATAGCTGTTCTCTGCACCTCGTCAAGTTTGCAGTCACCTACCTAGAAGATGGATGACTGAACTGCAGGCTACGTAAGGTCTGACCAATTCCTTGTACAATGGACATTAATCTCACGCCAGAATATGCTTTAATTAATTCCCCAAGCTCCTCTGATGGAGGTGAGCTGCTCATTCTTTGATCAGTCAAAGTTCTGCCTTAACACTGTTTAACTTGTCCCTTTTGCCACACACCAATTCATTCCCATCCTTCTCCACATGTTCCAGATATCCTTCAAAGCACAGCACGCTAGCAGTTCTGGTGACCCAGAGGCACAGTGGCACCCAGCCCCAAATGCACAGTGCTGCCATACCTTCGTGCTCCACTCCAGGTACAGACAGATCTTCTGTTCCTTGCCAGAGGATTTTCCCTGTTTCTGCATCACGAAGATTCATCCAGTTTCTGGTTGGGAAGCAATTAAGGAAAACAAGGTACCTATGTCCCCAAATGCAGAAGCACCTGGAATTCTTGGTGCAGCTCTAATACAGGCTACTGCACCTGAGTTTCAGTAATGTCCTCTGGTTTGCAGGAGGCCAAGGAAAAAAGTCACGGAGCAAATGAATGCAAGCAACTCTTGACCAGAAATTATGCAATGAGAGCTGCTGAGGCACAGATTCAGTTTCCACTCAGACTGAAGCTTGTTAAACTCAGTTATCAATTTTTGCCACTTCCAAAGGATAGAAGCAATGTCACTGTGGTGCAGAGAGGCACAAACATTGCTAACGATTACAGGTAATTCCACACAAACAAATGCCCCTCTCCAGCATTTGAAAAATACTAGAAAAGAAGTGCTTCCTATATAACATTAGAAGAACAGAATAACACTGATCACACTTGAGCTTTTGTAGTTTCTAAATATGAATATCAAAGGTTGTTCTATTGCTGTTGACCTGGTAACTGGCACTCGTGGGAATTCTCCGGCCGCTGAGCGTGAAGAGAAAAGAGACTTTTCACTCTGCATCAGTGGATCAGGCACTGAAGTACAGGGAAATATGAAACAGTCACATTTTCAAAGGAATAATTAGCAACCATCTTAAGCCTACCCTGGAAAAATCTCCTCTGTAACAGCACTCAGGTATTTCCACATCAAAGGAAGGTGCCTGCACACCTGCAATGCTCTTCTGAACAGGGACACGGCGCTCAGCCCTATGGCCCTGTCACAGCCCCTGCTCTGCTGCTCACCTCAGTGAGGCACAGGGAGGAGCTGTGAGATTTGTGCACTGAATTCATTCTCTAACACACAGTTTCTGGATAGGCTCACAGAGATTCTTTATATTGATCGATTTTCTTTCTGGAACCCCTGGGAAGAAACAGATGCTTCTGCAAATTCTGTGTTTCAGGATAACGTTGTTCTCCAACCTTTCATCCCCCACTCTGTGCATATATGTAGCCTGAATTGCTCCAAAAAATGTATTTACTATCTGCCATTTGATCTACAGGAAAACAAGGAGAAGGTGGAAAGCATCATCCCTGTAGAGTCCTACATGCTGCCCTCATCTCCTGGCAGAAAGCTAACAAGTTGAAATCCCTCCTCAGGTACCAAAGCAAGGGAGACTGTGCTGTAGGCAGCAAGTCAGAGAGAAAATGAGCAGCAGTATCATGGCAGGAGAGCCTGCAGAGGGGCTGGGCACGTTGTGTGGTGCTGGCTGGAAAAATCCAAGACCCCAGCCAACACAAGCTGCAGGAACCACCTCAACTGTAACTGAAGATATCAGAAACATTAAAAAAAAGCCACCATTTTCAGATGCATCTTCCCACAAACACAAAAACTAGCCAGGGTGAAACTATCTGCATAGAAAGCAGTATGCCATCAATCACACGCCACGTACGAGAGAAAAATAACAAACGAGACAACCTGAGCATCTCACTGACAGATTCATTTATCTTCACAACACCCCGCGATGTAAAAAGACTTGATTATTAGCAGTACAGTAATTCAGTAAATTGGGCACTTGATTACTCAAACCCTACATTATATCTAAAAAATGAGCCCCTTCAGATGCATATCCTTGCTATTTGTTAACTATCAGTAACAGTGGGAAGTAGGAGCTCCCAGGTCTGGCTGTAGGCTGAACAGTGCCAACCTGAGCAGCAGATTGTAGAAGGGCTTGGGCTCGGAAAGACCTCAAGGACCACCCAGTTCCTACTCCCTATGTGGGCTCTCATTAGTCCAGGTTGCCAAAGCCCCCTCCAACCTGGCCCTGAGCACCTCCAAGGCTGGGGAACCACGGATCTGGGCAGCAGCACCAGCACCTCACTGTCCTCTGAGTAAAGAATTTCCTCCTTACATCTAACTGAAATCTTCCCTCTTTGAGATTAAAGCCATTCCCCCTTGTCCTGCCACCATCAGGCCATGTAAAACGTTGCTCTTCCTTCTGCTGATAAACTCCCTCAAGGACTGGAAGGCTGCAGCAAGGTCTCCCCGGAGCCTTCTCTGATACATTCAGCCAGTTCTTTTTTCCCTGTAACTCAACATCATTAAAAGGGAAGAAAAGATCATCACATCTCAAACACACACACAATACTCTTCTACTGCAAAATGAGCTTCAAGTGCAGGAGATTCACTCTTTACAAAAAAATAAATCTTTTAAAAGAAACAGAAACCTGCAGACAATTTCCTAAGTCAAAACTGAAATCATTTACAAAACTTAGCTGCAATGGAATTTAAAAAAAAAAAAAAAAAAAGGCAAAACTCATCACAAGTGATTTTTTGGCAAAAGAACACCTGACAAAGCTGCAGCTGTGCTGCTTACCTAGCTAGCAGCTTATCACACTATTTCTGTCAGCTCGGACAGAAAGGCTGGTGCTGGGACACAGCCCAGAGCGAAGAAAATGGAGATCTTGAAGCAAACCCACACACACAGTTATCTTCTAATGTGTTTAATTGGTTTAAGATTCCTCGGTCCCAGCGTGAGAGATGTTGTGACTAAAAATAAAAAGCACTCCACCTTCAGGGCTGCAGCACAGACCTGCGGGCAGGGCGAAAGGGCGTCTGCAGTACTGCTGGAAAGGGGAGGGCAAAGGATGCAGGTTGAACACAGCTGCTCTTTTTGGAGAGGCTCGTGCCAAGCCACCTGGCGGGAGCAGCTACAGAGAGCAACTGCAGGGCCACGCAGGTCCAGCTTTGTGAACTTTAGGTGTATTGAAGAAAAAAAGGAAGAGCTGTAGTATATCCTTAATTCTGTTCCTTATTCTGAAATCACAAGAACGCTCCCCAGCCATTCCATGTTCATTCTCCTGACTTTTGGGCAATTTTTTGTAGGAAACAACGTCTGATTTAAGACTCCGGAGACCAAATGCTCTTCAATCCCGAAGACAAGGAAGGATTAGGTAGAACAGCTGAAGGAAGGGAGTACTGTTGGTCTATTTATATTCCACCACCTATTGGGTCAGCAAAGTCTTACATAAAAGCTTTGTAGTAGCTGGAATTTGACTTGCTTTATATACTTGACATGAATTAACTTCCTCACAGACCTACTTTGCTTAGCCTGATGAAGGGAAATGGTTCGTGCATTTCTAAATGCAATTTCTGTTGCCTTGAATGCCTCTGATCTCAGAGCAGAAATTCCTTCCCTTTCCTATCTGTCACAGACATCGTTTCCTTCAAACAAGTCAAAATATACATACTTATCTTTAAACGTTTTAGCATTGCAAAGATTCCCATGCATTACCACACTGGTAATTAAGAATCCCCTTGAAGGAAGGGGATGAGTATAAGCAAAATTAATTATTAAAGAAATACGGAGTTAAAGGAGTTCTGGCCCAATCTCCCAGATTATTATTTATATGCTGTAATGTTGAGCACTTTGTGACTATCTGAAAGGCTGCAGAGAACAGTGGGTCTCATTTCTCCCATTACAAACCGGTCTATTTTTCATTCTGTTCCTTGCTGTCTACACCATTCTGAAACCTTTGGAGCTGCTGCACTCTTATCTCTCATAATAAAAGCAAGCTTAATGTTCATAACCGCCCCTGGATGAGGTCTTTCATCACCTTTGCCAGTTCTTTTTGGTACAAGAAATGCAGCATCAAGAACAGTTCACTGCATGCCAGGTGCAAACGGGATCTCAACAATCAACTGGAAATAATGACTGTCCTACAGGACAAAAAGACAAAGAGAAGGCAGAGCTGAAAGCCCCAAACCATTCAGACTTACACCTCTGTTGCAGACCCAGAGGAGCTTCAGATCCAAACTGCTCAACCTTCACTCCTGGTTTCACGCTGCTGTGCAGAACAGCTACAGCCACACACTGCCTAGCGTGGGAGAGCGTGCTGCTTTTCAAGAATGCTACAGATAAGTGAGGATCAGCCTTTAGGGCTTGCATTTTTATCAGCTGCATTTTCCCAGAAGAATTCTCTTTACTCAGAGGTTTCAATCCAGTCTGAGGAGTAAGGACCGAAACAAAGTATGCAACCTACAACTACCAAAACGCGAGGATTACAGAGCAGACCACCTGAACATCCTTGTGCTTCTACTCCACTGATGCCATTAGTCCTCTAATCTTAACGGTCTCTAATCTCACTTTTTATTACAATTCCCAAATCCTTCTTTCAGAGAACTCTTAATTGTGTGCTTACGTTTAAGCATGTGCATACATACCCTGCGGAATCAGGACTTAAAGTTCACTGCACACAGAAGAAAAGCAGATGTCTTTAGTGTTTAATAAACCACAAGTGTAAATGTTGGCAACGTGCTAAGAGAACAGGAGTCTCTCCTCTGAGGGTAAGGCTGAAATTCAGTGTAAAACCATATGTGAAGGAAGCAAACGGGTGCCCCTCCACTCCATCTAGTAACAGAAGGGCTCAAACAAATCACATTCCTCAACACTGCCCGAGCCCTGGGGCACAGCACTGTCACCCCTCCTGCTTTTAGACAGCAGCAGCATCCCCTCAGTTCCAGGTGAGTCGGATGGTGCTCACAACAGCTCCCCCAGGTATTTTTCATGCACCAGCCTTCCAGGAGGGACACACAAGATGGGGGTTACTGTGCTTCTCCAGAAGATGCAGGTGCTGGGGACTGGAAAGGTGCTCCATTAAATCCTCAGATGGGAGGAAGGCAATTATCCCTTCAAAGCACTCCTGGCACTCCAGTACTCACTGAACCAGAGGCTGCTTCTAAAGTCTCCTGCGCAGAACAAATTGCTGTGCACCAGAAGCCAGGCAGAGCCACTGATTAATGACAAAATGCAGCAAAAATCCCCAGCAACACAGTTATCTCAGCAAATTATGTTATCAGGGGATATACTTAACAGCTGCAGCGTTGTAACAACAACAAAAAATCAACACAGTATCATATACTAAGTGTACTTTGTGCTACTCCTCCCTTTTTGCTGGATTCCCTCTTCCATCTTTGCTTGCAGATGCTGTCTATATGCCTCCTGTATCTTCACAACATGTTTTCATCCAATATCAGATGGTCCTGGATAAAGCTGTGCTTGGCCTCTACTTGGAAAGACACTCGTACACATTACTCAACCTTACATTAATTTTAATAGAAAATTGTGCTAATAGTGCAGAATACTGTGACATCCTATTATATTCAACAGATCTCAGATCACTTGGCAGAAACGGTCCTATAAGGCAGTCAGGTTGGTCCTGCTGTTAGGCAACAGTATTCACTGCCACATGTCACACTCTTCCTGTAAGAACTTGACAGAGACACTCTGCACGTGGGTACCATCCCTGCAGATGAGCCATGTCCCCAGCCTGGACGTGTTTTCTATTTGAGTGCTGCTGAGATAATATATATTAGGAGGTTTGTGTTGCGGCACGCTGTCAATACCTACAAATGCAGCATAGATCAGTCTGCAGTCAGATCAGCTGCAGTGCTATTAAATGGGAGACACACACAGCCATTTCATTCCGCCTACCCTGGAAATGCAGCAAAATCATGTGCAACGTTTGCCAATAAAACATGTATGTGGATTATCCCGTTTAACATCTGTGCCTTACAAACAACTCTGGTCCAGTAAGACAATTATTATTCACTGTTTTCATCCAAATGGACAACAGTCATCTCTACTCCACAGCACCCCAGTGACACCTCGCAGCACAGAAGGCGCAGGGTTTGCTCGCAGTTGGCTCACATCTCATGTTCACTCCTGTTTACTGTTGGACGTATTCACATGTCCTAACAAAAGGAATCAGAATCAATTTAGGAACTCTGAGAAGAAAGTGTCCAGCATGGGCAGGTGAGAACACCCAGAGGGAGAACACGTTTTGTTTCTTCAGAAACAGCAATATTGCACACCAAGCCAGCCTTCCACTTCACTGACGTTTCCTCTTCTTCAAACCAAAAGAACAAGAAACAGATGCTCACATTTAAGTGTAGAGTTACAGACACACTGAGTTGAAGCTCAGCCTGAAGGCAAACCACTCCTAAACTCCAAAAGAAAACAGGTAGGCTTTGAGATCTCAAACTCTAAAGGAAAAAAAAAAAGCACTCATGAGCAAGGAGCTAAGTGCTGTTTCAAGAGGGAATAACCCCACAGTGAATCTCATGGGACTGGTTCTCCTGTTGGAAGGAGCAAGCTGCTTGGTGTGTCAGCTCTGTGACTGCTAGAAATGGGTTTTGTTTCCTGTAGAACCAGGTGCTAGCACAGCTCCAAGGCCCAGATAACAGCAGCACAGTAAAAGTGAGCTGAAGCAATGCAGTGCCTTTCTGCTGCTTTTTGTTGCCTGTGTCTTTTAGGCTTCTCTTTGGCTTCTCTGAACAGGCTTGATAGAATTCCATTATAGCAGTGCCTCAGCAGGAAGAATAATGTGAGACCACATCTGGAGATCGCTTTGCATCCTAGGTAATAAAACAATCAATAACATAGAAAAACTCATCATTGTTTGCAGGACCATCTCATAAGCATGACCTGCACAAAGAAAATTATTTTCTCATTCCCAGTGCAGTAACACTGCTCCTCCCCACCTTCCTTCCATTTTAAATGGATCTTGAAATTAGCATGTAAGAAAAGCCTGAGCTCACGCTAAGAAAGCTCTGAATATTAACATAATTAATGTCATCAGTAATACTTGGAGTTTGCAGAAACAGCAGGTGAATCAATGGGAACGATGTATTCATCCGAGAAAAGAATGTGACCTTTAAAATCCATAAGGCAATTTTAAGGCAGTTTCCTCATTGCTCAACAGCAAGAATAAAACCAAATGTAGCTAAGAGAGAGAACGTGCAGAACTAAAAATGCAATTAAAGACTAATTACAGCCCTGGGACCACCGTGCAGAAGATGCCCCACCTATAGAAAGGTGTGGCAGCACACAGGGCAGCCTGAGAAGCCACCCCAAGGAGAGGCAAATAAAAGATCATTCCTGCAATTCAGATCTGCCTAGATAGAAGGTTTTTTTTGTTTGGTTTTAATCCAGAATGCTTAAAATTAAGTTAAATGCTCTAAACCCCAAAACAATTTGGAATAAAGAGTGTGCAGTTCAGCTCACCTGCTCTTCAATTCTAGCGCATCACACCATTCTCCATGCAAGTGAGCTCTGTATGGTGATTCAGTGACTGGAACAACTGCATTTTGTCTCAGCTGCTTTACAACAGTCAATCTCCTCAACACAATGGAACTACGATGATTACACTTCAAGGTTCTCAGCAGTAAGTGAACCAGAGGGAGTTTCATGGAAATAACTTATCAAGGGTTTCTGGTGAACAGCTTCACTCTGGTAGATGAGGCTGCAACCAGAGGAATGCACTGCCCTGCACATCGGTGTGGCCTGCTGTTCTTCACACTCCGGATGTCCTGATGGTCACACAATGAAATTAGCTTTACTGGTATTTTGAACCTCAATGTGCCTTTTAATTTGCATCATTATTTGACTGATTCAAAATCCACATGATGTTAGTTTGCTTAGAAAAGAAAGCTTGGTTTGATTTTGTGTCAGTCTATAAGGACCTTCACATTCCTCCATGCAGGGCACAGACCTGAGTAGAGAAACAGAGGCTTCTCTGACCAAGTATTTAAATGGGATAAGCATGGCTGCTTAACTGCTGTCCTCACACAGTTTCCTTTGAAAGATCTGTAGCCTTGTGTAAAGTGTGGAAAAAAGATCCTGAAAGGCTTTAAAAAGGCAGTTCTATACAGCACGGTTTGTGGCCAGTCAATGCCTTTATTCCTCGAAGGCCTCTGCAATAATTTCTCCACTGAGTGATGTTTATTGAAAATGGTGCAGCTGAGCACCAGCGGGCTCCCCTGCTGTTTGGTTTATCTATCCTCTGAACTCCAAGCAGCATCTCGGTCTGAAAGTGTTCCCCTGGTAAAATAAGCAACTGACAACACAAAAAGCCCAGATGACTTCCAACTGCCAGCAGTAATGTTCTATCTACGAGCTTTTTCCCCCGTTGAAGTTTCTCTTTTTTTCTCCTTCACCTCTTCCAGCACAGCTCTCTATCACAGCAGCCCACTGAGTTCCAAAAAAGCTACTTAAAATCCACAGATTTATTAGATTCACATAATTTAGAAGCACATGTCACTTACTGGATGCAATAACACATCAGGTGTTTCTAAGAACAGGTCTGCAGACTGGAAACTGCTGTCTGAACGAGCGGCTGGCAACCCTGCCCACAGCAGGGGGCTGGAGCTCCATGATCTTTAAGGTCCCTTCCATTCTGGGATTCCATGACTCTGTCTCCAGAGGTGTTTGGCTTCAAGTCTCATGCTTCAATAGAAGCCTGCTTCTCTCTTTAGGCAGCCAGGAGCTGTGCTCTCTGCCCAATGGAAATTCTTACTCTGGCTTGGAAGGACTGTGCAGAAGCAGACTGCTGCAGTCACACTGCAGTGGGTGCCAGTGGTTCCCTTCACTCCACGTTTTCTTGCTTTTGGTGGTTTCTTGTTCACCCTAACTAGAAAGCAGAGCAGCTCTGAGTCACTGCCAAGCATCGCTAATGGAAGTGGGGAGCAGGAAGGAAATAAAGATGACTGGTTACAGAATTAGAAGTACTTCTTAGTGTCTAAAATGGCAGGGCAAAAAAAAACAGATGTGTGTTAGCTCTGTGAATAGCAGCAAAATGCTTCCAGCCAGAAGAACGAGCAAACCTATGAAACTTATCAACAACATACAATGTTCATTCAGACAACATAAAAGCACCTGAAATATAGGAGAGTTACTGAGAAAAATACTGTATTTGTTTCTTTCTTTGTTCACTTTGTTCAGATGGAGTTCCTGTGAAAATGCTTTATTTCCTTTTCTATTTCCTTAAGTTTGGATGCTCAAGCAAATTTTGAAGTGAAGTGCTTCTGTGAAGTCCACATATGGGCCATATTTAAACTCATAGGTCGTTTCTTTGTTCATTTAAGACAAGCAATGAGCTAAGGTAAAAAAGTGACTTCTCCACTAAAAAAATTAGAATGACACTGACATGCAGTTCCTAACACATCTTTATGGACCAGGCTTCCTTGCACAGGATATCATTAGGTGTAAAAGGGAGCCCAATGAATGAATGAAGACACAGCACGTTTTCATGTATTCAGGCTGTTCTCAAAACTGCTAGCTCCAGAAACTGCAGCAATAATTTTGCAAAATGTAGTCAGCACTAAATCTGGAAGGTCAGTTTTAGGACAAACGCTGTGACTGTTCCTTTCTGGCACAGACAGGCACACACCATTTTGTACCCAGCAACCATCCATTTTCTACAGAACGACATTTGGGGACTGCAGTCCAAAAGGCTCCAATGAGCTGAACTGATATTAATTCCAAACAGCCTGATATCACTGTAACTCTATTGGAGCTCTCAGTGTCAGTTTCCTTGAATAGGAGCAGCCAGTTTTCTTTCTTCCTTGTTTTCTTTTTTTTCATTACCTTTTTCCAGAGCCTCCTGGGGCAGAGCAGTCCTAGAATACAACGCCTCTGCAAAACAGGCAAAATGTTCCAGAAGCAAGCTTTTCCTAACTGAATGTTGCTTGAAAAAGTTTCCAGTAGTTCCAGCTGGGATTGGGCAAGGATTTGGAACTCATTTTTTTTTACTCACAGTGGTAATGCTTTTATAAAATCTGCTAGCACATCTAGCTCAATGTTTTAGTGGGAAATCTTCCAAATCGCAGCCATCTACCTGAAGCCGAGCTTCTAAATACAAGGCTGTCTTCCATTCACAAATGCCCATGCAGGAAGATGTATATCCACCTTGATGAATTTCCTCCATAGTGAAGGACATCTGAACGTTTGTTAACTCTGTCAGATGAGATTGCTCCACAAAGGCCAATTTTAGAGAGAAACAGCACATCTATCAGCACAGGCACACGCTGTGACTGCACAGCAGGGATCATCAGCCCGGGTCTGGCTACCAGAAGTACTCCTGTATTTTAGCACCGCACCTCAGCACCACAGGCCAGGAATACAGGCTAATGACAGCCAGGCAGAGCCAGCACATGTCTATCAGACCTCAGAATGCTGGACCTCACTTGACATTCTGAGCCTCTTCTTTGTGCTTTGGGAGAAGCCATCGCCCTCATCTACTCTACCAGAGGAGTAACTTCTGGAAAAACAAACTGATTACTCAGTTGAAGAGAAAGGTAAAACACCATTTCAGGAAATGAGATGTGCACTTAGATGAGCCTGACATGGACCAGCTACAAACACTGCAAAAGGGAGACTGAACCTTACTTGGAGTTAGCAGAAACAAAGCCATGGGGAATTCCACCTGTTGGCGCAGAGTGCATTTTAGTTCAGCCTAGATGAGCTGCTCGGCTTTCCAACACTTGTTCTATTTATTTCTCTAGTACAATCTTCTCAGTGTGACGTCTTCAGTGAGGAGATCACCACTTCCCCTATCCTGGTCAGGGAGATTAAACAACATCACACAGTGAGAAAGCAAGTGCCTGAGACTGTACTCAAAATCTGCGCTGCCTTGCCATAAAGATCTGGCATTTCAATGACTGGATAATGTAAATCTTACACTAATATTAGACTGCTGTTATGAGCAGGTATTTACAAGAAAACAATCAGATTTTCCTTTTGAAAACATATCTCTTTATCTCTATATAAAAGATTTTCCCTGAGGTTTCTTACATTCCTGGGAGATAGGAATTTAGTGGTGGACTTAATTCTGCCTAGCTGGCATTGAGACCACAAGCTAGGGAACAAGGGGGTTGTTTTTCATTTTCATAAAGCCCAATAAATACACTGTTCACTACGAGAATGACAAGTGATATACAGGCAGAGCAAAGTCCATCTATTTTTGAACATACCAGTACCAGATTTTGTAGCATTTCTTTACAGGATTTGCCAGTTTAACAAGGATCCCAAGAACATAATGGAAGTAATTAACCTCCTAGTTTTGTGTTCACATTCATGGGAGGCTGCTTTAGGATGAGAAACATGGGGAGAGAAAAGAGGATCACAGCTGAAACAAAAAGAGAGGATTTATTTCTTGTCAGTTGTTTGGCCACACTACAAAGCAAGCGGACACAGCAGCAATAAATTGGGGCATTTTAGCAGAAAAACTGAGCAACAATCTTAGAACCACACAGCTGAAAGCTCAAATGTGTGGCCTCAGAATAGCCGTACACTGAAATAAATCTGCTTTAATTGCTTATTTTCTATCTTTCCCCATTGTAAAACAAATGAAGATGCCATTGAAGATGCCTCTGGTAAGGCAGTCAGAACATGAGCTTGTTATTACAATAACACTCTGCATAAAGGCTTCCCTTACGTTTATTAACCCAAAAGAACTCTGATTCCAAACCCATTCTTTTACTATGGCTTCCATCCTCAACAGCTCAAAGACTCTTCTGGATTTTTCTACTTGCTCTCCAAGCTGCTGAACTGGGCTGCCTCTCCTTACCTTCACTCACTCCATTTCCAGCTGCACGCCCAGCGCTTCGGTGCCGTGTGCTGCCCCATGTTCCCTGCTAAGGATGGCTGCCACACCAAGCGCAGCACCACCCCGGTCACACGCACAGCATGCACTGCTTCTAGGCATCCACGCTGGTAAAGCCTCCTATTAATCATTCCTGTGCTGCCATCAATTAAGTAGTTGATTAGTGTTCACAAAGGAAGCAGTCCCGCCAGCTTGGTTACCTCTCTCAGCAGGACACTGTTTGCTCAAGAGTTTTACTGTAATCTCTGTTGGCAAAAATAAATATGTGTTCCACATCTATGTTCCATATATATATTTATGTAAATATTTCATCTTTTAGGGGAATCCTGTTCCTCAGTCTTCATTAAAGAAGAAAAACATCCCGGTCCTTTCAGCAGACCTACAAATTCTGTAAAATGAGGAGGAGATAGAAATCCTTCCAACTGAACAGTGTGCCCCTTTCCTGCCCCTCACAAAAACACTGCTCTGCAGGGAACTGCTGGTTAGAGAAGGTTGCATCCACGAACCTTACACGGGGCAGACTTCCCCCTTCCCTCTACCAAAGCACCTCATTAGTACAGAGCAGACAGCAGAGGGATGCACTGACATGTGAGACAGTGGAAATCTGGACAGTAACAACCAGCAGTTGTTTGCAGTGCTCTTGGTTGAATCAAGTAACTTGGCCATTCAAACTCTACATCTTAAAACACAGATTTCAACACCTAATCTCCCTGCAGTCCTAATTTAGCTTAATGAGAAAAAAGCTGCAGCAAATATGCCAAGTGGCAGACTGACATTTATGGACATACTTAAACTCTGAACATGCCCTGAAGGAGATGGGTCTTCAAAAGAGCACACTTTATTTTACACTGTTCTTGTTAACCCAAGCTGAGTTAGCTATCCTCTTAGTGTCTGGGATAACTGATATATAATGCTAACTGTAAGTATAAAATTTGATACAAAGTTCAATCTTCATTCCAGATATATCAGTGGGAACTTTTCTTCCCATAAAAGTTTTAATGCAATACAGGAGATTGATTCACCCTCACAAAATGATATGAAAGGATTCTGCTTGTTGGAACTATAACAAGAAAGCCTTAACAAGAATCAGTGCTTCCATCTATGAAGAAAAATAACAGATCTGGAAAGCAATCTAAGAAACCTCTAGCAGCAATCCTGAGATACCAGAGCTCCTTAAATGTAAATTCCAAAATCTAACAGTGCCAACAGTAAGATTACTCTACATAACCCGTTATCTATAAAACCATAAGCTCAAAGAACTCTCAGGAGATCGTTTGGTGTTTGCCAGCATTCTTATATAATTAGTGAATGTCTGGCACAGGAAAGCAGGCAACTTTTGTACCAAGAGTTTTCATATTCGGCCATCACTTTTGCATCAGGGACAGAAGTAGTTCCTAGAAAGCCCTGCCCTGACTTTTCACATTTCTGTTAAAGCTGACGCTGCTCAGCCTCTTGTTCTCGCAGGGAATGGGGAAGAAGCAGAAGCAAAACTGCCTGCAGTGCCACTCTTCAATTTGTGCTGCTGAGAGCAGATCCTGGGCCGGGGAGAATTCAGAGTCACTGTCAAGTCAGCTGCCCCCCTACACAAAAGCAAAAAACTGCCATGGAACAAGGCTGTGTGCAGAAACTCCTCACAGGGAAAATCTGTAGCTCATTCTTCACAGAGCCACGTCCTGATTTCACAGAGGTCTGTAAAAAAGGAAGAATTAATTTCTGCAAAGGACTTCAGAGGCTCAGAGGTTGTTATTTGGCCAATCTTTAGGTTCACAGTCAGCTCTCCAAAGCCCCACCAGATCAATAAAGCCTACAGCCATGATGTCTGGTAGCTCCAACCTTCCAGGAAATGAGCTTGTGAGTTTTATTCTAATTGTAAACACACAGGTGTTGACACCACCAGAATCAATAGTAAGAGGAGCACTTAATAGATTCTTGATGTCACTCAGAGAAAAGTGGGAATAAAAGGTCAAGCACTGAATTTCTCTTGCGTTCATACACTGATTCTGCCTAAACCCTCCTTGTGCAGTGCAGAGAGAACTTCTGTTCCTCAATAGCTTATCAATAAAATATCAATTTTTAAAGAGTACCTCTTGCAAGCAGCTGAATTAATTAAGGGTTTGCCAATGCACAGGAGCCAAACCAGATAAGGCCCAGAACAAATTCAGAGTTGAGCTATTCAGCCTCTATTTAACCCTTGTCTGAATGTTCTCATTCTGCATTCAGTCCAATTCCAAAGTGGCTTGATCTGCTTTGAAGTGAATTGTGTTATTCAAAACTGGCCACATCCTGGGATAAAGGTATCCAGAGAGGAAAAATTAAGCAGAAATACTTAAGCTGGAGTACATTTTCAGCATATAAAGCCTTAGATTTCATCTACACCAAAGCCTTTTGCAACAGTATAGCTGGGGAAAAAAATGACAGGCGCTGCTTTACTCACACAGTGGAGCTACTGCAGTTCAAACACTCCTGGCACCACAAGCTGCACACTGCCCAAGGCAGCTGGCTTAAAGACAGCGTGTATTCCCTCGGGGTGGGATTACTGCTCTGCATGCTATTCAGGAAACCAGGCCAGACAGCTGACCTTCATTTTCCAGGTGTGCTCATATGCCCTCTCTCGTAAGCACTGCTAAAAAGTGACAAAAAGGAATGAATCCTGAAAAGAAAACTCCTTTACAGAGCTTGCAAGAGAAATGACAACTGCAGCCACCAGAGAAAAGGTGAAATGAGTGCTGCTGCTAGAGGACAGCTGTTAATTGGTCTATGAGGATTTGTGTTTATGACAGTGAAAGCTAACGTGCAATAGAACTAAGGCTGCAAACACAGTCGTGCTGTTTTGTTCAGCCTCACAGCAAAACTCTGACTTTCTGCACTGGAATTGCTAGAGCAGAAGACACTGAGTTTTACTAAAGGCAAATCACCCAAAAAACTTTGGGCTTTTTTTCTGAACTCTCAGACTTCTAACACTGCTGTGAAATACAATGCACAGAGCACATCCCTGGCTGCTTCAAGCCAGTGTTGTTCTGCAACCAGGGGTGCATTTAGAGACAGATCACCACAGGTTCTCTGGGAAAGCACCTCAGTATCCTTGAAATGTAATTAGAGAACCACGAGGGGATTTAATCTTGTTGAGATCTCACAGTAGAACAGTGTTTAACCCTGGCACTTAATGCCCTCCACCTAATAAACAAAATAAAAATTCCAATCAGCCAGAGGAACAACTGAGACAGGCCCTTTCATGAAGTCCACCACGACAAATGCCAATCTTGTATTCGCTGGAGTGGCACAGCATGGAAACAAGTCACCTCCTTCCTGGCTCACTTTAAATGGTTCACAGATCCATGTACAACCCACGAGACAGCACCAGCCTGAATTTCACTGCATTTGTGTAAGTTAGCCCACGTGTGCATGAGGAATGGGCACACTTGAGCCTTGCCAGCAGTACAGCCCTTACAGACAAGGCCCCCAGGAGGAAACACCAAGAACATTTCCACTGCTGACTGCCAGATTTTTCCAGGCGTGAGTTGGCCAACGAATCCTAGAATTCTCAAGACCAAGGCAGGGCAGTGAGGATGTGAACGTTTGGGTGAATGCTAACGGCCCTCTAACCTCATGGGAGGAGACCACAGAGGGGGTCAGAGGTTCTTCAAGAGAAAACCAGTCACAGAAGCACCTTTTAAAGAAGATCTCCCTCCTCTGCTGTTATTGTTCAGAGCAACAAACAGTTGTCACTGACATGCAGACAAGGAGTTGACGGCTCACCTCAGGATACATGGTATTGAAAAGACAGAAAATAAAATCACCAGCTGCTGCTCTGGACAAGAGTAAGTTATTTACAAAGTGAAAGCAGTAAATTAGCTTAATGGCAAGACCACATGCTGCGGTACAGATCAAACCATTTTTTTGTTTTCCACTTCCAGCTGACAGGATTGCGATTACTCAAGGAAATCGAGTTCATTATCTTGTCTCTTTTGAGAAAGGAAAGAAAACCTGGGGCATAGAGACCAAGAAAGGAATGAGAAAACCACCATGAAAATACAGTCAAGGGGGAATGACTGGCGGCTGCATGAGGAATGTAATCTTGTAAATGGACCAGAGTGCAGCGAAAGCAGAGGCAGAGGAGAGGAATCAAGGGGGATTTAGACAGATTGAGGCAGAACTCTCAGGAAACAGGGACTCCATATCAGAATTACTGTGCTTTTTTAGGAACATAACTAGAATATGAGAAGTGCTTAAATCTGCGGCGTGGATTAGTGGATTAGCCAAGTTAACCATCCCAACACTGCGCAGCGTCAGACAGCATGGCTGTCTGAAAAGACAGTAAGTTGTCTGGAAAAGAGCTACAGCAAAGCACCGCCACTGCAAGCAATAAACTCCATGCCAGCGTAGATCAGAGTAGGTAGAAGATTGGATTTTGGTTCTGAACGCTGAACACTGAGGTATGAACGAGCTCCACAAGGCGCCTCTGCAGATACACGGATGTGAAGTGCACTGCTGTGAGCACTGCAGAACATCACAGCACCAGGGGATCGCTGAGGTGGAGCCCTGGGCATCCTGTGCTCTAACACTGCAATCCAGATTAAAGATATTCTTGTGGGAATGCTGAAATCACTACTGAAATTACAGAGAAAATCAATGAGCTCTATTATTTCCCAGCCATTCCTGTGGCTTTCATTGCCATTTTCATTGCTTAACTTACAGTTAAGCTCATACTAAGATTTCTGTTTTCACTTATTTTGACACCAAGTTTGTGGCTATCTATGGGATATGTTCAACAGAACTGGATAACCCTTCAGCTCCCTTCCAGTCCAAGCCCTTCTACAGTTCTACGCTATGTTCTCAGAGTAGTTGAGATCTGATCGTAAAAAAAAAGCATATTAATATAATCTTCAGCTGAAACAACTGAATATATTGCTTCTACTGTGAAAAAAGATGCTCACCATACACGTGTATGTATAACACCACATGTAAGTAGTACAATCAGCTTTCCTTCACAAGTGGATTACTAATCACAGTGTGGGTACTGAAAAACCATACTTCCACGCAGCTGATACAAGCATTATGCTTTTTCAAACATTATCTTTTGTTTCAAAACGTGTAACTTCATAAAACTCACAAGAAAGCCTAACTGGCATTACCTGAAGCCTTTACAGGTGTGTCTACATTAAAATGTTATCTTCAGTTATTTATTTGACCGTGCACAACCTTCTCAAATACGTCCCTGCCTCCTTTTCTGCATTCACTGTTCCAGAACTGGCAAAACTGAGTGTTATGCATGCAATTTTGTTAAGCAGGGCCACTTTTCACACCTCGTTCAGCAGGAACCCAGAAGGTGCCATTCCATCAACAAGCCGGGATCAAGGAGTTGCTGTGATCAGTGTGAAACATCTTCACCTGGCCTCTGGCAGGCCTGTATTTACACGAGGAAGAGGCCACAATAAAAGCAGCATGGCTGGGGGCCCTAGAGGAAGATAGCCTTGCTTCCCAGTCATCTGGGCAGTGTGTAGCCCCTATTTTATGTAGGTTATGGGGAGGTGATGGGACTGCCTGTGGTGAGAAGGGAGGCTTGATTCTCTTCTCTGAGGAGCAGGCCAGGCTATTGAAGAGGTAAGTTCACCACCTTGCCTAGGGAACCTGTTTTATTCTGCAAGTCATACTTCAGTTCAGGCTACTTTATAAAGGTGATGCTCTTAATTTTTATGCTTTTGTGAGTCTTGCAGCTTAAAACTCTGAAGCCCTCATTCCAAAGGCAGGATACTGACAGGACTAAGGAACTTGTCTTTTCTTTCTAAGAAAATAAATGTTTCTCTACAGAAGTGGAGCTTAGGGTTGTTGTTATACTAACGTGACACCGCCCCCTTTGAATGAATCACAAGGGCAGAGCATATAAAAACAACTCCTTTCTGGGGCTGCTTAAACACTGCATTTTCATTACAAGTGTAACCGTAATAACTCCTTGTGAGTTAACGAGGGTGTCAGAAATGAACAGCCCAAAGTAGCTGTGGAAGCTTGCTGGCTTCTCTCCCTCTCTGTGGAAAGACTACTTTAAAACCAGTGTGCACTTGTTCCCTAAGGCTGCATGGGATTTCCAGCCACTGGCTTCCTATGTCTGGCTCATCCTGCTGCGGGAAAATCGAGTTTCTAAGGGCATTTGCTCACTGATTCCCTTGGTGATGTGGTACCAACGTTAAGAACTTTTTGCAAGGGGAAAGAGATGTACCTGAAGGGCATTTTCTTAAGTAAGGGAAGTAAGCATAGACGTAACAATGCGATATTAGCAGCTCAGCAGCACTAACCTGCGATTTTAAACTTGGTGCTGCAAGGGTAACTAAACAAGGCAATGTGGGCAGAGCCATGTCTGTGGTGAGGACTTTATCACACAGGGCTGAGTACTGGAGGAGGCAGTGTGAGGCTGAGGAGAAGCTCCATGGCAGCAAGAGTGAGGCTGGGAGCTCTGACGTGTGCCAGCTGCAGATAGGGCTGCTGCTCTCTGCCCTCTCCAGCTGTATGCAACTTTTTCCACCAAATCTAACAGCTGAGCTGTTTGTAAAACTGCTAACCTGATCTACTTGCCTACCACAGGTCTTTGTTCCTTAACTTACTGCTGAAACTGCATAAGCTTGTGTGCCTTGCTCTGACTGAAAGCAGAAGGTTGGATGGCTCATCTGAACAAGGGGTAACAAGCAGCTGGAAATGGTGCTCTCAGCTCTGCACAGCTGCTGTGATAGCAGGGCATGTAAAGAATGTAAAGGTGGATAACTTTAGAGGCTTTCTTTTCTCAGCAGAAATAAAACCACACCACTTCCTGGACTGAACTTCTGGAAAAAAATCATAGTAATTTCACCTGGACCTTATTAGCCTTACAATTAGAAGAACTTTTTTTTCACCACCTTGTGTTCTGGGAGAGAAAGTGACTTAACTGGATTAAGCTGGGCTGACAGGTGAGTACTCATGCACTGAAGAGTCTATTCCAAAGACTAAAATTGGAAGCCAAATGTCTAAAGCACCTCTAGAAGATTCCCCTGCATTACAAATCAGTAATTTGTAATCATTCTCGACATTCAGTCTGCAGATGGGATGGCTCTGTTTCCCCATATATGGGGACAATGGTTCTTCCTCTGACTTTTCTCTCTTCCCCTTCTTCCTACTGCAGGATGTTCTCCATTACAGAGCTAGCAGCAGTCTGTGCCAACAGAGGAACAGAAAACGCGCTCATCCTTAGTGAGGCTCTCCATAAGCATCTTCACATGCACAGAGATTTTTCTTTAAGGCAATGTAAATAGCATCTTTTTCCACTGCTTTTTAACATAGAATTTACTTTTGCTTCTCAAACTGGTGACTTGCAATTAACTCTGCTTGCCCAGCAGGCTGCCCCTGACCAGAAGCCTGCTATGCTTAATGAAACACCAGCTGAGCTTCTTGGATCCAAGCATGTGAAGTGAGGGGGCATGTAAGCATCTGTTTGGGTGGGTACACATTCCCCTGTAATGAGGGCAATCTTGCACTTTATTTCTTTCACACAACAAACAGAAGGGGGAAAAAGTCAGCTGCTCTACATAACAGCCTTCTGACCACTGAGGAGATGACTTGTGCACACATGAGAGCATGCAGACTGACAAACACAAATCCTCTGCCACAGCACTACTAAGTAAAATCCCCCATATCTCCTGTCTGGGGGAAGACAACATTGCTCCAAGTTAGTCAAGCAATTCTTTCAGTGAAGGAATGGATAAATCTAATAACACAATGCTTTAGTGCATTTTTGTTATCTCAAAGGCTGACTGTGGAAATGGCTCTTCTTGCTCTTGCCTTCTGCCTTGGCCTGTCATTCTCCCAAGTATACAATATCTAGTCATGAACATAATCAACTGAAAGGCTGAATAATCTGACAGGTTCCCTGTAAGTATCTTCTGTACCTAACACTGACATCCCAGTCAAACCTTACTTCAGGAAAAATCTGATAATGGAATCTTATGTTCATAGATACAACTGAAAATCCCAGCTGTCAGTGAGGATTTAGCAATGTGCAGCTGAGAGGTGGCTCCTGTTCTCATTGAAAAGTACCTCAGTTACTGGAAGGTACCTTCTGGATGGAGCCTTCCAATGGTCTTGCTGTGCATACCAGGACATCCTGCCAAACACCTGGAAACTTGACAGTAATGCCCAATGAGGATGTTGCCTCCCTCTTTTGTCTTTACTGCTGCCCTGGTGGTGATATTACAAAGATGCTGATTCTTTTTCTCTGTGGGTGCTTGTGATGCACTCTCGGGATGAAAAGGTAACTGCTGAGAGTACTGAGCATTACGTTAAAAAAAGAAAAACAGGATTATACTGTTTGCATCAAATGTGTCCATACACGAGCTATTCCTTAAGGTGTGTGAGCAGCAAAAAAAGGCTGTCTCATCCATTTACAGAACTGGTTTTTTTTTTTATGATCTACAGGAAGAAAAAAATCTCATACTTGGAAATGAACTAATGGAGTTCTGTGCTTGTTACCTGTATGTGGGAGCCCAGCAACATGTCTCATACTTCTGTATAGGGTTTGACTGACTAGATGGAAACAGAGCATTGGTTTGCTCTTTAACTGAGGGTCTGAACTCAAATTTCAAGCTGCCTTAATTTCCCAGTTTAGAGCTGGGGAAATACAAAAGGGTTATAGAGCTTGTAAAGTCAGAGTGCAGTGGCCTGCAGTCTTACTAACTTCATGTAAAATTTTCACTCTTGACATTCTTTCCAGATCCACTTCAACTCTGAGATGATGTGTAAGAAAGCTGAATTAGTTTCCATGCTTCTGAACAAGTGTTAGTTAAGACATAATGCTGTCGCACGTGGCAACTAATTTGTTATTGTAATAGAAGAGCTCTTGATGTACCTCCCTCCTTCTTCTGCCTAGAGCACAACACTGCTTCCAATGCTACAGGAAAGCTGCACTAACTCTAAAATACAGAAAACTGATTAGAGCTCATTCAAACTGTCTATGGGAAGAACAGCAACGCTGTTAAAAGCACGACTATTTCTCCAATGAAAGAGAACTGGGGGAGTGCTGCGATGAAGTTTTTTGGATGTTGTGAAGTGTTGTGGGTTGTGTTGAGGAAGAGGCAGGTATAACCAAACCTGGTAAAACTGCTCTGGTGGTGGTTGCAGATGTGCCTCATGAACTGCGTGTGATAAGCATGGAGAGCCTGTCCTGTCTTCAGCCTGCTGTAACTACAGATCATCAGAGCGGAATATCTGTTGATGCTGAAGACAATTCTGATAAGGTACTGATGAGATAAAGATACCTCAACCACAATGACACTTAAATACCACGTATAACCTGGTTAAAGCTTTTAGGTGAAGCTGGCATCTCTGAAACAAAGACCTACCAACTCTGTCAGGGCGTGAACTTGTGCTGCAGCTTGTGTTCAGCCCTTTCTTGAGGAGCACCCAGGAAAGTGGTACCAGATCAAATCCTCAGGTTACGTAAATGAAGTCTATGTCTTCAATGGGAAGAACTTTTCCTCTTTAAAAAAAACCAAAAAAACAAACCAAAACAACAACAACAAAAAAAAACAAACAAAAAACCAATGGACTTGAGTGGGGAGCTCCAATTTATGTCTCCCAGCTTGCACCAATGCAGCTTTAAAATCAGCTAGATGCAAGTTTTGCTTTTGGATCTCTACAGAGTACACTTCTACTACTACTAGCTTCTGGGCTGCCCTGTTCCCTCCTAGGAGGGCAGCATCTCCTAACCAGTTCAGTGATTCGTCTTCCTTGTCAGCTGCAGGAAATCCAAACAAGCCAAAATCTGAGGGAGCACACAGAGGGAAAACACAGAGGAGACTTCTAAAGCCAGCTGAAGCTGCCACCTTGTCATTCCTGTCAATACTGCAATAAATAAATAAGAGAATAGTCAGGTAAAGATTGACTGACCTGACAAGAATAAACTGGAAACCCAATCTGATGGAACTTCTGTTTGGATTTGTCTGCGAGTGCTGCAACAAACCAGTCACTTTCCTATTTTAGGAAAGTAGGAAACAAGGCACAATTGTGATTTATCACAGTTCTTGTGTGTGTGGCAGGAACAAGGTAGAGGTTGGAGACGAATCCCATTTTCTGCAGATTAAAAACAAGGTTGGTTGTTCATAAGGATGTAATTATAACTAATACAATTACTGCAGTTGCATCCATCCTCCCAAGATACTAATGCCCTTGAAAAATAATTGATTTCCTAGATGGAAAAATAAAGATGAGAACTGGAAGAAGCTCTGGGAAACTGGAAGACCTTGCAAAGGAAACCTCAGAGATTTCAGGGAGCAGGACAGTCTCCAAAGTGTTTTGCCTACAAAAGTCTGAGTGCCTGAGCTCTGGTATGTGCTTACACTGACCACAAGCACTAGCTTCATGAGTCCATAATTATTCTGCCCTACAGTTAATGCTCTCCTCATGCTTTGTTTACTATATCTATTTGTTTCAGGAGCCTTCTGAAGTGCAGCAAGGTACTGCATAGCCTTTAATGGAAGTTCATGGAGGAAAGTTACCCTAAATTGCTAAGTGTCTAGGTGGCAATTACCGAAGGTGAACATTCTGATGAGGCTCTTCTGCAAAGCAGCAAATACCAGAGGTGGTATCTTCTCTGGATTGTAAGTTTTAAAATAGAAAATGGATATGCTTACTTAGTACCTTAACCATGCTACAAGAGTCAACTGGCTTTCCTGAGCTCCTTCCTCCTTGCTGGTCTGAGATCAACTAAAACACTGCTCTGCAGTTTGCCAGAGAAACTGCCCCAGTGCAGGGGGAAGCTGCGGAGGGAGTGGCAGAGCACAGAGCAGTCAGACTGAATGCACTTGAGATGACAGGACCAGCCGTGCACAAATACTTGTGGAAATGAAGCTCAGTAATTACAGATGCCTTCCTCTGGCATATTCACTAACCGAACTGCTATTACTTATGGCCAAACAAACAGAATGTATTCTCAGAGTGCTAGACCACCAAAACGCTGTATTTTAAGCAGTGCCCTTAGAACCATGAGTTAATGAATGAACCTGTAAGGTCTGATAACAAGAACTGTCTCTCAAGAAGTGACAAGCTATAGAAGTTCTTGATGATTGCTTTCCATCTTTCATTGTAACACACTGTGCTGTTGGTATTTAGTTAACTGGTGCCACAAAAAAAAAAACCTAGTGTAATAAAATGGGTATTCTCTTTGCCTGCTAATATCAAATATTTCTCCTTTTGGTTTTCATCTTAAGTAACAAAATCTATGGGAAGAGGGAGTAAAATATTCTGGTCTGAATTTGATGCTAGCCACAGCATGCTTCTGTGCTGCTGTCATAAAGGAAGGGAAGCATATCTTGGTGTTAAGTCAGAGGGTGGATTCAGGCTGTAATTTAATGTGCACAGCAGCATGTCCCAATCAGCTTGAAAGCCTGTAGTTAGTCTCTTCTCAGGAGCCACTAATGAACAGACTTTTGGTTGAGGGTGCTTCGTTACTCAATGTGAACTCCATTTCCACATCGCCTGTTCTTGTATTACTTGGATTAAAGTGAGTATTCTGGAAAATTGATTCCTCAGTGATGCCCTCTACCATGTAAACCTATCTTGTCACAAGAAGAATTACATATATCTGAAGTACTACTGTGATGGCTTGTGGCGCTCAAAGCAAGCTTGCAGGGTGTGCTTAAGTTGAGGGGCATGAACTCCTTCCCTCCTGGGCAGAGCAGAAAGTTTTCAAGTACTCCAAATACAAACCTAACAGCTTCTCAGAGGCTGTTTTTCTCTTCCTTTTTTTACTAAGGGCACTAAGTTAGCACATGCAGTAGTACAGGAGGCAGAAGTAAAGCATCTCTGTACCATTCTAGAATACACACCCTCAAAAAAGGAGGGCTGAGCTGGTGGCTGCCTTACAGAGAATGAGGCCACATCTGGGCATGAGCTGCTTCCTGTGTAGATGGCGCAGTGTCTCAGGGCTTTCTCTCATAAATGAGGAATGCCTGTTCTGCCATTTTCCTGTTATGATAGAGGCATACTTCCATGTTATTCAACTATTTCAACTTAAGAAGTTCCACCTATGAAATATGTAGAGAAATACTTTCCAGATTCTCCAATTCTTGAGCTATTGGGTTTACTTTTATCATCTTTCTCCCAAAAGTCAAAAAGCATTTTCTGCTGAAGTTACCAAACAACAAAAGCAATTTTTCATCCATAGCTGGACACAGACCTTCAGTCAAATTCTGCTTCTGGCAAAGAACACGCACAAACAAGTAAAAACAAACATGTGAAAGTTTGTACCTTAGGCTTAATTCTCCTAACGCTTCTCATCTCTACCAGAAGCTCAGTCTCATCTCGTCAGAAGCTTATGCTTTTCCTAATTACTCGCACAAAACGTTCTTAAATCATATTTTGACAGCCGAAATCTTACATCTCCATAAACAAAAAGAACTGTCAATATTACTAGTGCAGAAGCAAAGGAACCAGATGCACCAGAACTAAAAGCTGGGGGGAGGGGACAGTGATTCATAAGTTCAGAAAAGCATCTGCCAATAGTTTGATAGCAGCCGAATCCAACCGAGTAACTCAGATTGTGCTACAGCTGGCACGGAGATTATCAGCACCTCGCCAGCCAAAAACGCGCTCAGGAACAACAGCACTGGAGCAAGAGAGTATTTGCTTTGGTCCCGTCCTTCCCATTATGGGAAATAAAATACAACCGCTGTTTTTCTCGTGCTTTAAGGCCAACCTGGCACCTGCCCGCTCCGCGGAGAAGGATCTGCTATGCTGAATTCAGGAGCTGTGCGTGTCTCCCATCGTTACAACACGCGGGCCTCACGCTGAGCCGTTCCCGTCCCCAGGGCTGTTAGGCCGCACGCAGGGACGTCCCGAGCCCGCGTCTGCCTCACCGCGCCGGCATTAAACTCGTGCTCGGCCAGCACGCAGAGCGACAAGGCGAAAACTTTTACCGCGAACCGCATAGAGACATTAAGAACCGGAGCGCGGCAGAGCTGCCGCTGAAGGAGCCCGCAGTGCCCGCACGGAGCCGCACCGCGTCCTTAGGGACAGAGCCCGCAACCCGCGGCGGGGGGGGAGGACGCGCTAGGAACAGCCCCGGCTGGGGGAGAGCGTTGCCATGACAACCGCCCTCACACCGGGAAACCGCGATACCCAACCCCCTCTCTCCCCCCCCCCCATCCCCCGGCCCCTCCCGCGGCCCGTTCGCTTGCTCGCCCGCCTCCCCCTCGGGCCCCCGTCGGGCGGATACAGCTTGAAGCCCCGGAGGATCTCCTTGGCCCGCTCGTCCGTGGCCGACATGGTCCTGCCGCGCCGCGCCGCGGGCGGAGGGCGCTGCGCCGGGCTCGCCTGGCTGCGCGGGCCTGGGCGGGAGCGGCGCTGACGGCGGCGCCTCAGGACCCCCCGCCCCTCCCCCTCGCACTCCCTCGCACCCGCCACCGGCCGCCGCAGCCAATCCCGCCTGCCGCTCTCCCCGCCCCGACGGGACGGCCAATCGAGAGCCGCCGACGCCCCTGCCAGCTGAAGAAGGACGGCGGAACGGACCAATCGGACGGCGCGTCCCTTCTCCGTTTATTCGAGGGCGGCTGCGCTCGGCCCGGCTGCGGCTGACGTCGACGGGGACGGGAGTCGCCCCAGGCCAAACCTCGGCCGATCGGCGCGTGCCCGGAGCTGGGCCGTTCTTTAATACGTTAACGTATTGCGCCCCTCTCCTAACGGTCCGCGTGCGGGAGAAAAACCGAAGCGCGGCGCAGGCTGCCTCAGAGCTCCTCAGTACAGCGCCGTGGCGCAGCCCCGCTGCGGAGCGCTGGGCGGCGGCCGAGGCCGCGTCGAACGCGCGACGGCGTTTCGTTACAAGTGACCTTAACGCCGCCCCATAGCTTAACATGGAACGGCCTCGCTGCATTCTGGACAGCGCGCCGCTTCCCAATGCGTCCAGGGAAGGGCAGCGAGCGCTCCCGAAGAAAAGCTGGCAGGGAGGCAGGGAGAGCGCGGGCGGCAGCAGATGTGGAGGAGGCCAAAGCGAGCGGTCGTGTGCGAGGGAAGAGCGTGTGGGGCAGCAGCGCGGCGCGCCGCTCTGCCCGCAGCGCGGGGGGCTCCGTCCCGCCCCTCTTGGGGCTCCTGGGAGGCGGCAGCCGGAGAGAAGCGGCTCTGGCAGTGAGCAACCCCTGCGGCAGAGGAGGGCTCCCGGCACGCGGCTGGCGGTGCTTCCAGATGTCGGTGTTGGGGCCTTTGTGGTTTTGACACGGGTTCCCAAGCTCTCCACGCTGTGTGAGGAGGTACGTGCTTGGCAGCCTCTGCGTCTCTCAGTTTTGACCCCCCTCCCCCCAAAATTAAGGAAGAGGTGTGCAGTCTGGGGAATGCACCGGGCTCTGGTACCTGAGACAGCTTAACTCAGGAGGTTCAGATCGGGTATCAGGAAAAGGTTCTTCAGTTAGAGGTTGGCTGGGTGGTGGCACAGGTTGCTGGAGTTCAGCAAGTGTCTGCACGGTGCTGTCAAACACGTGGTCTGAGTTGAATCACAGAATATCCTACATTGGAAGGGACCCATAGGAATCGTTGAACGCAACTCCTGGTTGGAAGTTCCACACAGAACCACTTGGAACTCAGATCATGTGTTTAACAGCACTGTGCAGGCGCTTTCTGAACTCCAGCAACTTGTGCCACCACACAGCCAACCTCTAACTGAAGAACCTTTTCCTGTCCAGAGTGATGGAAACCCTGAGTTCTTTCCTCTCAAAATACTTTTTCTTGCAAGACTCACTATTCCCTTGCACCACTTTGTTCTAAAAAGCTCACCTTTGCTCTTACACCTCTGGAGCATGCAGATCTAGCAGGCATCACAGTCTCTGAGGTGTCACTGCAGGTGAAGAGATGCCTCCAGCCTTCTTTCTGCCTCCCCAGAGCACATGTGCAATGCTGTTCTCCAAAGGTATCGGTACAAGAGCTGGTGTTTCAGGGAGATAGGTTCATAAGCTGGGGCCTTCTCCCAGCTGACACTATCCAGATGCCCACATTTCTTGTGGCTTACTCAAGGTGAGAGATGATTAGTCTCTGGATCCTGGGAAACGTAGAGAGTTTGAGAGCTTCTTTAGCAACTCTTGGCTGTCCCCAGCACCTTGTGCTCTAGAGATGTGCATTGGCAGCTATGGTGTTGAAAGCCTGAAAGGAGGGAGAAAATAAATGAGTGAAGTATGGTGGAAGCATGTGCGGATGAGGAATGAAGCTACATCCAGGATGGTGTTAACATTTACACAGCCCAGCTTACCCATAGGCCTACTGTCAGTTGGGTCAGGCACAGGTGCTCCTGCTTTTAACATAGCTGTGGTGCCAGCAGCTGATTTTGTTTTGCTTTAAGTTAGTTGGAAATTAAATTAATAGATGCTTTAGAGATCGGATCCTAATCCTAGATAAACCTAGCCTAGTGCATAGTTTCTTAATATAATGTGTATTTTGTGGATTATTGGTAAGCTCCCATGTTGTCCTAAGTATTTTTCTTCACAAGAGTTTTTTTTATTTATTTATTTAAACCACTTTATTTATGGAAGTTGAGGAAAAAGAGAAGAAACACAAAAGTACCTGCTTTCATCAGTTGCCCTCTCCTTGGTGACACCAGGAGAGAACTTTCTTGCCGATGACACATCAGAACTGGGATTTCAGGGAATGAAAAACAGCTCTAAAATCATGTGCTATGGTGCAGGGAGGTGCACACTGACAAGGGATGAAGCTGGTGCTGGCAGCAGAGTGCAGACATGGGCAGGGTGAGCAGCCAGAAGCTGGAACTCAGGAGCCTGAAGCTCCAGACACTGAGATTGGTATGACAGAATCTGTGGGACAGGGGGATGGCAGTGAGCTGTAATCACAGCCTTCCCTATCTCAGCCACTTACAGGTGACTTTGCAGCCTCATGCCTTATTTCCCAGCTGAGAGAAACAGTATACTTCAAGTCTCTTTCTGGGGCTTCATGACTCCACTGCTTGGAGAGGTTCCTTTGAATTTATGGTTTCTTTTCTCAGGCAACATGGGAAAGAAAGGTGAAATTATCTGCTGCCTTAAAGGGACCTAGATTGCAGGATCACAAGGGGAAGAGATGGCGTGAGTCAAGAGATAATGCCAACATTAAAAGATAAAATGGATTAACCATCTCCCTGAGTGTGGAAAGCTGCGTGGGTGGAGCAAGAGGTTGCAGTAGCAGTTTAAAAGGGGACGAGACAGCTGTGCATGCCTGTCTTTTTCTATTAAAAAAAAAAAATCCATCCCAAAAACTTAACTGATGCTATCCTCCAAAGTCTGCTTCAGACAGGCGTGCTGGTGGGCAGCAGTCAAGGGGATGTCAGGACAGCCTGACAGGAAGACCCTCCTGGGTGACCTGAAAGGAGCTAATGCAGCAGGGCTTGTTAGCAGCTGGCAGTTTTTTCTCTGCAGGCTCCAACAAGAGGTTGCAAAAACGATCCATGGGAAATAGCTCACAGCCATGTATTTCCATTTTTGTTTCGGCCCTGGATTTCAGTTGTAACAGCTCTTGAGGTGAATGAGGCAATGTGCTTTTCTCCCAGGGCAGCTGTGTCAGTATACCTGTGGGGTAATGTGAGCCATGGTGGAGGGCCTGTTTAGGATGTGATTAAAGAGTTAATTCTCCTTGCCTGTGCAGATGAGATCTAAGTGTGGCTTAAGCAAATTACTGAATGGCTTGTTATAGCCCTGGCTGAGTTCCCTTGCTGTGCTGGGCCTAGTTTTTTTTACATCCAATTTGCTGTTGTGACACTCAGAGCTTCAAAGCATCCCAACAGCTGCATCTCTGTGCTCTCCTGACTGCCCTTCTCTGGAAGATGGGGCTCTGGGGATCAGCTGTGGATGGCTCTGAAGCACAGGCTAAGCCCTGTCAGTTTCCCTAATAGTTTCTGATGTTCATTCCCCGAAAGCTCCTCGCTCCTGGCTGTGCAGGTCCATGGTTTGATCTTCAGGGACTGGCTGACTTAAAGCCAGAAGCACTTTGCTGTTTGGTAAGGAATTTTAAACAGAAGCATGCTTTGTTTGCTGCACAGCATAGACAAGTGTGCAGCTTTCAGGAAGGGAAACAGCTCCCACAGCCCTTCTGCTCCTACCTCTGCTCTTCTGGTTCCGTGGAATCTTTTGGGTCTGTCTCCTGGAGAGGTCCTTGCTCCTCCAGCTGCCCCCCTGATTCCTCACATTGCAGGCTGAGCTCAGTCTTTTCGTTTGTCACCTGTACACACCAACCGCTTGCCTCAAGATCCAAAACCCACTTCTAGCACCTTGTGATCCTTCACCCCATCTCTTGGCAAGGTTCCATTTGCACCCCAGGAGAACTGGCGGGCTGGTTGGTCAATGGCTCAGCTGGCAGCCTCCATTGTGCTGCCCAGCACAACTGCTCAATTGTTTATTGCCATTAACAGCCCCATTGCGGCTCCTCAGGCATTGTCTGGTTCTTGCCATAAAATGGAAGATTTAATCCACTCTGAAGGCTGTAGCATATGCACAGATTCAAAAGATGAATGGAACCTGTAAGTGTAAAATGGACCCAACTCTGTCATGCCCTCAGAACAAAGAACACACTAAAATGTAGCTTTGAAATGGAGGCCCTTTGCACAGGTCATTGCGGAATGCAAAAAAAACCCAGACGGTGCCCTGGCGCGCCGTATCCCCAACACCTGCTGTGCCCTTGAGACAGTCAGACACTTTGCTTGCTTGTAATTAAACTGATTTTCAGGAAGTGGTGCAGCCTGAGAGCGAGCGTTTGCTCTGAGGGCCGCTGGTGTGATGGCTCAGGGAGACCCGGCCCAGCCCCGGGGTAGCCTGGCGTCCCGCGCTCCTGGGGATGCCACGAGCACTGCCAGCATCACCCCGGCCAAACAAATGAGCGTGCATCAGGCGGGGTGTGTTAATCACGGTCTGCAGGTGGATGTTGGTACATCGATTGCAGAATGGCCTCTGCTGCGGGCAGGGAAGAGGGCTGGGCAGGGCAGGCGCTGTGCGCTTGTGGCTTTGTCCACGTGGGCGTGAGGACCGGGCAATTCGGAGACCAGAACGGGGGGGGGGGGGGTTCGGGATGAGCTGTGCCCTAGGAGCAGGAGGGGACGAATCGGGAAGGGGCAAACCTGGCTGAAGAGGGCACGCCGCGTCCGAGCCCCGCTGCCACACCCGGCTCGGGAGGCCGCGCTGCGAGCACAGCGCGCTGCTTGGGCGTCGTGCCAGCGACCCCCGGCCGGGGCCGGAACGCGGAACGCTCGGAGCGCGGCGCTGCGTGCCGGGGGAAGGAGCCGCGCGCGGACCCCGCGCCGCCATCATGGCGGCCTGAGGCGCGGCGGGCACGGCGCCGGGAGCCGCGGGGCGGGAGGCGGGCGGAGAGGCCGTGGGGCGAGGTAAGGCGAGGCCGGGAGAGCGAGCCGGGGAGTCGCCCTCCCGGCCGGCCGGCCCGCGGAGCTCTGCCCCGCTTCCTCCGGCTCTAGGCGGAGCGGGGCGGTGGGTGCCTGGGCTGCTGCGGGAGGGCGCGGCGTGCGCCGGGGAAGGCCGGAGCGGGGAGCGGAGCGGAGCGGGGTGATGCACGGTGCTCTCAGCCTGGAGACCGGCGGAGTCCCGGAGGCACGGCTCCGTGTGGCTGCGATAGCGCTGGAACGTGAGCTCTGAGAGAGAGGCGAAGAATTGGCATTCATTTCACCGTATCCCACGTCTCTTTTGTAATCCTGTGTTGGTCACCGGGGACGGAGGCGAGGGAGCCAAGAGCTCTGCCTTCTGCTCCCAACGTGGCTCCGGGCTGGGGGAAGTGTCTGCCCCTGTGCCTGCCCCGCACCCGGGGGAGTGGGGGCACTCGGGGGTGGGGAGGCAGATGGAGTGGGGCTGTGTTGCAGGCGTTTCTTAGGTTGGGAGTGCAGAAATGATCCAAGGGATGAAACACCTCCTCCACTGTGAGGACAAACTGAGAGCTTGGGCGGCGTGGAGGAGGGAAGTCATTGGGAAGAGTTGGGAGAGGGGTTCTGGGTACCCAAAGGAGGGCTGTAGGAGGGGAGGGGACAGACTTCAGCAGCGCATGTTGTGATAGGACAGGGGAAACATTTTCAAACTAAAAGGGGAGATTCAGATAGTGAGGCGCTGGCACAGGTTGCACAAAGGTGGTGGTGCCCCGTCCTTGGAGACACCCAAGGTCTGCCTGGACAGGGCTCTGAGCACCTGATGGAGCTGTAAGTGTTCCTTTCAATGCAGAGAGTTTGACCAGATGGCCTTTAAGGAACCTTCCAACTCAAACAGTTCTAAGAATGAAATGGAGCTAAGTGTGTTTTCAGAGGCTGAGTGATGAATGAAGCTGCACTGCCTGCAGAGCAGACACCCGTGTCACCCTGCATCCTGTCTGAAGCGGCCGTGTGCCAGGGCTCAGCCCCAACATACTGGTTCTCCAGTATCTGATTTCTTCACCAGAGGGAGGGTTTCCTCCTATACCTGAGAGTCATCTTACATCAATATAACATGAAGAACACCCCTCCCCCCACTAAGTTCTTTGGTGTCTGAGTAACGTGCTTTAGAAGTTTCTTTTCTTAGTGTTTGTAAAAATGTCTTTTTGTTTCACATAGTTTACAAATAGTGCTTTATAAAAGCAACGCGCTAATGCTGAGAGACAGCATGCACACAGGAGATGTCAGGCAGCAGTGAAAGACAAAGATCTCTCTTTGCAGGGACTAAAATAGAGCCTTTGTAGAAAGGGTGTTTCTGTCACTGAAGCTTTACCGTTTCCCCAAAACACTTTCACTGTATAATGGAGGCTGTGTACAGGCCACAGTTCTTTTCTCCTTTCAGGCTTAAGAAAGCTGTGGGTGTTATGTACTCATGCTTTGTCTGTGGTGATGTCAAAAGTGCATTATGCAGGCCTCAAAGTGGCTGAATTCTTACAAGTGAATTTGGCCAGCAGCTGTTTTGCAGCTGTGCAATGAGTTTTGGGAAAGAGGAAGTCTTAGCTGCCCTGTGGTAGGCATAGTGATGTCATGGATGTCATGCCTGATAACATGTGATGACACCTCTGCAGTTGTCTTTTATTTGACGGCATCAGTAGGTGGAAAAATCTGAAAAGAGCATGAAATGTAAACTCCTTACCTACTAACAGGAGTGGATTCTTGAGGGAACTGACCAGCCTGCAGAAATTTTGCTCAGGTCTGTTTCTTTATCTGAAAGCAAATCTGTTGCTTTCCAGATAAATCGGGATTTGAGCCTGCAGGGTCCCTCTGAATGCCAGAGGGAAGCAGTTTCAGCTCATGCTGAAAGTTTACTGCTTCTAACATGTGGTTGGACTGAATTTAGCAATGAGGGAGTGTATAAATTAATACCATCTTTTTTTATTGACAGATTGAAAAGCTTAGAATGGCTGGAGAACAGAAACCATCCTGCAATCTTCTAGAGCAGTTTATTTTACTAGCCAAAGGTACAAGTGGCTCAGCTCTGACTGCTCTGATAAACCAAGTGCTGGAGGCTCCTGGGGTTTATGTCTTTGGAGAGCTGTTGGAGTTAACAAATGTGCAAGAGGTAAGAAATGAGTTTCTGTCCTAATGCTCCCTCTGCACTCCCAATGTAAAGGTTCCCCTGAAGTTTCCTTGTGAAATTTCTGTGCCAGGAGAGGCCTGGTGTGACTTGCCTTGTTTCTGAGATGTTTGTGTATGAAGCTGGCGTTGTTTTTGTCTGTATCTATTTAGATGTGGAGAAGTTGCCTGCCAGTCTCATGTTGACTGTGTTCCATGGGATTTCTTTTTTCTTCCCATCCAGCTTGCTGAAGGGTCTAATGCTGCTTATTTCCAGTTGCTGAACCTGTTTGCATATGGGACGTACCCAGACTACGTAGGTAAGAGACTGCTGCCTGTTTGCAGACTGCCAGGCTGCATTGCTCATTAGAATTGTCACAGACAGTTCTCTGCTTTTTGTGGTAGCTGGTGTAGTGTGGCTTGGTTAAAGTGTCTAAGCACACAGTTTGCTTGGGAGAGTTTTTGTAGGGGGTAACTGGGTCATAAGCACTTCTTAAGTGCTGAAAAGAAGTGGAAGGGCCATAACCAGATGAGAGGCTCTGGTATTTTACTGATTTGGCTTGGACTGCAACACTAGATCCAGCTGGTCTGTAGCAGTATTCATTGATGTTCATAGGGCGTTTACATCTGCAAAGTACAATTTCAGACATCTGTTTTCAAATTTGAAAGGCACTGGTTATGGAAGTTGCAGAAACTTTGTAAAAATTGTTCTGAAAATTATTTATCATTTAAACCATAAAGGTTTTTATAACCTCTTCTTGTGACAGCATTGCTGAAACAAAATGCAACGTTTCTTTGCTAGAACAGAAATTGTAATAATGACCCTACAACGTCTTCAGAAGGGCTACATGTGAAGCATCCTTTTGTCTGTTAGGATGTGCTTCAGTTCTTGCACTAATTAATTCTTCATTTGTGGGTAGCAGCTCAATCCAGGCTATTACAGACTGTGACAAATAATTCTGTCATTGGTGCTGGCTGTTGCTGCGGTGGGTGAGCATCCAGTTCTGGTGAGAAGTTGCATCAGTAAATGTAAGGGCTGGAAATTCCAATGGCTGTAGAGCAATGTGAGCCTCGTGGATTCTGTGCCCAAGCAGAGGATGTGTTTGCCATGTGCTGGTCCTGCATCCCAGCCCACCATAGTGCAGTTCCTTTTTGAGAGGGCAAAGGGGAAAATTGGTCAAAATGTGGATCTTTGAATGAGATGGGATGCCTGAGAGAACTTGAGCGCACCAAAGCACTGATTTTCATTAAAGCAGATATTTTAAAGGTTTGATTTGGAAAGCTGGCAGTTTCCTTTCTCCTTTTAAATATTCATAAGGCTTATGGATACAGTATGGTGACAGTGAGGCTGTGTAAGTGTGTGGATTCAAAGTTTCTCCTCCTGTCCTCAGTCTGATACTTAATACACTCAACTAGAAATTCTGTAGCTTTCAGAGAGAAAACCAACTGCATTTTACAAGCAGATCAGCAAAGGAGGCTTAAATTTGTCAGCCCATTAATGAAACAAAATTAACTTGGTTGTGGAAAGCAAGCATATACCAGCTGTTTTGTCAGGGCATTACTTGTGCAGGTGTGAATTCCAATTCCAAAACCAGAATTAACTAAAACAGAGAAGAATGGAGTTGTGAACTTGCAATTTAAAGTTTTCCTCTCTTTATCTCTGGGCACAGCTCTCTGCTTTACCAGCACCCACAGTAGCCAGAGTTTCCTTTCAGCATTCAGCATGGTGTGACTGGCCAGTGGTTCTGCAACCTGGATTATGTTGTTTGTGTAGGAAAGCTCTGAATCTTATCTTTTTTAACATTGACAGCAAACAAAGATAATCTGCCTGAATTAACAGCAACTCAGAAAAACAAGCTGAAACACTTGACAATAGTAAGCCTGGCTTCTAGAATGAAGGTAAAGTACACTGTGAATGACAGCAGACTTTTGTTTGTTTGTTGGAAATGGAATCAGTTCTTTGCATTAGGGTTATATTAAACTGAGTGCTTACAAAAGTGCTGCAACTTGGAAAGAAGCTGTGATGTGTGATGTTCCCGTGGTGCATTTGGGACATGAACTTAATGGACTTCTGGGGATGAGGTGTGGAAGTGTCAGAACAGCCATACCGTTGCATTAGTAAGGGCTGGGAAACTTTGTACGGCTTCTTTCACTGCTGGAGCTGGGGAATCATCCTTAAAAGGACAGCCTCTTTGTTCTGGAGGAAACTAATCCACGCTCTTAATTTCTTCTCCAGTCCCCTTACCTTTCTCCTCCAGAAGGCACTGTGCCAAAACTTCACGACCTGCCCAAGCCGTGCTGGAATATTAAATAGCGTAGTAGCAGGCATTTGTTTTGTCCCTGTTGTACTTTCAGACTGAAGTGTAGGTTGCCATAAATGTTTGGGCCCTGACCTTCTGCCAACACTATTTCTGTTCCTTCTGGTTAGGACTGTTAACTTACTCTTGGACTTGCTGGTTTCAGTGCATTCCCTACTCCGTGTTGCTGAAGGACCTGGATATGAGGAATCTGAGGGAGCTGGAAGATCTGATTATAGAAGCGGTTTATACAGATATTATCCAGGGGAAGCTGGATCAACGAAACCAGATGCTAGAGGTGGATTTTTGTATTGGCAGGGATATTCAGAAGAAGGACATCAGTAACATTGTCAAAACGCTCCAGGAATGGTGAGGCAGTCTCTCCAACTCGATTGTTTCTTATGCATAGTTTGCCCTATTTTTTTTCCCTTCCTTGGAAGTTGTAAGTGCTGGCTTAATTTCAACTTGTTCCACCAGTCAGGAGTCTTATGCTGCAAGCAGACACTTAAAGGAAGAGTCTGTTGAGTGATTTTTTCCATGATCCCATCTATATTTCAATTTGTGTTACATATCAAGCCAAACTACGCTAGGTCTTGAGATTCCGATCTCACCAAAACTTGCACGTGACAGAGCCTAGGGAGAAGTCAAGAGCTTTTTCCAACAGTTTGTGCCAAACTGTGGTCACTGTCCTAGGGTCTGTACCACTCCCTGTGCTGCTATTACACTCAAGAACAAAAGCAGAACTATTAGTTTTCAGCCATTTGTGATAAGACCTTTGTGGGGAAATTCCAGAGAATCACAGTTCTTAGGGCAGATGTCTCCAAGTCTGAAGTGTTATATGTTTGCCTTTTCTTTGCTCCTGCAAATGCAGGCTGCGTGCAGCCACAGTGTTTGGGGCTGTGGTGCTGTCTTCGTGTACCTGTGCTGAGAAGCTGCTTCTCACTTTCTGTCAGATTCCCATCCAAGGAAATCTCCCTGTAGCCAGTGGAGGCTGCAGCAGGTTCTGAGCTGGCTGGGAATCGCTGCCCAGTTTGTTACAGTAATGGGTGTGCAGAAAGTGATTAAACTGCTGTGGTAGAGCAGGGCTTTTTCCTTCTTTTCTTCTCCAAGTGCTCCAATCCCATCTCATCAGGAGAGCTCTGGCAGCCTCCAGGAACTTACAGCATCATTTGGAAATTAACAGTGAACCCATTGCCAGTTTCTTTTCTGTCCTCCAGTTATGAGCTCTGTGTTGGAGGAACACTTTTGAACACCTGGTGGACGAGGGAATTCTCTCAATCTGACTCCTGTGTTTAGTTTTAAAATTAGATTGTTTTACAATGTATTTTAAGCAATAATTCTGATTGAAAAGGCAACTGATGGTGCAATAAACCTGCACTTTGTGATGGGCAGATAAGAGTAACACAGACTAGCTGAAAAATGCTGTGAAATGCATCAAGTAATCAATAAAGCTTTTTCTTGCCAGCTTTTTTGGAATTGGTCTCATAGCAGGAAGTATGAATTTAATAATCTTTTGCTAATCTCACTTGAGCAGAACTTTTCAGATTGCACGAGTGAGCTGCTCCAGAGAGCACTCCTGAATACTCATGGATATTTTTTATGTGTTGCAGGTGTGACGGTTGTGAAGCAGTTCTTTTAGGGATTGAGCAGCAAGTACTGAGAGCCAACCAATACAAAGAGAACCATCACCGAACCCAGCAGCAGGTAGAGATGGAGGTGGGTGCAAATGTATTTCAGACTGCTCAATGCTTTTTGATTGAACACTGCTGTCAACTGGATAGTCTGGTAACACCTGGTTAATGGCTGCAGCTCCTCTGAAGTACTCTAGCAATTGTGCAAGTCAGATTCTGGAGTAGGAAAAATAGAAATCTTTTTCCTTGTGCTAATAACACCACAAAGACCTACATAAAATTTGCCCACTCTAAGCGGGTTGGAACTTCTCTGTATAAAAATGGGCCAGATGGGTGCAGTGCTTGTAGTTCCCTTGGCTGATTGGTTGGGGAAAGAGCCCTCGTGATACAGAGTTTGGATATAGTTCTGTTTCTTTTGTGTAGGGAAGCAAAACCTCACTTCAATGTGAGAATGTTGGGTAAAACAAGCAAACAAAAACTAAAAATCCCTCGAGACTCATTGCTTTTGCATACAAGGGCTCCTGAGCAGCACGGGCTGGGCGCGCTCCTGCTGAAGGCTGTATCTGTTCTTAGTCCATAGATGGCAGCACGAGCACACGATGCCAGCCCCAGCTGATGTGTAGTGAGAACAAATGTTGGCTAATACAGCTGTAAAGGTGAAAATGGTCCTCCCGAGACACTTGCTGAGGGTTTATTTCTTGCAGAGTGCTGCATCCCTGCAGGTTTACGTTTGCTTTCTGAAGCAGTTCATGCTTGGCGGCTTGATTGGCATCCATAGTGCCTCTTGTTTGCCAGATGCCTTTAGCCTGGAGTTGGTGCACCTGACTCCCAAACTTGTTTTGCTTTCTTTGTTTTTTTTTCTTCTTTTTTTATTTTCTTTTCTGTTTTTAGTGTTTGCTGATTGTACGACAGGTGAGTTTCACGAGACAAGGTACTGTGCCTGGTGCTTTGTCTCTCCTTGTCAGCCAGAGTAGTGGAGCACTACTCCTCCCTCCCATGGACCAGTTCCTGTTCCTGCTTCTAGCAAATATCCATGGCTCAGCCAGACACAGATGAAGTCATTTTTGTTGTTGTTTTTGAGTGCTGTTGGAAGCATGCATTTGTTTCTCTTTGACTCCTTTGTCCCTGCTGCTTCTAGCCAATCTAATGGTGAGATGGCTGACTTCTGCACCAAGGCAGTAGTAGATCTCTTTGGGCAACCAGGAAGATGGAATAATATTGTATTTTTGTGTCTTAGAAGAAGTAGGTAATCTCTAGTTGTTTCCAGTCTGAGTCCAGTATGGATTATAAGAAGGCTGGCTTTAAGTGAGCACAACATTTTGCCCCTTAAATCTTAAATGCAGAGTCTGTTTCTGGTGGGCGAGTTTCTGATAGCCCCCCCTGTGTACTCCAAGGGATTCTCAGCATGTTTATGAACAGAATTTCTAATGCAGAGAGAGAAGGAAGCAGGTGCTGACTCACTGTCTCTTCTTGGCCAGGTCACAAACATAAAGAAAACATTAAAAGCTACAGCCTCGTCGTCGGCACAGGAGATGGAACAGCAGCTGGTAGAGCGAGAGTGCCCTCCACACACAGAACAAAGGCAGCCCACAAAGAAGATGTCCAAAGTTAAAGGGCTGGTCTCCAGCCGTCACTAGAACATACCATCCAAGTGTCATTCAGCTAGGAATGACAGCAGGAGGAGCAAAAAAGGGCCTGTGTCTTCTTTTCCAGTGGGTTCTGGGCCAGCCCCTTCCAGGCTGGCAAATAAAAGCCCTGTTTGAATGCAGCACCTGGCAAAGTTACACTGTGCAGCCCCTATTTGTTACGAGGGTGTCTCTGTTCTGGTCCTTTAAAGAGGGACTTTTGAAGAGAGGGACTAGCACAATGGGGCAGTAAAAAAGTCTGTGGACAGTTTTGCTCCCTCTCAGCCAGTTTCATTGCTGCTTAACCTCTAGGAAGCTGCTGTACTAAATCAGATCTTGGGAGAACTTCTATACTAAGAGTGAATCCCAGGGTTGAAGTGTGGCTACCAAAGCCAGGCTGGGAGCGAGGAAGCCATCAACACAGATCTTTTCATTCCCTGAGGGAGTGCAGAAAGGTTTCTAGGCCAGGAACTGCTTTGCATGGAAGTCTTCAGCCTTTCCTTTACCCCTGTCTGTTTTGAACTGGGGTGAAATTCACGCTACCTCGCTCTGTGAGGATGAGATTCAGTGCTGGGCTGTTTACTTAACTGTCTGTTTACTGCCCTTACTAAGCCCTTCAATCTCTCGCAGATTTAATGCACTGGTCTGCATCTCTGAGTCTTCAATACAGAAAGGCTGCTCTTCCAAGCCTTCCTTCTTACAAATGGTTATGGACACAGCAGAAACAGCGTTCCTTTGGAATGTGATGTCACCTCTCAGAGCTGCTTGTGAGTTGTTCCCCATAGATACCTCCAGAGGGTGATGCATTTGCTCTTCCTTGGGTGCTAGTGACAGTGGTCTGTGTGGGAGAAGAGCCCCTTTAGCACTGTGGCAGGCTGGTGGCCCAGGACCCACTGGCAAGGGTCACAGCAGTATCCCCTTGCTGAACCAATGGACTTGACTAGTCTTTCTGAATTTTGAACACTTTCAGGTTGTATTTTCTTTTTTTTCTTTTGTACATTGTTGTGATTCTGAAGCATTTCAGCCTTTGATTTGTGTTTTTTTTTTTAATGTTACAGACCAACTTCAGGTGGTTTGTGCCTGATTTGGTGAGGAGCGGGGTTTTTTTTTTACGGGGGAGGTTGGGGCTGGCAGTGAAACAGCAATTCACACAAAAAAGCACATTTTAGAAAAAAATTAAAAATGCTGATTTAATGTCAGAGTTCAGAGTCTTGGCTTTGAGACTGCTTTAGCACTTGTCCACGTGAGCATTGACTTGATTCCTGATGTTACGTTATCAGAAGGTCTGACTAATCTCCCTGACGCATCTGGGAAACAGAGAATTACTGTTCCTGTTTTGTCAGTACTTCATCTTTATCCAGGTTTGTGTGGAAGGATCTGTGGCAAAGCCAGTAAGTGAGCCCACAGCCCCGAGCCTAAACGCCGTTGCTGCCTGATAATGAGAGGTTTGAAGCTTTGTTCTGTCTTTGGCAGTTGGGTTCTTTTCTCTCGGTCTCACAAACTGAAGTGTTTTACTTCTGTCAGTGTTGTAAAAAAAAACAAGAACAAAAGTTTTCCAGGAGCAGGAAGGGGGGCTGTTCTAGCAGAGGACTGTGACAGTACTCCAGTCCTGCATTTACACTGTGCAGTGCACGTGCTTCCCACTAAATGCTGTGGAGTTCTTTGCCATCTGCACATCCTCAGTCCTTGGCTCCAGGACCTGCTGTGTGTTTGCGAAAGGAAATTCTCTCTTTTTCTTTCCTCCTGCAGTGCAGGCACACCAGCTTTCAGTCTAAGAGGTGAATCTAAATGCTTCCCACCCAGCTGCCTCTGGGTTGAGTCCCTTGATTTCTGATTCATTGTCAGCTCTTTCCCTTGAAAATACTAGCCAAAAAAATTCCCATTGAAAGATGTTAAATGTTAAGTGAGTAAGCCCGAAGCATGAAGCCTTCACTTGTATCTCAAGGGAACCCTTGCAGTGCCTGTTCTGGTTTCTGTACTTGCATCTCCTGGTGTTCAGCTGACAGCTTCAGGAGGTGTAGGTGGACTTCGTGTACCCAAGTCTCTTAGATGTGTGTGATGAAGAGGGGCTGAGTCTGCTTCTGGCTTCCCGTGTGGGTGGCTGCAGTGTGCTGGTCATCCAGCTCCTCTCAAAGTTTGGCTGGTGAGAAGTTGTGTGGTCCTCAGGAAGCTGTTTTCTTTCCCTCCCATTTCTAATGGCAGGCCGGCAAAGATGCAAGGGGAATTCAGATGTCTTTGGAAATCAGTTTAGCTCCTCCCAAACCTTGGTGCAGGGGAAATAGATGTGAATTTGGCATCCCTGATGTTTGTTCCCTGCCAGGTACTGGAGCCACATTCGTTTGCGGAAAATTCTTTAGTGTGGTGGAAGTTCTTGAGTCCATTGTTGTATTTTTGCTGTTCTCAAAGCTTACTTGGGCTAAGGGTCCTACCTGTGCTTCAGTACGCGTTGCCTTTGTTTGGCAAAGAAGCAAGGGAGGAAATAGCACTTTGAGTAAAGAGCAGTCCTGTGCTCGATGGTGAGAGGATGGAGAAGGGAGGGATGCTGGGAAGAATTGAGCTGTTTGTGCGTTTGGCTCGTCCTGGTGTGCCAGTGATGCACTTGGTGCAGCAAAAAAGAGGGGTGTCTTTGCAGTGAGCCCAGCCCGAGATGAGTCATTAACAAATGACATGCACAGAGTACCTGGGGGAGGCAGACAGCTCCGCAGCAGCTGGTTAATGAGTCTGGCTTGAAGGAAAGAGTCAGAAACTATTCCAGGAATGAAGCAGAAGGCACAGTTGTTAACAGGGACGGGTGCAGGAGGTGCTGGGCTTTTTGAGAAGGACAACACGAAGATGGAGACTGCAGGGAGGGCAGCAACTTGGAGCAGAGTGGTCTGAATTAGATGGGGTCTGGGGACAGTTTGGAGTTGGGAGTGTCTGGAGAGAATAGCTGTGCTCTGAGGACAGGAGGCAGATGGAAGTAGAGGTGGTTTTGATGCAGTCCCTGGTGCATTGTGTGTGCCTGTTGCAGGCAGCTAACACAGCTAGTGTGGGTGCTGCTGGACGTTACTCCCTGATGTGGGGAGAGCATCCTGACCTACTTTGTTTTATGGCAGCCATGGGCTGCTCCAGCTGCAGCTCACTTCAGGATTGCAGCAGGACAGAGTCTGAGCTATTGAACTTCTGTTTGCCTCCTCCACCCGGCGAGAGACAAGTAGACAGAGCTGCTCTTAAAGGCTTTATTGTCTAGTTTCATGTTCTGCAGCTCTGCTTGTACTAGTGCTTGTTTAATATGGAACTGAGCACTGAGCTGGAAAATGGAAGAGAGGATCTCAGCTGATTGCAGTGCTGGTACACTGCCCTAGCCCTAAAGCTGTGCCTCGTGCTAACAAATGTCCCTGCTGTTCCTGCTGTGGCTCAGTTGATAGCAGCTAACATCAGGCAATTCTGGAACATGATAAAGCAATGCTGATAGCAGTCTTTTTTTTTCTTTTCTTTTTTTTTTTTTTCTTTCTTTTCCCTTAAAACAAAGTTTGGGTCGAGCATCTATTGTTCTTTTGCTTTCCTCCCACCTCATTAGATGAGTTGGATGCTAGTTTAGTTTTCTGTTGAGAACAGGAGGTTAAATTGGTAATGCTATCAGACCTTCCTATGTTCTGATACATCCTGCACTCAGTCTTTGAGTGCTGTCTAAGCTGTTTAGAGAGACCTCTGATGTAGAAATAAAAATAAAACCCACCTCCTGCTGGGATAAAACAGGCAGAGTTTGTGCACTTGTAGGTTTGTTGGTGCTGAGCCTGTTAACAGATTTGTCATGGAGGGAAACATTTCTTGTTATTATCATCAAGGTGTGGGAATGGACCCAGCCAGTCAGGCCTTCGTCTGCTCCCACACAGAGCTTTCTGGTTGTTTTTGTTTGTTTGTTTTTTTCCCCACAAAGTCCTCTGTAGCTTCTGACCTAATGCACAGGAACCAAAAAGTGAAACTGTCAAGTTTATTTCTGTGTAATCTGAAGGAGAGTAACCCAGGGGCATCGTGAAAGGTAAATTAAAGTTGAGAGTGATCTCAGTTCCTACTTGTAACCTCAACCTTGTGTGTTTGTTATGGAATTATAACCTGTCAGTCCAGTTGAATTTCTCAGCAGACATTTTAGAAATCTGTCACTGTTTCACTCTGCGCTGTGGCGATGGCCGAAGACTCTCAGGGACTGTTGACATTTTGCTGATATTTCTTCAAGTTTGGCCCTACCACAGAGGTAAGTGATTGAAGCCAGGGAGAGATGTGCTGTAAGGAGAGTGCCTGTTGACCCCCTTAGCTGATTGCCTGCAGCCTGCTTCTTAGTGGCACTGTGGGGGCAGCCCTGTTCCCAAACAGGGGATCAGGCAGAGGACTTGGCAGAGCAGCACCGTGCTCACAGTCTCCAGATACACAGGCTTCTTCTTTCTGCAGACCTCACAAGGTGCCCTGATGTATTTGCTACAGGTTGCAGATTGTGAGAGTGTGATAGCTGGGACCGTGGCTTTTTCTTGTCACTTTGTGCCTGTAGTCCTCACTTGATCTGGTTTTAGTGAACGGCGAGGCACCTTTCCACAGCTCCAGCTCTCCAGCAGAAGCTCGTGAATCTCAATATCATTCAGGCTTTTTGCAAATGCACCCGTGGCACCTCTGCATTTTCAGAAGAGCCTGTTGTGGTGGGTCAGTGAAGCCTTGCTCCGTCAGCGATTGGTCTTTTCGTGCTGCTCTGACCGTAGCTCTGTATCATCATGGGTATGAAGTCTGGAAGTTGTGCTGTTTGACTCTCCAGACTCTTCCTGAAGGTGCCGTTTATCTCACCAGCCCTGGTGTCTCAAATGCTGCACAATCCTAATGCTGCCTTGTGCTGATGCAGTCAGTAACGTCTTGGTGTTTCATTGTCACCTTCGCAGCTGTTAGAGAGCACTGGTTCCTACAGGACCACCTGCCAGCTGTGATGCTATTCATTTTACCATTGTGAGATGACACCTCTCCTTGCTGGCAGACGAGCCAGGCGGGTAGGCATCGCTCCTCTGAGCTGTTTTGCATGTAAGAAAGGGAAATCTGTTGCCTGATTTAGTACAGTGAAAAGCAAGGACACAGGACAGGTTTATGAAGAAGGGGCAAAGCGTGAAGCTGTGTCCCGTTCCAGCTCTGCTATAGCAGAAAGCAGCCCTGGGCAAATCAGCCCCTCAGCAGCTGAGTTTCCCTGGACAGCTTCTCTCGTGTGTGCTGACTTTGAGACTGAAGTTTGTGAAGTGTTTTGGTCTCCTGGCTGGGCAGAGCTTAATTGCTGATTTAATTGAAGAAGATACAATGCATGTGTATGGAAGGGGGGGGGGGACCTCAAAGCTTCTTAAGCTTTTCTAGAAGTCGTTTTCCACTTGTGCATTGTACCCTTCTTTTCCCTGATGCAAATAAGGTGCTCCACCTTGGGAATATTGGCCTGGAGTATTATGGGTAGTATGCCAGGTTAATTATGAAGGGGGCAGGAAAAATAGCCTGTGCCGTTTTCAACAATATCAAAGGGATGCTACCTAATGATTTTCCTATTAGCTCTTTTCCCAGCCTGCCAGAGTCACTGCAGAAATGTCATTTACAAAGGCAGTTTGCAACTCATTACCCTGGATTTTCACTGTAGTTCTGCTCCAGAGAGCGTGGGCTTTTGCTGTGTGCCCCAACCTAATGAATTGCCTGATTCAGTTAGCGCTGCCATCCTTTCTGACAAGGTTAGTTGCTGACTGACAGGAAGGGGCCTGGATTCAATTCCCTTTTTGTTTTCCACTCATGCTTGTGTCAAGTGCAGGCTCCCTCTGGAAGCTGCCCTGTGATCCTTTCCCTTCGTTTCTCTGCATTCTGAAGGAAGCAGCCCATACTCAGAGAAGCCCTGGAGCAAATGGGGGGTGGAGGGTGTGCAGCCCTCAGCAGTCCCTACTCAATGCCTCAAGTCCCACGTCAGATGAAAAATTCCACTGCTCCCCTGCTCTGTGGTTCTGGGCTTTTCTTTCTCATCATTGGCTTGGGACTTGCTGTCACCTGAGCTGGGCTTTGTGACCCTCCAGCAATAAATACCTTGGAAAAGCTGTGGTAAGGGAAGAAATGTGCATTGTGACCTAGGAGAATAGAACAGATTTGCCACGTGTGGGAGGGCAACTGTGCCCTTATTTCTGGGAGGTCCTTCTCTAATGTCTGCCCTGTGCTCTTTGGCCTTTGCAAGGCACCTGTACACAGCCCTAGAAAGAACTCCTGTCCTTTTCCACCAGCCAGCCGTGTGCTTTTCTATGCTGTGGGTCTGCGGCTCCTCTTATGGTAGGAGTATTTCCTGAAAAGGAGAAATCAAGGCTGTTCCTCTGTTTTGTATCACAGTGCTCCCACCTGAAAGCCAAACGGGGCTGCTACTCGTTCTGCTGCTGGAGCTGGAGGTGTGCTGTGTTTGCCAGGTGCCCTCAGTGTGGACAGGATCCTGGGACTCCAGCCTCCCTCATTTCCAAGCATGCAGACACGTGTCCACCTCTGCTCTGTCACCATTCTCTGAGCTCACTTTTAAGAAGTGGCTGCCACCCCCCTGTGGCTGCAGCTTGCATCCAGGGCAGCTCTTGGTGTTCAGTCATACTGTGCGTGTGCTGGGATGTGGTGAGGAGATTTTCCAGTTCTGGCCGTGGATCCTTTTGATGGATGTCATGAGGATTTGACCTGGTTGGACCACACGAGGGGCAGCAAAGTCAGATCCATTTGTTTCTGCTGCACGTGATGCCTTTTTCCCTCTTAATTGGATTCCTGCATCCCCTCTTTCCTCCTGGCCTCATTTCCTACCGAGCCCCTGTCAGGGGGACCTAATTGTGGCCTTATCAGATGCTCACTATGCTCTAATGAGCCGTTTCCCTTTCCCATTTTGGCCTGTGTGCCAAACCAGGGCGGTGCTCTGAATGCTGACCTTGGCTCACCACGCCGCTCTGCCCTGCCGACCCTCCTTCCTGGCTGTGCCACGTGGTGCTGAGTTGACCTGAAGGTTTTCCCAAGTGCTCTTTCAGCCCCGAGTGCTGCCTTCTTTCTTCTGCATCAGCTGGCATCCCCACGTGGGCACAGTGTTCTGTCCTGCAGGTGGGAAGACATTGTGCTGAGGGACAAGGCGACTTCTCTGTGGTCAGAGAGGAAGCAGCAAAGCAGGGAGCCAAGCTGTTATCCCCTCCCTTGGCATGGGGAGCTCTCACTGTTGGCTGTGCTCCTGCCAAACTAATATCCTTCTGTCTTCCTCCTTGGGCTTATTCTTTCCCAGAGAGCCCAGGGGAGAGAAGGGACCGGTGCTCTGAGGCTGTGTGTTTCCCCTCGGACTGCACTCTGCAGAGGAGAAACGTGAATCCAGAGCGTGGGCAGCCCTGGGCTGTGATATCTGGGTTGTCCCCAGCCTGAGCTCAGACAGTGTGCTCTGCTCAGGATTTGCAGAGAGAGGTGAGCCAGTTCACTCTGTTGGACAGAGGCTCTCAGGCCTCTGGCAGATGGTTCCATCCTAGCTCTGGGCCCCTTCATCTCAGCTTGGTGCTGTTAGCATTGTTCTGAAGGACCAGGAGCCAGCAGGCAGCCAGCAGGACTGTCTCCTTACACTGCTGTTAGACCTGTTGTGTGTGATCTGAGTTACAGGTGACTCCTTACTCTCTATCCCTTAGGCTTGCTGGGTGACACAGTCCCCTCTGATGGGCATCACTTCAGGAGCACCTGGCACAGCCCCTTCCATCCCGTGGAGGTGTGCAGAGCTGGTAGGATGTGCCTCGTGGGCACACAGTTTGCCTTACAGGGCCTTGAGGGCCAGTTGTCATCACATGGGGGGACATCTCTGCCAGACTGAGGTGAGGCTGGGCATGGAGCTGCCTCCATCCCTCCCAGGATGCACGTTTTGTTCCCTGTAGGCAATGCCTTACGTGTCCATGAGCTGCTGCTGTGTGCACTGTGAGCTGGATACCAGCCTCTGAGCAGAGAGCTTTGTATGAGGCTGGAAATGCTGCATGCACACTTATAACTGATGGTTGAGCTGTTGGGGGGGGGGGGGCGGATGAATCCTGCTGTAAGCTCACGTTGCCTAATAGCTGGGGAGAGCATGACTGGATGTTTCTATGATTTCCTGGTGGTTGCTGAGGGGAAGGATCTCTTTGCCTTTAGGTCTCTGTGACTCTTTGCCCTACATGCCAGAGCACAGCAGCTCGCAGCACCCGCTGCAGTGGGGAGGGCATAGTGGGTGCCTCCCATTGCAGCTGGGCTGGGCACCTGCTGCTCTTTCCTTGGGCCTCTGAAGAATGGGACCAAAAAGCCTTCATGTGGGAGTTTGCCTCCTTGCTGTGCTGCTCACCCCCTCGCTGGCTGTGCCCTTCAGAGCACAGAGATGTTTTAACAATTGATTTCGTGCGCTTTACATAGCAAGAACCTGTATCCAGGAATCCTTACCAGGCAGCTTCACTGTATTTTGGTGTATGGTTAAATACATTGCTGCTGCACAAGAGGACTCTACATCTTAGCAGCAAGAGGGATTCTCAACAGCTGAGCAAACGGCCGGGTCCTGCAGTGCGAGCAGCTCCAGCACACAGCTCTGCAGCGCGGCGCATCCAGAGCTGGGACAGCAGCTCCGTACAGCACCCAGAGCTGCACGGCGTGGAACAGGGACTGCAGCCCAGCGCCGTGCTGTCACACTGCTGCTGTCACACTGCTGCTGTCACACTGCTGCTGTCACACTGCTGCTGTCCCATCTGGGCCGGGCACTGCTGCCACGGCCTTTGGCAGTGAGCTCAGATGGTTGCACCATGCAGAATCCGCTCGGTCTGAGCATGGCAGCATGAGTTCACCGTGCAGGCAGGATCAAAGCTTCCCCCATCACGGCCTTTCTCTGGCTCCTGCCTTTTCTAAAGCATCCAAACCATTTCTTCTCTCCGCTCCGTTAAAATCAATCAATCTGACGTTTCAATTGTACGTGGGTTTGATAAATAAAGACATGTTACCAAATGCTGCACCGAATGATTTTTTTTTTCTTTCTTTTAACCTTTTTGTGAACTACTTAGGACAAAAAATGTTACAATGCTTGACTTCTCATTTAGTTACATAAATAATTTTTTTTTTATAAATATCTCTTTATAAACAATATATAAATAGCTTTACAACATAAATACATTTATGCATGACATGAATTTACAAACAGCAACGTTATACAGCCGGCTTCATCAGTCTCTCAGAAAAGCACTGTCCCTTGTCTCGGTGAGTGTTTGTATATATAATATATATAAGATAGAGAGCGCTTTTTAAAAAAATAACAGAACCAAAACAGCTGGTGCCATGACTCCTCGTACCGAAAAGAAAAACACAGCCACATCTTTTGTCCGATCCGGGGAGGTCTCTGCTCTTCCGGGCGGTGCCTGGGGGGCGGCCATGCCCGGCCCTGGGGGAACAACGGAGCCGCTCCGGCGCTCTGCGTGGAACGAAGGAGAGCCGTGAGCGCCCGCCCTGCAGCGCCCCGCTGCCGCCCGAGATGCGTCCCCAGCGGGATGTTCTGGGTTGGGGTGCGGGTACGGAGCTCGGGCGCTGTGCCGGTGCTACGGCAAGGGGAAATCTCTCGCCCTGCGCTCGCCGGGGTTGGGTGCTGGTGGATGGCCTGAGGGAGGCTGACCGCTTGTCCCGGGTCCAGCAAGGACGAGGGGGGCCGCCGGGGGTTTGCAGCCTTCTCGTCCTGCCCGCCGCTGCCCGCCGCGCTAAAGCTTAAGGGGCACGGGGAGATTCGGGAGCAGAATCCGAACGGAGTTGGGATTCGGGGAATCCTCCACCCAACCCAGGCCGAAAGTTTCTGTTCCTCGCACCCGGTAAGGACGCGGGCTGAGAAACCGCCCCGAGCCGAGCCGGGCGAGTTGGGAAAGTTCTCATCAGAACTGAACGAGAGGGCGATGCCCCGGCGACGCCGAGGGCCGGGCGCCGGTACCTACGGGACGCACAGCCCTGCGCCCGGGTCCGGGCCGCGATACGGGCGGGGGCAGAGACCAGACCGGGGCAGAACGGCGGCATCCTCGGACCCCTACGGCGCGGAGGAGCCGCCCTCGTTCCCGGTGCCCGTCGCCGCCCCGTCCGTCTCTCCCCAGGCCGGTGGGCTCAGAGGATCTCTCCGCGGCTCAGCGCACGGCCGGCCTCGACGAGCGGAACCCCACGGCAATCACCGGCAGCGCGGTGGACGCGCCCCTCGCCCGCCCCCTTCACGGGCACGCGGACGGGCGCTGCCCTCCCGGCGCTCCCCCGGCGCAGCCCCGCGCCCAGCACCGCCCCGCGCCCAGCACCGCCCTCGGGCCGCGCCTCGCACTCACCGCCAGAGGTCCCTCAGCAGCCGAGGCCGCTCATGGCGCCGATGCGGTCCAGCTTGAGGCCGAAGCAGCCCTTCCCGAGCCCCTTCTTGTGCAGCCCCTTATTGCGGCGGCCCGACGGCTCCTGCAGCAGCCGCGCCCAACCCGCCCGGGGCCGCGTTTCTGCCCGTGCCTCCCGCGCCTCCCGCGGCCCCGTGCCGCCGCCTCCGCCGCCTCCTCCGCGGTTCCGCTCCTTCTCCTTCTCCTTGTCCCGCTCCGCGCCCGCCGCCTCGGGCGGACCCGCCGCCGCCGCCGCCGCTGCCGCTGCTCCACGGGACGCCTGCGGAGAGACGAGTGGTCATTGCGGGCCGGTCCGCGAGTCCAGGGCTCCGTGCGTCCCCACTCCGCGGCGGAGCATCCCCAGCCTCCCCATCCCCGCGCGGCCCCCGCTGGGTCACTGCGCCCCGGAATGGGGCTGGGGCGGAGCTCCCCCCAGCCTGCGGTCGGGGAACCCCCAAACTGGGATCGGAACACCCCCAAACTGGGGTCACTGCACCCCTAAATTGAGGTGACTGCGCCCCCAAACACGGGTCGCCGTGCCCACCCCCCCGCTTCCCACCAGCCCTCAGCCCCTTCAGATTTGGGATGGTCTCGCTCCCCAGCTGCAGAGTCACTGCCACTCTGTGCTGATGCCGCTGTCCCCCCACTCTGCAAAGTGGGGAACAACTGCGACCCCCACTTTCCCAGGTCTGCTGCTCACAACTAGTTAACACGCTCTGGGCACTCCCATTTCTGCCTCCTCCTCACTGCCCCCACTGTCATGTTCGGGGCTGCTGCTCACCCCCTCTCTCTCCATCACACCCCCAGCTCCCCATGCTGACACTCCTCACCCATCCCCCCGATGTCCCACTCCGGCTCCGTGTGCCACATCTCTGGCACAGGTGTCGGTGGCCTCCAGGACATCCCTTCTCCATCCCGAGGGACACCATGGGTGCCCACCCCCGGGCTCCGACCTCACACCTACACCCGGGTCTGATTCCGGCACCGTAGGGTGACGTGGAGACAGCCGTGTCCCCGCTGGCTGCGGTCCCGCAGGGTGAGGGCACGCAGCATCCCCTCCAACCACAGTTCTCCTCGACACGTGGGTCGGTGGTCTCCTGCCACCCAAAAAACCCCATGGGAAGGAGGGCCGAGCGGTGCCTCCCCCTCGCCCTAAGGACTCTTTCGGGACGCAGCAGCGGGGCAGAGGCAGCCTTACCTTCTGCGGGAGCTGGGACGCCGGCTTCGCCTCCAGCCCGACGGAGAGCAGAGCGAGCAGCAGTCCTCCGGCCAGCACGGGTGAGATCTGCATCCTGCGGTGCAGCGGGAATGGGGCCGGGGGGCAGCGGGGAGCCCCGGGAAGAGGCCGGGACGGAGGGAGTCAAAGTTCAGCGCGGAGCCGCGAGGTCCCTCCTGCCGCCCGCGCAGTGCCGAGCCACTGAACTTGGGCTTTCTGCTTCATTCATTTTATAACCCAACCTGCTCGGTGATGTCATCTAAACAACCAGGTCCAGCCCGGCCTCCCACTACACAATAGCAGGAATTTAAAGGGGGGGGTCCCCTCTCCCCTGGCAGGAACAAATGACACATCAGCCCAAGGCAATGGGCTCACGGAGTTGCAGAGTAGAAGAGCAAAGTGAGGGGCATTTGGCTGAGCTCTCCCAACCCCCCCCCAGGGTGGTTGTCGTCTTACATCCCCCCACCCCATAGCCCCTCTGCTGCCTTCCCATCCCTGCTGACCCCAGGAGGGGCGCTGGATGGCTGCTGCACTCTACGGGGGGCATCCTGGAGGGGGATTGAGTCCCAAAAGCAGAAATGAATGCAAAAAGCACTTTTTTTTTTTTTTTTAAATTATTTTTTTTTTACCCCCTCCATCCAGGCTTAAAAATCAGAATGAAACTCCCAGACCCCTGTTTGCCAGGAGAGGGGGACACTGCCCTGCACAGCAGTGACACGGGGACACGTGGGGACAGGTGACAGTGGCGCTGCTGGTGGCACACAGGTGGATGCTGTGGCTCAGAGCGGGGACCTGGTCCTGCTTCCTGTCCCTGCCCTCCCACTGGGGGTCAGAATGCTGCCCTCACCCTGGGGCACATCACAGCTGCTGGTGGCTTCTTCTGCAGAGCATGTCAGTGTCACCCGGCCCCTGCAGGGACTGTCCTGGTGCAGCGTGGCTGTGAGTGCTCCCACCTGCTGCTGGGACTGTGATGGATCCCTGGATGCTGGTGGCAGCTCAGGGCACGCAGCTGAGGGCAGGATTTAGGATTTGTGGTGCCACTACTGCTGCCATGCATGGTACAGAACAGCACCGACCCTGTCCCTCGCACCCCAAAGCACAGGGATGCTCTTAGTGATACAGTGCCCCCAAATCCTATCTGTGGGACCAGGGAAGAGATCCAGGCTCTCCCCAGATTGGTGCTTTCTCCATTCTCTGGGGCTCCCTGGTGCTCTGCTCTGCCTCCAGCAGAATCAGGGCTCTTTGGGGGGCTGTGGTTTCCCCCCCCTGCAGCCGCACTGCTGGGCACGAGCTGCCTCGCAGGGAACCATCCCTTCAGCTCCATGCGGCCAGGAGCTGGAAAGAGAAGGTCTCGGTGGTTTTTCCATTGTGCCTGCCAGGTGGAGACAACTTGGGCTTTTTGGAGAGCAAAGTTACACTCGGGCACTCGTCTGCATGCAGGCAGATAAAGGCGATGGAGGCAGCCGGCCCCGCATACCAGGTGACCACACGCACAGGCGTGGGGCACAGAGGTCCCTTCTGTGCTTTTTGGGGCTCAGAACTCAGCCCCATGCAGCCCTGCGCCAGAGCATCCTGCACATGGCACAGCACAGCTGGATCTCACCGCCGTGCTCTGCTGGGTTTCCGTGAGCATGTTTGCTTTGTCCCAACGCTTGCAGCCTCAGTTTTGGGGGCTGTGCTTTTAAAATCCAATTAGTGCTGTTATTCAAATCACCCTGCCCTTAACCAAAACCAGACCGCATCCACCCGTGCTGCTTCACAGCACTGAAAAGCTCTCGGGTGGGAGGGTAGGGGGGAGAAGGGATGGAGAAGGGGTTAAAAGCAACGGAACCTTTTTGCTTTGTGGGACAGGGGCTTGGAAGCCTTTAACCCTTGGAGGTATGTGCTGTACCACCCCGTGGCTGAGATCTGGCAGAACTCGGGACATGGGTGGATGATCTCTCCCACAAAGTGTAGGGGATGGCACTGTGCAGGTGGATGTGTCACCGTGTCACCATGCGTGGTGACAGCACGGCTGTTCCTGCAGAGGTGCTGCCTGATGGTGCTGGTGATTCCTGGGGGTCCTGTGTCCTGTGAGACCCTGTGGATCTCAGCAGAACTAGGGAGCCAGGTTTCAGGAACATCCTGCATCTCAGTGCTGATCTGGGGCTCGCTGCCCCGATTTGGGTTTCTGTGGCTGCCATGGGTCAAGGAGCAGCTCCTAGTGGAGGGAAGTACTGCTGCAGCATGAGGACGATGCTGTGCTCCTTGCATGAGAAATCTGTGTCCACAACAGCGCAGGCGATTGCCCTCTGGCAGTCCCATTGCCTGGGAGCGAGCCGCAGGCTGGCGTCTGCCAAGAGACCTCTATGGGGGCTTTGAGGTGACACAACAGCAAGTTTCATCAATTCACCTTGTTTTACAAGATTTCGGCTCTGGCCCTAGAGCAGAACAGACAGCCCTGGTGACACAAGGTGCAGCCGACCCGTCTGGCTCCACGCGACGCCCCAGGGGAGGCTGCACAGCCACTTTTGGGGGAAACACCACCCCAAGGGGGCCGGGTGCTGAGAGAATTCCCATCGCAGGACTCCTCCTGTGGGCAGTGGGCACCTCCTCGCCCACTGTGGCCCGGGTTCTCCACGCCTGAAGTGCTGATGGCAGCCCTCGTCCTGTTTGAACATCCCCGGTGTTTATTTTGGATGGTTGTGCTGAATGAGGTATTACAGGAAACGCTAAGTGGTTTTACATTTCCCCTGTCTCCTTTGGGTCTAAGAGAGGGCTTCGATCCAGGACACACACGTGTCCAACAGCCTCTCGTCCCCATGTGGGATTGGGATGAGGATCGGTTCTGATGAATGGGATGGGGACACACTGACTGCCTTTGCTGGATCTGAAGGAACATTCCAGTCTCCTCCCCAGCACCCTGGGCAGCAACCGTGTGGGGACAAAGGAAAATCCCAGGCACAGAATACTGGTTCTCTGCTGGTGTTGGAGGCAGAGCCCGACACCATGTAGGATTTGCCATGTCAAGGTACCTGGGATGCTCCAGCATCCTCCAGACTTCCTGGGCGTTTCTTTCCCAAGGGGATGGCTGTGCTCCAGGGCTGGAGTGGGAACTTCTCAGACTTCTGTTTAATATATAAAAAAAAATTACAAGTTAGGCAATTAGGATGTGCTGAGAGCATACGCCATGAGTCTCCTAATGTGTCAGCTGTGGAGGATGTGAATTGCATCGCCTCCAGCTGCCGGCAGTGAACGTAGGAGCAGGTTGTTGGGATTTTCCAACCTACATGCCACGTTATTCTTTGTCTTCCCTTTCCCAGACGCTGCTCTGAAAAAAAATGGGGAAGGGTCTGGGAATATTTCACCAGCAATAAGGCCTCCAAATCAGCCCCATTCTGGTGATTTTGGTGCCAAGCATCGCTTTGAGAAGAGCTCTTGGCCAATGAATGGTGGCTTGGAATGATTGATACTGGATTGTCACCACCACACTGGTCCCAGAGAGTAGGAACGAGGCCACAGGGAACTGAGCTTCATGCAGAGACCATCTGTAGACCACAGTGGGGACAGACACCCAGCCCGCTCCCAATGTCCCCTAGGTACCACCCAATACCCCCAATGCCATGTCCTGACTAGTTGTGGATTGGACACTTCCTGGCTCAGATGAAGCCCTGAAGCTCCAGCTGCTCTGCGACGATTTCCAAGGAACTGCTGGGAAATCCCATTTGGCATCGGCCCATGGGGTAAAACCATGGGTGCACCGTGGGCTGAGGTGGACGTGAGGGGTGCGTGGAGCCACGTCCCTGCTGCTCTCAGGGTTGCAGAGGTCAAAACCCTGGGAGCGGCTCCTCATGGGGCCGTGGTCTCACTGGAGCCAAATTTGGGCTTTCTGTCCTTATTTTGGCACGGTGCCTGGACGTCTCCCATGGGGGGGCTGAAGGCAGGAGCCAGTCCAGAGCTGTGGACGTGCGGGGCTTCACAGCCCCGGCCTCCTGCAGCCAGGCAGAACAACAATGCAAGCTCGCACGGACATAATGGCCAGGGCTCGCTTGAGATACAAAAGCTCAGGGCTTTCACATGAGGTAATACTGATAAGTTACACTCTCATTCACCACTCTGTCTGCCAGCCGGCAGTAGAGCTGCCGTTCCCTGCTCGCCTTCGCTGGGACGTGCCCGGCCGCTGTGCCCTGCTGCTGCCTGATGGGAATGGGGCCGTGTCCTGCCCACACCCCAGCACACCGGAACCCTGGGATTTATCACTCATTATTTCTCTGAGCATCACTAGCAGGGTTCATCTTGCTTCTGGAATGGGTTCAGCCATCAGCAAGCGAGGTGGGTGCTGAGGATGGAATTGGAAGGCATCCAAGAGGCAAAGCTTGAAGACCCCAACCCTGCTGCTTCACCCAACACACGGCTCTGGCTTTCTGATGTCCCCTTCAACTCTTTCTCAGCTCTTGCCTTCTGGGGTCTGCGTATCCCTGGACAAACAGCCACAGCAGACCCCTCCCCGGCCTGGGGGGAGCTGGAGACATTCCTGCAGGCGCTGCTTTGTCTGAAGGAGATGGAAACCCACCGGTCTTGATCTTTGGTGATGCATTTCCCAAGCAGAGGGCTGGGAGAAGACTGGAGAAGCCGAAAGACAGGTGGGGCAAGACCATGATGGTTGTGACACAGTGAGCAGATGAGTATCTATTGAGGAGAGAGATGGCTTTTAGCTCATTTCTGGCTACACATCTGTCTACCTCTCCCTGAGCCTTCCAGCTTGTGCCCTCAGGCATAGTGCCCACGCTGTAGCAATGGCAAATGATCATAGAATCAGAGAATCGTTATGGCTGGAAAAGACCTCTAAGATCACCTAGTCCAAGCAATGATGAGGCTCTGGCCAAACTCTTCAGGTGCTGCTGCTATTGAGATATTTCCAAAAGAGCTCAGAGATCACAAACCCACAGCCCCGCTTTGCCCAGGTGGGATTTGGGAAGCAGGACTCCTTGACTCTCACCCAGGGTTTCCTCCATGCATCACCCCAGGGCGGCCCTGTCCCCATGGCCAGTCACTCCTGAGTAACACTGATGTAAATGAGCACAGGGTGGGCCTTTGCTCTAGCAGCAGAGGAGCCAAAGCCTTTGTAAGGTGATGAGCCACACAGTTTGCTCCTTGGCTGAGGTGCTGCAACACGTTGGTACAGCCACCAGTGAGTGCCCGGGGGAAGATGGTGAGATAATGGTGTGCTGTGGGAAAGCAAGCCGGGACACCGGGCTGGGCCTGCTGCTACAGGACCCCAGGGAATGAGAGCGCAGGGGAAAAATCTGCCCTTTGAGAAAGGCCGGGAGGCACCGCGGAGGTGAGCTTTTGTCTCTGACTGACAGCTGTAAGGGCAGCAGAGAGAGAGGAGCGAGGCCTTTCTCTGCCAAGGGAACACTTGGGAACATCCCGTGTGAGGTTGTGGCTCACAGATGCCCCTGCTTCTTCCTGCCATGGTCCATCATCTCCTATCGAAGGAGCAGGGTGTGTGAAGCTGTGGCAGCCAGTGGTGCCACCTGTTGCGCCAGGGAGCTGGGCCAAACTGCCAGCCTGGCTCTGTCCCCACAGGGGTGACGAGGAGTGGAGCCACAGCGTGATTCAGCGGCACAGAAGGGAGCTGCCTGCATCACATGGCTGAACAGCAAGGGAGGCTGTGGGCTCCCATGACCCTCAGCCCCATCTGAAGGGATGGCGTGGGGCAGCCCTGCACTGCTGCGATGCACCGCTGCTGTGCTGCTAGCAGAATGCATGGCAGTTGCTTTGCTCTGGCAGCAGCTGCGAGGGAGAAGGAAAACACAGAGAGGAGCACCCCATGTGACGGCACGTCCCCCGGTGCCACCTCTGGCTGGGAACAGCGTCCTCCCTCTGTCTCTGGGGCTGGAGGACCATCAGCTGTGCTAACACAGAGGGGTGCTCGCCTCCCTGCTGCGCGGCGCCCGCTGCCTTGATGGTGACATCCCAGCTCACGGAGAGATGTGACAGCCCTGCAGAAGGCATCTCTGCCTGCTGATCTCGGCCCGCACAGCAAAAGCCCTCCGCTTCTGGGCAGCTTCCTCGGCCAACCGAGGGAGGCTGGAGCCGGCGCGCTCTGCGTCTGCACGTATGCCATAGGAGCGTCCCCTTCGGCAGCTCCGTCGTGCTCCGTCGAACGCTCCGCGCGGCGAGGCCTTGCGGACCCTGACGCGACCCGTAGCCGCTCCGACCCGGAAGCAGACGGCGGGCGTACGGACATTTAAACGGCGCGGAGCGGCGCGGCGCGGCGCGGCCGGTGAGTGGGGCCGGTGCGGGCCTGGTGCGGAGCGGCGCCTCCGGGAGCAGAGCGGGGCCGGTCCGCGGCCTGGCGGCGCTCGGGCCCCGCGGGCAGCGCCGTCGCCGCGGGTGGCGGTGGCTAGGGCCGCGCGTCGCGGTGTAGGGGCCCGGCCGTGCCGCCCAGCGGGGAACCGGCGCTGTTTGCTGCGCCTGATGCTGCCGCGCGGGGCCGGCCGTCCGTGGCGCGTTAATGTCAGCGGCTGCAGGTGTTTGTTCTTTATAGATAAAGATGGCAAACTCCCATCTGCCGGAACTGCCGGTCGGAGAGCCGCCGGCGGCGGCTTTGTGAGTGTTATCTGCCCCTATTGAACCGGCAGCTGGTGAGGTGACGTTAAAAGAGAACTCGCTACAGACCTCCCCGCGCGAGGGTTTTGTAACAGCCGGTCAGCGTGTTAGAGGAGCTCGGCTATTGGCCGGCACCGATGGAAAATCTTAGGAACGAGGATTGCAAACCACACAAAGAATTTTTCCTATTTATTCAGGGATTTTTAATTTTTGCTTTGCATTGTGCAGTCTGTTCGCATCCGTCCTTAATTACTTCAGCAAAGCCCATCGCGGTGCGCTGCTTCCCTGGGAGGGTCAGAGTGGGGAAGAGGCAGTGCTGATCTCTGCCCTGCCAGCAGCGCTGAGCTCGGAGGTGTGAGAAAGGAAGGTTGAATGGGCAGTGTCCTTGTTTGAGCTTAAAGGCTGATTTTGGTGGAGGAAAGGTGGGACTGAGGCCTTGAAGTCTCACCGTAACGTCTGGGGTGAAATTGAGCTGTTCTGATGCCTTGGGGGAAAAAAATAAGAGACCTTTTTAATGGAACCCTGCAGGATACCGTGGTTGCCCTGGTGAACAGCCGCATTGTGGTTTTCAGTTCCTCTTTGGTGGTAGATACAGCAGAAAGAAGTCATCTATATGTCCTGTCCAAGTCAATGATATACCTTAGCAGTTTAGCAGTTTAATAGGTTGTTTTGCTCCAACAACTTACACTGCAGCAGCTGAAGTAGGATTACAGGCTGATGTACTGAAGTCCCATGTTTGTGCTTGCAAAGGTGGAGAGGTCATAGCTGTGTAGAGACTGGCGCTGGATGGGATCGCAGCTAATGCCTCTCTTTACTGAGAATTAAGAGCTCTTGCAAGATACTGAGGTGTGCAAGGGAGTGTGTTTCATGTCAGTCACAGTGGGGGCAAGTTCGTGGCTAGAAAGACAGGCTGAAATGGTCAGTGTTGGTATTCAGAGCAGTTGTTCTATATAATTCTGCACGCTGTCACTGCGAAGGTGAGGTAACGCGCAATATGTGTTCTTTACTCGAACCTGTAAGGACTCAGTTATTTCTGAAGGCTTGAAGTTGAACACAAGATCTTCCTGTTGATGACCTCTGGACTGACACATCTGGTAGTCTTGTGAGCTACTCCCTTAATCTACCTGGTTGTCGAAAGGCAGGGAAGGGAGGATTAAAGGACTCAGTCTTGTAATGGAGGTGTGAGCACTGGGACAGAAGTCCTCACTTCCTGTGGCACGTGCATTGTGGTCGCTCCTTGGTCACCACCAGTGGTTTGGTATGGGGCAGGTGTTAACGACACAGTGAAACCCTTTCCCCCAGTGGAGCAGTCAATCAAACTGGTATTTGTGAAAAGGTCGATATGCTCTCATTCAGTACGTTTGTGTCTTTAGCGTAGGTAATTATTTGATGTTTTGTTTGAAGAAAATGACCCTCTTTTTTCCCCGTGTCTATTTATAACTCTTTGAAGTCTGGCCCTGTTACCACACTATGGATCCACTGGGGCATGCAAGAAGTGCTCCTGCCCAAGGTGCCAAGGAAGGATTAAGCAAGCCCGCCGTTCCCCAGAAGAACGCTTACGCTCGGCTTGTGCAAAAGCACCACAGCGGTCGGTTCCGGTCTTACATGAACCGAGTTGCACAGAAGATGCAGTTGGAAGAAAGCACGTCCAACGAGCACAGCTCGGACCTGGAGCTGCCCCTGCGGAGAGGGCTGGTGAAGGAAAACCTGGCCAGGAATGGGTTGAATGTGCGCAGCTATTCCCCAGTCAGAGCATCTCACCTGGAACAGCCTGGAGGGTTTGAGAACGATAAACCCCAAACCCTTTTTAACAGATGTCTTCATAGGAAAAATGCCAGCGTTAACTCAGAAGGAGACTTGGAGGTGGAGGAAGACTGCTATGTGCATCGGCACGGGGCTGCGGCTGACTCGTTAAATCTGAGTGATGCCGTGGGTAGGCGAGTATCGACCGGCCTGAGACACAGCGCGGCTCTGCAGAAGTCTTCTGGTTCTGATGAAAAGGATGAGGAGGATGTGTGGAGGAGGAGACATAAGAAACGAGGCAGGTGTCCTGCCAACACTGACATGGCGGCTGGACACTTGTTGACTGAGCACTTTAGTGGGGATGTGCTGGCAGCAAATGCCAGGAGAGCCAGTCTCTTGTCTGCAGGTCAAGTCCAAGGTGAGTTCAAAGTAAAGAACTGCTTTGTGCCTTTGCTGCAATTACCCTGGAATTGAATGTGATGTTTTAGCCATGAGTGAGTTAACAGGAGTCGCTTCTACTCTGTCCAAGTGAGTCAGCCCCTACTTACCTGTGGGTGGCTTCGTTCTGATTTACAAGTAAGCCATAGTCCATGTGCAAATGGCTTTGTGTGGAGCCAGCTTGGTGTTGGCAGGACCTCATCCCCCTGGCGTCGGTTCTATGTGGCTGTGATGCTTCCAGCATCAGCTCAGGGCTAGGAGAGCCCAGTTTCTGTGATGTGCAGTCCAAATTAATAAGACTGCTGGATGTGAGCTGGCTCAAGGCAGAGGCACAGCTCCTCTGCATCTCCTCTTTAGAGTGCTGGTTGGCTTCTGCAGAGTGTCCGAGTCTGTCCGATACTCAGCCTAAGATGCCTGCATAATATCTAATCCCTGATAGAGTATTGGCTGTAGTAAATCTTGCTGTTAGTAACAAAGCAAACAGATCTTGCAGTAGTACATTGAATGTCTCTTAAATGTGATGGTCAGGGCAAAAAGCCAACTAACTTACAGAGATTTGAAAAAAGTTATTAAAGCACTCCATAGCGTTAACAAGCAACCAAAGCCAGGCAGTTCAAATTTCATCTTCCTATGTAATGGGTTAAAACTTCCTCTGAATGGTATTTATGGCAAAATACTTGGATTCCCTGATCTTATGAGCTACTATGGAGGAACTCATAAATGTCACTGCATTAAATTCTCTGTAATAAGTCTAAAAGAAATGGATTTCTCAGCTGGGTACAAGGGGCCTGAGGCCTGTCACAACTTTTGGACTGGAAATCAAGTGTATGCTTAACTCAGTCACTTGCAAAACTATGCCCCATCACTCAAGGGTGACAGTGTGCTTTTTACAGAGCTTGCTAGATTCTCAAGAGTGTGGCAGTAGATTATGTGCTAAAGATGGTAAACTCTGATGTGTCCTTGCAAGGCAAATCATAATGAGAGATTAACACAAGTAGGTTATGTTAGATTTGTATTTGTAGATAACCCTGATTTTGGGGAGTGGTTTTTTTTTTTTTTTTTTTTTTGCATGCTTCATTGTAACACTTCTGTATTTATCATGCTAGGCTGTTATGATAAACTTCATTGCCTTTTGCCTTTAGGGGTCTAATAGCTTTTGGAGATTAGGGAAGAGCAGCCAACAGATTCCATGCTGATGTTAATTGAGACTAGTTAGCTTGTTGTGTTAGGTGCTGTGCTTTACAGAAGCCGAATCCAACACCGCACAAGCTAATTGTGTGGGTACAGCAGGAGGTGTGAGGTGCCCACAAGGAGCCATCCAAGCTGATCTGCATCAGGGCTGCTGCAGGCCTGGGCTTTCTTCTCTTCCAACTCACTGCCAGATGCTGAGGCAGTGAGAAGTTCTGCAGGAATGCAGGTTGTAAATCTCACCAACAGCAGTGTTTTGTACGTGTACTGTCTGCAGCACCCTGAAGGATCCAGGCAAGCTTCTAAACCAACATTTGACACTCTAAAATTTGGCCTGAATCCATGAATGTGTTCGCTGTGGAGCGTCGTGGATTTGTTTTGTTCGTGGGGTGAACTTCGGTGGTTGGTTTGGGCATTGTTTCCTGATTCTTTGAAGCTGGTTTGGGATTTGTGTCTTTCTGCCGTGGGAGAAGCGCGATGCTGTCACCTTCCCAACCCTCGTGGAAATCTTTCTGGTGTTAGGAAAGCAACAGCACCTGCCCGAAGAGGAAGTGTGAGAAAGGTGTAAGTGGATTAGGAAGGCTGCTCACCGTGAGTGTAGGGATACCAGGTTTCAAGGAAATGCATTTGTAAAAAGCATGTTCGATGGGAAGTGTGGAGAACCTATGGTTGTAGCTGTGAAAACGATAGGTGCCTGCATGGATTTCAGTCTAACGGGAATAGCCTGGCTTTAAAAACAAGCACCTGCAGTTCCTTCCTGCTTTTTTGGGAGGGAGGTTTACAGACCCTTTGAAAACTAGTCATTTATTTAGAAACTTAGTACAGAGCCCGAGAGTAGAAAATGTTGGCCCTTGTGTTTGACCTCCCAGGTGGAAAACTCACCCTGTGGGGAAGATTATTGGAAAACTATTTACTTAAGTGACACCCTTCCTTTTCTTCCCCGTGCATAGCTGAGCCTGGTTACGCTCCAGAACGCTTGCAGGGATGTAAAAACAGCTTCCTGGGGAGGAAAGAAATAGGAAAAAATAGATGTAATTTGATTCAGCTAAATGTCTTCTGTTTGCTTTGAGTACATTTTAGCACTCCTGTCTAAGTGAAATGAAGGCTTTGCGATATGCGAGCACTTAGATATAAGATCTCAGACATCACAGTACCAGATTAATATTTTCCCACTTCAAAGCTTGCCTCTTTCTCTTGATGCTGATATAAGTCATATTACGTTGTGCAGGCAGGTGTCTGGTTTGATCAGTTTAAATCAAGGCTTGTGAGGCTGTGGTGGCAAGAATTGCTTCTGTCATAGCAGTGAGGCATATCATCTCTTCAGTAGTGAGATTTCCTCACAAATTGACTCTGCTTGGGCTGTAGCAGCTTTCTGAAAGGCTCTTTGAGCTAATCTCAGAGCCCAGCGTCTCTCTTTGTATTGCTTTGTTTCATTGTCCTCTTGTTAACAGCTCTTCAGCTCAGGTTCAGCTGTGACCCTAAAACTGAAAGTGCCAACATGGAGGGCTGAAAATCCCCTTTGGGGCTCTGTGCAGCAAGGAGCTGGTCCCTGTTCATGTCCTTTTAGTGGTGTTGCAGTTGCGGCAGCCCTGTGGGGATAAGGGGGAAAGCGGAGGGGTTTGTGTGGCAGATGAGCGTTGCTGAGCCCTGCAGCTCGCTGCCAGCAGTACTGTGCTGTCTGTGGGAAGCAGTGAAGAGCCCTGGTTCTGCTAGTTCCAAGAGAGCCTCATCTTACATGGAGCAAAGCTGCTGAGGTAGGAATGCACTGAAATAATTCACTGGCTCTTCCAAACGAGCACGTCTTGTTTGCTTCTCCTCTTCCCTTTCTCTGCTAACCTGCTGCGGTAGGACAAGAAGCTGAGACCCAGAGTCTGCATCTGGACGACTGCCTTGCCGGAGGAGTAGATTCTAAATTGCATGTACAACATCGTTGCCTTTGTCATTCTGTACTCTATGGTCCCCACTCTTGGGGGGTACAAGTAGATCTGTAGCAACTAATTGAGAAGCTGATGGTGACAGTCTCCTCTTTGGCACCTGTTGTTATAAAGTACTGGTCTGTCAATGCCCTGTCCAGCTGTACTGACATGGTAACTGGAAAAAGTAATGAATGATAGGTGGGAAGGCTTCCTCAGGAGCTCTGGATTTGTGTGAAATCGAGCAACATGTTTAAACCTTGAAAATAGCACTGTCTTGGTGTGAGCTTTATTAGCAAATGGAACCTGCTACTGTGCAATAAAGATCCCTTGTCACAGCAGGCTGAAATGTTCTGTCACTCAGACTGGTTCCTTGTGCACTGGGTTTGCTGTTTCTTTCTTTGGACCTTTCCTCCCTCCTTAGCTGGTGCTCAGCTGTGGATTTGGGATCCAGGCTTAGAGGTACAGCATCTGGCACTGTGCTGGTTGATGTCCTCAGGATCAGCATCTACTGCACAGCTCCTGCTGGCATCTTATATATATATGTTTTATATACAAGTGTGTGTGTGTGTGTCCTGTAATTCCTTAGAGCTTCCTGAAACCAAAGTATCACTAGAGGCTTTGTAAAATCCTGGAATAACTGGGATGAAGATGTTTTCTTCTCTGTTCAGAGAAATTCAGAATCCTATGTGGCTGATTTATTTCTTCCTTGGTTAAGAGAGGTCTCTGCTGTGTTGGGATGCCCCTTATCTGCTTTTCTGCCTGTGGGGCTTTCATCACAGAGTCCTACCTCTGAGCTCTATGTGGCTTTGTAGTTTTTCAGCCTGTACCCCCAACTAATCACAGAATCACAGGATCACAGAATTGTAGGGGTTGGAAGAGATCATCGTGTCCAACCCCCCTGCCAAAGCAGGTTCCCTACAGCAGGTCGCACAGGTTGGTTCTTGGTTCTTTGGGGGACTTTTCCACCTCTCTGCTCCAAGCTCCCTGGGGTTATTGCAGAGCATTAATGTAGGCTGTCACCATCTGCTGTGTCCAAAGCTTGGGTTTGAACAACCCTCTGTTGTCCCTGGACTGAAACATGTGACATTGGGAACAGCACATGGCATTTGTTGTGAAGGATCCTCAGGCTTCTGGAAGACAAAGCTGCATACAGACACGTTCTGTGGCTTTTTCCTCGTGTCTGTGTGACCTCTGTAAGCATAACTGTTGTAAAGCCTCCTGTTCTGAAGCTTCTTAAACTATGATAAAGCAGAAAATCACTCTGAAATGTCGTTTTAAGTTATGTGTATAGATTTTTATCTAATACAATTTCCCTCCAGTTTTTTTCTCCCCCTCAATCTCCTATCCATTAGGCTGGTTGTTTAAAATTTGGTTTTCCTGAACAGAAAGTCTTTCATGAAGTCTCCTGGGTTGTTTTCTGGTTTTTGATCAAAGACTGTAAGGGTTTTCCCACTTCAATCCTGTGTTTGTTATCAAAATCTGTTTTCAGGCAGGCTACTGACTGATGTCTCTATCATAAAAGGCCTTTAAAGCCCCCTTTTCCCTGAGGACAGAAGTATGGACTCTTCCTGCAGCATCTGTCTCTCACATGGCTGCTCCATGGAGCTTTGTCTGAAATATCTGTGGTGTGTCGCTTTGCTGGTAAGGAGTTTAGATGAAGCTGCCTGTTGACAGCGAGGTTTTGTTGCTCATTGTACGTGTGTTCTTCAGCCCGTTTCTGAATGATTGTTCCTGTTAGCGCCTTCCTGAGTCTGCAGGGAAGTCTGAACAAATCTGCAAAGGTGAAGGGCCTCCAAATGTGGGGTACAGCGTGATCTTTGGGAACGCGTCTCCCAACCAGACTGCTTCAAAAGGTGTCAGAAACTCCAGTGCATGAGAGTGGGGTGGTTTTATTGATGCAGAGAGCTTGGGTGGAGCAGGGTGCTTGTGCCCCTTTGAAGGCTGATTGCCATGAAATAGGCAGGGCTGTATCTGTACCTCCTTGGGAAGAACACCAGCACCAGCTTTGCCAGGTGCCCCCCTGAGGCTCCTCTCGCTGAGAGCTTTGCAGGGTTGTGATGTAGTAGAGCTCTCTTGCCCATCTGCCAGGGTCAGCATGGCCCCTGGGCAGAAGCAGCCAACTCCTGGGTAGCAAAATGCTTTGCCTGTAATGGCATGAGATTTCATGGCTCTCTGATTTGTCACGTGTCAGACATTTATTAGCCCAGTCTATGATACTTAACTAGCTTGGGCAGCTTCCACAAAGGAGTGTTTCTGGCAAGCAGGCTGTTGTTTAGCATCACAGCTTTAAAAACAGTTGTTGCTGTCAGATGGAATCGTGTTTGTGGCTGCAACCCTGACACTTGAGAGGTTCAGTGTGGGTAAAGGAAATGTCCTGGGATGTTTTTCCTGTATGTTTGATGGGCACAGCTGGTCAAGAAATCCCAGGTGAAATCCCAGGGGTTTTGCCTTTCCATCCTGCGCTGCAGTAAGTGTTGTTTGTGTTTGTTCCTCAGAATGAGCTCTGAAGGAAGAACCATAGCTTTTCCCTTCTTGCAAGGCGAAAGTAAGATAACGTTACCTTTAGTGGCGAGTCTTCCAGCTCTTGTGTGGAGCAATTCAGTGTTTAAGAATGCTGCTATCTCCCTATCTGGCACCGATAAACATGAGCCAGCGACCGAGTAAAGGCTACAGAACCAGCTCAATAAATGGAGAATGCTGGTTGCTGTGGAAATCTTTTACATGTAGCAAATCTTGCCAAGCCCCATGTGACATCTGCGTGATGTTAATCGTTGTAATAAGATATGGGAGAGGAGGGAAAGCTGAATTTACTGTATTGCCCCATCAGAGAAACACTTGAAAAATAGAATGCTCCTTTCTTTAATGGTTTAGCAACGTCATCACAAACATAAATTTCTGCATTGCTTTTGATAGGAAAAAATGCTGCATTCCCAAAGCTTGTGCAACTCTGTTTTTGGCTAGCATCAGCTGTAGTATGTGAGTTAATATCTCATGCGTCCTCTCCTGGGGAGATGAGATCCTGCCTTGCAGTGGCTGTGGTTTTGGTGTGTGATCTCACAGCTCTGTCTGTGCCTGCCGACAGTTCACCTGCTTTTCTTAGAACTATGTCTTGTCTTCTTTTTCTGTCTTCATTCTCTGGGATCAGACCTTGATGGTGTAGCTCTGGTTACTGGGCTTGCCAGTGCGATGCCTGTCCAGAGAAACAATAGTTAGCCCAAGAATTGATGTAAATTTTTAATTAGTTTTAAACCCATAATGCAGCTTGTCATCAATTTATGTGAGCAAAGTCCTGTTGAGTTCCCTCGGTATCAGTTTCTTTGCGAAAGGGTTTGATGATAGCTGTGTGGGTATTGATGGTAGCATGTTAGGATAATAAAATCACAGTGCGTGTGTAATGGCTTAAAAGCTGCTTAGCCGGACTAATTAAATGCAGCTGTAAATTGAGAATGGTTACCAACAGGTGTGGCTGGTTCTTACAGTGTCATGTTCTGCCCTGTTCCTTCAATAATCAGGAGGAAAACACGCAGGTATGGCTGAAATTTTTGTATCTTGGATGTCTCAGAGACAGCGAGGAGTGTTGAATAATGGGGGCAGTTACTGGCAGCCGTCTGCATCACTTGGTGGACTGGGATCAGGCAAAACAAAAGCCATTTACTGGGCCTCCATGGAGCAGCGCAGGGAGCGCAGCTTGGGAAGCAACAGCTTGGAAAAAAGTTTGGAGTTTTTGATGGATTAATCAGCTGAACATCTCCCTCCTGTGAAATGTGACCCAAAGGGTAATGTATGAGTATGGGAATTGCAAGATGGAGTATGGGCTGCGTGTGTCTTTGGTGCAGCAGCAGCAGCTTCTGGAGTGTTGTATCCTGCAGTGATGCCCTCTGTTTGGGGAGGATGGTGATGAATTGATGGATGCCCATAGGAGGGCTGCGAGGAAGATTAAAACGCTGGGAGCGTGAGTGAATGATGTGAGGAACCCTGCTTTACTTATCAAAGAGATGCTGGGGGGAAGGGAGCTCTCATAAATTGCCTACATGGGGAACAGATGTTCCATAATAGGCTACTCAGTTGAGCGGATTATGATATAATGCATTTGAGGCTAAACAAATCCGGGCTTGAAATAAAGTGCAATTTAGCAGTGAGGGTAAATGACCGCTGGAACAGTTTTACCAAAGCTTGTGGTATGTGTGCTGTTACTAGCATATCTGAGAACCTTGAACAAATTCTGTACACACAAAGCAAGCTGTGGCTCAAACAGGAGTGAATTTCAGAAAGCCCTCTGTCCTTTGCTCTCCGTGAGGTCATCCAGCCCCACACCCCCATCACCTCTGCTGCTCAGATAGTCTCTGCAATGTCACCTTTGCCTCGAGTACCAAGGTAGAACCAACACCAGATGATTCCTCTGCTTGCTGTCTGCTGGTGCCCGGTGCCCCAACCTCTGCTCTTGGCCCTGTCCCTGGTGCTGGAGGCCGCTTCCCTCCTCAGGCCCCCAAAACCTGGTTCCACGTCCTTCGGAACTCACGGCCCCAACTCCCTCTTGTGGGGAAATCCAAGCTGCTGAGAGCGCTTGACTGGGGCAGGATGGAAAAGAAAATGTTGGGATCCACTGAGTAAAAATAATGTTTTCAGTGACAAGAGCAAAAACTTCCAAGGCGCTGATGGAAAATGTCAGTGCATTGTCAACGCATCTGTGAGCTGCAGCCCACAGATGTATGGGGCAGGTCATGCCTTGGGACTACTTCTGGCTTTCTACGGATAAAAGCTGGCAGCAGTAGTGTGTTTTGTTTCATTCATGTGTTTTTAAGGTACTTTTTCCACCACAGCACTAAGGACTACATGATGTGTACCTACTAGGTTGAATGGGCAGTATGGGCAATAGTTCTTCAGCAGATTGTCTTATTCTGCAGCACAAAGGGTAACCTCAAGATATGTCTGAATCTAGAAGCAGTTCTTTCATTTCTTCAGCTGTTATCACCTAGTGTGTTAGCATCTCCTGTCAGGTGCCTTTCAAAGCCTCTTGACTTCCTCTGATCTCCAAGCGACTTGCTTGAATCCCAGAGAAATCAAAGAGAACTTTAACCGCATAATGTTTTCTAAGTATTTCTCTTGAAGTGTTGAACAAGCCTGTTCACAATCAGGGCTGCTGGATAAGAGGTTTGGCGAAAGATAATTTGGGCAAAGGAAAGGATAGAGGTCAGGGAAGCAGCCCTGACCCACATCCTGGGATAGGAGGGGTGGCCTGGGGGAGTGGAGGAGCGCAGTCATCAGGCGGAGTAGGTGCTTAGGAGGTCATGAGCAGGGTGGAGCAGGTTCACAGAGAGTCCTGAAAACCAGCGGAGCTGCATCCCCTCCCTGACAACGCTGCTGTGCTTCTGCACGCAGCTGGAGCACAGTAACTATTTTGATAAACTTTTAGCCTATTGCTACTAAATGAGTTTCATCACCAACCCCTAGTTCAGAGCCTGGAATGGTATCTTTGGCTCTTGTGCTTCTATAGTTTTCCTACAATACAATCCTTGCTGAGGAATTGAATAAAACTGTGATTACTGCCTACTGAAGGCAAAGTCTTGCAGGCATGAGGATGTATCGGAAGTGTTTTGCAGAGGACGCATGCTGTTGCAGGCACGTGATCTTAGTGTTTGGGAGCAATTTCCACAGCACTGTTTTCCTCAACAGAAAGAGTCCATTTTGTTTTTTTTTCTTTTTCCTGAAACATAGGCACTTTCAGGAAGCCAAAGTCAGTGGAACCTTTTCATTTTTCCTAGATCCATATTCAAATCTAAGGACATGCAACACAACAGTTTTAACTGAGAATACACAGAATAAAGTAGAAAAGGAGTGGCCACATGAGCTTCCCACAGCTCTGTGCTGAGCTGGGTGTGGGTCTGGGAATGTGCTTCTGTCTCTGCTCTTTACTATCTGTGTATCCATGGACATGCCGCATCACTCACTTACTGCCTCCATCTCTTATTGGGGATGTTTCCTCAATGACATACTCCAGTGACTGAATTCTGGGAGCCAACTGTAGGGGCACAGAAGCAGCTGGTGACCCTACAAACTTGCTCACGAGCCATGACTGTGTATTTCCCCGTCCTGGGAGTCACTCTTGGGTATTAAACCTTTTATGTGCAGATTTTGACGCTTTCTGCCAAAAGTGTTTGGAGTCATCCTTTCCAGAGATGCTGGACAGGAGTTCTCTAGATTTTCTCCTGGGTGCACAGATGACTCCCAGCCAGCTCGCAGCCCAGTGTGCAAACACAGTTGTGTTCGCTAGAGGAACCGATTGCTTTGAATTGCTTCTAAGATCATGTTTAAGTGGTGGGAAGACTTGCTTTATATGCTGCTTTGTCTTGCTTTGTTTTATCTAGGCTATGCAAAGTTACAGCTTGGGTTTATGCCGTGCTGGGCCCTGATGGCCCATCCTAACCGGTCAATTAAGGGAACTTGGTGGGCATGGGAGCTAGACCTGGAGCTGAATTTCAATACACTTTCCTCTCAGTTCAGGATATTTGCGTATAATTTTCGTTTTTTTGAGTCCACGCATTGAAGTGTAGGTCTGCGTTGTTTCTCCTCTTTAAATGACTGTTTAATTAACTTTAAACTTAATTATGCAATCTGCTATCTGCCTAAATCCCTAGAGTGCTGTGATGTCACCCTCCTCTTCCACTTCTGCCATGATGCTCCTCTTCCTGGAAATTTGCCCTACTTTTAAATTGTTAAGATAATTTGAAATCACCTGCATCCTTAATTTTTTCTGATCAGGTCCTACAGTCACATTGTAGGAAAGGTTTTTTATGGTAAGGGTAATGAGGCACTGACAGGGGTTGCCTGGGGTGGTGGCAGATGCCTCATCCCTGGAGACACCCAAGGTCAGGTTGGATGGGTCTCTGAGCACCTGATGGAGCTGTAGGTGCCCCCGTTCAGTGCAGGGAGTTGGACCAGATGGCCGTTAAGGGTGCCTCCCAACTCAAATGGTTTTATGATTCTACAGCCTGTAGCTCTGCGGTGCATTCCTGGATTTTGGGGGTTGTGGTACAGCACAGGGCTGTGGCAGAACCTTCAGTTAGGGATTATTTGAGTTTGTTTCATCAGAAAAGAATCTTTTTTATTTTCTTGTGATAAGGAGAACGTGCTCTCAGACTTTTTCTTAGACCACGGGTTGAACATCTGAAGTACTGCCTGCCAGACTTATCTCTGCAGCAGTGAAGCCTCAATGAACTGATAACATATCTCTATGTCTTGCCTTTCCATTCCTAAATTTCTAATGAATTCTTTCCTGTGACATCCTTATTTCTCTCGACTGCTTTGTCCTTAATCTCAGGCCATCTACTTTGTTTAACCTGTTTGCTCTGAGATACCGTAAAATGCATTTGAGACGTTTCTGTTTTGCGGCCCTGAGTTTTGAACTCAGGGGATTCCTGCTGGAGCTCCCAGCACAGGCTGCCATGGAGCTGAGCTCACGGGCAGCATGGGAGATGGGATTTGGTCCTGCTTGTGTTCCTGAGCCACGAGCACAAGATTCTGCTTGAGCTATCTTCCAAGGAGTATCCTTTTTCTTCTTGGTACAGAACTCTTTCTCTGAACAGCTACACCAACAGCTGTCTGTGTTTTTCCTTCTAAAACAAAATAGAACAGAAAAAGTACTTGGCTGTTACCATTAGTGGGACATTTAATCTCTTAAATCCACCAAATATTTTTGAAAACATAAATAGCTAGTTACTTGTGACCTGTCTATGACCAGCTTTTTATTGTCATTGCTTGTATTTGAGACGGCTTTGCTGGCGTTTGTTGTTTTTGCCTGTGTGCAGTAACTTGATCCTACATATTAGAGTAGTCATTGAAGTGCTTAGAGTTCTTGTTAGTCACTTTTGTATTATGGCACATACTGAATGTCACTGGTGCATTAGGAATTAAAAACAATATAACAAGCGTTTCAGCTTTTGAATTTTGAGATGAAATTTTCAGAAGCTCCCGAACAGCAGAACGTATCAAATAGGCAGTGCATCGCCTATTTTACACCACGAGAGGGGAAGACATGGGGATCCTAGCAAAACCTGCCTGATGTTAACACAGCTTCTGCTGGCAAAGTATGCTTCTGTTAGAAGAGTTTATTTGACTTTGGAGAAACAAATGAGCCAGTTGCCTGGTACAACCACATCAACATTAGCTGTGTGCCTAGCTGGAGCTACCAGCCAGAAACCGCATCCCTTCAGCTGACAATTGTTCCCTTGGGATGGGTCGTTCACGGGCTGGTAGCTGCCGTGCCTTCTGGTCCATGGGTGTATCCTCGGTGGTGTAGTGAGTGCATAGCTGGGCTGTCGTGAGGAACTGAATGTCAGGGAACCTCTTGGAAGGTTTGGAGGAAATTGGCTTAGGTCATTGAAATGTGTCAGCAATAAAGTGAAAGGTGGTAGGAATAGGGGCAAATATTTGGTAAGCATGTGTTGAGAGTGTCTCGTTAGCTGATAACAAATTGTTCTATTGCGCTTTATCAGTTCTGGGGATGTGCTTCTGTTTCTCTTCACGCTTACGCTAACTGGATAAGCAGTGGTATTTGACAGATTCCTTTGCACATCTAGATTGTGATCTAATGCTGGGAAGCACTGGGAAAAATCCCTTTAGCAATAGCAGAGCCAGCAGAAGGCCTGATGCCCGGTTGTGGGCTGATAATGGTAATTAGTAGAAGGAAGTACTTAGTGTTGAAAAAAGTTCATAAGGTTATAGTTCCTTTCAGTTCTTTTGAGAAAAAGGAGCTGTGTTGGGGTGGCTGTCAGTGGTGTGAGATCCCTGGAGCTACGGTGCCCAGGTAGGAGCCAGTTGTTGTGGTTCTGCCTGCATCAGGGGAGCTGGGGTAGGTACAAACCACACAGATGGGGACACAGCTGGAAGCTCAGCTGGAGGCTGAAGTGCCAAGTGATCTGGTAAATGTCCTTTGGCAGGAGAGGGAGCAGAGAGGTGTTCAGGGCTGGGCTGAACGGGGCCTGGGTCAGCCTGGACTGGTGCCTGAGTGGTTGGCAACCCAGCCCATGGCAGGGGGTTGGAATGAGATGATCTTGGAGGTCCCTTCCAACCTGAGCCATTCTATAACTCCGTGGTGTCCAAGGAGTCACACGTGTGCTGATGACAATTCAGTAAGAGGTACGGCCCTTCTCTGCTGGTAGGAGCCAAATAGCTTGTCACGTGTTAGCATGCAAACTGAAAATGTTTTATTTTTAGTCAGTCAAATTTAGGATCTTGGTCCTTTCTTATATTATCCAATATGCAAATTTTACTATAAAAATCAGAGACTTTGGCCTTGCTAAGTTCATGATTAGTTGACCATATTTGTTGATTTAGTTGTCCATCTAGTTGATCAACAGACTAATAGATACAAATTTAATGAAATGCAGGACTTTTCCAAACATAAACTATGTTGGTTTTCTGTGAATTATGTTGAAATAAGCTGATTTAAAACATCTAACCTCCTTTCGTACTGTAAGGCAGATCAATTATTCTGGGAATCTGTTTGATTATTTTTTTTTTCCCCACTGCACTTCAGTCTCCCTTCTGCTGCAGGTTTATTTTATTTTATTTATTAAGTCACTGAGTATTTGAATGCCTAGAATGCATTATACTTTGTGTGACATCTGCATGTTGCTCCTTATCCTAGATTTAATCTTACAAATCATGCGTCTGTAGCAACACAGGAAAATGAAAACTCTTGCCACACCTGCTGTTGGTATAGTTTAATTAATTCTGTGATTGCAGTTATATCTGCAATCTGGGGTATTCTGAATATTCCCCATGCTAGCTATAGAGTTTTGCAGGTTGTGGTTTGCTTTATAGGATATTGACTGTTTGTCCATTAGAGTATTAATGCTCATCAACCAAGGCAGCAGGAAAGCTTATGGGAAATGTTTCTGTCTTCCAGAAGTTTTGAGGGACAGGTGTGTAAAAGAGGCAAATGCTGAGTGTAGCTGAAACAGATGGCAACCTGTGGTTTTCTCTTTCCCTTAAAAAGAGAAACTCAAGAAATTACACTCATGCAGAATCAGGCACGTTCCAGTTGAGCGCTAATTGTGACAGTTGTCTGTGGCTTTGTAACAGCAGTGGTTTTGTTTAGCCAGAAATGTCAAGGTCAACACAGTCAGACATTTATCCAAAGTGTCTGTGTGCAGACTGGCTTGCAAGCCAGCTACGTTGAAGCACACTTTGTTCATTTGAGTAAATTGTTTCTCTGAATTTGTGTCCAAGTCTGAGCAGATGAAAAAGACTGCTGGAGAGCGAACCAAAGACTCGAGTGTTGGGAGTGTGTGAGTGCCTCTGGTATCTGCCTTGCATGGAAGGTGCTTCTCGTCTGCTGCTGTTGCTGTGCATGAATTTGGGCAGTTGTGGCCCAGGACTTGCTGATGTAACAGCCGTGGTGAGTGCTGGGGCAGCTCTGCTCCACCATGGCCGATTCTGGCTCTCACCTCGCTTCCAGACTTACAGACAGTTGTGCTCTTTTTGCTGCATTTTGATTTTCTGCTTTTTTTTTCCCCAGCTTAATTACATGTTGAGATCTAGCCTCCTTTTTGTCCCAAGCTCTTTAATTCATTGTAGTATTTTCTGTGACTTGCTGCCATAGAAACGAGGGCTTTAGAGGACCTCAGGAGCTCATGTAACCCATTGCACTACCTCAAGGAAAAAACTACTCCTGGAGCAGCTCTGACAGACATCTGTCGCACCTATTTTTAAGAACCTGCAGCAAGGCAGATGGCATGACCTCTCTGGTGAACAGCCTCGCACCTCTCTTCTTAAATAGCTTTCTTAAGACCCCATTTCTCTTGTTGCAATCCAGGTAAAATTCCTTCTTGGAAGTGCCTGAACAGCTTCTCCGGGACCAGCGGTGCTGCCAGTTCGAATGCTTTGCTGCTCAGTTCTCTAGCCCATATTTTAAGTGTCTTGCTATCAAACTTAATCTTTTGACCCTTAGGGCATTTGCAAATCAGGTAATTTTAGTTCCTTGTAATTGGGTCTGTACAGGTAGCACTGCCTCCCCTGCATCTGTGGAAATCTCAGTCTGCAGTTGTGCTTGTTGTTTTGCAGCTGAAGCTTCCCTCAGACTCCTCCCTTTCTTGCCACTGCTTAAGTTTAATTCCATAAAGCAATTTCCAATTTAGTTTGTGAAGGATATTGTATTTTTTTTTTTAATTACCTTGTAACTTGGACAGCCCCATAGCAAATAAGTTGGCATTGCACATTTTCTGACTTGCAGGTACAAGCTTGGACCCAGGGAGCGTAGCCAGGAGGGGCTGGAAGGCAAAGCTGTGATGACATGTTCAGTATCCAGGTGGAGGGCCAAGAGGGCAGCTGCACGGCGCTGGGTTGCATTCCAATGTGCTGATCCGTGGAACAGCGTTGGCATACGCTTTGGAAGCTGCTGCTTGCTCTCCTGGCTGTAGGGAAGGGTCTGAGGTGATGGCAGGGAAGGAAGGGGTGAGTCTTTGCAGAATATTTTTGTATGATCGTGACCTATTCTGAGCAGGCTGGGCGTTTGGAGCCTTGGCATTTCTTGGCAGTGCCATTGTGTACTGTGCTGCCTCTGGTAGCAAAAAAAGTTCATTAGTCCAAGGTGGGTTGTTGTGATTCTTTTTCTTTGTCCCTGAACTACTTTACTTTAAATGCAAGTTGCAGAGAAGTTACATTTTCTCACTATTTATCTGGGGGCTTACTGGGGTGGAGGTAGGGGCTTTGGAAGCTGCTTAACAATTTCACATTTCATATGCTCTAATGAATTTCCCAGGATTTTGGAAGGGTTGTATCCAACTTTAGGATCGTAATTTCCAGAGTTCCGTTTATGCTAAAGTAAGTTAGTGGTGGATTAAGAGGCACGAAGAGCCAACAGATTACAAATGAGCTAATGAAGACATCATTTCTTTTGGATAAAGGGCATGACTCACAGTTGTGACTGGTATTGAGGCGCTGCAGACCATGAGCTTCACCAGGACCATGAGCTGGCACTGAGGTCTTTCCTCACCCTCCCCTCCCCCCCCATCGCTATTTCAAACTTGTGTTTGATTTCAGGTGCAGAAAAGAGAGGGTTTGCGAGGACCAGAAACAATTCGGAATCCGCGAGAGCTCCCCAGAACTTCGATAGGAAGAGACAACTTTCTGAATCGCAGACAGAAACAATGAGCAATTCAGACAGCAGAATAAATCCTAGACAACTGGGAACTCCCAGAGGTATTAAAGCAGAGCGTGTACACGCTTCAGGAATAAGCTGCCTTGAAGCATGTGCTAAGTGCTATTAAAAGATGGGCTGGGATGAATGCTCTTAACTCTAAAATGAGCTGTAAAAGCCGTTAATTATTTGTAAAATATGATCAATCCAGGATTTTCAGTGCTCTGAAGGTGGGTGCCAGTATTTCTAGGCTAATCCTTCCTGAAAGTTCAACTTCCAGTACAGAGCATCTGTAGAGCTGCTGTTACATAGATACACAGACAAATTGGGTGGGCAAGATAACATTTATTAATTTCTGTTTGCAGGAGGACCCTATGCTGCTGTCCCAACATCTGGTGACAGAAAGAATCGAAATAAGCCTGCTCGAGGGAAGAAGAAGAGTATATTTGAAGCCTACATGTCAAAGGAAGATGTTTCAGCAGGACTGAAAAGGAGAGAGCTTATTCAGGTGCCTGGAACATAGAATGCTGTTGTGCTAAATCTGTGGAAATCATGGGCAGTTGTTAGAAGTCAGTATCAGTTAATTGCTTGGCAAGGCATTGATGTATGCCTTGTAAATGCTTTCTCTGGACATTTTAGAAATGGAATGAAACTTTTTACATCCAGCTACAGTACAGTTTTTGGTTTGACTGTAAAATTCCTGATCCACAATCACGAATTGCAGGGTTGCATGGTCTGCTAGCCATAATTGTGACTTTTGTGGAGTCTTAATTACTTTTACTAGTGATAATCAGAAACACAGCAGGTGCTGGCAGCCTCTTTCTTAGTCAGTGTAAGTGAAAAGGAATGCCCTTAGCAAGATGCTTCTTGCTAAAATTCTTTGTAAAGACAGATGTTAGTTCTCACCAATGAGGTGCAAGTGCCTTCTCATCCAGCTGTACTCATCTCCTTTTAATTTGTCTCTGTGAACTCTTCCCAGAAGTCTCCTTCCCATAAAAAAAAAAAAAAAAAACCACCACAGGAGAGATGCAGGTAATGATGTGGTCCCTGAAGTGTCATAGGGCTGTGCCTATGGAGGCATTACAGTAAAGTGCTGTAAACTTGAAATTAATATCAAGCAGCCAGCTAGCAGTGCTGAAACTTGAGTTACTTGCATGATTTTCTTTGTGCTCCCTTAAGGACATAGGGCTGGCCCAACCTCCGATGACAGCATGGCTTAGTGAAGTAAGGCACAGATATTAGATTGAGCACAAGAACCCAGGACAGTACAGAAAATCAGCTGCCTGTGTGTTTGTAATTATTTGCCCTGAACAGGTAGCATGTTCTCATTTTACAGATTCTATGCCCATCAATCCAAGGTTGAACTTTGTGCTTCCATTTGCAGCAGCAGATTTGGAGCTGTAATTTGGGCAGATTTGGGCATCAGTTCTTCCAGTATCTGGCATGATGTAGGGTGGACCTGCCATGTGTGTGGGTAACTGGATTGTGGAAGGAGTTTTACGTGAAAGCAAGCAGGACTGAGGTTTGCTGAGATGCAGAAGTGGAGAATGTCATACAGTAGCAGCTGTAATGCAGTCCTCATTGTGGTGTGATGCAGAGGACACACCCAGCATCCCAGTGAGGTCAGCCTGGCTGAGGAAGAGGCAGGTGGAAGTCAGTGAGGGCATTCCAGTCACTCACACTGAGGCATCGTTTACCCAGACGCCCACTGGTGCGTTGCTGTTGTAATGCTGGTTAAGGTTGTGATATTTTCATCAATACATCAAAGCTGCTGTTGGCATCACCTACCTTTTTGTCTGATAGCGTTAAGTGCAGAGTGTGTAGACTCCTGGTGAGGTCAGCTGCAGCTGCAGATGAGGCACATCAGACTATGGCCAGTACCTGAGAATTCCACGAAAATGCCAAGTCTCAGAAGGCCTGTGATTACATGCTATCTGGCAAAACAGTCCTTCGTTCTTGTGAGTGCGTAGTGTCTACTCTGGGTCATGTGCTATGTGACTGAAAGAGTCACATACGCTTTCTTAGGCTGTAGCTGTTTTCCTTTCACCCAGTCTCATGTCTCAGGGAAACAGCTCAGGCTGTACAATCTGGATTTAATCACTTAAGGCTGAGTGTCAGATCATGAGCATTTCAACTCAGCGTCTCTCATTTTTGACTCATTCATCCTCATCTCATCAAGAGCATTCATTGCTGCCTTCAAGGAGGAATAGGTGAGATCCTGAAATTCAGTGAACGAAATAATATTAAGCACTGCTCTGTATAGTGGCAAGAGACACAGTCAACAAATATGTTGTGTTAATCCCTCAATGCAAATTTGGTCTGCAAAGATGCTCAGTAAGAACTTGCAGAAGAGGAGAAGATGCATACCAGTCTGAACCTCGTGGTCCTGAGCAAACTTAGAATCATTTCAGTTGGAAGGGATCCTTAAAGGCCATCTGATCCAACTCCTTACGCTGAACAGGGACACCTACAGCTCCATCAGGTGCTCAGAGGTCCAACCTGACCCTAGGTGTCTCTAGGGATGGGGTGCCCATCGCCTCTCTGGGCAACCTGTGCCAGTGCCTCGCCACTCATAGTGTAAAAATCTTTTTCCTTATATCCAGTCTAAGTCTCTCCTCTTTCAGATTGAAACTTGATTGCTAGCTGGTCAGAAACATGGCTCTGAGTGAGAGAGTGCCAAGATGGTGTAGGGGAATGCCGGATGTGGGTGGCAGGAAAACACAAGATCTAGTAGGAAGGAGAGACCCTGCTATGAACTCCAAGGATGCTGCTGGACTCTGGTAATGGAGCAGGGCAACTAAATATGCCTGAAAGCACAAACTACTGGCAGATGTGGGAGATCTCTTAGATGAAACACGAGTGCAATGAAGATTAAGCAGTCCTAGATCAGGAAGGACAAAAGTGTATCTTGATGGGCGTTGATGTCTGCCAGTAGCAATAGCCTTAATGACTTCTGGTACTGTATCTGATATAATTCAGTTTTCAGTAAGTAGCATGGAGAATTGTGCCCTGCAGGATTCCTGGATTCATTTAATCAAGGGACGGGTGCAGAAGTGTCCTTCCACAAGATAAAGGATCCGAGTGCAGGTGCTTGAGAGTGCACGCTTCCCGCTTCCACACCCATAAAGCTGTCTGCAGTGAGCAAACACCAAACGTATCAGGTTGATTGGAATCAGAGGCTGAAGGCAAACAAGATTGAATAACTTCTACACGGTTACGTAACCGGATGGTGTTGGCCATACACAACAGATGAAGTCAGGTTACGTGTTAAGCAGCGTTGACCCAAAGGACCGTGGTCATCTGATGAAGCGCCAGCCAGAACCTCACGTCTGCCCCACGCCTCCAGCGTCTCCCAGACCCTCCCTGCAGGGCTGCTGGGGTCAGGCGGAGCGAGAGCTCGCAGCACAAAGGCACTCAGCTTGCTTTGCCACCGGAGGGTGTTTTAATTTGGAGAGCTGTTGCTTTGTGTGTATGAAGGCTGGGGATCCCCTGCTTTTCATGGGCTGTCTTCTCGAAGGTGGCTTGGTAGCAGGCAGGCACTTGAATCCCGACCTTTAGTTTGACATGTATGGACCAAGTGAGCTGTAGGTGTTGTAACTGTTGCAAGCTGCTAGACTTGAGATCCTTGAAGTACCATCTGAGTATTGTCTGTCTGGTTCTAGCTGAAGAACTTGAGAAATGCTAACTTTTTTGTATCTTGCTGGAGGAGTTTAATAAAGTTAGGAACTTTTTTTGGCTGGTCTGTGCAAAGCTGACTTAAATTGTCAGAAAGTGTTTTAGAAACCTTCCGCCAAACCTCTATCTTCCTTCTCAAAACAAAGGCTCTACTGCCATAATAATACTGATAAATATAGCAGCTATTATTTGTGAGGTATTGTAAAATAATACAACATTCGTGTGACATCATGAGACTCTGCAGCCAGATCCTCACCCCCTAATACACATATGAGAACAGTTGTTCATTGCAGATGGGGAGAGAGACTGGTTCCAGATATGATATCACAGCGTGAAATGTACAACATTGTAAATAGGATTTTCATAGGCACAGATAATAGGGCCCATCTGCTTTCTAAGATAAATTTTGGGAGTTCCTTGCTTTGAGGAAAGAACCGAAGTATTTTAATGCTACTTGACGTAAGAATTCTAATGCTGATCATAATTAGGTAGTGCATATAAAATGCAGAGAAAGCCGTTGCACTGTAAGCATGGTAACACTGCTGTGTGTTTGCCTGAGCTGGCTGTCCATGCGCACGTCGCCGCTTCGGCGCCTTCTGGGCCGTGGGCACAAAAGGGGATTTTTCACGCTCAGGATGGGCATCTGCACCTGCCTGATTGACAGCTGTCCCACACTGTTCAACAGGGTTCTCCAGAGTAACTCGAGATACCCCCTCATCTGCTCTGTGCTGTTGGGCAGATCCTGGGTATGAGAATTATTTGATTATCGTCGAGTGGAGCAATCGTCGCTTTTATTTTTTTCCTTTCTCTCTGTAGCGGCTTCCTTTGCTGATGGTGTGTTAGTTTTGATGGCTGCTTCTGGGATATGAGTGGGGAAAAGGCCCTTGAGAGTTCTGTGAAGTATCCCCATGCTTTTCTTTCTGTTGTCCTTGGTCACTGGCTAGCCGTGGGGCTGGTGTGCTCGTTGATATTAGGTTTATAAGGCACAACACCATGTCACAGCAAAGTAATCAGGTAATGCCTGAGGAATATAGGATATATGGTGCTAGTGTTTCCAAACCCAAACAAATAAAAACAATGGAAAACCTTCATAAATCCGCAAATTCCTTTTCAAGGCAGCAAAACTTCCTCATGTAATCAGCTTTATTTTCCTCTTGTCTGAATGTTTCTTAGAATACATAAAAATTATATGGTGCAGTAAATTTTAAGGAGGCAATCCCTGGGAGAGAGTTCTATGATTACTTAACACAGAAGTGCAAACAGATGGAATCTGTTCATGTAACAAATTGGCCAGCCTTGTTTCAAATACCCAAATGGAGGAAGTTTAAACTTTTCAGCACAAGGCAAACACCTGTGTTAAAGCAGATAGCTAATTAACAGGGCTGTGGTTCCATAAGAATCGTGCTGCCAGCTTTAACTGCAGCCACCTGAACCCCAGATCCTGGGACCCTCTTGGGATGGAATCACAGTTGCACCTCAGCAGGTCAGCTTTTCCTTCTTTCTCTTCTCCAAATTAAGTGAAGCCAACGCTCTCCTTTTCCAAAGCAGAACAAAACAAATTCTTTCAATTGTCCATTTTTTTTTTTTTTAAATGAAGTTGGTGGATGCTCTGCAGGAAACGTGTGAAGGAAACAGGAGGACTTGTATTCACAGTTCATGCAGTAGCAGCAACAAGCAATGATTCAACATCTCCTCGGTGACAGACTGCAGTAGATCAGCTTAAGCCTATGATGAAGCTTCCTTTTGGCTAGAAATTTCTCGGATGCTAAGTTGTCAAGACTTAAAATGTATAATGGAAATTTGGATGTATCTCTCATGTTTCACAGCAGATATATTACCCGCAGCTCTAATTTAACTGATGTTATATAAAATTAATAAGATTCAGGCGTAATCTTTCTCTGTCTCCTTTTTTTTTTTTCTTTTAATTTAAGGGACCCTTGAGAATAAATCCTAAGAAGTACCATGAAGCCTTCATTCCATCTCCAGTAAGTGTAATTTTAAAATGCTCTGAAGTTCATAAGTAAAGGTGCATTAATGTAGGAGTTATGCTGTGTATGAAAGGTCACTCAGAGGTGAGTGAGCTGGAATAAATGAACATGATCTGGATTTACTTTTAAATCAGATACTCCCAAACAAATCTTGCTTTTTTATCCTTCAAAGAACAACCGACTTTGCTTCTGCTGAAGCTGGGGATACTGCTGGGTCCCACAGAAGCCAGCTGAACTCAGGTTTGAGGACCACCACATAGCGTAATTGTAAACCCCTGGTTCATGGCTACAGAGGTTTTATAGATTTTCCACTGATTTAAGTTAATCTTCCCTAAACAAATATGCTCTCCTTTCTCGATCTGCTGCATGAGCTAATTTGAAAAATCATTCCAGAAATAATACGCATGATTCCTTTTCATGTGCCCGCTTTTGCACTAGCTGGATATTGGTTGGCTTGGGATGTGCTTCTGTCACGTGGGACAGCTTTGTGCCTTTTCTCCCTTCTTTCTTTATGTGCACCCAAAAGAGGGGCTCTGGCAATTTAAAGTACTTCCAATTGGGAAGGTGACCTCACAGATGGTACAGCTAAAGCTTTTTATCTGGGTCTGACTTGGCCAAAATGTTACTATCAGTAAGAGAGTTTCATATTGAAATGTTTTGTAGCGGTAGGGGATAGGCAGTGAAATGCTGACACTCTTGTCCCTGCTACTGACAGCAGTGATGTGTTGAAGCTTGGATTGAAAGCCTTGAAATGTGTGCAGTGTCAGTTCACTTTATTCATTGCAGATGATGTTTCACAGCCCTCTGTATTGCAGGAGGCTGACGTGGTTGAAGCTCAGGGTGCATGAAGTGGGTTCTTGCTAAGAATTAGAGGAAGAAGTATGGAATAGCTCTCTGGTACCTCAGTAAAGTAACACTGAACTTGTAACGGAGAAAGGAACTGTGATTCCTTTCTTCTTGGAAGTTACAAAATACAAGGTTACATGTAAAATCCAGCTACTGACGTGAGTTTCAAACAGAGATGTGAAGCTCTACCTCTGATCATCCCTGGTGTCCTGTGCAGTATGCTGCTTGCTGCTCTGCAAAGGAGGGTTAGCTGAGGTTATATCATTTACCTTTCTACTTTGCTTTCCACTGTGAGGCTGAATCCTAGAACCATTTTTTTCCTTAGTATCAAGCAGAATTAGCACCTGGGTGAAGGTGGATCTGGTGTGGGACTATTCTTGCTCTGACAGATGCTTTAAGAACTTCTCTTTCATGTAACTGTATTCCTCACTGAGGGTAGCAGGAGGGTTTGCAGCCTCAGTGTTCTGCAGGGCTTCCCGTCTATACCAGATGCTGCAAGAGCTACAGCTGTGAAGAATCACCCCATGTCCTCTGCTGCTGGCTAGGGCACCAGCCCCTCTGCTTGCAGCTCTCACTTGGCTACAGCTTCAAATGCCAATGGATGTTCAAATGCAACAGCTGTTCACCTTTTAACACCAGAAGTCCCAGCGTGTTTCTTGCTGTGCATGTTCTGTCTGTCTGTCTCTTTGTTGCAAGACCCAGAGCCTTTCTCTTAAAAGCCTTGGGGAGAAGGAAGACAGGAGAAAAGTGCAGAATAAACAAATTGTCCTGAATGCCAGCCTGTGTCTCACAGCACAGAGCAGCTGCGTGCACAGACCAAAAAAAAAAAAAAGGGCATTTTCTTTAATAAATGACTCTGATGAAGTGGTGGATTTAGGTGAGGAGGTTGGGCAGAAGGCAGAGGGTGGGGAGGAATGAGGAAAAAGACCATGTGTAAAAAATCTGGCTTTTTGAAAAGGACAGCTTCCAATTTGAATTATGTTGGTCCAAGAGGCTCTGCAATTTTTCTGCATCTTGTCATGGGAGGCAGCTTTCACGCAGCTGTTGAGCTGCTGCTGCTGCTTTTCTTTCTAAGAGTAATTTGGTCTCTTGGAGGACAGCCTTGGTTTCGCATCACGGCAGGGTTCTGTCGTTTCATTGTTTTGGTATCTAAGCAGAGTAAGATATTTATGTGATATTAAGGCCTCGTGTTTTCAGGTTATAAAAAGTTTTTCTTGGAGGCTGATGGTGCTGGTAGTTCTGATTGGATTTACTCGAGCACTTGAGATTCGGGAGCGCGTATCTGAGAAGCCACTAACGTGAGTGAGAGTTTAACTTCTGTGAGGCAGTCTTTTCATTGAAAGACAATGAAGTTTTGCTCTAAAGAAGCTCATCCTCTTTTCTGTGTGTGTCTACTTCAAAATGACAGGATAGCTCTCTGTTGGAAAAGTCTGCTCACTGCTCACCTTGAAACTAAATGCTCACATTGTTTGTTGCCTTCGTGTGTTCATGGTATATGAAGAATTTATATTCTTCATATACCAAATTGTGAGAGGATAGAAATGAAAGCAGCAAGAGTGCTATAGCTAATTAGACAAAAATAGGGACAAAATTGGCAATACCTTAAAACCAAAACATCTGCGTTGGCATCTTCAGAAAACTTTGTCTTTATTCACCCCATTAAGAAAATCTTCTGCTCCAAATCTAGATTAGCAGAATGCCAAACGTGTCTGGGGTGCATGATTGTAGTGTCTGCAATTAGTAGAAGCTCTTGTGCAAGGATGTTAACAAAGAGTATTGAGAAAAGATGTCCTAACACGTCTGCTTCAGCAGATGATACTCATGCTTGCTTCTGTACAGCAATGTACAGTTGGCTTCTGTAGTCCCCATTTCTTTCTGAATTTGTTCTAACATCGGTTGTGCCAAATGTGGGATATATCGTGTTTCTTCATTGAAAGGAACTGCATCCCCAGCCTCTGTCCAGGCCACCTCCACAGGCTGCCTCGCTGGTCCCTTGGCCCTGCTTTCCCACCTCCTGCAGGACAGCAGCAGGCAGCTCTGTGCAGGGCACTTTGCAGAGACTGCTTTGTAAACGTGACCTGAACAACAGCTTTTGCGGTGCTTCAACTGGGAGCTTAATACGTGGAGAGCTGTGGCTGCGGAGAGCTCTCTACCCATTCCTAAGAGTAATTGCGGAGGAACTGAGCAGAGTTTGCAGACAATATACTTGGAGAGCTTGACTCTGCCTTGGATAAATACTGTGCAACTACTGTGCTGGCACATGCACAGCACAAAGAGCTTATTTGCTGAAAGATGTTGCATATTGAAGGGCATGTGGTGAATCCATTTTGCTCCTGTGCTCGACTGCAGGATGTTTGTCTCACTCGGGTGTGCCTTGTTGATGACAGCGTTTTAAACCTCATAACAACTGTAACTTAATACACTTTGGTCCGACGTTGATTTTTTTTTCCTCTTTGTCCAGGATGGGACTCGCGATATCTTTATTGATGGAGTGGTTGCTCGCAACAGAGCCCTGAATGGTGACATCGTGGTGGTGAGACTGCTTCCCAGGGAGCAATGGAAGGTCAGTCCAGTGTTTGTGATACGACAGAAAGTTCTTACTGCTTTTTTTCTTCACTGAAGTTAGGGCCTAAGCAGAGAATTTCCTACAAATCAGAGTAGTTAAACTGCAGTTTGCACTGCTGTGGATTAAAATATTTATCTATTACAATGCCTGGAAGGAGCAATACCTGAAATGTTGAAACGTTACTCTTTGCATGGAGTGAACTTTGTTACCGCTGTGTGAAGTCTGATGACAAGGCTGATTCAAAGTGCAGTTGTCAGAGGTTACTTTTGATATCTGGTCTTCGTGCTGTGGCACTGGACAGCTTGATAGGGTATTTGCAACTGTTGTTGTTATTTCACAAAGCTTTCGCAATGATGAACCCTTTCTACTTCGTGCGTCCTCCATCCATGGAAAGCTCATTCTGACACAGCTCCAGATTTTGTAGTCATAGCCATCCTCACATGATTGAGGAATGTGTAAAGCAACCGGAGCAATGCAAATGTGAGATAATCTGTTTTTCTTTGTAGTGGCCACGAAGCCCTCTCTGTATTATTTTTTTTCTTTCACTAATCAAAGTCAGTTCTTTTCAAACATCAGAACGATTTTATTTTGTTTGCAGATTTATCTTTAAAACTTTTATGCAAGAAAAGTTCTTTCTCTTCTAGAGACGTAAACTGTGGGAAATGTTAAGATACAGTCAGCACTCATAACTTGGGTTTGTATGTGTGAGCATGACAGCACTGCTACAGTTTGTTTCCCACACTCATAGTTTTCAAATTCTTCTTAAGAATATGAAGGTGTATTGTTTGGACAAAAGTAATGAGGGTGATTCCAGCAGGGTGGGAACTGTTCTGGACTGTTTTGGCCTGGTTTTTTTACGGATTCTAGCTACTTTCTTTGTCTGAGGTTGTGTGATTTTAGACATGCAAATGCAAGGTTTTCAGTCTGGTCATTTATGGAACTTCTTATCTTAAACAATAACAATTGGAGTGATGGTTTGAAATGCATTAGAACGTGTCTCTTCCTTTTAAATCTGCATGAAGTGAGTAAATGAGCTATGTGTATATTGGCACATGTAGCTGCAAAACTGTCTTATGCAACAGATCATCATAAGTGGGAACTAAAACATTATACATATATCCATATACAGTCAAGGCATCTGCTGCAGTCCATGCAGCCTCTGAGAACCGATACTGAAGGTTGAAGCAAAAGTTCTTTGGTAGCTGTTGGAGAGTCCAAATCAGAGTTCAGGAAAGCTGTGCTGACTGCTGTAAGTTTGGATCATTGTACACACTTTACACACCCTGTGAGTAAATTGCGTTTAGTATTAGACTATTTCATATAGTTCGTATAGTTTCATATAGAAAAATGGAATAGTTTGGTGCTTAGATCCCTTGCCAAAACCTGCCAGCACAAGGGCTTCTTTGTAGGCCTGGTGCAGGTTGCCTGGGCTGGCAGTTTTGTAGTGTCACAGTTTTATCACTGGCTCTAAACAAAGATAATGCCTGTCTCACTTATCCTCATACCTTCGTATGTTCTACACTAATGGTCTTTTGTGAATAGGTGAGCAGTTTTATAAGAGGAAGGTTTCGAGTATTTTCTCTATTCTGGGCAAATGCTGAAATAAATAAAATTGCTGAAGAAATGGTGTCTGACTGCAAGGAGGCAGTTCAGAAGGCTTCAGTGTTTTGTAGTACGATTATGATCCTTCTGTGGTGAATTTAAGCTTGCCAAGTGAATTAGCTGGAACATGCCAGTCATGTTTTTCAGCCACACAGGTGCTGCCCTATGTAGTGTTATTTTTTGTTTCTTGCCATCAGCAACTTACTCAGCGATGACATCCCTTTTCCCCTATTCCCTGAATCTCTTGCTATGTGCTCGTGTTTGTATTAGTTCTTTGGGAAAGGTGCCATGAAGTTGCACTGAAAGATACTGAATTCTGCCAAGTAATTCCTACTGATTAATGATAAACTGTCGCAAGCTATTTTAGGTTTTTCCATTTGTTTAGTCTCATGCTGCTGCAAAGCTGCCACATAGGTATCTTGAGGATTTTCTCCTTCCCATTGGGCCTTTGGAGCAAGCTGAACAACTTCAATTATTTCCTTGAAAAATGTATATCAGACGGGTGGTATAACTGATGCTCTCGGAGGAGACTTTACAGGCTCAGTACATATTGGTTTGTTAGGATGGAGATGTGTGGGCTGATCGTTTTTATGTTCACCATCCCAACCCATTAGTCTGCGTTCTGCAGGGAGCTGAGCTGCTTTATTTGCTGGTGTATCCAGCAGAAGGATTTTTTTGCTGTATCGTGCAGAAGGTAAGGCTGCTGATGGAGCCGTGCCTTCAGCACGTCGAGCGCCCTGCTCATCCTGTCTGTCTGAAGAGAGCTTTCTTCAGGGGTGCACTGCGTCCTGCTGTGCCTGTGGTATTGATGCCTTATCCACAGGTTCCGTTGTCACAGTGAAACATATGGGAACGTCTAAATATTCTGGACGCTTTATGTAATACCTTCTTTGAGAGGCAAAGCACCATTTTTTCTTCCTCCAGCCATCCACTCCCTGGCTCGGTGGTGGGAAATTGATCAGGCTTGAGTTTCTCAGCATCGTGTCCTTCCCAGCTTGTGCACTGAGAGGTTGGATGAGTGCTATGGTCCTTGCTGGGCTTTTTCTGCCTGGTCGCACATCCTCTGCGAGAGCTGCTCACTGATCAGGGATGGTCAGTTTGTCAGTTCATATTTCTGTGCTTGCTATTGGCTCGGATCAAGAGCCAACTAATTCAGTAGGGAACTGAAGGAGAGACTTTGTGTCCTGGGATTTTTGTTATCTTGTGCTCCAGTGGAAGGTAGCCGCTGTCTCACTGCCAGGGCAGAGCGGCTGGCGTTGCTGTGACCACATTTGGAGGCTGTATTTCAGAAGTTCCTCTCCTGTCCTCTTGTGTTACATCTTGGGAATACTGAGGTACTATGGTAACTTTCAAATATTTAGCTGTTGCAAAGTAAGGTATTTGACTTAGACTGTTTTTCCAGGTACTTAACCTACTCTTAGCGAATGAAGTCAGAGTATCATCGCAGTCAGTTTGACTGTCCCCCTCCTCATTCGGGCTGTAGGGCTTCCCTGAGTCTGAGCCTTGATTTTGTGGAAGAACGTCATGATAAAAGATAACCAGTGATGGAGAACTTACCTCAGACCTTGTCAATTATTCTGATAAGGAAGAAGAACAGCGCTTTTATTTCTTGACTGATTTTCACTACTTTAAGTTCCAGCCATGGGTTTTATTATGTTTTATGGACTTGTGCTTACATCAATTTCAGGAGCTTCAATTATACAGTGACATAATTACTGGAAGGCAAAAAAAATAATGATACGATGATTACAGCAATATTTCTCAAGCTTGTCAGGGAGGGAAGCAGCGTGTCAGTATAAAGGATAAACCCAACACATCTTTCCTTGCAGCCTCTCTTTGCTCTTTTACCTTCTGCTTAATTGCCAGATAGAATTTGTTCAATTTCAGATAGCTGTTTTGGTTTTTCTTGCGAGATGTAATTTCTTTGGTTGAAGGAAATAGCATAATAAGTCACTTGATATCATTTAGGGCTTGGATTCCTGGCCCGATCTCTGGTGCTTTTAGAATAGTGGTTTATAACGTGGAATGTTTTTCATGACAACCGTCTCACGCTTTGCATGCTGTGGCTGAAACTTCGGAGTCCTGCTCTGAAAAAAGTACTCACAAGGACTTTATGCTGCATATTTGACTTGCACTGCTCAAGGTTATCTGAGAGGATCTTTAGGGTTCAATCCCTTATCTATGGGAGGGAGCTCTGGCTCTGCATCTTCTTGCAGCAGTGATATATTCAAATGATAACGTATGCTATATATGTAATACTAGTGTGTATTAAATAATAACATATTATGCTATTATATGCTATAATAATAAGAGATTAACCTACTAATTTCTTTACTTGCTGTGTTTGGTCTGTCAGAAGGTCTCCATGGCCAAGACTGTGGTTTATGTATAGTGTGTGCTGCTGGATGACAGGTTCAGCATTTTGGTCACAAAGTGCCAAAATGTTAGCAGTAGTCATTTTTATGAGAACACGCTCTGTTCTACAGAAGTGTCAGACACAATACCCACAGCAACAGATCTTAGTACTGCCTCTTTCAGAGCTGTGTATCAGATAAATATTTAAACACTTTCTGTAGCGAAGATGTAAACTGCAATTCACTTTTCCCAGCTGTGACTACTGTTGGCATAACTGCAAAAAAAAAAAAAAAGCCAACACAGAGTGGGAACAATTTGATTCAAACGCATCACGAATACCATCATGTATAGTTTGAACAGAGCTACGCATCCTGGTGAGCCACGGCTCCAACTGTTGGTGTGAACCCCTGAACCATCGGCTGGCCAGAGGGGATGCTAGCTTTGAGTTTGCCCCAGTGAATAATGATTCGTTTCCACCAAATTCTTCTGAGAGTCAGTTTCTTCTCAAAATCTCCCAGCTAATGTAAGGATAACAGTAACGCAGGAGGAGATAGGGTTCTTACAGGGTTATCACAGCAATACTGTTTGATTCTGACAATCAAGAATGTTGTTTGGAAACATTCATAATAATAATTATATTTAAAAAAAAAAAAGTTCTGGAGAAGCCATTATTGAAATAGTGTTTTGGCATGTTAAAAGCGTTCAAGTGGAATTCATGATATCCAGGAGTAAAGTGGGAAGCCTGGGAAGCCAGCTAGGAAGGTGTCCAGAAAAGCAGAGCTGTAGCAGATGTGAGGGTTTGATGGATGCTGTAGGGAGGAAGGGCAGCTGGTGTTTTGCTATAGACTTTGTAGAGAGGGCTGTGGGCTGCACACAGGTGTGTGCACCCCCTCCGTGTCTCAGAAAATGCCCACACACAAATAGGCAGGAGCTGGAGAAGCCTCACTATGTGTGTACTTTCTGACTGTGCCATTCTTTGGGTGACCGTGCGTTGTTCCATGATGTGGGGTCTGGTGTGAGCCTTCCCTGTTTGGGCTGGGTGTGGGATGGTGACTGTGGGCTGATAGCAAAAATACCAAGAACATAAGAAAAGTTCAGTGAGAGATACGTGGCATGAAATTACTTCTTCTGGATGTTGCTTTCATGACTTCTTAATCAAATATCACTTGAATTAATCAATGTTTTAATGCAGTGAATTTTAATAGAAAGACCTGGTATGTTTTTTGGTAGTGTCCTTCTAATCCTTCCTCCTGTGCTGGATGAGAGTGATATTAGAAGGCAGAATGTTTAGGTGGGGAGGAAGGTAAGTGACTTATTATTGACTGCATCCTCCCTTAATGGCACAGAATTACATCATGGTTTGGCTGCTCAGATGCAAGGTAACCTTCGGTGAACCGTCGAGCACTGAGTAATAGTCAGTAGTAATAATCACATGCAGTTGGTTGTTAAATCTCCAGTGCAATAGCAGCAGAGAAGCCCCTAGTGATGGGGTGACTTCAAGCTGAATGGCACCACTGAATTCATTCTGTTCCTGGAAGAGCTGTGTGTTGAATGGTAGTGCTCATGAGGGCCTCGGATCCCACTTCAGAATAGGGCTCCAGCCAACATTTAATACCTGATCTCTTTTACTGCTCATTTTTCTCCTCGCTCACATGAATATAACCTAGTGCAGCAAATTGTTTCCTTTAACAACTAACTTTTCATCAAATGATTGTTTGAAACACTGTTCTTCCAAGTCTTCTGTAAATATGCACACATCACTGTAGATTATCCTTAATCCAATCTCTTATATAACCACTATCATTTTGGACTTAGTCCTTACTTCCTGTGGAATTAGTATTTCTTAGAACTGTTTGCTTTTTACCACTTTGGAGACACATTTGATGATATCACATGAGTGTTTGGAGCCCACACCTTCTGAAGGAGAGTCAGATACCTGTTGTTGTGATGGTGTTGGGTTGGGGAATGTCACACATGTTAAACTCACACAACTTTTTAATAAATGCTCCTTGAAAGACCGTCCAGATTTTCAATAGTCTGGGCTTCTTTCAGATCCACACGATTAGACATAAGTTTAAATAGTGTAGTGTAGATCCTCTCTGGCCTAAGCTTTGTACAATGAATATTATACTGTGAAGAAAAGGCCAAGTGAGTTAGAGTAATTTTTAAGGAGATTGCACCTTTGATTTGAGATCCAGAGAAATGAAGAGCTAACCAGAAAGCTGTTGATCATGAACATCCCTAGATGTTCTGGATAGCATCCTGGGTTCTGAAGAGAAGTGCTGCATATCTGTGGCATGTTTGCTCTTGCTATCGGCTGCCAGTGATGGGCTGCAGTATTTGCATGTGGCCAAAGCTGCTAAGCTGGCTCATTAAGTCTCTCTTATTTCCTTAATTCGTGTCTATTTTTTCTTAAAACCATAAATCAGAGGGACAGGAAATCTGAAATAGAGGTCATTTATGTAAATGAAGGATTGCAGCAGCTGGTGGTGTGGGGGTGAGAGGGTTTTTTGCTAAAGGTTCTGTGGGGCAAGATGTGGAACCTCATTAATAACCAGCTGGTTCTTGAAGATAAGATATTTATCATTAGTGATGAAATGTCTTAAATTTGTGGGCAGAAGGTAATTTGTAACTCAAAAAAGTTGTGCCAACCTAGCTGGTAGGTTTAGAATCAGTCTGTTGCTAGCTGCCAAGTGCTGGGATGGGTGAGCCTTCTCCCCAGCACTGATCCCATGTTTGTGTCTAGACAAAGCTAAGCCCTTCCAGGCTGGGGCCTCCCAGCATCCCATGGCATCATTTCCTATGGTGGAGGGGGGATGGGGACGGGGACGGGGGATTCCCTTCTGCTCAATCTTTGAAGCAAATGCTAGGCAAATCACAAGAACTGGGAACGAATCTATTCTAGGTGCAGTAACACAGTGGAAGGTGCCTGTTGTGCTGTATGCATCTAGATAGGTTTTCTTAACACTGCCAACATAAGAAGGCTTACTTCAGCTGCTGCCTGATAGTATCGTTAACCTGATTAACGTACAAATCAGTGCACTGGAATCTGTATCTGTGGCAGCACCTCTTTCTGCAACATCTTGAAGAACTGCAAGCGATTCTTTTAAAATGCAGCTTCTTGTTTAAGAGCTGTCAGTCATAAGACTGGAAGGTAAATTAAACTTCTTCCTGATTATCTTTTCAACAAATTCCTCACTGCTTCAGTAGCTGTGCACTTGACATCATTTCTTAACATGTGCTTGCTGATAAGACAACTGGTGTTTGCAGTTTTGAATGTCCCAGATTCTATCTGCATTATCCAGTTTTTGTCCCAGTCTCAACTACATGGGAAATCTTTTAAAAAGATTTGGTAATGACTCAAGGAAATTAGTGCCGGGCGCACTGCTGATCTTCTGAATATGCTGAAAATGGCATTGCTTATTATTTTTATTGTTGTTTCTATTGGCTTATTTTTGTTTTCTACAAGTTAGGCAATAACTGGTTCATAAAAGTAGGTCTACATCTTTTATGATTTTGTGATTTATTTGTTTTAGGCTCTCCAGCGTGCTAAATATTCATCCATATTCAGTTGTATTATTTTCTGGGGATGGAGTACTTATTTTTACTGTTTATTCTAAATTATTCTAAAATAGAAAGTGCCAAAATACATATTTCTTAATTGTTGAGCAGCTCTGGAAGTGTGAAAAGGAAGAGTTGGCACAATGGAGTTGGCACTTCTGTATTTTGGTTGTGAAAAGTGACTGGTGAAGAATTCCCCAGGCGTCATTCTGTGTTCTGTCTGAAAAACATCCTCTTCTGGGTTTCTGCATGAACCGTGTATCCTGTATGGTGCTTGTTGGTGCTTGGAAATCCCAACTGCTTTTGCTAATTACTTTGCAGCTAGGGCATCCTCATGGTTTTGTTCTCCTTGTGTTTTTTTTTTTTTTTTTTTTTTTTAATTTGTTTGTTGCTGGAATGAGCATTGACCACTGTTGTTTGTACACTGTGTTTAGGTTGGATATCAGGAAAAGCTTCTTTACAGAAAGAGTTGTTAAGCACTCAAATAGGCTCCCCTGGAGGTGGTTGAGTCGCCATCCCTGAATGTGTTTAAAAACCGTCTAGATGTGGTACCCCAGGGACATGATTTAGTGGTGGGTTGTTAGAGTAGTATGGCTATGTTGAGGTTGGACTTGATCTTGATGATGAAGGTCCTTTCTAGATGTGATGCTCAGGGGCGTGATTTAGGAGGGTTGTTAGAATTAGGATAGTATGGTTAAGTTGAAGTTGGACTTGATGATCTTGAAGATCTTTTCCAACCTGAGCAGTTCTATGATTTTACGTGCATCTCTTTTACTGAGGCCTCCAGCTCCCTCATGGCAGGGATATATACATATATATCTCTGTGGTCTGTGCTGAGCCATGTAGGGATACCCAAATTTAATGGAGAGCCGTTAGTTCAGCCCGGTTCAGTTCAGTAGCTATGCTTCATGCACAGAGCCATGTTTTGACAGCATTGGTGCTACGTTATCTACTCTTAGAACTGTTTATTTTTTTTGTTTTTCTGCGCAGTCGTCGAGCTGTGGGTGTAATATGTTTATCAGCTTAGAGTCGCGTCTTGGAAACTTGGTTTACCTCTTTCTGTAATAGTTTATCACTAACGCATGGTAACGTTTCCTGGCAGGATATGCATTGTTAAAGTTCATTAGTAGAAGGGGAAAAAAAATCAAGGAGCGGAAGGCTACCCTCTTGTAAGGTTCAGAAGTTTGTGAGGCAAAGGAAAAATGTTCTTCATGGCACCTGACATCATTCTAGGCCCACCGTGCTACTTTCCCATGGGTGACTCCTATCAGTGACTGCGTTGCAACGGAGCCCAAAGAGTAGGTGTGGTGGCAGCTGCAACTGTCAGATGGAGGAAAGGCTGGGAGGGGAAAGCTGGCCTTGTCAGGGCAGTGTCTCCATCTATACAGTAATTTCCTATGAGCTGACCGAGACCTTGGGCGGTCTTTTTGCTACTGTTCACAGAATCGTGCATCAAAATTCATATTTTGTTTCCCCAATTATCTTTTGATCGCTGAAGGAGTTCTGTGTTGTCCTGTAGCCAGTTTTAGCTGTCCGCCCTTCTGTTCCAGCAAAGCCACTTCAGTGAGTTCACAAGTGAGTGGCACATCACTGTAGCAGCCAACTTCATTGACATGGGAATGGACCTGGGGCCTGAGGGTTGACTTTGGGAGGTAAGCTGCTGTGAACGTAAATAAACTGTTATCCTGTGCTTCAGAGCTCCACTTTCCAAGCATTAATTTCTTGTAAGTGCTTTGTGAAAGCAGAAAAAAATAATAATCTGCAGTTAAACTAATCTCTTCTAACAATGTATCGTGTGTTCTGAGGATCAGCGCTTGAGCGAAGGGCGTTGTTCAAAATGACAGACAACAAAACACGCAGAACTGTTAGGAAATGGAGCTCCCGACCTCATCACCCTCTGATTAAACACTGTGGTTTTACCTGCCAGGGATCCATTACAGTAGAAAGCCATAAGTATATGTCAAATACTCTTCATTTGGAAATTTTACATCCTGTTCCTTTTGTCTTCGCAGACTTGCCTCAACACCTCTGTTGCTCAGCAGGCTGGGATTGCTCCCTCCTACCCCACCTCAGGGATTAAATGTCACGTGTCGTACCCTTCCTCAGCTTTAACTTTGTATAAAATCATTGAGGTTGGAAAAGACCACTAAGACCACAAAGTTCAACCACCATCTAACTCATCCTCACTGCACCCACTAACTGTGACCCTCAGTGCCACATCTCCACAGTCCTTGAAGACCTCTGGCAATGGTGACTCCACCACCTCCCTGGGAAGCCAGGTTCCAACACATCACTGCTCTTTTTGAGAAGAAATTTCTCCTGATATCCAACAAAAGTAGCTGTATGCGTGGGGAATCTGTGTCACTTGACTGACCAGGATGAGAACAACCCTTTGGCTCTGCTAAGCAGCTGTGCCTGTTTGTCTGTTAAAGAAATTCCCTTAGTAGATGTGGTGTGAAGGAGGTATAGACAATGATTCCTAAGTCCTGTCTACCAAGAAAGCTTGGTAAATGTTCCTAGGTTAATTGCATCAACCATTTTTAGGGTCAAGCTAAGGCATTGAAACAGGCTGTCTAGAGAGGTGTTGGAGTCACCATCCGTGGAGATGTTAAGGAAATGTGGAGATGTGGCACTGAGGTACATGGTGAGTGGGAATGGGTTGGGTTGGACTCGATCTTACTGATCTTTTCCATCCATAATGATTTGGTGATTCTAGCTGCGTTCATGGCTGGACGTTTCATGTATAGTATAGGATTATGATATTAAAAACAGCAGTGAAAAACATCAGTGTGGGGTTTTAAATTTGCCACGTGTTATTTATTAATTGCTGCCACCTTTTTAAATTTTCAGATCTTTTTCAGGATTGGTCAGAATGGCATTGGGCATCCTGCCTGCTCTGAAATGAAAAATCCTATTGGGTTATCATCAACTCCGTTGCTTCCTGGAACACGGCCAGGGTAGTTTTATTTATTTCTTTGGCCACATACACGTAAACTTTCCTTCATGATAAAAAGATGAAAGCTCTCTTCTGCAAACAGCATTAATTACTGCAATGCATAGTTGTGAAAAAGTTATGCCCCAAACCAGTGAGATTTTCCCACCCCGTACTTCCAAGAATTCTTACTGTGCAGAAGTAAATCCAGACTAGCTGAATGAGTTTAAAATGAGAAAGTTTAGTTCATGTCTCTTTGGTAAAAGGTAATGAATACAAATTAGATTTTTTTTTTTTGAAGAAAATCACTGAGGAATGTTTAAATCATGCCCTAATATATTATACATGGAAGTATATGTACGTTTCTGTAAGCATTGTAGCTGCAGTTGGGCTTACTCAACCTTTCTGTGTTACAAGCTTAGAAAATTGAATGCAACTCTACTGTAAAACTTGGGTCTGGGCAGAAAACTGACTGTAGAGGTTTGTTTAGAAGCCAGTGCTGTGTGGACAAAATTTGGTGAGTCTGTTTAGTGATTTTTTCCAAATTATGCACACTGAAGTGGTTTCATATCACTTTGAACCCATGGAAGGACTTAACTAAATAATTTTCTTCTAGAATGCAGTTTTGTAACTTAGGACTTCAGGATAAAAACTTGATGTGTATTCCAAGGGTAGCAAACAAGAGGAAGTGTTTGAACTTCTGCAGTTTCTTTGGAAAAGCTTATGCTTACTGGAAGTGAACCCAGTCAATCATACAAGTGCACTACAAGTCACTATTGCAGTGTGATCGATGGGGAAATCTCATCTTAAGCAGCTGTTGGCATGATGCACAGGAATGAGACACTCCCTCTGGGGGTCAAGAGTACAGTAGTACCTGTATGACAATTTCTGACTGTGTGAGAGGAACAAGAGTGGTGTAAATTCCCAAGAAATGCATAGGTTCTGGAACTGTAACCTACAAAGTTTCTGGCTAATGTGCTTGAGTAACTGAGACTTCTGGAAGTTCTGTATTTTATCGTTAAATGAAAATGAGACATACTGCTTCTTGTACTGGACTGTAACATGCTTGTTTTACTGTGCCTCTGTTGCAATATCCATATGTTTCATATGACATGATGCAAAATATTTGTACAGGTGAGAACAGTGTATCTACGTATAGCTTTGTATATTAATTTGCTTCAACCCCTACTTTTAAACAACCATAGCAAATTTCTGTTTTCCTTTTAGAGATCTGGTGGATTCTGAGGGCTGGTAGGTTTTGCTGTCTGAATGGTTTATGACATTGACAGTTTTGAAGCTACTGATGTTGAAATTGTGTCTTTCAGTTATAAATTCATAACTGTCTATAGTATCATTTGAAGTAGAATTTGACGGGGGCAGCTCCTGAAGTCACGGATAAAATGAGAGATGCACTTGAATCTGTAAGGATTGAAACTGCTTTTCATCTCGGTTTTGAATTATCAGCTTTATTCTCAACTTGCCTAAAGTAAGGGTTTGAACAACACGAGTATACAGAATGCACTGGGCACGGAAAGCAAAATTCTTTTAAGACCTCATAAAAGCCATTTATATGGTAAAGTTTGGGTAGAACATTTTAATTGCACTTGTAGGACTGCACATAAAGCAGGGAAAGAACTTCTGGGAGGTTTCAAGGCAACTTTACAAAGTGGTCAAATTAGGAAGAAAATTATGAGCTAAGAACTGAATAACTCGCTTAGTTTTATTGTGGTGGAGCCCTATTAAGTTTTTACAAGGAAGCAGGTTTGATCATGCACTTGGTTTGAAATCAAGTTTGCGTTGCATGTAGTCTTCGCTCTTCAGAAGCCCTTCTCAGTTGATTTGAAGGTGCTTCTTGAAGGGAAGATGCCTGTGATGGTGGCTGTGTGTGCCCGTGGCAAGCTGCACAGGTGCTGTGATGCAGAGCAGGGAGCTGTGGTGTGAGCCGGGAGGTCATCGATAACCTTTGTGTGTTTAACAGGACAAATCCTTCCGTTTCATTGTTCCACTGCAAGCAGACGCTTATCTCCGGATGTTTTCAGACTTGTATCCCTTTTAATTTGTTTTGGATCATGGACTGCAAAAGCCATTTAATCATCTGCAAAGCGCAGGAAGAGAATTAACTCCAAAAAGTGGTTGGAAATGGGAGCGAAGGTTTGGGGCGTGCTGCCCCAGCAGCGTGCCATGCAATGGTGTCTGTGTCACAGAGCATGCAGCGAGCCTTCCACAGCTTGGTGGAATTGCTTAAGCAAGAATTGTTAATGTGCAACCTCTTGGTGTCATCTGTCCTTTGGCCCTCACGTAGCCTGGCTGAGGAAGTGCAAGCAGGGACTTTGGGTCCCAAATGGAGAATAGGGTGTGGAATTTGAATCCCCAGCTGCCCCAAAACAAACTGCAGTGTGTAGTATCCCTTCTTTGGATAATGCTGTGATGGACAAATTAACCAATTAGCTTGCAGGGCAAATAGCTGCTTCATAGGAGCACGGAATCATTTAGATTGCAAAAACCTTCAAAATCATCAAGTCCAACTTTCAAAACAAGACAGAGAATTTGAGGTCTTAAAAAAACAAACAAACAAAGGAAGTGAAGGACTCAATGTTTTACTGAAGAGAGAATTAAATTGCTTTTCATGACTCCTTAGCTTTCCTAATAACTTAGATGCTTTGGGTACTAATAGTCTTTGATGGAATATTGTCTATGGATAGAATAAAAGCAGCAAGTAGGAAGTTTGCCTTGTCAGAGCCAGCAAATACACTGGAGTTGCTGGTGAGAAAGCAAATGAAAGGAGTTTCCTAAAGCTGTGAACTGCCTGGATAGGAGCTGGGAACTTTCTCCTTCCTTTCCTGTACTATCAGCTTAAGATGAATGGTGAGTCATTGTTAGCTGCACATCGTATTTCGTTAGTGGAGAACTGTCAGAAGATTTGATTAATAATCCACAGTGTTTGGATTCATTGTGATAAAAGCAATCATAACAAAGGACTTTAGTGCCTAACTTGGCACTGAGGGGAAAATCTTCTTATCTTAGAAGTGTATGTATAAAGAAGGACAACTTTTTTCTTTTTACGACATATAGGCTCACTTGGTGAGTTGCAGGCTTGTGGTACTGTTTCTAGAGGCTGCTTTCCAGGCTTTCCTGCAGTGAAGCAGAGATTTAGTCCTGTCTTCTGTGCAGTTTCTAGAATATACCCCTTAAACCTTTTAAGTTACGTGATGGAAGTTGGTATGAAAACAGCTTGTTTAAATGATGCATAAATTATAGTGATGGACACAAATTTACTTTCTTCCTAGTTTTATGGAATGATTAAGGTTGGAAAAGACCTGTAAGATACCAGATCCAACCACCAGCCCAACCCCACCACGCACAGCTACCACGTCCCTCAGTGCTGCACTTCCACAGTTCTTGAAAACCTCCAGGGACAGTGATTCCCCATCTCCGTGGCCAGTGCCTCACCACCCTTCTCGAGAAGATTTCTTTTCCTGATATCCAACCCCAACCTCCCCTGCTGCAACTTAAGGCCACTGCCTCTCATGCTTTCTCTGGTTACATGGGAGAGAGGCTGACCTCCACTTCATCACAACCTCCTCTCTGTAAAGAAGCCTTCATGGAAAGGTACAACTTTTTTCTGGGTGCAGATCTTTGAGTTTTTCTTTTTTAATGTCTTTTTACTAGTTGCTTATATATACACACATATAATTTATTATATTGCAGTTTGCTTTTATGGATAATCTTGAAATAATTTCTCCCAAGTAAGGAAAGTTGGTAGATGCCATCTGTAACAACTGTAACAACTGTTACTAAGAGGGGAAAATTGATCTAGTGAAGATTGCATTGATCTCAGCAGATCTGAACTCAAGATGAAGTAGCTTCGAATTGATCAGGCTTGTTAAACTGGTGAGGTGGCAGACACCGTCATTGCCTCTCTTAGTCTGCGGAAGGAAAGAGGCTCCCTCCTTTCTAGTAGAGAAGATTGGCATGCTGTAATTTTTAGAAAGGAATGCTCACAGGTAGCAGAGCCCAGATGCACTGTTTGGGCTGGCTACCTTGCTGAGGTTGGATTTGATATCCTTGTTCCGTGATTTCCAGTGTTGAAGTGAGAGCTCTTGTTGGATGACTAACACATTTCAACACTGGTAAGCGCTTTTGAAGACTGAGTGCTCTTAATATATTAAATATTTTATTAATGACATAAGCAGGTGTCAAGGCTGGTTCACAGTCACATGTTATTGAGCTGTGCTTCTGAATTTGGTCATTCTCAGATTTGTTTTGCAGGAGTGTGGAGTGGGGTTAACACTTGACACTGCAGAGGCTGTGGCTTTTTGCCCACATGGCCTGTTAGCAACTTGGCTCTGTACCTTTTAACACAACCAAGCACATAATTCTTTTTGTATTTCTACTTTCCATTGCATTTCATTGCAGTGTTCACTGTGCGTTTTGAAGAGAAGTGGAAGTGTGTTCAGGATATTAAGAGGACTGCGTTGCACAGTGGGCACCGATTCATTCTATTGGAGGTACATCTCTTCCAGTGACTCCAGCTAGGCAGCTCGTCAGCACTTCTACATAGCCTATGAGGTGTGGGTTGTGATGGTATGCAGCCATGCATTTTTTACTGGAAAGCAAAGTTTATCTGGAGGGGAAGATTCCTGGCCAGTTGTAAGGCAGAGGTTTGGGCTGTCAACAGGGAGGAGCTGGCTTAAGTGTGGCCGTCTGAGCTGCATCTTGTCATGGTGGGCTTCACTGCCCTGAGCCAAAAGATACAATAGACAAAACTGAATATAGATCAGTGGATTAATCATTTCTGGGAACGGCTGCGGTATTAGAATTTGGAAGCATAATTCAGAGATTTGCCAAGTTAGCCAGTGATGGCCACTGGGAGAAGAGTTTGCCCAGGAGGAATGAGTTACAGAGTAGTTCAGGACTTTCTTAAAAATAATAATAAAAAAATCTTGCACTTTAGTAACCGAGGTAATGGCTTTGTAGTGCCATCGTCACTGCTTAAATCTTCAGTGTTATTTTTTCTTTGCACCTGTTTTTACTGATCTCATAACTGGCCATTGTTGCAGAATGGAAGTGGAATTTGGTGGAGCGACCAACTTTTGCCTTTGGATGGGATGCGACCTACCTATCGCAGTCATGTTTCTGTGCTTGTGATCGTGGGCACTGTCAGTATTTCCATTATAAATTTCTGGATTTTTTTAAAAGGAGCTTAATACTCAGTTGTAAAAATTTGTTCTTGGCAGAAAAAGTGTATACAAAATCTCAGCTTAAATAAGGCTTTTTAATGAAGGGAGAGGAAGAGAGCCCAGGCTCCTCTGGAAGTTGAAGTCATAGAAGAGAAACACACCGAAATATCTCTTTAGAGACAGAAATGTAGAACAGAAACCTCCAGTGTTAACTCTTTGTCCTGTGTTGGGTTTTAATTTGAATTATACCTTTTGGTTCATTCTGTGGAAAGGTTTTGGTGGAGCAGCATCCATTGCCAGGCAGGAAAAAGCACAGCAGAAGGTGGCTGGCATTACAGAGCCGAGAGCTCTGTGGTGACTTCTGAGTGCTTGCTGCAGGGTTCGCTGTTTGCAGAGGTGGGATGGGTTGTGCTGTGCTCATGGTGGGGGGGAAACCTTGTTCTGAAGGTAAGGAGCAAGAATTCGCTGTTCTTCCTACTGGCTGACTTTTCTGATGCTGCAGGAGATGCTCAGAGACCAAGCTTAATCAATGTATATTTTCGCTAGGTTAAATAAACCTGAATACTGACGTCATGAAAATAAGTTGAGGAGCCTGGTGAGGAGGCTGATGCATTTTACCCTTCTAATAAACACTGTTTCAGAACTTAATGAGGGATACCATATTACTAGAGCTTTACGCAAGCAGACAGAGCTATAGACGTCTAGCTTGAAGCACTTGCTTTGTGTTAAGATTCATCCCCAAGTAATTTGAGCAGATCCTTGTGACGCAAATGCCAGCAGTCATTTCCCTGTCACCATTTCAGGAGGAAACCTGGTCCTACTGATTGTTTTCACCGGTGGAGAGAAAACACTGCAGCAATACGCATCCTCAGCAAAATACTGAGCATCTCCCATTTGGTTCGAGGGATCTTTACTGCACCTTGGGCCCCCAGGTGCAAATGCAAGCCCAAGTGATTTCACTTTAACTCCGTAAAATGGGCTCTTTTCCAAGTCAATCTGTGCCCAACCTTATTGTTCTCATCTATTCCCTCCTGTTAATGTTTTATCTTTAATAAAAACTTCCTAAAAGTTCTGTGCAGCAGCGTTGTATGGTGCTGAGTACAGCGTGTCCCTGATTCAGACCGGGGCAAAAGTGCACGAGTAGAAAACAAATGTAGTCATCAAAGTATGAATTCATTTCAGATAAGTGGGGGTATCCAAATTGTCCATAATTCTTATTAATATGTTTGAAACTTCCAAACTTGCTGCCATCAGTTGTAAATAAATTGACACAGCCCTTCCACCATGTTAGTTCCTGTGGTGGAAGGCTGATCTGTATAGCTGTGAGCACCTCAGTACATTCTTTGTGGTTAACAGAAAGTGAGTGGGTGTGTTGGTGCTTCTGATAACCCATAAGCTAACATAATGCTCTGAACCTGGGTGTGAAGTATTTGGGAATGGTAATCCTCCTGTTTGCAAGTTAACCAAATGCTGTCCCCATTTAGTGAGTGGAGAAGTATCCCCTCACTTTGTCTTGGGGCACCTGCCTGCCCATCTGCCTTAATTTGCTTTTCCTTGACTTGTGCTTACTTTGACATCTGTGAAACAGAGCAACCCAAGACCTCCGATCTATGAAAACTGAGTATTTATATTTGTGGCTTTACCACACACAATCTTGCAGCCACTTTGCTCTTTTCAACCTTCTTCTCACACTTGGCTTCTGTCTTCCTAGCTGTGTTAAATTCAGCTGTAACCTCTTCAGGAGTGAGCACGTCTGCCCAGCACGGTGTCAGGCACTGGGAAGTTCATAGGATGGTTGGAATGGCTTACCTGAAGTCCTGGTAGCAGATGGCAGGATTGTTTTCCTTAAGCTTTTCCATGAAGGACCTGTTGTGTGCCTTAGATAGGGCCGGATTCTGCCAACCTATGGCAGGGATAGGGTCTGCGTGGGCTTTAAGGTCCCTTCCAGCTCATCCATTCTGTGATTCTTTGACGGTAGACAAAGATTGCAGACATCTTTCCAATTAGGCATTGAAAACCCAGTTGTCTGCATGCTTGGCTGAAATGATGTCTCAGTCGGGAAACCCAAAGAAAGAGGATCTGTAGCAGCTTTAGGTCACTTGTGTGGAAACCTTCCAGCCCAAAGCCCCCCGCTGTGTATTTGCAGGAATCTCGGAGCAAAGCATGCTGCTGGCAGCTCCCTCCTCCTGCCCACAGGCGCTGTGTGCTTTGTGTCGCAGTGAGATGCTGTTGGAACTTGCTGATATCAAAGGGTGAAGGAGTGCTTTTGGCTTCTCTTCAGAAGTGACTTCAGGCACAGAAAGCTCTCAGCGTGAGAGGCGGCTGGGGTGCCCCTGCAGCACCTGTCAGGAAATCCTTTGCCTTTACACCGAATGGTGGGGATCGATGAAGGAAGCGCTGCTGTGTGTGTGCAGTTCACCGTAATAGCATCGCGCTGCCTTCGGAGGTGGCTGTTGTTCTTGGCTGGCGCTGTGTTTTGATGTGATTGAAATCTGCTTTAGGAATCAGTGGAGGTGCCAGTTTCCTCGATGTGACAGAGGCTGGAGGAGTAGCATGCGGTTCTGCCAAGCTCACCTGAAGGACCGGAGGCAGCACGGCAGGATGCAGGCAGTGTGCAGCTGTGCTTTGCTGCCTTGTCCTCCAAGTGCACTGATGACAATGTATGTGCAGGAATGTTTCTGCAGAAAATGAAATGAAATAAGGACGGGGCAGCCAAGCCGTTGACTGAATGCAGCCATGAAGATGAATGACAGAAGGGGCTGAGAAGCGAGGAACTATGTGAAGCACTCCTGGAGTGGGAACCTCGGTGGCACTTCAGCAATGACTTGTTTAGGTTCCTGATGCTCTTCTTTTGCTGTATGAATAAATAAGCAGACCTGGGCTGATGGAACACATCAAAGGAGGCTCCCACTGGGCCATATATACTGTGAAAAGTTCCATAAATTATTCTGTAATATGACAGTTTCCAATTATGGATTTTCATAATAAGAGACTTATTGGCAAACAGTAATGAGAGTTAGCCGTGGAAATTTCTATTGCTTTTCTTGGCCCCGGCAAACTTCCTGAACAGTGTGTGCTTTGTCCCAGGTGTACCATTCTGGGCTTTGAAAGTGTGTCAGAACATGTGCGGGGCTGAGACCCCTGGGAACTGGCACTCAGAGCCCAATCAGAAGGGCTAAATGAGAAAATGAGGGACTTAAGGAGCAAGCTGCGACGTGTTAACTCCCTGCTGAGTTGTTTGTTTCCTGCCTCCATAACTTCAAGTGCTGATCGCCAGTGAGGGATTTTCATAGACACGTAAGGAATCATTTTTACATGATTCTAAGCAAAGCTTCCAGTCTGTATGGCCTTAGGAGATATAGAGATGCAAATATCTTGGATAGCCCTCACGGGCGCGTTTTGATCAGTTAGTGTTGTCAGCCCACTTTCCTCATATGGGCACGTGTGGGTGCAGGCTTGTTCTGCTTGTGAAATGCTGAAAATATCTTCAAAAAGTATTATTGTTTCCAGGAAATATGTTTTTAATACATAGTTGTATTGTGAAAGAAAAAAGAAGAGGCATTTAATGGGTGATGCTTTGGGTTTGTGTGAGCCAGTGGTGTGGATTTGCTTGGCATCGAGGCTCTCAAATGATACACTCGGCACAAGTAGATTCTTTTCTGATTACATGCGAGCACTGTGTAATAATCACATCTTTTTAAAGATATTGATTCATGGTATTGTTTGGAAGTCGCAGGCGATCCAGAAGCCTGCCTGCTTCTTTGCACCAGCTTCATGCTGAAGGACTTTTTGCAGTAGTTTGCAGAAAATGCAGCGATTTCAGAGAATCGTGTCTTTTGAAGATGTAACCTTACGTTGCTCTCCTCCTCTAATCCACCCCTCATGAGTGATTTATTCTAGGGACTGTGCATCATAGGCTTTGTCCTGGCACCCGTTCCCGTGGTGTTGCAGCGCCTGTCCGCATTACCAGAAAAAAGATGGCTGGGAGACAGCTTCTAAAAAATAAGTTAAACCAAAAAGAAAAGAACACACACGCAAAGAAAAGAAAACCAATTCCAGTTAGCAGAGAGGGTTTTGCTGCCAGTGTGGATGGGGCATAATTTGATTTAAATGACTTCTGAAAAACAGTTCTCAAAATTGTTCCATGCATTTTCTTCCTGGCTACTGTTGAAAATATGGAGCCGAATATTTTCTGTGATGTTTCAAACCAATATGTTCTGGCAACCTCAGAGCTGGGCCCTGTGCATTACGCTCTCGTTTCCAGTTTGCTGTGGCCTGGAGTGCACCGCACAGCTCATGAGATGCACCAAAGTGGGAGGTCTTGTGAGGAGCAGGCAATGCAGAGCCCCAAGGTACAGGGAACATTGTGCTGGGGTCCAGCAGGGCGGCTGCCAGCCCGGAGGGCCTCTTTTATGAAAAGGGTTTGCTTGTAGATGGAGGAACTGCGTGTGCCTGATGGGATTTTTGAGCCTGAGTGTGGGGTGAGAGTGTAGGAAAAGGTCAGTTCCTGCATGTTAAATGTTGGATGCTGAACTGCATCTTGTGCACCTCCCTGGGGTCTGAGTTTCTCACCAGGGAGATTTGAGAGGATGGGATAATACTGCTAAATATTCATCGCTGCTTTAAATGTGACAGCTGCCCAGGAGAGCCGTGTGTGGGCTGCGAGGTGTTTGCTGCATCACTTCTGCTCCGGGGACTCCTGGAGAACATGTGTGGGAAGGTCAGAGCCATAGCTGTAGTCATTCTGAAAATAGAGGCTTCATTTTCAGCCTCGCACCAGATCCTGGGGGTGGTAGCTGGAGTGGCAAGTGTGGAACGAGTCTGTTGATCTGGCTATAATAATACACAGCTCTTTGTAGTGCGCTGGAGGCCCAGGACAGGTTGGGCTTGTCCACCATGGAGATTGCAGTGTTCCACGAGCCCCCAGGATGCTCTGCTGCCCTGCGTCTCCTTGATGCTCACAGCCTCCACGTGTCCAAATATCACACGGCTGCTGTGAGGTGCCCTCATGCCCAGAGCTGGAAGAGAATCAGGAGCACGCTGATGGAGCTGTCTGATTTACTGAGTTACAGGACAACCCGATGATGAAATGAACTCAAAGCAGTGGGGTGCTGATCGCAGTGCTGTATATGCTACTGCCAGAACTGGGAGAGATGGAGAGCCCAGAGGCAGGCCTGGAGGCAGGAGGGACTTCAGGAGAAATGGGGGCAGAGGAGAGCGACTCCTGCCTGGTGATAATGAGGTGTTGCTGGATGTGTTTGGAAGCAGACCGGAGGTATGGGACAAGAGCCAGGCAACGTGAGTGTGGAGCTCTTTGGGAAATGATAGGTCAGAGATCAGATAGGGAATGGAGGTGTGTGGGGAGGAGGCAGTTCTTGTTTTGACTGTAGAATTCAGAAAGGTCAGACTTGAAAATATTCCTTTTTGATGCTTTTCCACTTGTTGCTCTGGGTGTTTGTACAAGGGGTATGAGAAGGACTTGGAGGGGATGTACTGTAACCTGTGATGTTTAAGTACAGACCGAAGCAGAGAGAAGATGAAAGAACAGCTCAGGAGTGATGGAAACAGAGTAAAGTAGTGAGAAAAGGTGACTACTTGGCAATGACTTTTTGTTTTTCTGCAGTTAATTCTGTTACTTGGGTCATCGTTCCCTCCCTGTGGCCAGACTCATTGCTTATTTCAGGCAGGACTGATAATTACTTGAGGTGCTGGAGGCAGCCTGAGAGGAGAAGATGCAGGATGCTGGTGAGGGAAGGTCAGGAGAAGGCTTTGGGGATTTGCTAGGTTTGATGGATGTATTGCAGATTTGCCTCTGTATTTTGTTTTGAAAACACGTGCGTTAGATTTCATTTGTTTCTCTCCCACCTCTCACCTCCTGCAGGGAAGAGCTCTGAAAACACTCAGCAATTAATCGTGCTGTCTCCCCTGCGCAGCTGGGGCTGGCTGCTTCTATGGAGCCTTTGCCTACTTGTGGAGTTTACTCCTCGGAATCTGCAGGATGGGTTTCTTGCAACTGTGTGACACCTGAGAACAGCAGAGTCCACTGGGGAGCAAGCACCCTTTGCTTGTCAGGAGGAGAGATTTTTGGTTTGGATGTTTGTACGATTATTGCGTCCAGTGCGATGTGTCTGGAATGTAAACCATAACGTGCTGTATAATATAAAATAGCAATCCTGCTGGCTGTTAGCAAGTGTTTCCAGTGACTTAGAGTTTAAGATTGCTTAAAAAAAGCAAACAGAACGCACACACAAAAACAAAACACAAAAGAGCAACTTTAACACTAACGCTATAGTTATTTTAAAAGCAGCACCATAACAGCTCCCACAGAGACTGCTCCTCTGCACCGAGTTGTCATCTCTGCCAGAGTGCTGGGTGTACGTGAGATTGCAAAGAGAAGGGAAGGTGCCTGAGACAGGTGGTTTTTCTCTTATTGGAAGTACCATCCTTTCTTTAGCCAAGGAGGAGCTCGAGCAGGCCAGCCTGTGTTTGGTTGCTCTTTTCAGAGAAGCAAAGCTCTTCCTTGTTAATATTTATGGTAGCTTGGCTCTAGCACGTATGTATGAGCTGTGACAGCATCCTCACGCTAGCCAGGCTCGCTCCTACTCCCTCGTGTGTGAACATGAGGGAACCAGGTTTAAGTGAAGCCTTTTTAATATGGCAAACGCTGAGAGACTAATAGATGCAGGTGTTCACTGTATTGGTATGAAATGTGTTGTTTGTGTTAGTGTTGTGGTAGCAACGGTCTTTTTAAGGCTGAGATGGTAATTTGGTCTGAAGTCCCTGTTTTCATCTGCCTTTCTTCCTTTGGAAAATAACCCCTTTTAACCTGTTTCTCTTTTTCAAACCTATTGCTTAACTGAGCTCAGCACCAGAGAAGACCAATGGCTCTGCCCCAAACTCTGTCTCTCTACCATAACTTGTCCATAGCTAAGGCAGAACTTCTGTTTGAGCAATGTATTTTTTGGAAGGAAGGCATCTTACCTTGATTTGCAGGTCTCAGGAGATAGACTTGGGCTGATGATCTTATTTCCTTAGAACTGTTCCTGTGTTTTGTGCTTCCTGTTCTTTCTTTGCTCCCTGTCCTTCGTTTCCACGTGCTGACAAATTGACTGCACCTTTCTTTAGCACCTCGAGGAGCCCCTTTGGACCTCACTGAAGGCAGTTAGCACAAGTGACCTGATGCTTCAATCTTGCACATTCTGTGGGTTTGATGAGGTGCTGTGTCAGCTTTTCAATGACTTGAGGCAAAGGGCTGTTGTACTCTATCATCTCTGACTTTTGTGCTGTATCGCTATGAGGAGATGCACTGCACAAGCCTGCTGTCTGCCACTGCTGACATGTTACAAAGCCAAGATTGCTTTTACAGTTTGTAGCAGAAGGGATCCCAGTGCTGACATTTGCGTTAGAAATCTTCCACGTGCTTTCCAGTCAGCAGCTTCCAAGGCAGACCCATTCACAGGCATGTGCTGCGTATTCTGAGATATTTGAGTTTTCTTTTGGCTGTTCTCAAACGTTCTGAATTCTGATCAGCCTTCTTCACCAACTGGACTTGACTGCTCTGCAAGTCTTTGTCATCCACAAGTTTTATTACCAGTGACTTAATACGTAATTTCAGATTATTGTGAATGCTTGGCCAACTGCAGACCTCCGTGGAATCCCACCAGAAACCTAATTCTCGATGGATTATTTTGTATTCTTGTGGGTTTCCTACCGCATGTTCACAGCAGGACCTCTGTTGGGGACTTTGGTGAGTTCTGGAGCAGCAGAAGGCTCCTCCCAGGGTGTCTGGCTGACTGAGTTTGACTAATCTGATAAATATCACGAGCATACTCCTTCATTGTCAAATCTAAACACATTTAAGCACTTTTCTTTTTTAAAGAATGAGTCATGTTCTATTTGTTGTTTCTTTCTAAGTGAAAGCAAATGCTCTCTTTGAAACTTTTAATCAGTTCTGCTGTGGGAAAGGACGGCAATTTTGAAAACCGAGCACAATTAGTGAGATGTTCAAAGGATATTTTAAGATGCTCTCTGCTCAAAGTAGCGCTTGATGTCCCAGCATGGTGGAGAAGCCTCACCTGAAGAATCTCAGGAAGAGTGTGTTGTGCTGGAAATGTCTAAACTTTAATATATTAGTCCCTCTGTCTAATGCAAGCATTCTGAGATGAATTTCACTTTCTTTTTTTAACCCCTGTCCAAAATACTTGTAGTAAGGATACTCTGCCCAGGGGGGTGGTGGAGTCACCAGCCCTGGAGGTGCTGAAGAACCGTGAAGATGTGGCATTGAGGCTCGTGGTTAGTAGGCATGGGAGGGGTGGGTTGGGGTTGGACTTGGTGATCTTGGTCTTTTCCAACCTCTATGTTTCTGTGATTCTACTTCCCTACCTGCAAGGTGCTGGCAGTGGAGGAGAACTCTGCATGAGCTTCTGTTGAAAACAATGGCACTGTGTGCAGGTTTTAGCCATGCAAGGTGCATACCTCCAGCAATGCCTAGTCCAGCAGTCATCTGTATCTGTGTCTCCTGGATGATGTGGTTCCATGTGTGGCTTGTAAGGATCAGAGATGAGCAAGAAGGAAAGGCAGGCCTATTAGGATCAAGATTAAGTATTCTGGGGAGTTGGTACATGTATTGGTAAAAGCACTGGGGATTCGTAGCTGAAAGGAGATTGCAAGTCACTGCTCTAACTCAGTAGTTGGAGATGGAAGACACGTGTGAGTGGTTAACTCTTGCCATTGAGAAAGCAGCAGTAGAAACACCATGCCCGGTGTGTGAGAGTAAACAGGCCTGTGCTTTCTCCTATGGATAGGAGGCTTAAGTGGAAAGTCTGTTAGAAGTCTGGAGCTAACGGGGCAGATAGAAGATTGCTGCTGGCAGAGAAAGCCATTCTCTGCGGCTCAGAAGGCAGCCCTCAGTGCTTTCAAATCTACGCCTTCCTGGTTCAGTTTTCTGCTGGAACAGATTCCTCCCAAGTAAGGACAATCATTCATTTGATGGCTTCTTCAAGACTGGCCTGGATACAGCGAGGTAATTGCTCTGCTGTCCAAATTATGCATATTCATGCCAGGATGCACTTGCCCACTAGCTGTTTTTTATTACGTTTATGGTTGAGATGGGATTTTCATTCAAAGATCTTGTGTTCAGTCATCTGTGACTTTACAAACCAATCACTATGGGGCAGAAACTTGATGCTTATTCAGCAATGGGTGTTTGTTTAAAGTTGGAAGAAAACTTATTCAGCCACTATCTTAAGGATCAAACATTCAAGTAAGCGACTGAATGTCAAGAAAGCGCTTCTTGAAAGGTATTTTTGTTTTAATTAAGGAGCGTATGAAAATAATACAACAGTGAGGTTGATGTTTAACTTCCCAAGTCAGAAAGTTAAGGTTCTTTTGTGGGTTTCAACCATGCATCCTGGGATGTCTGCATGATAGTAGGGTCATACACTAGAAGGGAATCCTCTCTTTGTGGGTCTGTGCAAAGTACTGAGTGCTCGACTGCACGTGTGGCAGACATGCACAATTGATTTGTTTGACATTTCTGATGAAGTTCTGATTTATTATGTCTGTATTCATTATTTCATGTATTAACTCCAATAGCACAGTGAGAAACAGAAGAGCAGAATAATGAAAGTGTCTATCTTCCAAGATGCTGCGTACATGAAGAGGTCAGTCTGCTGGTCAGTTAGGCTGCTGCTGTGTTTCAGACACTGAGTGATGAGCTCATGTTGGCCAGTGCCTCTTTGATCTTAACTGGAATAATTGTATCCATTGAGCTCCAAATTTTGTGAAGTGTAATGCAACTTTCCAGCTGTGTGATGAACATCTTCCCCAGGTTTTTGATGTGATGTAAGAATTCTTGTGAAATTCCCTGCTCTGTTATGTCAGCCTAAGTGATCTGTCTTGGCCTTACAAAGATAACCAATCCTATCACCCATGCTTGACAGCATCTAAACGTTTTGCTGTTCTGCTCCGTGTGGAGGCTACGATTTTGCAGACTCTGGAAAACTTTACTCAAAAATCCATTTGCAAATCTGTAAGGAAATGTGTGACTGGGGGCTTAGGTAGTCACAGCTGGAGCATCACACGAGCTGGTGGCAGTGGTGTGTATCCTAGCTTGGGGGAAGCATGCTAATTTTAGTGTATGGCATTTAAAAGGAAATGAGTATCTGCCGCTTTCTTTAACACAACATGAACTCTTCAAGCATAAGCTTGTCAGTGCTGCATCTTTAGAGGAGTGCTTCCTAGCATTCAGATCTATTTGATGTTGTTAACTGCATTAGATATAGAAAGATCTGTGATTTAGCACCCAAAACACATCCCACACTCCCAAAGAAAGACTTAAGAAGAGAAAAAAAAACACCCATGCAAAGCGTGAAGGGGTTGAAGAAAATGAATTCCTGCTGCAGTTGCACACTTGCACACATCTGGTGCAACTGAAACTTAAGAGCTGAGTACATCCACATCTGACCATAGCAGGGTCCAAACATTACTGTTGACACTAGTTTTCTTTTTGGAGAGGCACACTGGCAGCATCACTCGCGTGTGGAGCCTTCTCAGCTCTCTAATCTAATAGACTGTTCTTGCCCAGACCATTGTGTGTCAGTATTTTGTGTACTGAATGTAGCCAGCTTTAATAATAGGCAATTTTCCCACCTTCTGCCAAACCTTCCGCCCCCTCCCCCCTTTTTTTTCTTTCCACAATTGAATGTTTGATTCAGAATCTGCCATGGTAACGGGTTATATACGTATTAAAGAAAAAAAAGAAAATAAAGATGGAAAGCAGAGTCACAAAAGGTAACAAGAGTTCAGGGTAATGTCATCTTAGGTTTTTGGTTTTTTTCTTTTTTTAAGACTTGAATTCAACCCCATTTTAAAATTGATTTTCTGTTACATATTGTGGAAAGATTATAAAGAAATGGGTACTGCTTGGAAGCATGGATGTAGCTTTGTATATTTAAAGTTCTGGAAGTCTTGCTTGCATAGGTCTGATTTGATCTATTTGCTTTTTAGTTACTGGACAAAAAAATGTGGAGCTTTCTGGACTGTACTTTTCCTCATTTGGAATGGTTGTCTCCAGCTAGGACCTCTTGAGGCTGCTTATGCCTTCTTGCTGATGACTGCACATTATCAAAAATCTGTTACAGGGAAGCTTTTTTCCCATATTTTTAGAGGTCCCTTTGCTTGGGGACTGGGGATGGGAGAGGAGCACGTCCAGCATGCGTCGTGCCCAGTGATCACCAGCAGCAGTGGTGCCAGGAGGACTTTGGGATGGGGTTCCCCAGCTTTTGGTGCCTGCAGCCTCCAGTGGGTTTATTCCTTTTCCCACCCTGATCTGAATTTTGCACTGATGTACTGCAGCTTGAGGGAAACTTAAACATGGCTTTGAATCTGGGCTCCAGGATTGCTTGGGTCGGTTACATGGTTGGGTTGACTGCAGCTCGCTGTTGTGCAGAGGATGCTAGGAGAAGCAAACTTGTCCAAGGTGCGAACTGTTTTGATCAGTGTAACCAAGACAGAGCAGTTCCTGCAGTGCACAAGGAGGGATGTCATCCAGGTCGGTTGTTGGCTTTACCTGGACAGGGTTTCTGCATACGTTGTATGGTTTCTCCTCCCTATTTGCCACTGCTGTACCAAAGCAGGGATAAATCTGTAGCAGTGGCCAGTTACTTGTCTGAACTACCAGGTAGTTACTGGTTAAATGCTCTGAATTCATACCCCGTGGTAATTTATTTAGGAGATCTGTGTAGGTAGCAGCAATAATGGTGTGCCTTTAACAAAAAGGCAGCAGCCTACAGTAAATGTAGACGTTGGTGCCTTACTGAGCTGCCACAGTCCAGTTCCTCCCCAGGTCACAGGGCACGGTGTTCTCCTCTCTGTTCTTTTTCAGTCCGTTCCAAATCATGTGCTGGGAGCTCCCTGGGTGGGCACTGTGTCTGTGGACAATGGCTGAGCAGCTCCTGCAGCTGTACCGCATCCTCCTCCATCGCTGTGCTCACTCCCAACTTCTGGGAGCTGATTAGAGGCTTGGCAGGAGCCGGGTGGTTATGCTCTAAGTACGTTTTGGATACATGCTGTTCCCATCTTTATCCTAGCGAGGTGCTTCTTTTGATTGTGCAATATCTGTGGCTAATTACATGGCAATTGCAGTGTGCCACCAGCCACCCACAATTCATTGTCAGATCCTCGGGGATGCGCATGAAAACAGAAAGATAATGTTTTCTTTCTTCAGTCCAGTGATTTAGCTCGCCTCTTGTTTTTAATCCCCTGCTCCTCCAGGTAATAAAGCCAGATGGTAGTGACAAAGAAACAGAAGCCACGCATGAATCAGATGTCCCTGAGGATATGCTGGGGACTTGTGTTCCTCGAGAGGCGGCAAAAGGCGGCGCTGAGGGTCCGGATGTCATTATCGAAGCTCAGTTTGATGATAATGATGCAGAGCGAGGACAAGACCACTTGCCGGACATGTTGGCTCATGACATCAAGAAACTTTCCCTGGATACCGCTGAAAAGGGTGAGTAGATCAGAGTGCTGATTTAAACCTTTATTTGAGCAAACTGTTGAAGTATTGCTTTGTTGCCTCGCTTTGTTGCAAGATATAAAGTGCAGGCATAAAATCTTAATGCCTTATCGCTTCTATCCCTTTCTGCTGAGCCGCCTTCGTAGTTCTGAATGGATATTAAGGACTGGGTTTTATGTAGTTGTGATTGATGTAAAGCAAATCTGTGAAACAGAAGTCACACCTTTAGATTTGCAATTCTCAGGGCTGTCTGGGGACGGCTGGTTGCTATTTTATTCAAGCTGCTGCTGTAGCAGTTTTCATCGCAGTTTGGCTGGCCAATCTATGTATGTCAGTCTGGGGATAAGAATATATTTCCTTAGGGGCAGTGAGGTTGTTGCTGTTTTCAAACAGTTGAGTTATGAGCAACTTAAAGATTTGGTCCATTTAAAAAGAAAATTGCACTAAAACCTAAAGCCAATTATGTGATCTGTTTTGAAGGCAAACCTATTTTATTCTGAATCTGAATTCCATCCAAACCATCAAATGTTGCTTAGGGCAAAATAAAATAGGCTCCCCTGTCCCAGACTATTCCATGCTGTTCTTTGCATGCACTTTCTGGTACTGAATCTCTGAAGATTTCTTCTTCTGAAGAGCTGTGTGTCGAAAGGATTCTGACAATTGGTGCAGCAACTTAGGTTATAAGTAGTTGTTGGTCTCTGAGAAATCCTGGTGGTTGTTGTAAAGCTATTCTATTTAATACTTTGCATTTTCCTGAGATATTTTCCTGCTTTTGGAGGTGCGCAGACCTCTGCTTATGCTGTTGGTAGGTTTCCATTTCTCACACCCATCTGTTAATAGAAATGGAAATAGCATTTATGTAGAAGTGTTGCAGGTTTTATGACAAAACACTGGTTTCAGCTCGCAACTGGAATTGCCACCCCACCAGTTCATGATGCTGTTTCCTTCTGGTACTTCCTCTGGCTTTCATTTACTGCCAAATTATGTGAACCAACTTCCGTCTTGTTCCATTGCTTTCCAGTGTAAGTTGTGTGTTGGGAGTTGCTTGTATTGTCCACAGCTGTTTTGTGTAGCTAGCAATTGATGCCATCTTTTTGAAATCTTGGACCCCATGTTAAAGTTGCATGCTGTCAAGCTGCCGCTTTGACTTGGCAATTCTCATTTCCTGATGTAATCCTGAGTCACGTGTCTGTTGAGTTTCTGGTCTTGCTTTTAATAGCAATGGCAGATTAAAAGTCAGAAACAGTCTAGGTTGGGACCAGTACCTAAAATAAGTATAGACTTGAGCCAGTATTTTATTTCACCTGTATAAGTAGGCTTGGGTGTAAAAGCACAACGGGAATTATTTTTCTTGGTGTGTCATAGTTCTCAAGGTGCCCTGGAGTGACTGCTGTTGGAGGCCTCAGGTTGTCTCCTAAAAATCTGAGGGAGTTTTGCCATTCAGTTCTATCTTTGGATAGTGTTTGTAGGACAAATGTTAGAGCACAGTGTTGTCTACATGGTGGAAACCCAGCCTATTTCTCCACTGTGGTTTTCTTCTTTTTTCACGGTCTTTTCCTTGTTCATCCTCAGGCCCTGTGGTTGGTGTGATTATGCTGGTTAGATTTCTGCTGAGTTTATTTTGCTATCAGCTCTCTTAATAGCTGTTTCAGCTTCTTTGGCAATACAACCCATATGGATTTTTCTCCACTTTCTTCCTCTGCTATTTAATGCCCTCCTTTTTTCATACATATAAAGTTTACGATGCTGCTTTTTCTGAAGGTGTTTTTGAGCAGCTAATGATTACTTTGGCTTGTTTCCTGTCCTCCATGCAATTTCTCATATCATCACATATACACATTTTAAGTCTTGCCTGGAAAACAGCTGTAGTTATTCTAGCATCAGTGATAATTGTCCTGAAAAAAGAAGAGACACTGCCAAATTCTGCCCTCAGGACAGCCAGGTGTGGCTCAAAATGCTTTTTTAAAAGGACCAAACGTGCACTTTTTCAAAGCAAAATTTAGAATTTAGAAGTTTGCACTTGCTAGGGCCTTCCAGTGGAACAAGGCAACAGCGCTGGAAGGCAGGGTGGGCCTGCAGCAAATGGAATTGTCCATAGCTACACTAGTATAACAAAAAGCAAACTCTGGGTTGGGGGGTAAGAAGATCTAGGGGAAAACAACAAAGCCAAAGTTGCTTTAGACATTACTAGGCAATGCTCAACTCTCTGTGCACATGCACAGGCTTTGTAGATAACTGTCTCTCAGTTGCAAGATGACTTTTGTCCTTTCTGATGGAGTAGAATTATGCAGTGTCTTTGATGTATTTGTTCTGCTGCTGCTAATCAGAATGAACCAGGAAGAATGAAAGTAGATGAGTCATTCAAATAAGAGCACTCTGGTTCATGCTGGGAGTATGGGCTGATGTGATGTCCTTTCTGCCCTGGCCTGTTTCCCATCTCTCCTCATGGCTTTGTTCTCTGGAGCACAATCCTCCCTTCATCTCCATTTGTGCACCGGCACGAATAATTTTGGGTTGGACCTTGCTGTCAGAAGCTCTGAAGCATGAAACTTTGTGCAGGCTGATTGTGGCCCGGGTCTGAGCGGGCTGAATTTCCTGAAGTTGTACATTGGGATTTCTGTGCTTCTGCAGGGCTTAAAGGGAGCCGAAAAAGGATGGGATAAACAAGAAACAAGTCTGCAGTATGAAAGAGACAATGAAAGAGACAATTATGTTGAGCCTAATTCTCAGCCTATATAATTTCTGAAAGTTTCATACTCGTAGAAGTGCTCTCAAGGATCTTTACATAAAAGCTTGTCACTGACATCACTATACCAGAAGCTGTTTTGATCAGGCGAGTTTGTTCTGCTTTGCCGAGCAGTTGGATTAAAGATTGTCTTTAGAAAGGTCTCTGGTTTGGGAAGTGATGAGCCCTTTTCCTCTCCAGCAAGCTGTTCCACACGAAGAGCAACACGATCTTGTTCCAAAGTTAGATCTTCTTAATGTTAAGCGCTGGTCACTGGATGTAGATCTATTTTAGTAAAGTTGGAATCCCTTTTCTCCTTTCCTCCTGCGCTTTCAGCTGTATTTCCAGGGCACAAATATTTCTACACGCTGAACAAACTTTCTGTTCTTTCCTTGTGAGGACTGTACAAATTAACACTGTGAGTGTCCAACCTGAAGAAAGCCTCTCAGTTCACTCACTGGTGGCTTTGAGCCCTCCAGGATTTCATCTATGTCCTCTTGGAACGCAGGCAAAGACAAGGCGTAGTATCCTGGCGCTACTCTGAGCAATACTGCGTGCAGAGAAAAGATTAATTCTCCGTAGCGCTTGGTAAATCCTCACCGTTTTACCCTGAGTTCTCAGGGTTACTCTGTGTCACTGCTATGCTAAGAAGTCATCCACCAGTGGGTACGACCTTTGCCAGATCTGTAATTCTTTTCCTCAATCGTCATTCGCATTCACTACTGGAACAGAGGTGGTGTAACTTGTATCGTTATTACTGAGTTGGAATATGTTACTTCTGTGACTTATCACTGCTGTAAAAGGATTTTCCTTACACTGTATGTCAATATGTAATAAAAAATAGTTTTTTTTTTTTCTGAATCCTCCCAGCCTAGGAAAAAAGGCAAGATGTTCTGTGCAGAATACCTTACGATGGTGTATCCTCACACAGGCTTGTGTGTCACCTGAGTTTATACAAATGTGAGCTGTCTCTTGTTAAATATAGGTATCGTTTTGCTCTGATAAAGAGAAAGTAGCTGTGCAACAGTAGCAACTACTTGTGAGAGTGGCAGCTGTGCTCATAAAATGCTTCAGCCTTTCTTTGTGAAAGGATGTTCAAATAAAAGTTTGTAAAGCCGTGTCACTATGCCAAGAGCTATCTTGGTCAAACTAGTTTGCTTGGCTTTTCTCAGCTCTTCTCATGAGAGATCTTACTTTCCCAGATAGGCAGAATATCCTGCTTCCCACAGCGTGGCTCACAGAGGTAATTAGGTCGGTGGACTGCCTGCCCTGGCGGCAATCAGATAGCTGTGTTTGTTCAGGATTTCCCCTTACACCTACGCTGCTGCGGATCAGAGTTTAAATGTGTGAGAGGTTTGCTCACTGCCTTGACGTCATGAAGTTTGAATAGAAATAGCTCGCTTACGGGCAGAGTAAACTGACAACCAACTCAGCCACTTGTGGGATGGAAAATTGAAACAAATAGCTGATGGTTAATAGGTAGAGTCGGCGGAATTTGGGCTAGAGGTGCTACACAGCTTAGTCCTGTCTCCCTGCCTGTTCAGCATTGGTCAGGTGGACTCTGGTCCACCTCTTTTCAAGTCAGATGTGACTATCTCAGTCTCCAATAAATTTGGTGAGGTCAGCAATTATCACCTAAAATTGCTTGGTGTCCATGCTGCTGAGCACAGGATGTTACTGAATACCTTGGGGTTGCTTGGTTCAGTAGGAGCAGTGACGTTCGGTACCTTTGCATTATGGCCATGCAGTAATGCGCTTTTTGCTTGAGGTTCTGCTCTACAGTCAGGGCTCAGAAAGACTTTTGGATCCTTCTCACAAAGAGGAAAAATGTATCCATGATCTTAGGTTTGGTTTGCACCTCTGCAACTCTCCAGAGCTTCTGTGAGTCTTCTCTTTTTTCCTTTGACGTGAGCGGGTGCTTCTATGCTCACCTGGAGCCCTTCTGCAGTCAGCAGTGTCTCATATTGGCATAGGCAGAGCTTAGAGCAATATTTCCATTTCCCTGCTTGGCCAAGGCCCCTGGTAGGGAAGGGTGGTGGTGATGTGAATGTGGACAATGTGCTCGTCCCTCCGCTCTGCTCAGGTCCCATTCTTTTAGTTTAGCTGACATTAAATCTGTGACAAATTTGGAGCCCACCAACCTCACTGGCTGCTGGAAGGAATAAATGTTCCTCTCTCTTCTTCAGAGGCTCCTGTTTGTTCTGAGTACTGGTAAGGAGCCTTCATGGTTCTTTCCTAGCCTGCAGCTTTCTGGAGATGGATTGTCTCCACTGCATAGCTCTGAACATTTCTAGGCCGCAACAGAGTGAAAGCTCACCAGGAAATCTTCTCAGTTACACGGCTTTTAATAGAAATCCTTGAGGTGGAACTGTCAAAAATCAGATCGGTTTCACTCTGCTTGAAGCCTGGAAAACCAGCAGAGGAGCTGGAGCCATTTCAGCTGCTCGACTCAGCTCTGTATTCGTTCATCATAAGTTCACGTTTGCAGGTCTCTGGATCTAGTTCTTCTGGTTGTTGCTGTAACTTTTTGTATACAAGAGCATAGATGTCTTGAAGAGTAAACAGTACAGCAACTTAAAGGTGTTCAACTGGTGTTGGACAAAGTGGGCTTTAAAGTAGCATTGAATGAATGCTACAGACTGGCTAAGCCTCTGTTGTTCTTCTGTTGCACAGCTGATGCCTGCAGTGGAAGTTAATGTTGCGGAAGCTTCTTATGCTGTTCTTTCCCAGTAAGTTATCTTGACCCCCAAATGACTTCTTAAACAAAGAAAAAAAAAATTACTTTGGCAGTTAGTTAATGGGAATTAGATTAAGTTCAGCGTATTACCATATGTTCCTGAATTCACCTGTGTTTCTCCTTTGAGTTAGGAGTCTAGGTCAAGAAAAAGGAGAGGTTATGGTATTGCAACTGAATGGAGGGTGTGAAGATAAACATGTTAGAGTATGGTCATTGTTAGCAGTGTGATTTCCAGGATGAATCAGATTAGAGTTCATTTAGTTAACATATTTTCCATGCAATTGTAAAATTGGACACACGGGCTTTGGGAACAAATGCACGTACAGGAAGGAAGAACATTAAGTAGGCAAAATAGTTAATGGAAATGTTTTTGTAACATTTTAATTTTCCTTGTTGTTAATGTAATAAAACTGTATTTCTGTAGACTGTCGCGCTGCCTGAGTTTTTGGAGATTTAATTCTGTTGCAATAGAGCTTCCAGCCCCCCTGTTGACTGGCAGCTTCTCAAGGATGGAAAAGGGTCTGAGGTCTGATTACCAGCGCTGTGGTTGCAGTAATGTTGTGTGGCTACTGAGAGAAGACACAGTTTGATCTCTTGGGTGAGATGGCAGCTTTCCAAAAGGATGTTGAATCTTTGTTGATCAGGCTTAGAGGGTTCTAAGGAGCACTGACACTTCTATCTCATCATTCTGCCATCTCCACTCTCCTTTCTCGTGGAGGTGGCTAAATACAAGTAGATGGCTGTGCTAGGCTGAGCTGTGTGTGTAAGGAAGCTGGCTGTACTCACGTCTCCACGTTGCCTTTGCTCTGTGTTATTGCAGATGGTCATTTTTTTTTGCTGTACATATCTGTTATTATGCCCTTCCTTTCCCTCTCTGAGGGTCTCCTCCCATTTGTGTGCATCTTCATAAATCTCCTTGGTCATTATCTGAGTCTCCAGGTCAGCATGCCATTGGATATGCAGATGTTTGAATCCAGGTGTTCAGACACGAATGGCTGTGGCAGGATGAGTCTGCTTAGAGTGTTCAAAACCAGCATCTCTGGGAAGTTACTTATGTTCTGTTGCCACACTGCTCTGCGGTGAGGCAGCTCAGGAGTGCTGTGTGTTTCAAAGCTGCTTTTCTTTTATACCTGCAGAGCCTTCCCACGTTGCACACAGGAGCAGTTAGGCTGAATTTGGACAAGCTGCACTTGTTGAATTCCAAAGCTGTTATCTTAGCAGTGTTGTCACAGCCAGCTGTGTGCTCCCTCCATCACAAGTGGAAAGCTCTATGTGTGTAGGTATAAATACTTGCAAAATGTTGCTTCTTGTGTGGCTTTTTCCCAAGCAAGACTCGTAGCTTATTTAATGTAAGTTCTAGTTCTGGATTGTGTCTGGTGACAAGTGAATTGGCCCTTTCACCGCCCAAGTAGTGACTGGATTTCACATCAAATTATGTTGTCTACCTCTCTAGGAACCAAAACAAGTTTCTAGAAGCTGAAATCGTTTGACCAGGAACAGATCTTTCTAAGAAACCAGATTCCTATGACCCTCAGAAAATTGCATTTTGGTTTACTTGGTGATGTGTGAGACCAGGTATGGATGTGAAGTATTGGTTAGTACCAGTGGTTTTGCATTCTGGAGTAGAAACCTGCTCCGTGCAAATGAGCACCAGTGAGTGAATGTGAAGAACCGTGCAGCACCATTAGCAGAAATGTGCTTCTTTCTTATCCCTTATCTGTTATCCCTGACATTAGGATCAGAGCACAATGGCTGTGATCCAGGATGTGTGCATGCATTTAAATGTACTCGATTTTGGTTTCGGGGAGTTTCCCTTTCCACGTGTCTCTTGTTAGTGGGCAGAACTTTAAAACCGCGTCGTTTCAGCGTGGTGTAGCTCACAGCCCTTGAGGTGATATTTATCATCAATTGTGTGGTTTTTTTTAAACATCAATTTCCCTGTTTTGTGGCACTAAAACAAAATAAGCCGAAAACTGCTTATTGAAACAGACAGCAGAAAACCTGAATTTTGCCACTCGGTTAGGAAGTAATAAGCTTTGCTCTTGGAAAGCTTACAGATGTTCTGCTACCTGAGCACCAAACTGAAGAGTCCCATTTTCATTTTTTACAAGCTTCCTACCATGGCTGCCTTCTGATGAGCTGTGTAGGTATGCCCATGTAAGCCGGCTAACTTCTCAAGCAGATGGTTCTTCTAGCTGAAGTAGCAAATATTAAACTATATTTCTTTAAAAACTTGTTTCTTTCCATCCAGAGAGAGAAGACTTTTCTTTTTTTCCAGTGAGTTGTTTTTGAGATCTGAAACTGTGATATATTTTCATTTGCAAGTGGATATTGCATCTTTAATTGTATTCTTTTTGGACAGAATTACAAATTTCCACAGTGACCATAGTGAAAATAACTTTGGATCTGTCACAAGTAATCAGAACTCTAGTCTGATGACTTTTGGTCCACTTTGGCCATGTCTTAATGCCTGGTAATTTAATTGTAGAAGGAAATTTGGGGGAGCTTAAAAAAAAAAAAAGGGAAAAGTTTGAGCTAGGAATGCTGTCAGGCAGATCTGACTGTGCTCTGAAGCTGCCTCTATCCATCTGTGACAGAGGGAGGCAAATTCCACAACGTCCTGGATCAATTTTTTTGGTAATAACATAACTAATTTGACTTGCTTTTTGTATCTAGTGCCTAATATGTATTTTTTTAAAGTAAGACTGTTACAGTTTTGGTTTGTCAGATAATCGCTGAAAGGAAAACACTGAGATTATAATGCAGTTTCACTGGATCCTAGTTGCTGAAGTGTGTTTTCACTGTAAGATAAGCTTATGAAGTATTGCCCAAGCTAACATAGTAAATCTTTCTCAGAAAACATGTCTTTGCCCAGGGTGGAAATATTGAATGGTCATTGGATAACCACTACAGTAAAGGGGTCAGAATAATTCATTTTCAGTTTGGCATAATGCAAGGAGTTTCTTCCCACCTCCCCTGCTCAAAAATCTGCTTCTCTAACAAGTTAACTCTCCTTTAGAATTGCCTCTATGGCTCTGCTTCGCTCTGTGAGCTGTCTCCCAGCTCAGATCTTCTGGACCACCAGCTTCTACAGGAGCCCCGGTTCCTCTCTCCATCCACCCATCAAATTCCAGCTTCAATGAATAGAAAGACAATAGAAAAGACAGTGAATAGAAAGAATGGCCTCAAGTTGTGCCAGGGCAAGTTCAGGTTGGGTATTTGGGAAAAGTACTTTTCAGGAAGAGTGGTGATGCATTGGCACAGGCTGCCCAGGGAGGTGGGAGAGTCACCATCCCTGGAGGTCTTCAAGAAGCATAGAGATGTGGCACTGAGGGACGTGGGCAGTGGTGGTGGTAGGTGGGTGGTTGGACTAGATGATCCTAGAAGTCTTTTCCAACCTGTATGATTCTATGAAGGCAGATGTGCAGTACTGTTGGACTGTGTTTAGGGGACTCGGGTGACAGATTTCTCACTGCCTTTGTTGTAAGGAAGCTGTGCTGCTGGTGCTCTGCTGCTGTAGACTTTTGAGCATTAGATGTAGCCCTGTTATCAGCAGAATGTTAACTTCAAAGGAAGCAGCTATGAGCTATCAAAAAGTCCACATCTTTTAGCCCCAAGAGTACAGAGCTTCTTGTGCATCTGTTTTCCTGTCCTTGGTTTCAAGAGTGTTGTCCAACAGTGAATGTATGTGTTGGCCTTTTAGATACTAGAGAAAGGTGGGAGGAATAAGTAGATGTCTGGGATTTACTTTCTTCTTTTTTTTTTCTGTTAATGTTGCAGATCTGACCCTCCTTCTGATGGAGTTTCTACTAACTCCAGGATTTTTTGGGAGGGCTGCTGTAATTGGAGAGACCCCTGAGGAAGGAGGTATTCTCCAGCCAGCCAAAGGCCCCTGGTTGATTTTGGCTGTGAAGGCAAGAGGCAGGCTCTGCCATGTGTCAGAGTGGGACTTCATATGCCTTCTGGTACCTGTCCTGGGTTTGCATAGGCAGAAATACAGCAGTCCTGCCTGTTCTTTGTCCCAGGTGAAGGACCTGCTGGTGACCCATTTGCTGGGCTCTAAGTGACAGCCCCTGCTGGTGGTTCTGTGCTTTTCTATGTGTGCATGTGATACCTTCCAAGGACGCTGCTGCTGGCTCCTTTTCTTCCTGCTTTTGTGAAAAAATGCAAGCAGCTTTTTAGAGAAATTGGAATTGGAAGGAAAAGTGGAAATAAGTCAGCGTTAATAGGGACGTATTCGTCGAGCATGGTGCTCTTCTCATTCTTGTCTGATGTGCCTCAGGTCAGTGCTGTCATTCTGCTATGCTGGGAAAGCAGTGAGTGCAAATCTTGCTTTTTCCAGACACGTGTAGCTCTGGTTCCTCTTCCATCCAGCATGTGCTGCATGGTGGCAGAGTTCACTCCAGGAAAGCACTGAGCTTGCGTCAGGTGTGCCTGCACGGCTGGCCTTGGAAGGCTACCAAGCTCCTCTTGCCCTCCCTGCCTGCCAATTTTTGCTTGTCTCGGACCGTCCCGTTCTTTGTCCAAGTTGTCTTTACGGTTGGCACACCATAAACCCTTTCCTATTAACTGATGTCTCGAAAATTTTTAAGAAAATAGAATGGCTCCTTGCTTTCATTCTTTGCTGACCAATTTCCTGGTCCAGCCTCTAGCTGACAGCGATCTTAGAGGAGAAAAGCAATGAGGTGTGTAACTTGAATATCTCCACTTTTTAAACTGTGTATAATGATCCCAGCAGGTTTTTTCCCAACTTGTTCGTAACCGTGAGGTTCCATGGGGGATTTATCCCTCAGTAGCCCTTGTTGTGGCAAACCCGAGTTCATCCAGCAAGAGTGAGGGAGAATCATAGAGTCACTACGGTTGGAAAAGACCTGTAGGATCATCTAGGATCATCTAATACAACTACCACCAATGCTGCCCACTGACCACGTCTCAGTGCCACATTCTCATGGTTCCTGAACACCTGCAGGAACAGTGACTCCACCGCTCCCTGGGCAGCCTGTGCCAGTGCATCACCACTCTTTATGGGAAGCATTTTTCCCAAGTATCCAAGCTGAAAGTCCCCTAGCACAACCTGAGGCCATTCTCTGTCATCCTATCGCTGTTACGTGCAAGAAGAGGCTGAACCCCACCTTGCCACAACCTCTTTCCAGGGAGTTGTAGAGAGCAGTAAGGTCTCTCCCGAGCCTCCTCCAGACAACAACCACGTCCTAAAGCTGCTGTCAGACCAGTTGCCGCGGGCTCTCAGCAGCCATTTGGCTCGCAGGGGGCTGCTCCAAGCCGTCTCGATGGCAAGGATTGCGTTGGCTGTTTGTAAATACAAAAAGCATTGGCGTGCTGGCTGCCTGTAACAGATACTTTCATTGTGAAAATTGTGAACTGGAATTTAGCTGTCAGTTGATTTAAATACTCTTGGCATCTGGTGAAGGAGTTTCAAGGGGAAGGAGCGTGGCTGTTTGTCATACGCAGCAATTACTTTCATAAGGCTCTTTAATAATCCTGGTCTGCAGCCGAAGAGGGTCAGCTTAGTAGATGTGGTTTCAATGTCTAAGATAAACATGTGTTTTATAACCTTGCGTAACATTTGTTAAGGAAATTAAATATTAAATGAATGTATGTACTTAAAGGACTGTTTATATAATGTTAATGACTCCAACTAAGTAGTGCCAGGAAATTAATGTATTTCTTAGTATTTAAGAAATAGTGTGTTTTGCACCATTTTGTTTATTATGGCTGATAAAATTGTACTTGTAAAGTTTGGATTTGTTTTGACTTTTGTTGTTTTTCAGCAGATCTCCATGGTAAGTGAGCATATACCTGCTTTCTTTTGTAGTCTGTAGAAATAAAGTTGCTTAATACTTGGCTATGCAAGCACTTTCAGATGCATCAGCACTCCTTTCAGATAAGTCTAATTCATGCACCTCGCATTGTATTTTGATGGAAACATGCTACAGTAACGGCTGTGTTTCTCGTTTGTTGCAGTGAAAGCTGGTGGGATGGGTGCTGTGCACAGAACAAAACAAGAGGAGGTACCCAAGGTGAACGATCCCAGGCTCCTCCCAGATAAGTTCCTTCAGAGGACAGCTAAGGTAAGTCCATAGAAAGTGGCAGCATGAGTGTGCTTCCAGAGGCTGAAGGAGGACCAGCATTGGCTTCCCTCTAGCCTCCATTTGTTGATCTTTGAATAAACATTCCCTGTTTCAAAGAGAGTAATTGTCCGATCTGATAAAACTCAAGTGTATTGTTATTTTTTCCAATTATGCTAGTTTAAATTCCCTTTCTTTGTTAGGCAAAATTATTTAACAAGAATCAGAAAAAAAAAAAAAAAAAAATTGGATACTAGTATGTGTGTCAGAATATCCAGAGTTGTCAGAATTAATACTTAAAGACTTTGGAAGGGCTGTTAGTGCTGTTGGTTCAAGACTTGAGCCAATCTTCGAATGTCAAGAGACTGGTGGGACAGGCTGGGTCAGGTCTTTTCCACGTCTTGTGCTTTCCTGTGCAGCCTCTCATTCTGGTCCCCGCTCTGGGCTGCGCTGCCCACTGGTCTCCTCCAGCGTGGCAGTTGCAGCGTTCAGAATCACACAGAGGTGCAGCTTCTGAAACCTTCAGGAAGGACTCGTCTGTATAAGTTTAGGAAATCAGCTATAGTATTTCTGTTATCCAGTTGATTTATTATTGTCTACAAAAATACAGCCTGGATGAACACCTCTCTGGAACAATTATTTAATGATATTGTAATTTATTATTCTTTTCAAAGCAGTCTTGTATAAAGGTAAAATAACCCCTAACTTCAGAAAGCACAGAGAGGAGAGAACTGCCAAATTCCCCACAGCACATCCTTTCCTGTGGTTAGCATTGGATCTGCCAGAGGCACCGTTTTTGAACTGGCCTGTTCTGCACTGAATGTCAAAATCGCAGGCCGAGGATACAAATGAAAGATCTAACAGGAGTTGCTTGTATGTTGTGGCTAATTCCCTGCATTTGGAAGCATCTGCTTCATGTCTGGTTTTGTTCTGTAATCAAGAAAATCGCTGTAGAGAGCTAGCACTTGGATGACACATAGCTCATCTATGGCCATCAGCAAGATGGCAAGGAAAATACACTGTAAATAGGTGCTCAGTTTGAAAATGCACACAAAAACATATGCATATGAAAATATAGGATGTAGGCGTTGTGATTTTCCAAGGTATTCTGCTGAGCCTCTGCGTACCCCTCTTCTGCTGCAGAAAATAAGTTTATCTGAAAGTATTGACTATAGAAAACCTTGCCTCTTGCAGGTGGTCTATATTTTGGAAAAGAAGCATTCTCGAGCAGCTACAGGCTTCATCAAGCTTCTGGCAGACAAGAACAGTGAGCTCTTCAAGAAGTGTGCCATGTTCTCACCTGTGGACCACAGAGTGCCCAGGGCCTACGTGTCTTTGGCTGATTGCCCCTCAGACTTTGTGGCCAGACCTGAGGACTATTCAAATATGCTCTTCATTTGTCGCATAGTGGATTGGAAAGAAGACAGCAACTTTGCATCAGGGTATGTGGCTGCTATTGAAAACAGAGATAAATGAGATTCACTTATTTTGATGTATGCAATAAGGATGTGAATCTGTTATCTGCTCAGGGAGGTTGTGGATGCCTCATCCCTGGAGGTGACCAAGGCTGGGTTGGATGGGGTCCTGAACAGCCTGGTCATGTATTCAGTGTGGAGGTTGATGGCCCTGCCTGTTGAAGGGAGGTTGGAGATTCATGATCCTTGAGGTCCCTTCCAACTCAGGTGATTCTGTGACTAACAAGATACTTGCCTTGCATACCTCTTATGGCCTAGTGGAGAAACTCAGATGAGGCTAACGACTGCTCACTGTCAGTTATCTCTCATGGCAATATAATATTAATGTCTTTCGGTGCTTGCTCTGACTTGCTGGGATATCACAGCATTAATGAGTGTGCAGTCCTTGCTCAAATAGCTTACAGTCTAGAGAGAACACACATGGGTCCATAGCCCAACCAGCACAAGCACTGCAGGGTGCTAGACTGGACATCTTTCAGCCTGTTATCTACCAATGTAAGGAAAGTGCAAAGTGTGTAAGCAAATTCACTTGTGCCAGAGGATGAAGGTCAGTAGCTGTGGGGCTCATCTTTGGTTTTCTTTTAAGTAGAAAGTCGTCACAACTGTTGCGATATTTAAATTTGCATTGCTTCAAGGAAGGATGCTAGAAATCACAAAAGGATTCATTGACATCTGAAACATGAGATTGATGTTACACTGTGCTTTTTAGGAGGCACTGTAAGGCCATTGCTGTCCAGAGTTCAAATCAGAGGTGTTATTGTGAAGATTTTAAGCCGGTGTTGTTCACGTGGTCTGTGCAGAGCTGGATCCAGACTGCAAGTTCATCTTACCTTTTCCTGATGAAGACCTTGTAGTCCTTAGCATTTTTGTTTTTTCTTGGGAACTGCTGCAGTGCACTAAGCACCCACCTGGAGCAACCATACTGTTTCCTGTTGAGTGCGCCTTAATAAGTAGTGGTGGGCACTGATAAAGCTGTTCAGTCATCTTGGGAAAAATGGAGTAGTCCTCATTTAGTTGGTAATGTAGAGTAGGTAGCTTTGACACTTGGAAACGACGTGGCCAAGTGTTAAAGGTGATAGGGATCTGGATGTAGTCTGGAATATGTACAATAGTGGGAGTTGGGTGGGCATAAAGCCACTTTCTCTTCCTCTTGCAAACCTGTTCTGATGGAGCATTAGGACGTTTTTAAAGTTCTCAGCTCAAACTCCTTGTAAAACTGAAAAGTTGCATCAAAACTTTTGTTCTGAAATGTACTGGCACAAACCTGTCAGCCCTAAAACTAAAAGCAACTGAAGTCCCTTTTGCCCTGCGGATTTTTTTCTGTTTTCCAAAGTTTGTTATCAGTTATGGCTGCTTTGTAACAGCAAGTTTCAGATGTGCTTCTTGAGAGACACATGAGCAGTTGGGTCACTCTGTATTTTAATGCTAAACTGTTGTGTGTGAACTGAAGTGGCCTCCCTTTGAACTTCACTATGACTAAGTTGCTTGTTGGCAGGAGAGATTTTTTGTCTTTGACTCCAACAGAGAAAAGACTGGAGGGTGATTGTGCTGCTTGGTATCGCGTCCCAAACAACCAAAACGAATTAGGAGGATGGGCTAATGTCTTTTTTTGGGAGGGGGCTAATGCATTTTTCTTTAATTGTGCTTCTGACAGCATTGCATATTCTCATCTGGATATTTTGGTAGTTTCCAAGATGTGTAAAGGGTGTTGTCAAGAAAGAAAACTTCCACGATTGTCTTCATACATAATCATTTCCTCTGCGACTCAGTTGCACTTCATTAAGATCCTTGTGGAGATGGGAGCGTGAAACCTTGTGACCCATTTTGTTTTTAACTATAAATACATGTTTGCTTAGAGAGTGCGATTCAAGGAAACCTCTTGAAAGTCCCAAAAGTTCCTGTTTCTTTTGGAGCGCGTTGATAAGCTGGCTATCTTGCAAGCTGAGCCTGCACCTGAAAGAGATGAGCAGCTGAGCAGCAACTCACTGCAAACTTGGTTTTCTGATCTTGCTTGGCCAGGTGACTAGTAAAGGAAGCTGAATGTCCAACCTTGGTTTTGTTGACTGGAGACTTGTCACTACATCCTTCTGTGTCTGTATCTTCTTTAACACAGGCTCAGCTAATGTGGGGCCATTAGTTTTACAGCTATATGGAGTTTTACAGCTAGCAGTCAGGTTTTCCTTCCTGCTCTTGTCATCCCTTGTGGCACTGTCATGCTGCTTGGCCTCAGATACTTCTTTCCACCACAGCCTGCTCTAGGGGAGTTGAGGAAACAAGCTGCTCATAGCTCTAGGCATAGTCCCTGCTGAGGCAGTGCACCCCTTCTGTCCACAGACTTCATGATACGCCTTTGGCAGAACTGCCATCGTTCTGAAGATGTCTGGACAGAAGACCTGTAGATCTTCTTAATGCACCACGCAAGTCTGCTGGAAGTACAAGGAAAAAACTCCCTGTGAGGTCGACAGTAATTTCTTCTGGATGTCTTATGTGTTTTCAGCCACTTTTTGTCATGCAGTTGAACTCCTGCAGGCTGGTTGTGCACCTTCATCAGCTTTCCTTTTCTCTTGGGAAGCTTGGTGCTGTGTTTGGAGTTCACAGGATGTCCTGATCTTCCTGGTGACCACACTGGGATGGCCCAGCTGAGGGCCTGCTGGTGACACTGGTCAACCAGAGTGGTCACCTGCCGAGTGGGAAACCCGGCAGCCCCTGGAGGTCCCTTTGGGGAGGGGGTGCGTTTCTGTGTCGTGATTGCCACCTGGTGGTCACCACTGAGACACGGTCCCCTCTGAAGGCCACCTCGTGTCACCCTGACTGCTGGAAGGAGCAGGGAGGACCCAACAGCTCTGCGTCTCACTGGTGATGCTGTGAATGTATGTTGCCATACTCCTTTCTGCATGTGATGTGATTTTACTGGGGCAGTGAAATGCCAATGCTTCAGGTCGCAGATAAAGCAAAACAGCTACAGAATATTCTCCTGTTTCAGGTCAATATTACAAGTACTGCTGTGTACAGTTGTTTCCTGGAGACCTCTTATCAGCGATGAAATCTAAGGCTGTTTGGAGCATTAGTTGAGACATCCCCGCATGTTTGGAGATGGTTAAGGGTGGAGTCTTTGCTTTTTGCCACCACAGTATGATGATGAATAAAACTATTAAAAAAGAATAGAAAATTTTGCATTTGTAGTTTTTCATCAAAGTGGTGTGTAGTTACTGATGTGGAGGGTGTTCAGGAGGCTGGAGCATTCCTGCTGTGAAGAGGGGCTGAGAGAGCCGGGGTTGTTTAGCCTGGAGGAGAGAAGGCTCTGGGGAGACCTCACTGTAGCCTTCCCATACCCAAAGGAGCCTGTTGGAAAAACTGTGACAGGATAAAGGGTAACGGTGTTTTAAAATGAAAACAGGATGGTTTAAATTAGATAGAAGTAAGAAATACTTGGAGGATGGTGAGGTATTGGCACAGGCTGCCCAGAAAAGTTGCCCCGTCCCTGGAGGAGCTCAAGGCCAGGCTGGATAGGATTTTGGTCAGCCTGATCTGGTGGGAGACATCCCTGCCCATGGCAGGGGGTTGGAACTATATGGTCTTACTAGGACCTTTCCAGCTCAAACCATCCAGTGATTCTGCTGCTGCTGAAAGAAACCCTCTGTATAGAATGACTGTGGGTATCTCTGCTCTAGGGGGAGACTGAGAATGACTGTGAAGTCCCTGGGGAAGTTACTGACTTCATTTGGGAGCCTGCCTGGCTTTCTAAAAGAAACAAGCCTTGTGTAATTATGCATGGTCTTTTTTGGAGAGCTCTTATCATGCAACCTTTGACAACACTGGCTGGTTTTGGCTGAGTCTGGGGGATGGAGAGGGTTCCAATGTACGTTTGTGGAAACGGCTGGCCGAATAGATTTGATCAACATCCTTGTGAAGGGGCAGATGGCAGCGGGAGTGTGACTGCCTCAGGCACGCAGTTGTGGGAGATGAGGCCATGGTGAGTCGGCAGCTCGGAGCAGCTCAGTGAGCTTGGAGCCATGGCTGGCCTCCCCACACCCGACTGCACCACGTTGCCATCAGTGCTTTCCCTGGCTGCTGCTACCTGGGCCCGACGTCAACACGAGGGCATTAAAGCAGCCCCCCAGGCTGTTCTAATGCTCTCCCATCAACGTCACAGGCAACGTCTGATTCATTTTTCACCTTCTAACATTTGGAGAAAGAAAAAACATGCAAGCCTAGGGTGCCACAGATGCCGTGACCGCTGCTGGGCCCAGTGCCTGTTGTTGTTTATAAGCCTCTTGAACTATTCTTGCTACCCTCGGTGGCTGCAGAGCCCATGAGTGAGCCTGGCTGTTACTCCGGGGCCGTTGGTGATCCTATATGCGTTACCTTTGATCACATGCTGTCCTGTCAGATTTTGCTCTGATGCAAGTCATCATGTCTGTGTGACTGTAGCATGGCCCCAATTAAAGCCACTTGTACAGTTTTTGTTTCAAGGTACTTGGGAAATGTTCCCTGGAACACCGTAAATCAAATGTTAATTACTATTAAAAAATATTAGTCCTATATCAGACCTCTGGGTAAACTCCTTATGGTTCCTAATCTAATTTCAGTAAACGGATCAAGAAAACATGGGTTTCAAAACTGAGCTGGAAAGCACTCTGGCATTAAAAGGTGCTTTCCATGACTTATAGTGTGGCCCTCCAGCCACCCTCCTGCTTGCTGCCCTTCTGAGGAAAGGGGCACCCTGGACTTAAGCTCTTGCTCTTTCTTTTTGGTAGGGCAGTGTGTCCTTTTTCCTCTTCTTTTTTAAAACTTCTGTCTATCCACCTGGTCAGGGAAGTTGTCTGGGTCAAGGTACTTCTTCCTGTGCTTTATGGAGTTGGGTGCAAGGTGCAAGGTTTGAGCACAGATTCTGAGGGCCAGCAGACCCATAGACCCATCCCTGTGAAGTCTCCCAGCTGCACATTAGATCCTGGAAATGAAGTAGTGATTTCTCTGGTTTATTGTTACTGCTGAGAGAGGAGGAGATAAAACTGATGCCTCGTTTATTTACATTAAAATAAAGATCAGACTGGGACCAAGCTGCAGAAGTGGAGAATTAAGCCTCAATGCCAAACGCGCACGTATTTCTGCCATAGAGTTTGCACATAAAATTGAAACAATGGAGGGAAATATCTTTTATCCTTGTTTTCATTTTTATTTTAAAGCTAGGCAATGTGAACTCTACAATTTACCACACCACGAGGCGCACAATCCTTTTCAGTGTATTACATGCTGTGACAGGTTTATTACGCAGCCCTTCCCGTTGTGGAGAGGGAGCTCTGCTCCCATAAGGAAGATGGGCTTGCTTGCACTGCACGGATGGGGTTTGTTCTGTGGGTTTATGGCACGTTTGAAGCACTGAGAGCATCTTGCTAGTCCAAATGACAAGTACGCTGCTTTGGCCCAGATTTTGAAAATCCATTAGTGCCTGTTCTCTCTCATTAGAATTAAAGCAGAAGGATCAATACTGTTATTGTGTATTTTATGCAGTGGAAAAACACGTATTAGAGTGGCTGTATTTGCACTGTGTTATTACCCCTCTCTTTTGTGTCATATTTTGATGGATTTGCCTTAATTTCAGTTGTAATTTTCTTGGACCGGCAGTGTTATCTCTATTGTCTGCAATGTTCCATTCACCCTAATGGCATATTATTTAAAAAATTATATATATAAATATACACATATATTTGCCTCTGTGTACTATAGAGCATTCCAGGGATGAGAAAGGAGAGGAGAGGCACCGTGGGACTTTGATTCTCCTGTAATGTTTGTAAGCAGACAGGGAGACAGCAATTCCCCCCTCCCTTGGAACCCCACTTGGTGCACTGCATCTGGAACCAAGCACTTGTTTGACACCAGAACTCTGAACGAATGTGCCATGGGGTTTGCAGTAGGACAGATGGAAATTTGCTCTAAGCGTAACAGAGCAGCCGCCTCATCCACACATGTGCAGATTACTGCAGCAAAGGCTATTAGCGTGTGGGACAAATTCCCTTGTCTATGATTTGCTTCTAGATCGTGGTTCTGAGATCTCTGTGTCGCCAGCAGAGGAGGAACAAACTAGTAGGAGCACACGGGTTCTGAAGGGAACCTGGGCAATGAATGGAGAGGCAATCTGTGGGCACGTCTGTTCTTGCAGGCCCTTGTAAGAAAGGCAGTAAGGGCTCTTTGCGCCTCTGCTGTATGGGGCAGCAGTTTGCCCAGGAGGGGAGGTGTGTATCTCTGGGATGGAGAGAGCTGTGCGGAGCATCCCAGCAGCTCAGCTGTCTTCTGCAGAGCTGCCCAGGATCAGGTGGGATCTTACTTTCCGTTTCAGGTTGTGGGGCTGAATCACTTTTTAAAGTAATAAGGGGAGGAAGGCGGATCTCAAGGGAAGAAGCTTTTGCAACCCTTTCTCTCTTTTTTTGCAGGCAGTTGGCCAAAAGTCTTGGTCAGGCGGGGGAAATCGAGCCGGAAACGGAAGGAATCCTGACAGAGTATGGCGTGGATTTCTCTGACTTTTCCCCCGAAGCCCTGGAATGCCTTCCCCAAAGCCTGCCTTGGGTTATCTCACCAGGAGAGATGGCCAAGAGGAGAGATTTAAGGTAATGACAAAATGCCTGGTCTGTCGCTCCTCCTGAGGTTGGTGCAGCATTGCTTTGGTTTTGTTTTGTTTTGATTTCATCGCATTCTGAAAAGGCTCTGATGTTGTTACAGGTAGCGTATTACACGTTACCTTTTCTAATGTAGAAAGAAACTGCTTTTGAAAGTGCCTACAGACCCAAAAGACAAGTTATTTGAAGAAGTGTTTGTGAGGCAAAGTAGGCTTTTTCTCAAAAGAACTATTGAAAACTGAAAATTTGGTGTTTGGCACCTAATCTGAAAGCTTTATGTTTTTGTCTGGAATGTATTACGTATTTTAAGGGTAGTTTTATTGCAGAGATTTTCTGAATGCTTGGCAGATCAAATAATCTTGGACATTGTTACTTTGAAACTTAAGCGCAGGTAGAGACTGTCCTATGTTTTCCTGTCTAGTCTCAGCGTTCTTCTGCTTTGAAGAACTGGTGTCATGGGGAGTTTGTGGCGGCTCTTGGTCAGGTTAGCAGCTGGCAAATGCATTTTCTCCCTGTAGCCTGGCAGCTTCATGCTGTCCACCCACTCACATTGCTCATCCCTGCAACTTTGTGTTGCTCCCTTCTACCAGCTTTGGGGAGCTCTGCGGTCTGTTAGGTGACAGACATTCTGACCTTGTTGGTCTGCCTAAATGTAGCAGGCAGAACTTTCTAGACTTCACTAGTAAAGATATAAAGACAAAAGAAGAGTAGTTTGAGACCTCGATTTGCAATAAAGGAAGGAAGCTGCATGAAAGCAAAACAGTACTTGTATTACTAAGATGCTAGGATGTGTTCCACTCCCACATCTGTTGTGCTTGAGCATCCTGTCTCTCTTGGGAGGTCTCACTGTGTGGTGGGTAACAGATTCAGTGGCTCAGTGTGCTGTTGCCTTCTTGCCTATCACTGAGGTGAAGCAGACCCACAAGTTTGATTCTTCAAGATACCACCTGCAGTAGTAGAAGCTGCTCTCTCTCTTTGTCTCTGTTACTGGCATGAAAGCTAGCAATTGGAGAGGGATAAGCTGATGAACTGCACCCATTTGTATCTGTGCTCCAACTCTAGATGTTACTTTGGATTTAATCCTGCACTGCAGCCTGTGACCCTCGTGCTGCTTCAGCTTTACTGGCTCTCAGTTGCTATACAGTGGGATAGTTCAGGGGAGGACTGCATTTCTGTCTGACCTGTGGTAGCACTCAGGTACCAGATCCACACTGTACACTTCAACTAGCTTAAAAAAACCAACAAAACATGCTGAAACCTGCAGTTGAGAAGTCACTGGGAAGTGATTATTTTTAGTATTCTTGACTACATTTCAGTAACATTCTCTGCTTCTTCTGACCAAGTTCCTTCAAGCAAATAAAGAGCTTGACTTGTCTACAGTCAGACAGTCATTTTTGGAAACAAACTCCAAGTGGATTTCTTGCTTTTATTGCTGAATTATTGCACTGGGACTTATCAAGGTGATAACAGTTTTGCAGTTAAGCCATTTAAATCCCTCTCTGCCCCTTCCTGACCATAGTGCACACTACAAAGAAGATTTCCTTTTGATCCTCTCAAATATAAACATTTAACAGTCAAGGTTTTTAAGACAATTATTTGAGCTTAATTTACTAATCCTTTTAATGTCAACTAGCACACTGCTGACTAACTAGTCTGTAGTCTAAACACGAAGATAGCACGAGACTTTTGGTTATGACTAGGCACCTGACCTGGGCAAACCCATCTGCTGAGACTGGGTGAGATGAAGGACAGATATCTTGTCCATGCCATCTTGTAAATGTGTTCCTTATCTTCCTGCAACTCCTTCAGTTTTACAGAAAGCGTCTTCTTGCCATACGTAGTCTGGATTGCAGCTGTGATCTCACCTAGACAGCCTGTGCAGAATTGCTTCCAGGAGGTTTTTCTTCTCGTTTCTGCAGCAATGGCTCACAAAGAAAGCTTTACATAATATTTTTATAGTACTTAAGGCTGAGACAATCCAAGATTCGACTCTCTGCCAGTCATGCAGTTTCATCGTGGACAGCTGCTTTTTTACCTGCATGATTTTATCTAACTGTGAAATGAGGCAGGTATTTAATGAGCACTCCCAGCTTAATTGTTTGTAAGTAGCACTGAAAGCTAATGAAAAGCACTAGGCAAATGTTAGGTACTAGCATTGCTTATTGCAATTGTATTTTACAGAGGGCATGATGTTTTGTAAAGTATCACAATTCGTGGTTGAAGAAACTTCCCTTCCAGAGACATTAAATGTGTTAATACGAACAGGACCAGAGTGCTTTCTATTATTCAGGGGGATGGAAATTGATATTTTTTCATTGAAGCTTGAGGAGCGATCTTTTGTTTTTGGAGCAACATCAGAGGATTAGCATTATACAGACAGATTTTGGTGGGTGCAAAGTTTCAACCATTCTCCCATCTTTTCTGTCATGCAATCATCATTTCCTTGTTTGCTTTGCTTTCTACTCAGCGTTTCAGTGGTACACAGCCCTGTGCCCAGAAAAGGGTCAGGGCAAAGCAGGAAATGCAAATCTCTGGGGTAGATGCAGCAGACAGAGCACCAGAGGAGTCCGTTTGAAAAGGTGTAGCCAAGAATCTAAGAAACACAAAAGCTATTTATTTCTACGGCTTGTTCCAAATGTTTCTAATTTCATTCATATCTTTTTGTTTCCTTCTTAACTGGGACGAGAAACTAAAGCCAGGAAAGTCCGATCAGAGTGGGAAACGAAAACCTAAATATTGGAGAGAGAAAAAAGGCCGTTCTGTGCAAAGCAGTTCTGCCTTTTGCATGTCTCCCATTGTTGGTGTTACTGTGGAAAATGTATAACATCACTCTTTTGGAAAGCACTAGAGCCTGTTCAAGTGGAGATGGTTTATATAGTCAAACATGGAAGAACTTGAAGATATCTATTTCTTTACCATTTGCCTAATAACAAGTGAGCCTGTTGACCTCTGCTGGACTATTACAAATGTGAAACTTGGCACTCAAAATTGCTTGCTCTAAATTTTCCAGTTGCTTTCTCTTTTTCCATTTGATGTCATCCTGCCAACTAGTGATTTTATTATTATAAACAGGACATTGTATTCACTTTTAAGAAGAAATATGAACCTGAAGGTAAAATTACAAACTGCAGTTTCTCAGCTGGCAAAATACAAAACAATGAGCTAAAAATACTGAACAGAGAAGGGGTGCTGTGGCAAGAAACTCTGAAATATCTGCAAGATGGATGTGATCTGGAGAGCAGAAACTGATGGACTTCAAATGAAAAGCTCTGTACTCATGAGAATCTCTAATGTTGACATCAGAAGGGATCTCTGGAGATCATGTACTCCAGCTCCTCTGGTGAACTAGAGCAGGACTCAGGGCTGCTGATTTTGGATATCTCCAGAGATGGAGGTTCAGTCACCTCTCTGAACAACCTGTTCTGGGCCTGATCACCTTTACTGGCTTTTGTTTCATTTATCATATTTTCTTTAATCTTTCCATTGAACCCTCGATAGCTTGAGAACAGAGTCTGGCTTGGTCACCTTTATTTCTGCACATCAGTATTTCCTGACATTGATAAGATGTTCCCACCTGAGCTGAGCTTTCTCCTTTTGAGGCCAAACAGTCCCAGCCCTCAGCCTGTCCGTGTAGGTTATGCACTCCCATACCTTACATCATTGAAGTCCTTCAGCAAACATGCTTTGCTATGTTACTGGTAAACCCAATGTTAGACACAGCACTTGAATTGTGGTCTCACCAGCGTCCAGTAGAAGGGAAGAACTGAAGGATTGCATCCCTTGGCCTGCTGGCAGTACTTCTTACTGCAGCCTAGGAGAGTGCTGGCCATTGCTGCAAGGGCATGCTGTTGGATCGCGTTCAACTTGCTGCCCACCAGGACCCCAGCCCCTTTATTGGCAAGCTGCTTTCCAACTAGTTGGCCCTCAGCTGTACTGGTGTGCAGTGTTATTCCTCTTCAGGAGCAGGACTTTGATTTTTCCATTGAGCTTCATGTGGTTCCCATTGACTCACTGCTCTACTGAGATCTCTCTGAATGACAGCAAAACTGTCTGCTCCTCCTTTGAGAAGCATGAGTCTTTTTCAGCAGCCTCCTGGGGGCTGGAGAGCATCAGACTGGGGACAGCAAGGATCCACAGCATTGGTAGGGAGCAATTCGTACTCACTTGCTTCCCTGCTAGGGCACAGCTAATGAGTTAATGAACTTTGCTCTTACAGGCAAAGAGCTCTGCGAGTACAACAAAGCTTTCAGCCGAAGTTTGCATCTTGGTATTTCAGTATGCTGTGACCTAAATTGCAACTGACCTAAAGCTCTCAAAATTACTCAAAGTGAAATTGTAATTTTGGCTGCCCATTCAGAAATGTAGCATCCTTTCTTTGGCTGATAAGGAAGGAATGGTAGAGATGCTCTGCTGGCTCTGTTCTGCTCTTGGAGGGAAGCACTGTTCTTAGCACTGTTTGTAACGGGAAGGCGCTGGCAATGGCACAGTACCTGCGCTGTGGTTCTGCCCAGTGTTTCGTTCTGACTTGAGGTGTGGTGCAGCTAATAACAGGGATTAGCAGTGCTTATACTAAAGGTTTGACAGCGTGCTCTTTGCAGCGGTTGCCCAAGAAGATTATTGGCTGATAAAATGAAAGGTGATGGCAAAAAATGAAATACAGAAAATGGCAGCCTTGAGCAGAGCAGGGCCTGGAGGAAAGCACTCGGTCTCTGAAACAGATGCCTTTTCAAGGCAGGTGGAATACTTTAGCTTGAAATGAGTGCAAGTCAGATAAAACATCATTAAACAGCTTGTTTCCTGGAGATTTTCCACTACAAAAAGCTAGTGTTAAGTAGAGCAGGTCTTACTCAGCTATAATAGGATACGTGAAAATGCTCTGGTTTCTGATGGAAACTGAAAAATGGCTTGTTTAGCTAATGTATAAGCAACATTGCTACAGACCTGACTGTTATCTTGGCGTGGAGCAGAGACGCAAACAGGGCCAGATTATGATCTCTGCCCTGTCACTGGGCACTGAGCTGCTCTGTGACTAATTCAGTGCTCTCCAAAGGGAGATAGAAGGCACACGGAGGATTACTCAGTGGTGTCCAAGCATGTCAGATCTAGTCCCTCTCTAACAGGATGGATTCCAGAAGAGCGGTGATGGCTGTGCCTGCTCTGGGTACTTCTGCTGCCCTTGGATCAGTGAGGAGAGCTAGCATTAGCTCCATGCTCACCCATTAGCCGAGTAAGTAAAACCGAATAAAGCAGCGCTCCTGTCAGAGTGATGTGATTCAGCTCCTTGCTTCTGACGTTCAGTTGGCTTCTTCAGGTCCTCCGCTCTGTTTTCATAACATTTTCTACTACACTATAGCTACAGCGATTGTGGTGACACTGTTTTGTGCAGGATGATGCATGGTGTTTGCTGTCAGATGCTGCTGTTACCAGTGGCTGGTGTACACAGACGCGCTGGCAACTTCACTGCTGTTTTTCCTTACGGGAAAGCGCGTGTGGTCACTGGAAGTGCAGCTTCAAGCGGAATCAGTGGTGTGCAGTTGGACAGGGTTATTGTGTTCTCATATTGTACACCATCAAAACTGAGCTTGCTTAGTTAAGAGTCTGTTTTGCTGTGGAAAACAGTAATAACTTTTGCAACTGGGTTGTTATACATACGGTTTTGTTCCTGTCTGCCTGCCTGTTTTATGGAGAGAAGAACAGAGGGAGATGAGAGTTAAATCTTTAATCAGTTTGGGAACGTGTCCATTTCTTTCTGAGTTCTGCTGGATGACAAGGTGGGCTTTAACTGCATGTGATGAGCAGAAGAGAGTGCCCTCTCCTGTTGTGTTTATACATGTAGGTGTTGCCAGATACTGCCACTTTCCCTGGTATCACAGTGCTTTGCTGGCACTGAGATGAAGGATCTGAGGCTTGGTATCGGGTGGTGTGTCAGTCTGTTGCTGTGGATGAAAAAAACAGAACTTCAGTAGGGGTATCCACACTGTGGCTGATCATTATAGAGAACAGCATTTTCCTTCTGATTTCATTCTGATTCTGAAGACTAGGGGGACCTATTTCCACCTTCACAGAATCCGATGTTTGCATTTGAGTCTCATCTCAGTCCGCCTTTCATATCTCTGCAGAGCTCTTTCCTTATCTGTGGCCTTTATGAAATGAGTTTTCACATGCAAATAGGAAATGGTGCCCGTAAGGCAGAACACCAGCCATTGTCCAAACTACATGATTCCTGAGGTTACAGGAGAGAAGGGCACTTTTGTGCCCTTGTGCAACCAAGAAAATGGGAAGTAGAAATCACTTTTTTCTCAAGATCTTTACTCTAAGCTGTCCAGTGTCCAGATTGTGCTGTCTGACCTGATTGTTTTGGGTGATGGATCCTTGTTCCCAACTGATTCTTGGATCCTCACTCTCTAAAAAGACAGTAATGAACATGATATAGGTGGGAAGCGATGGAGGTGGTTAAGAGATGGGGCAATCTACAGTAGATCAACTACGGTCTTCTGGGAGCTGAGAGACTGACTTGGAAGGGAGGATTAACCATTCAGTGTGTGTTTGCCAACAGTGAAACTGGGAGTCTGTGAAAGATGTAGTACTGAACAGTTAAAATGTGTAGACCAAAAGGAAGTGAGAATCATTTATGGTGGTGGGAGGACACAAAGGGGTATTATGAGGACAAGTAAGGTGAAACAAAGAGGGAGACCTTTCCCGTCTAGCCTAAAATAGAACGTAGCTTTGAGTGCTAAAGAAAGTATTGGAAACTCCATCACTAAAGATGCTTCATACTATGCTGGAGAAAGTCCTTGCAAATGTATTGTCAAGTGTAGCTCTGACCTATGAGGGTTGGATGACCTAATGTCTCTTCCATTTCTAGCTGTGTGCATCTATGATTAAAGTAGTTTATATAATGCAAGTGCATTTTCAATTACACTCCACCTTCTTGCGTGGGATAGTGGTGGTGCAGAGACCTCATTATATTTGTGGCACAATTACAGCATGAGTTGTAGGAAGTATTGCTGGTGCTCGGTCTCCCTGACATTCTGATCTCTTTTATATATACATTGGCTTTTCAAACCGTTTAGTTACGTTACAAGACTGCAGTGCTCTTTTGGAGGCCATAAATATATGGAAGGAATAATTGATTCTGGTTCGGCAGGCCAGGGAGCAGTCCTCAGTGAAAATATAAATGTTTATGGCTGTAAAAGTTTAATTCATTGGGAGTCACTGTCAGCCGTTCTCTTGGACCGAGGTCTGTTTTCTGAACCAGAACAGGACGTTAGCTCAAGCATAAGCACAGAGAAATTAAAAAGAACAGCACGGGTTTGAGGTACAAAGCCGGGCTTTTGGTGCATTTTTATGCTGCACTGGGTTTTTGTGGGGTTTGTGCAATTAGCGATTGGAGCAGGCAGTTTTGGCTTCCCGTTACTGTATAATTTCGGTGCATTTTGAAATTCATGCACCATGCAAAAAGAGCTTTGTGCTGCGTGGAGTATTTCTGTCCATGTGTTACAGTGCAGTCAGGGTGCCTTCAGAGATTTGTCAGGGCTCTTCTACTGCATGCGTGTGTTGTAATGTATTCCTTTTAAGCGTCTGTCTTGGAAGCAGCCGCTGGGGTTTTAAGTGAAATCTGCCAGCATCAAGTGTGACAAATGTGGCAGACGCTCCACGTAATAGATGTCTTTGGGAGTGGGATGTCGAAATCTCTGAAAACGTTCAGGCACTGATTGTTCTCTGAAATTTCTGCCTGCAAAAGAGTACTTCACACCCGTGTGAGTGATGAACACGGGTGGAATTGGTCCCATGCTTGTTGGCGCTGTGTAGCAAACCTGTGCAGACAGCGTGGTCAAGTTGGGTTTACTAGTGATTGAAGAATGAGATTGATTTTTGTGGTTGCCATAACAATTGGACTGCTGTGTGAAAAAATGTTTATAGCTTTCACTGGAGTGAGTTGACAGCTCTAGAATGCCTATTTCCAAATTAAAACAACTGTTTCCAGCTCTGAAAAATGATGTATGTTTAACTTTTCCAAGGTAGAGCTCAGCGGGGTCTTAGAAATGACCTGAAGAGCTCAAAGATTCTTAAAGTGCCTCTGCTGCTTAATTTTAAAAAGCCAGCTTTGAGCCGGAGCTAATGAGGGAAAATCAGGATGCTGAGCTTTCCCTCCCACACAGCTATTGTGCACACTCACAAAGTGAAGAGAACAGGACAACCTAAAGAGTCCCTGGAAGAATGTAAATGCATAGCGAGCGTCTAGACATGCAGTCACTCTCACTGTAAATGTCTTAGCACTGACATATTCAAGTTTAAAGCAGACTTGCAGTGCCTGTACTTTAATAAACAAAATGATGGTCTACCATCTCACCTCGAGCTGCAGCAGGCTGCATCCTCCATCCTCAGCCTTCCAAGGTGCCCAGAGAGCTGGTCTGCTTGCTTCTTTGTCTGGTAGGGAGAACATCTTGCTTCATCGAGGGTTTTCTCATGCTGCCTTGGGTACGTGCAGTTCTCCTAACTGCTATTTCATGGTTGCTTGCATTTGTTATAGCAGTGGAAATCTGGGCTCTGTGTCTCTGCTGGTGGGAAGGCCATCCAGTTGTGCCTGGAGGGTTTGTGTGGCTGATTTGGTTTCTGTCGAGCTTCTCATCAGGCTGCTTTTGCAGAAACCATCTTGATAATGCCCAAACTTTGCCGAGCTGCTGCCCATGCCAGGAACCCTGGCCCTAGCGCAGCCTGAGGCCGCGGCTTGCAAATACAGTGCTTCATCTTGGTCCAGGTAGACTTCCACTTGAGTGCTGGAGCACTGACCACTGGGATTGTCATAGCATTATAGAATAGCTTAGATTGGATGGGATCTTCAGGTTCATCCAGCCCTAATCCCATGGCAGGGCAGCCTCCCACCAGCTCAGGCTGCCCATGGTCCCATCCACTCTGGCTTTGAGCGCCTCCAGGGATGGGGTGCCACAGCTTCTCTGGGCAGCTGTGCCAGCTCATCTTCTTGTGTTTGGGTGCTTGGGTGCTTATGTTTTATGTCCAACCAATGTGTTGAACTCTTCTAGCTGGTAAAAAGCTGATGTTGGTGTATTGTACCCAGCTCTGCAGCACCAGCTGTATGCTGTTCTCTCCACTAATTCTCATGAATACCTTTGCACAGATGTATTTATTTACACACAGAAAAACAAACTGCTCTTGCAGCCCCATGATCGGTGAACATTTTAATTACGATGATGGTAATTCTAGCTCACTAACAGGCTGTTTATTTTACCTCTACTCCTGCAATAGCCATTTATTTTATGTTCTTTTAAAGGTAAAAAGACTAACTGCTCTGCAGATATGCTTGTCTGCTTTAATTAGTCTTCCTTAAGCTGTACAAAGAGAAACTGCACTTAATTAGCTAACCTGAAATTAGGATTGATATTCCAGCCTATGTGCATGCTGTCATTACTGTCCAATAAATGGAGCACTCTGTTCTGCAGATTTTTTTTCCCCAGATGGTTGATATGCAAGATGGCAGATGGAGCCAGAGCGTGAGCTTTGCTTTCAGCAGTGTTTAAAGGGCTTTACAGGGTGTGGGTCCACCCTGGTCCTACTAAACTCTTGTAGGCATGGCCCACTTCCAGTACACAAATCTCTGACCATGGGGAGGAGGGGAAAAGATTTAATTTTTTCTTCCATTGGCAGAAACTCTGTGCCAGTGCAAGTCCACCTCTGCAGGCCTGCATTAAGCATATGTTTTGGACCCAATATCTCCCACAAAAAGTGGAAGTTTCCACCTTGGAGTGTTTGTGTTCAGTCAATCTGTGGAGGCTGGGGGTTCTCAGAGAGACGTATTTATCTTGAGCCCTTTTCAGCGCGAAGGCTAGAAAATCTCTTAACTCTGTGTGTGTCTCTATCTCCTCAACCAGTTTCCTCTAACTAACCAAGTTGTGTGTATGTTGGAACGAACAGACTTGGAACATCTCATTACTTTTACAAAGTATGTTTTGACAATCTGAAATGAGTAAAACAGATTTTTTATGAGGTGCAATGACAATGAGAGATGGCTCCTTCAGGGCTTTCAAAGAAGGGGGAGGGAGGAACGATGAGACTTCTTAATCCACACAGTCACCTTGGCAGCCCTCCAGGAGCTGGGGACAGCTGCCAATTCATATTTACCTGTGGTCAATGCAAATATGCATGCGTGCAGCCATGATATTTGCTTATGCTTAAGCAACGTCTTTGTTAGCAGGTGCATAAAAAGTTCTGTTGCCTTGAGGTTTGGTCACACAATCACGGCAGGTTGGGTTTGTTATTGGTTACGCTCAGAAATGTGGTCTGATCTTTGGGCTGCAGCCTTGGGGGTATTGTGTGGCCAGTGGAGGAATTTGAATGGCTCCTTCACAGGGCCACATAGCTGGGAGCAGTGCTATTTCTTCACCCCAATGGCTCCAGATGCTCTGCACTGCAGCAGGTGCCAAGGGAAGGGGACGTTTTGCGGTTCAGGGACATCCCTGGAGGCGTTCAAGGCCAGGTTGGTCGAGATCCTCGGGCAGCCTGAACTGGTGGTTGGCAGTGCTGCCCACAGCAGGGGCTGGGAAACTGCTTGATCTTCAAGGTCCCTTCCAACCTAAAACTTTGTATGATTTGCACTGCCCACACCCAGCCTTTCCTCCCAGCCTGCCCCTCACGCGCCCTGGGACCAGAGGTGGGTCTGAAGCTGTTGGAGATAACAGGCGATACTGGTAGGGCTGCAGGAAAAGCGAGAGCCGATAGCAGAGTATATGCCTTCCTCTGGGAGGAGCACATGCAGGGCTGCTGCACTCGTGCCCAGCGCTGTGCTCCCATCGCTCGGCAGATTGTTTTCTTTCCCACATGCCAGTTCCTATAGCCATCTGAAACCTCTCCAGCCATAAAATCTGAAAACCAGAAATATAACTCATCACACTTAATAATGCAATTACTGGTAAGCAGACTTGACTTAGAAGACTTCAGTCAGGTGTACTGCTTTGTGCCAGAATTATCTCACTGCTGTGAATTTTGAGCTCTGTTTGCAAATCAGCTTCACTGGTCCCGCTACCTGGACATTGGCTCTGCAGTGTTTCTGCAGTCCTCATGCCAAGGAATATCATTCCCTGTGTTACTTGCTTGGTGACTTTCTTACCTCACCTTCTGCAGTCTGTGCCCAGAACAAACTGCCTGTGACAAGCTACAAGTTCAAGTCCTTTGAGCAGTTTTAAAGGAGGAAGGGAACTGTGCCTGGTGCTAAAGCATATCCCAGCTGTGCAGTGAGCAGAAGTGCTGGTGAGAAATGCTACATCAGGATTTGTCTGGACCCCACTTCTATTCTGCATCTGTGAGCTTGAGTATCTCCGGCTGAGAGCTGTGGCTGTGCCTGCGTGCTATGCAGCTGGGAGCAGGGCCAGTGTGTCCCAAACACAGCAAACCATGCCCTGGGTGCTTTGTGGGGGGGCCAGGTGCCCCCCAGCCCACTTCATGCATTCTGAACGAGCCACCACCATCCTCTGCAGCAGGCTTCCTTGGCCAAACACAGCTCAGTGAAGCAGCCCATTCCTTGCTACCATTGTATGAATGTGTTCAGAATTTGGCACCCGCAGATTTATGCTCACTTCTTTCCAGGGCAGACTGCAAATATGCGCTTTGTTGAAACCAATCTGCTAATCTTTAAACTGCCTGGAGCTGCAATTCTCAATGGGTGGCAGGCGCTTGTGGTTACAGGCCCGAACATCTGGGATAAGCTATCTATTCCACTGACACAGGAACACATGCTCTTTGAAGAAGTTCTTTAACCTTTTTCTTGATCACTTGTCAGTGTAAAGCAAGCCATTAGTTTCTGCTCAGCGCTGTCTGCTTTTCTAAATTGGGTAACTTAAAGGCAAATTTACTAGATGTGTCACTGACAGGTTGCTGTTGCATTTATACCTGGAGTTGGTGGGACCTAGAGCATGGGCACATGCATGCTGGCACGTATGTGCCTGCAAACTACTTCTTCTATGTGTCTGTCTTTGTATCTACCTGCAGACTTACGTCCCTGGAGAAAGCAGTACTTTATGGAAAAGGTATCCTGAAATTCCAGCCTTAAGTGACTTTGATAGCAGCCTTTCAGTGCCTAAGGGGGCTGTAAGAAGGAAGAGGACAGAATCTATAGAAGGGTTTGCTGTGACAGGACAAAGGGAAATGATTTGAAACTAAAAGAGGGGAGCTATAGACCCGGATGTAAGAAGGTTTTTTTTTACACTAAGGGTAGTGAGGCACTGGCACAGGTTGCACAGAGGGGGTGGGTGCCCCATCCCTGGAGACACCTGAGGTCAGGCTGGATGGGATGTGATGGAGCTGTGGGTGTCCCTGTTCAGTGCAGAGAGTTGGGTTCTATGAGGCTGTGAAATATTTACGGAAGCGAGGGCGCTTGCAAGCCTTTAAAAATCAGTTGATTTCCGCTGCTGGATAGCAAAGCAACAACAGATCAAAGTCCCAGTGTAGTTGAAAAGATTTTATATCTTTCAGCATCACAATCTCTAATTTGTTTGGATGCATAAGAAGGATCAGAAAGTAACGTGCATCTGGGGATTAAAGCCGCTTTGCTACTCATTCTAGCTAGCATATCCTGAAAGATTTTCAAAGTCTCAGAAGGGAGTGAAGTGCTTTAGTGATTTTTATGTCTTTGAAAATCTCTGTTTAGTTTCCCTGGTGGAATTTCATAAATACACACTGCTAGCTGTCTGATGCCAATAGATCCCACCCAGGGCAGGTAAGCACCAAAGTGACAGGGCTGCAAAGGTAGACATTGCTGTCACCGTGCGAGCAGCCACGCGCAGAGGTGAAGACCTGATAATTCCTGGCGACACTTGCTCCTTTAAAAGTTTGCTGCAGGTTTTGCTCCCACCTCTCCTACCCTCTGAGTCTGTTGGTGGCCATGCAATCAGAGAAAGAGATGTGTTCTCTTTGTACCTCTCCTGAAGGGAGTTGTCACCCTGAGCCATGACTTTCCGCCTTGAGATATGACATGCAACATAGGGGTTATAAAGTTCTGCAACCCTTGAGTGTCTTTACACGCTCTCACTTGTTCCTGTGCAGGTCACTTAGTAAATGTGTCACTTGCTCCATGCTAGCGGTGCTCGTGGAGTTACTGATGTCCCAGAATGTGCTCTTATGCATGGCAGTGTGGGTTATTTGTGTTTAATTTAGCTTTGCAACTGGGAAACATCTATTCTTCCACTAGCTGCAAGGCACAAAGACTTTTTCTTGCTTGTTTCTTTAGAGAGAACTTGATGGGATCAGTTGTTTACTTTTTGTGGAGGAAAATCGGTAATGAGATGAAAGCTGTTACAAGCAAACAGTTCTGCCAAAAATAAAAATTAAAATCAACAACCCAAAAACCCACAACATCAAGGAGTATCACTTCTCCAAAACCTTATTTTAGATTAGATCTAGGCTTTCAGATTAGTTTGAAGGTGTTTCAGCAGTCTGAGTCTTCTGAAAACGTCGTCATTGTTGTCTGGATGTCTCTGGGCTGTGTGTTTTGATGCCTTCTTCATGACTGGAAGATAAATTTTCCTTTTTTTTTTTTTCTTGGATAGGAAAGAATGCATTTTCACCATCGACCCATCAACTGCCAAAGATCTTGATGATGCTTTGTCCTGTAAACAACTCCCTGACGGTATGAGATATATTTTACAAAATACTGCTCAGTGTTTATATTCAGCAGCTGACACACTCATATATGTAATTTGTCATGAAGTATTCTTTACCAAATATGAGTAAATGTTAATCTGGTTTTCTCCTATTGTTTTAACTGTCTGTTTTCAGAAATTGTAGAGCAGATCTCTTCAAACTGCAGTCTGCAGTAATATTGATGTGAGGAAATGCAGAAACCACAGTATTTTGCATAATCGAAGCTGTGATTTAATTTGAGCAGATCTCAGCTGCCTCCTGTCACTGCTGGGCTTATAGCAGAGTAGCTCATGTGCCACTCCTGCATACTGAAGCCTAGGAGAAGTTTGACCTGGAGTGCATAGTCCCTGAATAAAGGAACCTTGTTTTTGAAGGTCACTGGGGCTGCATTGCTTCTCAGCGTTTGTTTATAGGATGCTGAGAATAGTCAGATGAGCAGAGTGTGCCTTACAAGTTGTGCTCTTCTTCTCATTGCCTTTTAAGTTTTCTGTTCTGCCTTATTTGTGCTTTTACTATGTCATAAGCCAGCAGAACAGAAAGTAAAGCTTCAGAAGCCAAGTCTTGATGATTCCGAATGAAGGAACTTCACTCGTGTAAGCTTACATTGCTATCCAATTCTGCTCATTTAGTTTGATGAGATCCAGTAACAGCTTGGTTTAGAAATAGTGCATGGTTTGATTAACACATCTACAAATAATGAAGAAGATAAAGTGACTTTTTTGTGTTTGGTTTTACTTGTTATTAGTGATCATGATATGATGATATCAGACATGGCTCTCTGGTTTTGATTGATTTCATTCTGTGTAATGTGGCCAATGAATATTCATGTCATTTAGAGCTTGTTACACAATAGCATTACAGAGCTATAGAGATGATTAAAACAAACAAACAAAAAAAACAGTTGAAAGAAAATTTGAGGCTAATAAAATTATTCCTAATTGTATTGTATGATAATCAATTTTGAGGCCAGGTTAAGGAAAAATTGTTGTTCTATCTCACTGAAAGTTTATACAGTCTCACTGAGAGTTCCTAAACTTAACTCTGCCCTTCCTCTTTGCATTTTATCATCTCAATTATCCATAGATCTGTGACTATGTTGGTGATTTTGCAGTCACTCAGAACAAAGACACTGAAACCCTGACATCTGAGACTCTACCAGGCACACCTCCATGGGTTTTAGGTGCAGCATGAGAACATTCTTTCAGCTATTTTGTGGTGCATACGCCTGTGTTTTTCCTTTGTCCATCCTTATCTCATCCCTTGGAGAACATGCTCAGGGAAAATAGCTGTTCAGGCAGGAATTCTTCCTTTCCAGAGACTGCGTTGCTCATGCCTGGGACTTGGTGCCAGTGCATTAGGGATCATCACCACTTGTAACGTCCAAGGGGCTTCTAGACATGATTGGGCTATTGCCCATGTGTTCTTGATTGCAAAAAAATCCCCCTGTAATTTGTCAGGCTGAGTAATTTGTCAGCAGTGCTGCCACATATGGCTTCATCTATGGAACCTCTTTGGAACAAGTGCATCTCATGGAATCAAACCAAGGGAAAAAAAGAAGGGATTAAAAGAGAGAGAGAGAGAACACCCCCCCAAGTTTTCATTGGCCTTGTTATTTCAAAGGTCATCTCTGATGTGTTTATCTGTAGAGGACAGAGGTTGCGAACAAAGATCATACTTCCTTTTTGAAGAGATCTGAAGAAACCCTGGAGAAATCAGGGGCAGGGCACAGCTGACTTTCTGAGAGTAAAACTGAAGGTTTGTGTGGCTTGTATCTAAAATTTATGGAGTGGGAATCCTGCACTGAGTGACATGGCTTGGTGCTACGGCGGTGATGGGTCGGTGGTTGGGCTAGATGATGTTAGCGATCCTTCCAACCTCCATGAATCTGTGATCCAGTGAAAGTTTGCATCCCTCCCAGGAGCACTGTGCACATTCCCCTTTCCTACAGGTGAGCCTCAGATGAGTAAATCCAAGAAGCAGATAAGTAAATTCAAGAGCAGACAAGTGCATGCCCCCAGCAGAGGCAGTCCCAGCCCATAGGCCCTCTGTTAAGCCCCACGTATTGTTTTCCACAACTCATCAGATGTGATTAAGAGCCCTCTGGAGGATCAAAACTAGTGCTGGAGGTCCTTTGGGTTCACTTGCTTACAAAGCTCATTCTGTTTGCAGCCCTTGTGTTAAGGAGAACTCTTCTGGGAATCTTAATCTTGTGCATACTGGAGCTTCTTGATGCATTTTGGAGTATTTCTGGCTTTAAAAGTTGTTATACTAGCTGCAATTATTATGACAAAGAGTTGTTTTAGAGGTTAAGAGCTCATCCAGGGCTGGCAAGCTTTCATGTCTCATGAGGACAAAGTTGTGTTAAGAGTTAACAGAGCTTTTATTCCAAACGTAAATCTGGTTACAAGAAATTATTATTTTTTCCATCTTTTTTGCCCATATGTTAAACACTTAAAAAAAATTAATAAAAAAAAAAAAAGAGAGAAAAAAAGAGAGAGCCAGCATGAACAAACCGCATATCTGGCATCCTCATGATGTCAGGAGATCTCCAGAAATCAACAGAAAATGCAGTGCCCGATTCAGAAAATGCCCCAAATGACCCAAAATAAATGCAAGCAAAAGACTTTACTCACACTTTCCCTACCAAGCACCAAAATGAATGCATTTTGGCTGATGTGGAAGAATGAAATTGTCCTCAAACATTAATTACTGATTTATTCGATATTGTGGCAGTTTCTTTGCCCTGAAGCAGAGATGTGGGTCTATTTTTGCACCTTTTCTTAGTTTTAAAACTTGTCAGTGTAACAGGTATCTGTTCTGGTCACTGGATGGAGGACTTCCCTATGCTGCATATTCAGTAAAAGATGAACCTTTTTTTGCAAAAGCAATCCATAAGTCTGTTATAAAGTACTACCCAGTAGCAAAGGAAGCATGGGATGACTGTGGGAAGAGCTTTATTTTTAATGGAGCTCATAGTAAGATACTGCAGCAGTTGGAAACTTTACAGGGATATATGTCATAAGTGGGCCAATCTGGTTTTGAGAGGATTTTATATTGAAGTCTGCTTTTGATTAACTGTCGTGCTCCTCGTTATTGTTTAATGATAGGAGTAGGGAGGTACACTTGCTGTTTGCACTTGTGAGTGTATATTTTAAGAGATCAGCTCCAATAAAGAATGAAAATAGGGTTATTTATGTAACAGCTTTAGAAATATGAACGAGCTGTACTCCATTTAGATGACTCAGCATAATCTTGGAGTAGGAGATGGATCTGGACTGCAGCAAGTTTCTGCAGCATTTGTAGAGTTGTTTCAGGATAGCCTGAGGTTTTAAGCAAGTTCATTTCAGTCAATGCTCCTTTGTGATCCTTTCTGCACGTATTCTAGTGAATGACTGCAGCCAGGAGCGCGCCACAGAGCAGCTCTCAGTTTGAACAATGGCTGTGGAGCGTTCACAGAAAGCAAATGTATGGCTTTGGAGCCTGAGTGCTTTCCTCTGGGGCGCAGAAGTTTGAAGATTTATGCTGATCTTATGGTGTAAGAGCATGCCATGCGACCTGCATGTCCCAGTGGAACCAGGCAAGTTCCATACGCTTGCCAAACTTCTCCTGGGAATTACTTGTAGGTGTCATTTGATGTATTTCTGGTAACATACACGACTGATGCAGTCATATTGTGCTTGAAAGCTTCCAACCAGTAGAAACAGAGGTGAAATTTGACAAATTTAAAGTCAGCCAATTCCAAATTCCATCTATTGAAATTTCAGGCCATGACAGGAAAGGAGTTACCTGAAATTATTGGGTGCATTTCAGAGGAGTTGTCTCACCTACGTGCGCATCTTCCAGTGCTGATTTCAAAGAAGTACTGGCAGCATCTTGGTACATCTTTTTGTGTGTTTATTGATGACTAATGTGGTCCTCGCCTTTCTTTCATTCCTGTATGCTTACCATCTTTCAGAGAGTAATTCCAGTTTTAAGTAATTTAAATCTCACTGTGGGAGGAATCGTTGTACTGCAGAATAGAAATACATTTTGCAGGTTGTTTGTTTGACTTCTTTTTTCCTTAGTGACATTGGTCTTCTGTATTTTGGAGTGAGGTCAGATACAGATACGTTCATTGAATTCATATTTTTACCTGAGGACCTAAGCAAATGAGCTTTCTGCAATATGCCGCTCCCTGTTTTTTCCCTTCCTTTTAAATTCATTCACTCTGTTGGTGAATTCAAATCAAATATATCTAAGGGGAATGCAAAGACATTGTGTTTCTTCAAGTATCATGAAAATGGGATCTGAGCAAAGAGGAGAGATTCACTTAGTGACCCAAATCTGGGAAAAGTGCAGCATGACCTTTGTCCTTAGCAGACATCTGAGAGTGAGATGTGTGACTCACATCTCTGTTCAAGGAATATTTTCCATGTATGATGGTAAAGTTATCCCTTTTTTACTGCAAGCCTAAAAGCTTGCTTTCCATGGACCTCGTGGACACATGAAGACATCCCTACTGCATGAGCTCCAGCGTCTTGCACTGAAATAGGCCTGTAGAGCCCTGGTAGCCCCAAGATGTTCTCTGCCCTTTCAGGTGAACACTTGCTTTTCCTTTCCTTCCATCCTCGTTCTTTCCCAAAGCAGATTACAAACATGTGAGGACCAAGTTGGTTTTGTTTTGCAAAGTTATGCGCACTTATTGTTTTAAGTTGTAGATAATCCCTCTTATTTAGTTTTGTCCCTCTAGTCACATAAGTACTGTAGGATGAAATTTGCTGCAGCGACACTTGATGCAGAGCCTTTCAGCTAAGCTGTTTGGTTTCTGCGGCATAGGCTATAGGAAGAATTTGTAATTAGAGTCTTGTGAGCTGATTTGCTGAAGATAAACACTGAGGAGTGGACTAGTGTTGAATCAAAAGTTATATTATGGATTAGTATGCTTTCTTCTCTGTAAGGTAAGTGTGTAAGATGAATAGCCACCAGACATGGTTTAGAGAGAAAATGACAGAAAACCCACGTCACTGTATGAGTCAAATACAAAATGACCATAAACTGTAATTTCCTTAAATTTATAGCAGGAGTCAAGTGTGGGAAAAATAAAGAATACATATAAGGAATGGGAGTGTGTGTAGTATTTGGTTGTTTTTCCCTTTGCTACTGTACATAATTAGCTGAGCTCTACTTTTACTTGCTGATTAGTCTGGTGCCTTTTTGTTAAGGATCTACGTTTTGTCAGTAGAGAAGTGGAAATGACAGATTGCAGTGATTAGAAGCAGGTACATTTTTCCTTTTCTTTTTTTCCCATCAAGAACTTGTGGTTGCAGATTCTTTGAAATACGCAAAATACAGTCAGGTCTCTGCCAAATCCAGATCAATGTTGTGTCCCACACTGTGGTCCCATGCATTGCTGGTGAAATTGCAGCATGTACAGTATATTTTACCTCTTATTTTAAAATAACATGGGGTTGTGTCTGCGGAAACACACATCACTTCCAATTTCCAAGGCCAGAGTTGAATGGAATCAGAGGGTTGAATTGCGTCACCCTTCCCCTACCAATTTCATCTCTTTTGAAATCAATGAGAGAGCTAAACAGTGTCATGCTCTCTTTAGCTTGACTGGAAATAGAGCAGATGGTGATTGAAAGGGTAATAGAGTAAGCCTAATTCCTGAACAAGTGCACTAAAATAATAAAGCTCTGGGATGCAGAACAAGAAAGTTTGGATTTGGTTTGAGCATTGATTGCTGGAACATAATTTTTTAAAGCATTTCTTGCATCTGTGTGAAAGCTACTTGTGGGAAGATTGTGGGTTTTTTGTTTTGATTTTTTTCCCCCCACAAAACTTGGGCAGAATTAGTTGTTGGTAATTGCTATCTGTTGCACTGGATTTTTGTATTAAGTATAGAAATTTTATAAAGATTCCACCTCTATTCCAAAAGCCTTGTATTTGGAAAACAGAGATCAAATTGAGACAGTACATAAACAAATTCACAGAGGAAAAGGATGTTAGGGTTTAAGCAATATGAAAGGTAGGTTGCCTATAAAGGGCTAATGTAATAAAGATCGGCTGCAGAACATGTGATTGGACACACAAATGCAAATAGAAGAATTACTGTTTAAAGTGAATGTATATTCCTGAAGTGAAGAGAGGTGCTGCAGGCAAAATCTCCTTTTGAATCGTTCATAAATTCAGGACCTGGGACAATTCCCCAAGGATTTAGAGGCGTGGGTTTTCCTGGGTCAACAGATATCCCTAGTTTAGATACTAACTTAAAAATGGTAGTGCCCAACTTTGTACTGAAGAAAAACCCTACAAAAGATCAGAATTCATTTAAGGAGTTGGATAATGAGGAGAGGATCAGAAATTCCTGATTTAAAAGCACTCTCTCTAGGATTTATTTTCACTGAAGAGAACTCAGAGATGAGGAGGGTTGTTAGAGAACCACAAAAGGTAGATGGTGACCAAACCAGAGCTAGAGAAAACAGGATTTTCCAGCAAATTCAGCAGATAGGAATCCAAAGATAATTGAGGGGACAAAAAGGGTACAAATAGCTAGGAATAAGTTTCCACACAGTTGACTTCGGTCATATGTTCTGTTGCATGCAGGCAGTAAAGATACTGTTGGTGTATATGTTTGTTGTCAGCTTTTCAAAATGACAGGATCCCTCAGAATCACTGAGCTATTGTTGTAACTAATAATTCATTGCTGTGTATGGATTTTAAGAACCTAACTGAACAGGAAGAATGTCTTCTTACAGCGCAGCTCGCTACCGTACTTCTTGATTGTTGACTATTGCGTTGGTTACTCAAAGTGTAAAACAGGGCACAGATGGAAATGTTTTGGAAACGTTTCTGAACATAAACAAAAAGTTGGATGGCTGAGAGTGAAATCTCAGCAATGGCCTTCTATTCTCAAAGAAGCTGAAATGTCAAGGCTGCTCAGTGGGGAAGTAATTTGTATGTGTTTGGCCTAGCACTGAATTCCAAGGTCTCGTTGACTGCCCAGGAGCAGCCTTGGATTTCTGTGTTCAGCAGAGATATCACAAAAGATTGACCTAGGAGAGAGGCAGGTCCCTTCCCACTCCAAACCTTCATTTCAGGAAGAGGATGACATCCTACACTCCCCAAAGATTGTGATGCATCTTGAAAGCTTCTGGGTGCCGCTTCTCTTTTCTTCATATTCAACGACTGTTGATTTCCTGATAGAGTTAACCTCTTGGAATAGTGATAACAACAAATTGTGACGTGAATGCCAGAAATTGTCCTTTTGATTTTGTCACTGTGGAAACATAACTGCTAAGAGGGTGCTTGATAGAGCTAAGCACAGACTCCCTTGGCAACTTCTGTCTACCGGTGAGAAGTGCTTTCTGAGCTGTAAATCTGAGTTCACCTTGGTGACCTGCTTGACAACTTGTCTTGGGAAAAGGTTGAACATCTGTCTGTGGAGTGGTTGGTTTAGACTGAGTAGCAAAGATTCATATTGAGCATAAGTCACGAGCAGTCATCTGGAGGTTCTCCCAGAGATGGCCATGTGGCAAGCACTGTCATCCAGTGGAGAAGTTAATGTATCTGAGGTTCTTATCCTCTTCACTTCACTAATTACACTTGAATCTTGCAAGTAAATTAATACAATTTTTAAAACTTCTCAGTGGAACTTGCTGTTTTGGTGCCTCACAGTCTGCTAGATCTTTGTGCAGACATGGAGGAAATCAGCTGACTTGTTACCTTTTGCAGTGTACGTCAGGCATCAGCACAGGAATAGGGAGGGAACGTTTGTGAGCAGAAGGTAGGACGTAGGCATCACTGCATAAGAAGCAGTTGTATCTGGTCACACTCTTCCAGCGTTGGCCAAATTTGATATATGAAAGAAATGGCATGTTCTCTTTATTTTCCATCGTTATCTTTGCTGTTCCTAACTGTCCTGTGTCCTGCCTTAATGTTTTCTATTAAAGTACTTCTGCCTTACTTCCATCTGTATTTTTCTGTGTGATTCTTGTTCCGCAGTGTGAACAAATCCTTATCCTGTGCACTTACTCTGTTGGATATCATTCCCTGTGTCCTTCAGACTGCAATTAAATATTTTATCTTGTACATGCTGCGTAAATTCTGTCCTTCTGAGTATTTAGTGCTTTTCCCCCAGAATAATTCCTTCTTTGTTAAAGTATCTGACTTAACGGTGCAGTGGTAACATTTGCACAGAAGAGCTCTTCTGTTCTCCTCCTAAGTTATTGCATCTGGTTGGAAGGCAGTTTTCATGAACAGCAGAGGCAGTAGCTGTGGTCCGGATGGCAGCATCTCCCATCACAAGGTGAAGAACTGACATGGGTTTGCCGACAACCCAGAGGACAGGACACTTGCTTATGGATTTCTCTGCCTTTGTACAAAAGTATATTCTGTGAGATCTGGAGATCTGACTTCTGATCATCACCAGCTGAGATGCTTCCAGCATCTACTCTGTGTTCCCATGGTAGGACTGACTCCCACACTCCTAGGAATTTGGGGATAGTTTGTGATGATATTTTGCCATCTCTGAACTTACTCCTCAGTGTTGGGTAGGTTGGGTGGTGTGTTGCTTGTGGAGGATTTAAATGCTACCCTTAGTCAAAATATTTAAGTGCTGAAGTGATTTGGGTTATGCTGTTTTGTATATAAAGCTCAGGGCTTCGTAATGCATGATGTGTGAAGTGCCTTGTTATGTCAGTATTCTGGCTTTGTTTTTCAGTATAAAAGGTAGCTTTTACATTCTATTAGGAAGTGAGTTTAGGAAGTTGCTGAATTTATTAGCTGCTACGGATAGAAAACTATGCAATTCACATGGAAGAGCTGCTCCCAGAATTTAATTTAGTAATAAAATCTCCTCATATTCTGAAAGTGTTTAAAGATTTGTTTGTTGGTCATGGAAAAAAAAATATTCTGCTGTGAACTACTCCTTTCCTAGTAGATTTCTCTGTTTCACATCTTCACTTGCCCATCATTGCTAAAGGCACTTAATGAACATGAGTTCTGTTTTGTACCTTACCTGGAGCCAATCCCAAATTTGTTTGTAAAAGCATGATCATTTCCATAACATTCAGTCAATGCCAGAGACTTTAGTACCAAAGGTCAGAGTGACTGTGAGAATCGAGTAGAACAGCACTTTAAAAGTCACTGCAAGCAGATAGGAATTATTCTGGATTTTAGACTCATTAAAATCTTGCTTTGACCTTTTGGCTTAAAGAGGAAGAAGGAAGAAAAAACACACAGAAAACCCATTGCCATCTGTTTTTAAGAGTTGAGCTGTGAATGTTTTCAGGTTCTCTTGGGATTGCTGAGGGCATCACTTTCCAGCACTGCCATTTGTATCAATGGTTTCTCAGAAATCCATAAGATGCTGAGATGCTCTCAAAGTCTCTCTGTGGCTGGTGATCACTGGCAGTTGTTCCGATGGGTTGTTTCTCACGTAAACCAGAGGGGCTCAATAGGGATATATCCTAGAGGCCAGGCTGGCAGTGGTGCCTGGTGGTGTGTAGTGTTTTGTAGATCATGACTCTTTAGAGGTGCTTATTGTTTAGATAGAGAGTTTTTCCTCTTTTCAAGTCATTGCAACTTTCCTGAAGTCATATTCGTGGCTGGTTGGAAAACTGCTGCTCGGTGCCCTGGGGACTTGTCCTGCTCTCTTTGAGGTACAGAATTCTGATTCCTTTTGCCAGAGACTTTTCATAAGGTTATGTTGAAGAAGAGACCTTTTGAGAAAGGAGAAGATATGAACTGCTTTTAAAAAAGTGTAATTAGTTGTATTTCGGTTGGCTGGAGCAGCATCATATGATAATTTAGAAACTTTAGTTTCCTGGTAAACAAGATAATGCATTTATGCTTAGTTGCGCTGTGCTTTGAAAAAGCAAAATGGCCCTGGGGCACACAAGCAAAATTTAAGCACTCTCTTTGTTATTTTAAAATAACTGAAATAAAGCACACTGATTTTCTGAACAATAGATTGGCTTCCTGTGCTTGAAGAGTAACCTCAGCTGAGAATTAAAGCCACCCACCTGTATCTTCAGACTCCCGAGCAGACAAATAACTCGCTCTTCCCACAGTTCCACTTGTAAGTTTTGTGTTAATCTCTTCTCCTCCATATTGCTCTTTTTTTTCTTTTTTCTTTCCTTTTTCTTTTTTTCTTTTTTCTTTTTTGCTGTCATTCTCTCTGCCCCTGTCCCAACCTGAACGCTGCCATGCCTGGACCATCGATGTACCCATGTGGTACATGCATGTCCTGAAGAGAAACAGATGCTTGTGCATGGGTCAGATCTTTCATTTAAAAGCACGTGCTGATGATCTGCAATGATCCTTAGCTACTTCCAGCAGCTTTTTCCTACTTCTGCTAGATGCTAAGCACTGCTTTGCAAATAAGTGAGCAGCACCAGCTACCCACAGGGCAGAGAATGAGGGAGAGCTGTAATTATTTGCTGCAGGAGTTTGGCCTAACCTCAGAAAAGTCAACTGCCTTTAATTGCTGGAAGCAGCTGGTTGTTTTCTGTCTGGAGCAAATTCTTTGCAACCTGCTTTGAACTTTCCTGTATCTCCCTAACTGAGAGGTAGCAGACGTCTCCAGAAATAGTTGTTAGCACAAAAAACTTGGTATTGGATTTGAAGTTGACGTAACGCTCTGGTTGATTGTATTCTCTCCTGAGAAGGGTGATGAGTGAAGGTGAGATGGAAATAAAGAAGTGCGTATCCACGTGCTGGAGAATTACCTGTTGCTGTCTTATCCTCAAGGAGTAGCATTTTTAAATTCCGTGGTCCATAAATTTACACGTGCCAGAGTACAAAATGAATGTGCTTGGCCTTCCCCTCTGTGTTTGTGACTAGGGTGCTGAAGATGGAGAAGGGTTTGCTGCCATTGTGTTAACTCACTGCTGTTCTGATATATTCAACCCAACTTTCTGATTCCTGGAGCAAATTCTTGATACAGCTTGCTGGGTTGACAGTTTTTTTATGGAACATTTACAGACTCAAAGGTCTTTCTCCTTTCTTCTAGTTCCTTCTTGGTAATCCTTTTTGTTTAGAGTTGTCTTTCGTACAAAAAAGAAAAAAGGTCTTTGAACTCTTTTGCTGTAGTACTTGAGATCATCAGTGAAGAAAAAAGAAACAGCTTGTTCTTTGTTCTTCTGTTAGGTGCCACACTTGAACCATTGTCCTTTGATTTTTAGCATCGTATCAGTGTTACGCACACAAGGTTTTGGAGTGAGTTCAAACAAACCAGATTCTCAGATCAAGGAGCTGAACCTTCTCTAAAGAAGCACAGCATTGTGCTGGGGGATGCAGCTTTGCCATTTGGTAAGCATCCAGAGGAGATCCAGGCTTCAAGAAACTTTGAGAATTTCAGGTCCATTTCATTCTGCCATTCCAGCCACTCATGCTGTGGTCAGCAAAAAAGGAAATGGTCATCTCTGCATGTAGTGGCACCACAAATCCCACCCATCCCTTTTGCAGAGAGTTTTGGCCTGGGAGTTTCTTTGGTCAGTGATTTGGCCAGCTATTTCCCTCTTCATACTTGCAGACCTCCTTTAAAATAATATTCCCCTCTGCTATCCATCTCTGCTGCCTGGTCTGCCTGTGCAAACTAGGCAAATAGGGTGCAGTTGGCCAATATACCACATGTTGCTCAATTCTAAACTGCATTGTCTATTGCTAATTGTCTCCCACTCTTTAGATTCATAGTGATGGAGTTCTGCACCCACCTTCAAATGAAATGATTTTAAATGAATGAAATTATGAGATCCTGAATGAAAGAAGCCCTCCGAGCACCTTATTATAATAGATGCTCTCTTTTGCTCTTGCTTAAGTGTATCAGCTATATGAAGTGTCAGGCTTAATCCCCCACATATTCTTAAGTAGATACTCCAAGAAATTAAAAAGGTCATTAAACTAGTAGTGTATATCTAGTTTTAGGGCTTGTTGTGCAGCTTTAGGTTCATTGTAGAATTGTAAATTGGGTCAGACAAATGTGTGGTTTGTAACATACACCTTTCTGTGAGAAATTTAGATTGAAATCAGGATGGAGAACTACATGCCAAGATACGAAGCCTATGTTTGCTAGAGAAGTAGATTTTGTCATCAAAATGCGTGTGGAGTAGGCAGTGTAGCAGTGTGTAGTGTCTGGTCCACGCATTGCCGACCCTCTCCTCTCTGTGGCAAGACTTTTTCAGTGTGGGAGGGTTTAACTCTCTTTTCCTTTCATTCAAGGCACATATTCTTTTTTCTTTGGGAAATAGCATAGGACTTACAATGTGAAATGCTCCTTTTGTGTTTGTCATAAAAATTAATGAGACTGGAAAAACTGTTTGCGAACCTCAAAGAGAATCCTAGTGGAAGAACTTTGTAGATAGAGAAATACTATTCATTTTAATTGGCAAATAAACCAGGAGAGCACTAGAGAGCAGGTATTTCTGTGCAGGCTTAGGCTGGTGTTTTCTGCAGCACATCCAGGGGAAATCAGATTAGTTGATCGCTGTCTGTATCTTCAGTTTTTCTTGGTCTGAGTTTGTTGGGGGATGAGGGAAATGGGGTGATTCATACTTGAGCAAGGCAAACCCAAGAGCTGCCAGTTTGCATTATGTCAATGTATGTAACAAAATATTTAGATAGAATTTCCATTAAAAGTTCAAAAGCAGGGGGCTCGTGCTGACCCCAGCTTTTAGAACCTCTGGTGGGAAACCTGAGTGAAATTTAACTCCGCACGACGTGTTTTCGTTGGCCAACTCCATGTTTTATTATCTCATGCAATGAGATCTTTTTTGGTTTGTCAATTTTCTACCGAGGACAAAAAGTTCATGTATGTAACAGCGCACATATTGAATTAAAGTGCGATTAAAGGCATGATGTAATGACCCCCTCTCCTTTCCTTTGGTCAATATTTGCCTGCAGGGTCAATACATTACAATATTGACTTCAAAGTGTTCAATATTTTTTTACCTTCTGAGTGTGTTGGCTTCAAGACTGTGTAATATTAGACTTGTCGGTTGAATTGTTAGTCTAAGACTTACTGTTTAAGTAGTTTCAGGCTTGGATGCCTAATCCACGTAGAGCAGCTTTCAGGGCATCTGATAATATCACAACACAGCTGTAGGCAGCTTTCTGAGGTGAACCATTTAATCTGCAGCCTTTTCTCCCAGCTTTCTGAGTGGTGGAATTTGTCCCTTGGTGTGCAGTGGGATTACTGCCCTCTCCTCCTGCTGCCATGATATTTACTCTCTGCAGGACTTTCCAGCAACTATAGGTTATGTGGAAAAACCTAAACCCCAGTGCTCCCATCTTCCATGTGATTTTCTGCTGCCTTTACATCTCCGCTCTATCAAGGGTACGAAAGCAGCAAGAAAATACTTTAGAGAGTGCTTTGTGTATGTGAACACAGCTTAATAAAACTGACTGGAGGAGCTGTTGCAGGTTGTCCAGGAAAGTGGTAGAATCACTGTCCTTGGAGGTGCTCAAGAACCTTGGAGGTGTGGCACTGAGGTACGTGGTCACTGGGTCCAGTGGGGATGGGTTGGGGTTGGACTTGGTGATCTTAGAGGTCGTTTCCAAGCGTAATGACTCTATGATTCACCTCTTCCCATTCCTGCTCTGTTGAAATCCAGCACTGTTACCCATTGGGTGCACACCAAGGCAGATACACTGCGTAGTGACATCGGCTATTAACAATTTGTCCTTCAAAAATGTGACACTTGAGAGAAAGGCTTTGATAATATCCTTCGCAAGGTGTATAAACAAACAGGATTAGAACCAGGATGGTATCTTATTATGCTGTCTTTTTGGAAAAAAATAGAAGAAAGAAAAAATATTTATAGATACCACAAAGTTAGTGAATTCCTCTAAAGAACTGAATGTTATAATTAGGAACCCGCCACACTCAGAACTGTTCTACAAATAAGCACCTCAAATCTAGTCTCATTCTTCCAGAGAAAACAAAGGTCAATGGGCTCCTTTGAGGATTAGCAGACCAGAATTTTTTGGACTGAAGTACTAATTACTTCCAAGGCTGAGGATGATCGCTACTTCCAAATTCAAATTATTGCTGAAACCTCACAATAAACTCAGTAATGCTCCTCTCTAGCCTAACTTTTGAATTAAGATACTTTTAGAGTAGACTGTAGTTGCAGGACAAAGAGCCTAATCTGAGGATAAAGCAGGATAACAGGGAGAATATTCTTGTGGAAGGCTGCGTTTCTGCATAGCCTGATACTAAATTATTTAAGACTTCTGTGGACATCAGCAGCAATTTGCACTTGACCCAGAGAGAATTGGAAGCAAGTACAGCTCTGAGATCCCAAGGCAGGCTCAAAACTTGTGTCCTGTACCGCCTGTGGGGTTGCAAGGTGGGGTCCCACATCCCATATCTGGCAGCAGAGCTCACTATTATAAGGTCTTGGCTGTGAATACTTAGCCACATGGTTTTTAAAGGCTTGCACGCATCCACCACTGCCTGAGCACTCACACATGGATGTGGGATGAGGTAAGCTGTGGTCACAGTGGTGGTGAATTTGGTAGTTCTGAGAAACCATAGTTTTCATCTCAGATGGGAAGAGATGGATGGAAATACCATTTTTGTGAGCTATAGGCATAGCATATGGGGGAGAAGAGGAGTCAGAGTATTTACATAGAACAATACAGAGAGATCAAAATGCAAAAGCATTCAGACTTGTCAGAATGATAAACAGATTTGTGAAAATCACATTGTCATTTTCTTTTCCTTTTCTTTACTGTCTCCCTGGTGGTACAGCTGGTACAGGACTCACACATCACAAGAAATGTCTCCCAGAAGTGATCCAGCAGAAAATGCTGTGATCACAAAACTGTTTGTTTTTATTTTTTAATAATTTTCTTTTTCCTCGGAAAAGTAACTTCTGGATTGAATTATTCCCTATTCCCCAGTTCCCTCAATGCCTGAATTTGTACCTGCAGCCTACTGACTTCCTTGTACGATTTCAGGGAACTTTGAAGTGGGTGTTCACATTGCGGATGTGAGCTACTTTGTACTGGAAGAAACAGCACTGGATAGAGTGGCGAGCGAGAGGGCAACGAGTGTCTATTTAGTGCAAAAGGTAGGAACAACTTTTCTTCTTTTCTTCTGAGCACTGTTTTTTCCTTTTACCTTTGCAAGTTTGTTTTCAGATGTCATCAATCAAAATCTGGTTACTATTGCAAGAAAACTACAAAAATTGATGAACTGGTGTAGTCAAACACAAGACTTAATGCTATGCACTGGCTCAGAGCTCATGAAAACAGCAGTGCGTGAAGCAGCAATCCGTGGGTAGAAACTCAGGTATGCCAGAGCTTGGTAGCTTAGGAGCAGCTTAACTGGGAGGGCTGTGCTGACCTGGAGCTAGTTCAGGTCCCATAGCTTTAAAGCTATGTTTATATCATCACAAGCTGGAGATAACCTTGACACGGCCCTACTTGGTTTCTCTGCATTGCTGTTGCAGGCTCAAAATTTGCAGATCATAGGATAATAGTATTATTAAGGTTGGGAAAGGGCCAAGGTCACCAAGTCCAACCCCAGCTGACCCCCACCATGCCCACTGACCACATCCCTCAGTGCCACATCTCCACGGCTCTTGAACGTTTCCAGGGATGATGACTTCACCTCCTCCCTGGGCAGCCTGTGCAGATGTACAACCACTATTTCTGAGAAGAAGTGTTTCCTAACATCCAACCTGAATAGCAATAGTAATGGAGATAGTGGTAGTGATAGAGAGTTTTGTCATCTCACTTCTTGAGGAACCACAGTATTTCAGTTTTCTTTCATCTTGGTATCCCACATATGGAGGAGCAATGCTTTCTCACCATGTACTGAAAAGATTTTTTTTTAATTGTAGAGATTTTAGTACAACAGAAGCAAATATTAAACTCAGTTTTGAAGTTGACTTGTAAACCATAAAAAAGTTCAAGTTTGAGCATAATATTAGAGCAGAGGAAACATCCGTGTTTCATCCATGGATGATTATTTTTGTCTCATTTTTAGGTGAATGTGCAGAAACCCTTTCTAGCTCATGAACTATTGCAGGTACTGTGTATGAATTGAAGCCAGGAAGCTTGGCTCTTGGCTTCAGGTAGTGGAAGAACTTACAGTACAACCCTTCCTAGATGTTGGGGCATCTTTGTTGATATAAACAAGCACATCCTAATTGCTGGGTTGTGTGGAGCAGCCATGAGAGCAGCGCAGAAGTGTCTGAGCTGGATTGGTCATAGTTGAGACCAAGGAGTGACCTCACTGAATGATCACCTTGCCAGAGATTGACTTCTCCAGGAGTGGGGAGCAGTGTGTATCTCACAGAAACAGCAGTTCTTGCACCATAGTCTTCCCAGCCCTACAGTCTCTCTGTCAATAAGCCTTTGGCTCTGTGATGCTCTGCTTCCACCTCTGGTAGGGGTGATTCCATAGCTGTCGCTCAGCATGTCACTCGTGCTTGAAGGCATGTAGTTTTTTGGAAAGAAGGATTTTTTTTTAATAAACATTTTTAATGAAAATGTAGCTAAATTCAAAAGTTAATTGTTCCTTCTAAGTGCTTTTTTTCCCCAAGCACCAGCCATGTGTGATGCCTACAATAAGTTATATGTTACCTTCTCACATCCATTATCTCCAATTGCTCTTCACCTACCTTGGCCTCTCAGCCAGGGATAGTGTTTTGCCCCCTCTACTGCCTTGCAGAGAATGCATATTAAGAGTACAAACCAGGTTAGATTGTTAAAGAACAACGTTGGTCACTATTTTAATTGCAGTAGATGAAAAGGAGCAAGAGGATGGGCAAAGGAAAGCAGCCAGCAGTCTGAAAACAAGATGGTAGTGTGACTCTTGTAGAAAATATGCTTTCCTTTGATGGAATTGTTTCCTAAGACAGCTGTGATTCTGCTAGAGGTTAGCACCATGCTAATCCTCCCAAAGAAGTTAAGTAAGCCACATATTTAATTTTCCTGAGACATGTATCCAGAAGGGGAGTTATTGTGTAATTGCTAGCGGTCTATTTAATAAAAGTCAAAAGTTTTTGAAATAAGAGTGTATCAAATTTTAAGAAGCGAGAAAACCTAAACAGTTTCCTCTTTTCTGGCACATCCCTTAGTGTTATTTTAGGTGTGAAGCAGCTCGAATGAGAGGTCAGCCATAAATCTGTGTAATATTTTATTGGTACTATTTTATACTCGAGATCAAAGATGTGATCTGTAAGTCTATCTCCGTGCTGAGTCCCAGGGCTTCGAGTCATTCACTTCTGACACCAGCAGGTTGTCGGGGTGTTGATATTTTGATAATCTCAGGCTGAGTAACAAAGAGTTGCTCAAAATCTGAATTCATGGAAGTGTTGATATAACTCTTAAGCAGAAATCTTGGCTCATAAACAAATTGCCTATTTCCTCTGAGTGTCTGTTAGTGTGTAAGCAATAGACTTGCTGAGCCCGCCCCATTGTTAGACCTTGGCACCCTCCTCCTGGTGCTGGGGTGGGCGCTCCTGGTTGATGCAGTCCCTCCCCATAGGATCCATGGGAGAGATGAGGTCACCCCAGGAGTCAACAGTGGTTGTACCAACCAGCAGGGCAGTTGCAGAATGGGATTATTTGAGACGAGCAAAACTGTCTGTGTGGCTTTTGAAAATGAGGAGTTTGTTCTCTTTTCCCTGCTGGCCTGATTGATTTTTTCCTCCTCTGTTCCTTGCAAAACTGCTCCACAAGTCCAGTGAGCAGAGCCGCGCTGGCTACTGGGCTCTGCACTTGGCCAGTGAGTGTCGTGGCTGCAGCAGATGGTTCTGATTTCAGAGGCAATGTGAAGTTTTATCACCCCAGTACGTATGCTCCCAAGGAACAAATCTAAGGCTGGAAATTCGCACTTGGAGGCTGGAAATGCTTTGCTAGCCTAAGAGGCAAAGCAAAAACAAACAAACAAAAAAACAGCCCAAAGGGCTCTTGCAAGAAGGAGGTTGGATAGATGTTTCTGTGCCTGAAATGACTCCTCCATCTGAGGTCTAACTGTTAAGTACATTGCAGGCCACGGTAAGAAGGCCATGTGTTTTATAAGCCCAGGGTGACGGTGCTGTAGGAAACCCCTGCAGTGCCTTGTCCAACTTTGGCTGTTCCCCTGCCTGGCTGTTCGAGGGGCTGGCAGGGCTGGAGCTCTGCTGCTCCGGCCAGGTACAGCAGCAGTGGGCCTAAGGAGATTTCACACAGAGAGAAATGTGGTCTGATTTGAAATGCAGACTTGCAACTGTGAGCCTGGTGGATATCAGCCTTTTGCTGGAAGAAGTGCCCATTTCGTATCCCTTGGGTCCTGCTAGGCTGGTGGGAAGAGATGATGTCTTTTATTGGTCTGAGTGAGAGATGGGATTGGAAACCAGACAGCACAAGCCTTTCTACAGCCCTTGATTCTAGGATATGTTCACTAAAAAGGATTTCCGAGGGCTGCCCTTTTTTCCCTAGTTTTTTCCCTAGCCCTTCTGGACTGCTCTAACTGCACTTCTAGGTCAAGCTACTTTTACACACCCCCTGCTCCCAGCTTTTTTGAGGTGATGCCATGCAACCCTGCTATTTTGTAAAACTTCCATGGGCATTACAGGCATGCTTAAAGAAATCTCCTCTCATCCTGCGTCTCTTTCAGAAAGAGATGAAAATAATCCTATTGCAATGGTTCCTTCGGGGCAGCCCCTGGGATAACATCTCACTCTCTGAATCTGACACAATTGTGATGTCTTTGTACATTAAATGCTGGGCTTGCAACTACTAAGAATCCTTTTTGACTGTGACTGAGTCACACTGAGGATCAGGCCAGAAGAGGAAATTCTTGCTGTCTTTGGCGACTTCTTGCCTGGGTTAAGTTGCTTTGCCTGAAGTTTCTTCCCTGCAAAACAAGGGTGACATGGGTTGGAGCTTCTCCTTTTAACAGTAGGTTTGTTATAGCTAATTTCTCAGTGAGCACTTAGCACTGTAATTATGATCTGAGTTAAAGCTTTGCTTGTGTTTCACATCATTGAAAGCCCTTCCGTAGAATTATAGCCTCTTGAATTGGATATTAATCCTGCTCAAGTACACTTAAAACACGCATCCTGTTGTTTCGCTCGGGCTGTTCTTTGTGGATGGGCTTTCATGTTTCATGTCTGCGTTTTGCTAGCAGACTGTTATTGCCTCAGGAGAAGTGAAGGGAGAGGATGTGCAAAGGCATGAAGATATTCAGTAAGTACAGAACATCATCTCTGGGAGCCAAAAAATTAATCATAAGGCAAATGGGGAGAGATGGAGGCAGATGCTTGTAACAGCATCCTTAATTTGGATGGGAAAGGGTTGGGAGCTTTTATTAAATTGCCAGCACGTTGTTCACTGTGACCTGAGCTTCGGGGTCTCATGGAGGTCATGGGCAATCCTAGACAGGCAGGGATTTCCGATAGTCTAGAAAGCTACTTTCTCTCCTTTCTGCTACGGGCTGGCATCGCTTGGGCTACATTTCTAACCCTGTGGCGTGGGCCCTTCCAGGCAGCATGGCAGCCCTCACGTACCAAATCTGTCAGTTATGAATGTATGAGTATTGTTAATGTGCTTTGCACAACTGGAATAACAGAGCTGACTGCCTTTGTGTTGCGGGAAACAGCTTATCATAATGTGTGCCCTGTGACCTCCCAGCTGAACCGGCGCTGCTGATTCATGTTGAAAGGGACTCCTTGATAGTTGGAGACTGTACAGTTAACCTCTTGGCATTAATATACTGTGCAATTAGAATGGATTTATGGCCATCACCCGGTGCCAAACCACAAATGTGATTAAATATTTTAGGAGTCTTTCCTTCAAAGCAAAAGGTAAATATCAACTGTGTGCACTTAAGGAGAAAATGGGCGTCTGAGACTTTTTTTTCTTCTTCTGTGTTGAAGAGCAGTTGTTTCCTTCACACCCAGATGTAAAGTGTTGTCTGTGAAATCATGAGATCCGTGTGACAGAGTTTGGAAGAGCTGGGGTTGCTGCTGTTCCTGTGCTGTGTGGCGCACAGTAGAGCAGTCAAAAGTAAGGTGAATTAAATAGCTGAAATATCTTTGTGGCAAACTTGTGTAGAGCATTTCTTTCTGTGCTTTTCTGGAAAGTACCAGCCCACCTTACCACCCAGAGTAGAACCAAGAAGCAGGTACTTCTTCTTTGAGGGCACTTACTGCTTCCTTTTAAAGGTTAATAATGAGAAATGAGAATGTTGAGCTGTAATAATTAGGTTTGCTTCATTAAACTGCTTCTAAATTTTAGGTTTACTTCTGGCTTCACCGGGGAAATAACTCAGGGAAGGCAGAAAGACTTGGAGCTCCTCAGCTTTGCTATAGTGTGAATATGTGATGAGGCACTGGCACAGGCTGCCCATGGAGGTGAAGGAGTCACCATCCCTGGGGCTGTTCAGGAAATGTGGAGATGTGGCACTGAGGGACGTGGTTACGGGCATGGTGGGGATGGGCTGGGGTTGGAGTTGACCATCTTAGAGGTCTTTTCCAACCTTAATGATTCCATGATTATACTTTCTGCACTTTTGCTTTGCTGCTGCAGTCGTGTGAGTAATACGTAGTTTGGAAATTCAGTGATCAACAGCTGCGATATTGATTGGTTGTAAGGAATTAGAGTGCAAGCAAAAACATCTCTGCCAGGAATTTCTGTTGGCTGACATTTTGTTCAAGCAGAGCTTAACACAGGAAAATAGTAATTGTTCTCCTTCTGTTTGCAAACACCGTGTTCAGTAGTCACAGAACAGGTGCTTTTGTTTATCTCACCAACATCTATGCATTCCTGTCTGTGCTGCAAAGCACAGCTCAATCCTTATTAGAGCCGTGCACGCTCCTGTGATGCGTGGGAACAATTTCATTTACGCTTTGCAGAAAGCAGCCTCAGACTTGCTTTACTTGCCTGGTGCAGTCATTAGTGGCAAAGCAAAAGGTGCAGTTCCCAAATCCAAGCTCTTCAGGTTGTTACTGACACCACGATGCTTCTTCAGCACTGAGTTTCCTCTTCTCTTCCAGGTGATCCCAATGCTTCCCAAGCTGCTCTGTGAGGAGCTGTGCAGTCTCAATCCCATGCGAGACCGGCTGACGTTCTCTGTGATGTGGAAGGTGACTCCAAGAGGCAAGGTAAGTCAAGCAGCAAAGCAGGCATCCTGCTCATCAGTCCTGCCTCAGTGGCCAGAACCTAACCTTGCAAACAGAGTGGTAAAAATGCCACCCCATAACTGCCAGCTGGATAGCAAGGGACTTATTGGAGAACAGTAACAGAGGATGTAGGACTGTCCCTATATCTTGTCTTACTGATGACTGCAAAAATCTCACAACGTGGTAGGAAAAGGAAGAGCATAGAAATGGAGGATTTCCAGCTCCATGCCAGGTCACTCATACATTTAATATCATATTTCCAGCAGTCAGGCACAGCTAGTAGTCTGGGACAAGATGTTTCTCCCTGAATCCAACCCCGCATTGTGCTTGCAGGCAGTTGTGCTCTGCGGTGAGTAAGGATCCCTCTGTGGTCTCCCTGGTAAACAGAGTCTTTCATTCCTCATCTGTGCTGCAAATTACACTGATACATGTAGAGTGTGATAGCTCTTCAGCAAAGGCATACTCCATCTCTACATGCTGTATTGTTCCTGGAGATCAGCTTTGCAGCAAGCTGCCTTCAACTCTCTTGATTTCTCTCCCTCTCCTACAATATTAGTAACAGACTGGCAATCTCCTCTGTGGTGATCATTGGGTCCATGCTGCCCTAATGGATACTGAATCTTCTTTTATGCTTTATGGTTTCAGTCCTGTATCTGTGTCTCTCCAGCTCTGGCACTGAAGTGGATTTTATTTGTTCACCATGAAAAAGATTCCGCTTCCTGTAGTGGCAGCATGATTACTCCTGGGACCTTCTAATTGTTGCTACTTGGTGGGGCTTTTATTGACTCTGAGTGCTCTTTGGACAGCTAATAGTCAAGTCTTAATTAAAATAAGCTTTTAATTAAATTCTGTCTTTTATTCCCTGCAATGTACCCACTATTTGCTTTTCAAACAGCATTTGTACTGACCCTGTATGGCCAGTAAGGAGGTAGAAGGATCGCAGCACCAAGCTTTGCCTATGGAGGTGACTGATCCCAGCAGAAGCAGTGCTCTGGGACAAGACCTGGGGAAGCAGACTGCATGCAGGTGTCTGAGCAGCCAGGTTTCTCCTTGGAGGCTTTGCAGGGATGGCAGCCTTGGCTGAAGTCAGTTGATGCGAAGAGGAGCTTGTCTCTGAGGTGGGACAGAATAGATCTCCTGCGTTTCCCCTCTGAGCTCCCACTGTCAGTGCTCCAAAGCAAGTACGTCCAGAGCCTGTGCATCTCCCAGGGAAAAGACAGCAGGTTCCTCTCCTGAATGCAGCTGTTGGTAGAATTTTTGTTTATTGTTTCTTATAGAAAAGTAATGCCAGGCTCAGCTTTTGCATTCTGGAGTTGTCATCAGGAGTGTAACCAGGAGTGTAACAAAATTTTGCCTGAGCAGTACTCCATGTAGCTCCGTGGACTCCAGTGGGACAGTGTGGCGTGATGTGTCTGGGATGACTTTCCAAGGGCAAAGGCATTAGCTGTATTGCTGAGCCTGTGCTGTTGTTCAGATGAGAGCTGGGCGTTTTTAGGAACAGCGTGGCACGTTCCTGTTTGGAACCTGTGTGCAGTCAACAGAAAGATATTACATCTTTCTTTACATATTATATTACAAACAAACGATGGAACTCTTTTTGTTACTGTCTGCTGATGTTTTGAAGCACAATCTGAATGTAGCCTGAGATCTGACATTCTTGTTCTGTTCCTGGGGCTCAATATGCTGCATCTCTCATCTTACAAGGAAGTGAGTGGAGCTCTGAAATATTTGGCCTCGTCTAAGCAAGCAGAAAAATAAGATTTTGTTGAAAGCTTCAAGTTCAGGCAGCAAAGTGGAAATCCGGTTCATTGCCTCCTGCTAGGAACAGAGCAAGTTCTTGGAAATCAATGACCAAAAGCACCATGTATCTTCAGACCTGGCTCGCACTGCTAGCCCAGGGACTGGAGGAAGTGCTCCTTCTCAGAGAGTTTGGCACACATGAACTGATAGTGGCATTTGGTGCAGAAGTTAATAGCTGGAAGTGCAGAAGTTAATAGCAGGAGATGGAGCAGCTGACAGGAAATAGGAGCAGCATCTGAAAGCGTTGGAACAGCAAGTTGAAAAGTGTTGCCTATTGCAATTGGAGGTTCTGTAGAAGTGCTCAGCTCAAGTGAAGGCTGCTCAGCCTTTCTCAGCAAGGAACCTTCTTGGTGCCTGACTACCATCCCTGCACTGTATGTCTGAAGTAACTGTTACCAGCTAAGTAATAATTTCAAAAGTCAGTCTCAAAGTGCAGATCAGCTTCTTCCATATCACAGCCCTTGGTTGTTTAATAGCAGGAGATTTTGGGTATCTGGCAGATGTCATCAGATGTTGCTGACCTTCCCGATATGGATCCCTCATCACTGCAAGAAGCCTAACCACACTGAATGGGATGCAACAGAGCATGGAGCAGGTGCTGCCAGGAATTTTGCAGCACCTTTCTGACCAGCTTGGTGCCTTTCTCTTCCTTTGTTTGTCCTTGTGTGTAGGTAGGGGTCACACACGCAATAACCATGAGCTGAGGATCTGAGCACTTCACATCATAGGGTATCACTTGCTGCATCCCGTCCATCAGGACACTTTCTTATTGAAAACGAGCTTAAATGTCCTGAGACTTTCAGAGATCTGAGCTGTACTGTACTTATGGTAGGGGGCATGGGGAGGGAGACAGCAGAGGTGTCTTGGGGATTCAGTCCTTTCTTTTTAAGAGAAAAAGCAGTGTCCTTGAAGAGTCTGTTTTACAGATGGCTGTGCTTCACACTGTCACTTGCAGGATTTACCTTATTCTCTTGTGCTGATGAAGTGGTAAGGTGGTACTTGTACCTAACACAGAATTACAATTCTCCACTCGTTGGCTGAGCGCTTGTGCTTTGAATGGTTGATCACAGACTGCATCCCTCTCCAGAGCCCTCCTCCTGCCAGTGCTCTTGACTTTTCTGAAGAGCATTCAGCCCTTTGTTCCTCTGCACCTTCTCACTGGTTAGATGAGCTTTTGAGTTCTTATATATCCCTTCTGCACTAAGGAATAATTCTGAATCGCTTCTTTCACACTGGTTTTCTCGTATGGAGCTTAAAATGGGAGCGACTTCTGCTTAAAATTTTGTAAGTGATTTTTCCATGATTTTCCTCTAGATTCTGAAATTATTTTGGGAGCTTAAGACACTTCCTGGCTTGAGTTTGGTCTCACACCATAAGCTTATTAGGAGAACTAAGGGATCAGTGACAGTCCATCTTTCCTCCAGACCCACCAAAATCCTATTCATGCACTTTCACAAGTGCCAGGCAGACGCTACAGTCCCTGTAGCTTTGTGTGAATGTGACCACACAGCAGTCCTTTAGGGCCAGCCCCTCGTTCCCAATCTTCAAGCAATCTTCTGTTTTCAGATAAGAGATCCTTCTTTGCATGTGCAGGTATCTCTGTCTGTTGCCACCCCTGCATTTATTGAGCTTTGAGTCTGCTAGCTGGTTTCTGGTGTAGTTCTTTATCAAAGAGGGAATCCAGATAGGGGGAGAAGACTGGGGCCATTTCCAGTGTGAGAGAAAGACTTTATCATGCCTATACACATTACTAGAGAATCTAAAGAGCCTTCTGATTGCTTCAGTATGAGAAGATCTTTACTCAGCAATGCAAATTAGTGGTGAGGTCTGTTGTCATTCTTTTCACTGTTGGTACAACCTCTCAAGCTTTTGTGCAGTGGAAGCCTTTAGATCTGCCTATACTTTCCTGTGTTTCAGATCCTTGACGAATGGTTTGGGCGGACAGTCATCTGCTCCTGTGCAAAGCTGAGCTACGACCACGCACAGAGCATGATAGAAAACCCCACGAAGGTGTTCTCACCTGAAGAACTGCCCCCTATCTCCCCTCAGCACTCAGTAGCCGAGATCCAGCAAGCTGTGCTGAATCTGCATCGCATCGCCCAGCACCTCCGCAAGCAGCGCTTCATCGACGGTGCTCTGCGCCTCGACCAGGTGGGATTTGCTGTTGTATTCCTTTAGAATTTCCTGATAGAATAACAACTCCAAGGGAAAGGTGGGCTGGAACAGGAAGGTGAGGAGGTGTGCTAATGGCGTCTGAAAAATGGTATCAAAATGGTGTCAAAATATAAAAACGTGCACCAAAAGCACCAGGTAGGATGAAAGGAAACAAATAAAAGGCTGTGTTTTGAGGAGTGGTCCATCTTCCAGTATTACTCAGGATCCTGAAACTATAGCAAACTTGGTAAGTAACTGGTGCAGCAAAACCAATCACAGCAGTGTCGTTTGGATATCCTTAGTGCACATCACACTGTGAACAGTTATCCTCCACATTTATTGTGGTGCTTGCAGTACTTGTGTTTTCCACTCTTTCATAGCAGTTCTCTGAGAGGGAAAATGACTAGAATGTTATCTAAGCTAATGTTTATAAGTGAGTGTGGTTCAGAGGGAAGAAATGTGAGTGAGGAGGTTTTGTGTCTGGGACAATTTAAGTAGTCTCGTATTGGTTGTAAAATAGAAATGACACACACAACAAGTAGATCCAGTTATTTTAGATTACTACAGCAAAAATACTCTGCATTTGAGGTTCTGCTGCTCTGAGGTGGCTGCGGACAGGTTTTGTGGATAGGAGATTCCTGTAATTCATAGAACCCAGTGGCCTTCCCGACCAGGAAACAAAGTCATCTCTTGATATAAGGAAGCTCTATTGTTTCATATTGCAAAAGGAGCACGAGTCAACATAATTGTATTGCTGAGAAAGAAGCTAGCATACCGAGACGTATAAACAGGACTATTGTATGTAAGAGGTATGTTGCAATTCTTCCATTTTATTCAGGGCTGTAGTATTGTCTCCAGTTGTGAGAAAGCATGGTCTGATTGTAGGGAGGGAGAGCAGCCAGTGTCTGTAATCGGTGAACTTCCTTGGCAGAGCATATGGCTTAATCTGGTGGAGCTGCTGTCAAGAGGAGGCAATGCAGTGTCACCATTCCAGGACAGACAAGATGAGACATCTGTGTTTTGAATTTCAGAGGTGGGGGTTATACTTTAAGATCAATCTTTTGGTGTAAGAGTTGTGGTGGCCAGGGCTGTTTTGCCTGCATGCATTGAAGGTCCTTAAGGACTGGTTAGAAGCTCACAAATAAGCCTGGAGACAAGAGCTTTTGGTCAGGCTCCTCCTTTGCTTGAAAGAAGCAGTCTGTTCCTAAACTATTTTTGGAAATCAGACTCTCATTTTGAAATCATGCAGAGATTGTTTAAAACTTTTTAGGAACAGATAGGAATAAATATCATTGATATTTATCATGCAGTGGCTAATAAGCTGGGCTTTTGTTTCCAAGCAGGCTGAGTGCTGGAAAAATGCAGTTTGCATTACACAAGTCGTTACACAAGCTTAGTGTGCTGAACAGACACCCTATGTGCTTGACTTTAGTACCTGTTATCAAACTAACCTCAGGATATGTTTTAAAACACTTGTGACATTTTAAATGGGAGGATTTGGCCAGGGAAGCATCCTGTTCCAGTGATACCCCGTAACAGATTGGCGGTGTTTTGTTTTGCTCTGTGCTGTTGTGGAGGAGCCATGAAAGAGGAAGTGTTGAAGCATCACTTGTGAGATTTGGGTTAAAAGCCACTTCTAAAGGGGCTCATTCCCAGTCAGCCTGCTTCCTAGGTGGTGTGATGAACTGAATTATACTTCACAAGAGGCTTTTTACACTGTACAGAATCTGTCTCCCCTGGCAAGAATGTCAGGGTGAAAGTAATGGTCCTTGAGAAGGAGTGTATTCTAGTTCAAGGAATACTCTCACTGTACTTACTCTTTTCAAGTGCTGCCATGGTAGCTACATTTGATAAACTACGTCCTGCTCAACGCATGGGAAAAGCTGTTAATGTAAGGCCTGAATAAAAGCAGTATTTGAGGGGTGTGTATGTGGACACGTCCAGTGTATGGTGGTGGGACAAAGCAGTCTGTAACCAGGAGTAGAATGAGATTAGTCCGTCTCCCTTTGTTTCCCCACTTTGAGTTCCCATGGATGCTGCTCTGATCTGGGTCTGACTTCCAGCCTCAGGGGTGGGCCCAAATGGGAAACGCACCTTTCTAATCTCTGGACCTCTCACTGATTTCCTGTTGAGTAATGTAAATCCTGAACAATGGAAGACAAACTCCAGCAGGAAACTGGGGGCAATGAATTATCTGATTCCAAATAAATATGTGAGGAAAGGAAATGATCATCCCATAGTATTAAGGGAGGGGGTGGCTGGGCATGGGTGACTCCTGTGCTTTTTTTCTTTCCAAGGGATGTGAGCCCTCTTCCTATACATTGCGTTATGTTTGAGTTCTGCCTAGGGGTCACTCCCTACTGAACAGTGATGAGCTTTTTTCCTAACTCCCACCCTGCCATTTCTCAGTGTGACGTGCTCTTGTGCTTCCTGTTAGTATGAAGAAAATCATTAGGAGAAGAGTCTCCCTTCCTGCTTTGCCATTGGCCGTGGTGGCCTTGGGCTGGTGCTCTCCCTGCCTGCCTCAGTTTCCCCTTAGCGATGATATTTATTTCCCCTGTAGCATCCATATAATTTAGGATCAATTCCCCAAAACTGAGAACATCTCTCTTTTGAAGCAGTTCACGTTGGGTATTAGGAAAAGTTTCATCCCAGGCTGCCCAGGGAGATGGGGGAGTCACCATCCCTGGAGGAGTTCAAGGGCTGAGGAGTTGTGGCACTGAGGCACGTGGTCAGTGGGCACGATGGGGATGGGTTGACATTTGGACTTTGTGATCTTTGTGGTATTTTCCAACCTTAATGATTTCATGTTGTGATGAGGGGAAAGTTTCCTGTCTGAACATTGCTACTGCGTTTTTGTGACCTAATGTGAGAGCAGCATTTGCTTGCCCATAGCTCTCCTTCAGCAGTAATTTTAGATGCAGGAATCTCTGTAGCTCAACAGTTGAAGAATATTTTTTTGGATAATGTGGGAACAGCACATCTGAATCAGTCAGCAAACCTTGAGAAAAATTACAGATGCAGTCTTGAAAGCTAAGGATTTGTCAATGCAGTATCAATATAGGGTTGTGAAATTTTGAATTCCTGCTCCAATTTGGTCCTGGTCATGGCAACCTGCAGACCTGCCACTCTTTTTTTTTTCCCTTATTTCCTTTCAACAGTCTTTAAGAGGGGAGTCCACCTCCCTTGGACCTTCAGTCTGAGGACCTTCTGTGCAACCTGAGACACATATCTGATGCTCTATGGGATCGTGCTGTTCCCGTAGTCGTCTTCTGGGGCTTTTTTCCTAGCATATAGTTATATAGCATATATGCTGGCTTGCTAGCTCCAGAAGGCAGCTGAGCACTGATTTTTAAAGGTTTAAAGTCTTTGCATCTTCAGCAGCTAAGGAGCTTACAAAACTTTGTCCACGCAAGCAGAGATGAAGGTATTTCTTTTCTTTCTCCTTTGGAGCTGCAGCTTTGAGATGTAAAGGCAGGACTTGCTTTATGCTGTGGCTTTGAGCCAAAGTATTTGGGTATTTATGGCATCGTCTGCTCCTTGCCTCCCTCCTGCCCCAAAGCACAAAGTGCCACCCCTCTGCTGTCCTCTTGCAGCTCTCAGTGCACTCGTGCTATAAAAGTGGAGCAGGGATTTGACCTGGTTTAAAAACCAAAGTGAGCACTCCTCACAACTTTTCTTTTTTTCCTGGCCGCGTTACTTTCAAGCTGGATCACTTCCCCAAACCACAGCTTTTAGAAACACTAGCCAGAGAATCAGATAGAAACTTGCTGTTAAAAAAGAACCATCAAGTTTATAGAAAAGCTCCTTAGCTCAAGCCTGCCTAGAGGAGACCTGCTGATAAATGGTTCTCTTTTTGGCTTCGGCAGTTTATAAATGAATCACAAGGACAGATGCCCACAAAGAGACAGGTTCAAAGGGATTTCAGTGCGTATTTAAAATGAGAATGCCCCGAGATGCTGATCTGTCTCTATGACAACTGTTGAGCTGTGAGAGGTGGTTGTGCCGGTGATTCTGCCTTTGCCAATGCACTTAGACCTGTGTGCTCAAAATGTTGGCTTTGACCAAAGTTCATTGTGTGAAGAACCCAAAGCACATTTGCATTGCACATTATTTTGTTGGTGGCTTTCAGTTGTTTGATAGAATAGCTCTTCTCCTTGTTTTCTGCACAAAGGTGTTCAGCTTTGCAAGTGAATGTGAAAAAAGAAAGGAAGAAGGATAAAGATGGCAAATATGAGACTGTTATGCAAATGCAAGGACTGAATTGGTAGTGAAGTGGTCTGGCTTCTGCTTGTTCTGGGCTCTGTGCTGGGTCAGTGTCACCTCATCTGAGCAAGCATTGCTTTTCCCTATGGGTTTCTTATTGTTTTGAGTAACAGTAAAAATTGTGGTGGTGTACCTCTGCACCATGCTGGAGACCTTGCTAGTGTTCTATGCAGTGGCTGCTGGGGATAAGGAAATAAGTGATCTTGAAGAATTGTTTAATTAGAATTGGTGCGACTCCCAACATAGAAGTGTTGCTGCTGTAGGAAATGTGTGACCCCAGTACAGGAATGTGTGCTAGCAGCATGCCAGCACCAAGGCTCCTAGTTGTATTCTGTACTGCATCGACTCACCACATCTGTATAGCTTTTGAACCTCTCAGAATAGATTCTGCTTGATTCAAACAGTTCTGAGAAGCCAAACACATAGGAGGTGAGGAGGAGGCACATTGTATGTGCAGGATGTGATCTTGTATGTTGGGAAATTGGGATTTTGTGGCTGCTGGGATGGGACAGAAACAGATTTTTAAAGAGTTAACTGCTGCTAAATGCTGTTAGCTTGGAAGTCTCAAAAGTCAGGGATTGATTACCATCACCACTGAACTATTCCAGTATGAGTAGTAGCTAGAAATAATCATTAGACATTTTGTTACATTTTCTGCTTTGTGTTTGTAAGGTAAGCATTCAGATCATGTAGTCTTTTTGCTGCGTGGAGGTAGTAAATGTTTCTATGAGGAGAGCCAGTTAAGCAGCCATTGTGCGCTGAATGCAGAATGTCTGTATAAGAACAGGAGGTGCTTTGGCTTGAGACTGTGCTTGGTTCTGGTGGGAACATTGGACAGTGGGTACCAAATTCATCTCGTGTTCGGTTTCCCCAGGATAGGCTGAGGTGTGTACACAGCCACATGGGTTGGCTTGGGAGAAAAAGCAAAAGGCTCATTTATAAAATCTCAGGAATTGCCATGATGCCTCCTAAAGATGCTGCTACAGCAATGGTGTGTGAGGCAGGATGGGCTGCACGTACAGTGCTGTGAGATAAATGGAAATGCAGACTGACAAGGGGCTTTCACTATTCACTTCCTATCACAATTCTGCCATTGTCTAATGCTTTTCTTTGATGTCTGGTTAAAGAGACGTTGCTGATACCCAGAATGGGGACAGCAGGTGCTGTGCGATCATTATGGACAGTTGCTTATACTGTGTGATACATTAGGCAGCTGGGGGGATGTTGGATGTATTTGGAGATTAATTTCCTTTGGGGATTTTGATAGTCTTTTGCATAGCCCCAGTTAATACATCAGAATGAGCATCGAAGGCCATAGCTGTCTTCTGGGAGCTGCTGCTCTTCCCTGCAGGAGTAATCAAAATGCATTTGCAAAGGTGAGTTAGTGAAGTAGGAAGGATTTTCAAAATGCCTTTCCTACGATACCACAGGGAAAGTGGTCCTTTGCAGGCCAGTAGGAAATGCCATCGCTGTCAGGAGCAGCCAGCAGCTCAGGTCAGGCAGTTTGCACACACACTGGAGGCACTGTGAGGTCATGTTATGGAGCTGGGTCTGTGTGGGCTGAGCAGCTTTCTGTGTGTGTGGAGAAGACTGCATTGCCAGTAGGCATTACAATATTTTGTTGAAGTTGGGATTTTGAGTAGAAAGCCTTCAGAATCTAATCACGGAGGGTCTTTTACCCCGGGATTTTAACCAAATGCACCCGGGAGTGTGAGTAGGATTGATGTCCTCACACTTGTCCTGCCGTTCTCTGATCCTTCTTCTGGAGCTGAGCAGCTGTGTCACAGCAAGAGCAGGTGGTGAAGTGGCCAAGTTGGCTCCAGCAGGAGCAGGGAGCGGGACACTGGAGTGTAGGACTGGGCTGTAGAGCGTTGTGCTGGGAGCCACTGCAGCCGGATGTCCGGGCAAACACATCCAGGAAAGAGCTCCCCACACAGCGGTGCTCCAGCACTGATTCACCACCTGTGGAGCTAGAGCGTGTTACAACTTTTTCTATTCTTGTTGGAGTATTCCAGCTGCTGACTGACGAATTCGCATTCTCTGGTCATATGCAAGTGGTTTTTTGTAATCAAATAAACACATCTTGACCTCCTAGCTGTATTAAATCTATCACGTACCAGAAGCTCCTGCAAAGTTTGCACATGGAGACACCACTTGTGTTCCTGGACTGTCCAGTCACAGGTGGGTCAGCAGCCTGGGGTGAGCCGCTCTTGGGGACTTCAGACAGCACTGAGTGTCTGTGGATGAGGGAGAGGGCATCTGTTGTAGGTGCTGCCTTGGTGTGAAGGGATATGGCTCAGACATGAAGCTGTTAGCTAGGGGTGAGCAGAGGATTCGGTGCTTGATCTAGCTCTCAGTGCTATTTTTCAGGTTAGTGGGAAGAGAAGAGGCTTCTGCTGGCTGTACTTCAAGAGGTTCAGAACAGGCAGACTGGTTCTAAATGTTTGTGTAGTGCTGCATGTGGGCTGCAGAACAAAATTCTGATTTTGCATTTCTTGATGAGGAAGCTGTCCTTGCTCTCGGTGTGTCTTGCTTTCCAGTTGATTGTTGTTTTTTTTCTTGCCCAGAGATGAACAGACGTCATCAGAAAGTCCTCTGTTGCTTCAGATTGCATTTGTCACGTATTTGAACTTGACAAGGTTTTTTTTCAGGTATTAATTATTGCTGACTGCATGGCTAATCCATCATTCTGTTTAGATGGAGTCAGTGTGTGTTGAGTGATATAAGTTCAAATGTGATCAGTCTGCCGTAGGTGAAGATGTAGCAGCTCTTTGTCAGAGCCAGTTCTGTTCCACCTAGCAGTAAATGGAAGAAAGGCTAATTGTATAATGACAAAAGACAACGTTTGGAAGGAGTTGAAAGATTCAGACGTTGCAGTTCTGTGATTCCTCATTTCAGTTCCCAAGTGAGAGTGGGGGGGGGGAAGAATTCTTTGTTTCCATGACCACAGCTCACTTTATCAAGTGTCTGTGGGCATGATCATTTCTCCTGAGCTCTGGGACACTTTATCTTTTCTCATGTAACATACGAATGCTGAAATACAAAGAAGCTCAGAGAGCACCTGTGCTTTCCAGGGCCCTCTGAAATGAGACTACAAGAGTTTTAGGCAAAATCCCAGCAGCAGAGCTGAGAATGGAGCCCATTTTGCCTGATTTGAGGAAGCCAGTGCTGCTCAAGTCCATTTTTGGGTTTGTCTTTAAACTTTCCAACTCCAAGCCCATGTCTCCTGGAATGATATGCCCTGCTAAAGTTTGCAGTGATTCATTGGGAGTGCATTTTGTTGAGCAACCCATTGCTTTTGTTTTGAAAGCAAGTGACTGAGAATCTGTCTTTAGTAATCTAGATCATTTATCTTCCACTTCTCTGCATCTTCCCGTGGTAATAAGGAAGTTCTTCTAGCATATGAGTGCAATTCAGAGTGTAGTTTTCCCCTGAATATGTAATTGTGTAAAATGGGACAGTGAAACATAACTTCCTAGTTAAGATTGTTTGTCTACTTTGCACTTTGTTTTTGAGATTTATCAGTACTTCATATTTTGTAAAGACCTCTTTCCTGCATGCACTCCTTTGTGTGGTGCTTTGCTGGGTTGTAAAAGAGGCAGCATGATGCCGTGGTGCTGCCTGTTCCCATCTCCAGACACAGCTATTGATTCCTCCCCAGATATACATATTCATAAGTTGCATTGTCAACATCTGAAAACTTGATGGTAGTATTAAACTATGTCCTCTGAAGGTATTTTCTGGTTTGGATCTGGGATGGTAGCAGATTTATTGCCAATTTTGTGCCAATTTATTACCAGCAGAATCAGTTGCAGTCCATTGCAGGTCTGTGATGGGTTTCTGTTAAATTGATGGTCACTTGAAAATGAAGCGGTGGCGAGGAAGTAGTCTCAGGGGTTTGCTAGGCTAGAGTGGTTTGAGAGACTTCAGACATCTGGAAGAAAGCAACCATGCAAAATCACCATGAAAGGTTTTTGTGGGTGACTCCTTTAACTAGAATTGAAAAACTTGTTCCTGTCTCAGAAGTACAGACTTACCAAGCAGTCACGTTTGTTTGTTTGTTTTAAAAGCCAGCCTAGCCTGAGTGAAACAAATTGTGATTTGTGCCTTCCTTGACAATTGAAATAAACTATTTGCATCATGGGATTTGATCCCTCTGATCTGGCTTTTCTTGAGGACTGCAGAGCTGCAGCTTATTGGGTGTCCTGTGGCAATGCTGGGATCAGCCCTCTGACAGAGACATTCTCACTCCCATGCATCAACAGGAGGTTTTGCATTAGCTTGACGGCTGCAGTTTCACCTCAATTTCAAGGTCTCTGTTTTAATCTCAGGACTCTCCTTTCTTTTCTGAGAGAGCTCCATTGATGCAGCTAGCGCTTTGCTTTTAATTAGCATGTTAGGGTAGGAGCTCACCCACAATACTAGGAAATAAAATGCTTAAGTGGCTAAAATGGGATTTAAAAAGATGCCATTTATTAAATGGTTTCTCTCAGTGATGTGTTTAGCAGGTATAGAAGAGAGAATGAACTAAACCAGGCTTTGGCATTTAGAAAAGTGAGTCATTTTTTCTGTTGCATCATGTATAAACTTTTCCCTTCTCGTGTATGGTATGGTTGAAATTACTTTGAGGTTTTGAATTTTCACTTCAACTCTCTGTTTTTTATTATTTTCAAACATTACTGAAAGTGATGGTTGATAGTCCTTAAACTGTGCTCACATTGCCTTGCTCTTTAGGGCTTTTGTTGTTGGTGTTTTTTTGTTTCTTTTTTAAAGTAAGTCAATAGGCAACAGATAGGTGGTTAACTAAGGTGGAGAGTTAATGGTGAGAGCGAGAGGTGGCCACGATGATGGATCTGTAGTCCATGGTGGCAAGTAGTTCTGCTGTCAAACTGCTTTTACTCAGAGGACCAACATTGGATTTTTTGTACATTATGGTCATTTCTTCAGATTCTCAAGCATTTGTAAAGGTTCCTTGAAATGGTTTAAGGGTCATAAGCATGATGGTATTGCAGCTTGTTGAGGCAGCAGACAGATGAGTCTTCTGCTCAAAGAATGCAAAACAGCATGGAACCTGTGGGATGAGCATCCGACCGACACAGGACCATCACAGGGAAGAGTGGTTTCTGCCACTGTAACGTCTTCCAAGCTTTGTGAAAACTTGGTAGTCTTCAGTATCTTGAAGCCTTGAACATCTCGAAGGCATTGAATGCTGAGAGAGGCCAGATGGAAATCTGGTGTCTGAATGGACTCTCCCCAGATTGGATGCAGCAGAAAAACAGTTGATGTCCATGTGGTGTGCTCCCATGATTGTACAGGCTTCTTGGGGTGAAGAAATTCAGCAGGTGGAGTTGTGTTAAACCTTCCCTGCTCTGCTTGTTTTGTAGGGAGAAATGGCTGCTCCACCAAGAAGCTGCCGGATAACCTTCCTTCCCTTGAGCTGAAGGCTCCCAGCTGCAGCTGGGCATTGCAGCAAAGAGGGGACTTACCCAGCCCCCAAGTGACTGGGCACAGTAACACCGTCTGGACTCAGTAACACCATCTGGGCTTCAGCCCTTCAGGAAAATTGTTGAAGAAAAGGCAGCTCTTACAACCAAATTATTTGGTTTAGTGGTTTTGGATTTTTTTGCACAGTTTTGGCTTGGTATTCTGTTGGGCCTGGTTTATCCTTGCTCTTGCTGTTTGTAGCTTGCTTTGGACTGAGCACTGAGAAGCAGTGTTTTCTAGAGTAATATTTGCAATGCTGGTAACATAGTGATGGGTACAAAATACAACTCCAAGGGGGAAGGCTTGATAAAAAGTGCCATCAAATGGGTGCTGCCACACGTATATCACCCAACCATCATGAATACTTCACTTGTTGCTTTATGTTAGAGGAGGGCATTTTTTGTTTGCCCAAAAGAAAAACTTTGCCCTCCTTTATGGAAGTGCTACCCCAGATATTTTTGAGCACTAACATATGAATCACAGATCTGTAGGGATTGGAAGGAACCTCTGGGGATCATCGAGTCCAACCCCCCACTAAAGCTGGTTCCCTACAGTGTTGTGCGCAGTCTACTTTGTCTGACAGGGAGGAGGTTTGATCTTCAGCGCTGACAGGTCTTGTCAAAGTCCATGTGATCCTCCTCTGTTAGATCTCTTAGAGAGATCGATGAGAGGACAGACATTTCACAGCTTGCTGAATGTCAGCTGTGACTGTGTGCCGATGCCTGGAATGTGCTTTGCCTGGATGCCGATGCCTGCAGCTATGGCATCCTGGAAATGTAAATCTGGAAAGAGCTTTAGGAGAAGATTCTTTCCTTTCCTTGGCGACAGGAGGAGCTCAGCTGGCAATGATCCTGAGCCACATTTGTCATTGCTTTGTAGCTGCTGGGGCCTGTAGGAGGTGTTTCCTTCAGGAGATATGTCCATGACTTTCAGCCACGCAGCCATCTACAAGAGACATGGAAGAAATTTGCCCCTGGACCCTTCCCTCACGTGTTCCTGATTAGTCACTGCCTGGAATCTGAAACACCAAAGGCCTGCAGACACTTAATGAGCCAAGGTCCACTGGGGAAGAGTTCAGCAGTCTGCAGGGCTCACCTGACTTTAGCCCACTCATCAAGCAGGGTGATTCACACGAGGTTATCTTGAATCTCGTCCAACATTTATGTTCATTGCAGTCAACAAGACAACCTGCTGGCTGTTGTAATATGTGTTACTGCACCTAGCTGCAGTGCTGCACTGTGCTGGGGAATTCTGGGGTGTGAGATGCTCTTTTATGCACCTTGAGCTCCCCACAGATAATTAGAATCACAGAATCGTTAAGGTTGGAAAAGATCTCTAAGATTACCAAGTCCAACCCCATCCCATCCCCACCATGCCCACATCTCCATGGTTCTTGAGTGGTGATTGGGATGGTCACTGCCCCATCTCCCTGGGCAGCCTATACCAGTGCACCACCACTCTTTCTGAGAAGACATTTCTCCTAATATCCAACCTGAACCTGCCCTGGAGCAGGACTGTCATCTCTTGTTCTGTTGTGGTGGCAACTGTGTTTTTTTTCACCCAGCTGCTGTGGTCACAGCCAGACAGGGGTCTCTGCCCTTCAGCTGTAAGTAGGGATTTCTGCCCTAGGTTGGGTTGATGGAAAGAAGTGTGGGGCTTGGTTTAGGGAAGAAAAAAATTAGTCCATTCGAAAAGCAATTTGTTTCTGCTTTCTGTGAGCGAGGCTTCCAAATGAACTTTTAGTCAATTCTGCAGTACAATCAACAGGACTGGAAAAAAATACCAAGTGAAGTAACACAGTGGCTGTGGTAAACATGAACCGAGGCCTTGGAAGTAACTAATGGCATACCACAAAAGAGTCTCCTTTCACCCACCGCCGGCCGTGCCAGCAGCAAGTGCTGCCAGCGCTGGCTTCTCTCAGAGGAAAGCATCATTTGGCTCCCTTTTGGATTTCATTACTCTTCCTGCGCTCCCTCCTGCTCGCAGCAAAAGCCTTTCCAGTTGTAAAGAAGTGAATTAACTCCCTTGGTGTCAGTGATGGATGAGGCGCTTTCTCCCTCTTCAAAGAGACGAGCCGTGCCGGTGAATGCAGGCCAGCCGAGTTGAAAAGTCCAAGCGGAACAGGGGAGCCCACGAGGTGACCCAGCTGCCACACGGGCACCCTGGGGACGGCTCCCACTGGTGCCATGCGGGACGGGAACAAAGCCGCTCTCAGCGCGCTCCCCTCCTGCCGGGCTCCTGGGTTTTGTCCCCTTTCAATGGCCTTGGGCACATGGCTTAGCACACAGCAGCCGTCGGCACAGGGCTCGCAGCCTCAAAGGCTTTCAGGGTTAGCGCGCTGGTACTCGGAGAGCTCATTCCGAGCGTCCATGGCTAATCATATTAAAGGTGACCTCGTGGGCAGTGCTTTCCATTGTTGCCATATGTTTTGTCCAGTGCTTGAGTGATGTTGTGCATTGGAACGTATTCATGCGTCACCTAATTTAATCACCAGGCTTAATCCCTTCTCCTGTTCTACACTCTTAGAATTTACTGGCTCTTTGTGCATTGTCTGGGTCTCCTTCACAAGCCGATACAGACTCCTGCAGATATTTTTATTTACTTCCAGAATCTATTTAAAAAAAGCATCCCAGCAACAAACCCAGTAAGCTCTGCAGAGGGTGAGTGGTGTGGTGGGTGCTCTGGAGGCTGATCCTTATCCCTGCCCTCTTCTTCCTCCATCTTTTCCATAGAGATATTAAGGATTGGGCTCATGGGTTTAAAAAAGTACAAGACAAAACAATACGAATGGAAAAATGACTGAGAAAGTTGTGCGTCTCCTTTTAATATTGTTGGAATAAATAACTAATTTTGAGAACTTTACTGTCTCTGTAAAATATGGTGTTGGTTTCTGCCTTTAAAACTTACTGCTTTGGTATGGACAACTCCAATTCCAGCAATGAACTGGACACGATTAACCCAGCAAAGCCACGAGTCCATCACGCTGGGAGACTGGAAAGTCTGATTTATGCAAAACTGCTGCACAAGGGAGAGAATAGAGCTCTGTGAGAGCTGACATGGTTCACAGAAGCCAGACGTTTCTAGGGAGCGGCTTGCAGGATGATTTCTAAAGCTTTTCCCTGCCCCAGCTGACGCTGCAGTGTGGAGGTATAGGTTAAAAATTGGGACGAGAGATCCAGTTGTCTTGTGACTCGCTTTAGGAGCGGACGGGCTCAGCCCTGGCAGGGGAAGGCAGTGATGAGATTTTAGGATGATACATGATCAGGTTGCTGCTGTGCTGGACTCCCAGAGGCAGGAAGCCTTTTCGTTTTGTTACACTTGCCGAGGCAGATTGTTGAATAAATAGCTCATGGTGCGGCTCAGTTCTTAGATTCTCCTTCCCTGCCTGCAGTGCTCTGGTACCCACAACTCCAAACAGCGGAATACATCCCGGATGTCTTTGAAACCTTAAACATGGCTCGTACCGATCTGACTGAATTGCAGCTTTGAGCTTTCCTCTGTGTTAGCATGCAGGCTTTCTTGCAGCTGAGCTTGCACGCGTGGATTTGCTGATCTTCTGCGACCGCGTGTTATGGTTTAGGCTTGATAGGAGGAAGGAGGAATGACGTAAAAGATTGCAGATTTGTGACCGGTTTTAAAAATAGTTTTAAAATATTATGTATCTTCATTTTGAAGAAATGCAATACTGCTTGGAAACCACAACTACTGAATATAAACCATGTCAGGCCCTTACATATGTTAAATAACAGTGCGGAATGGAGGGTTATAAACAGCCTGCTGCTCGCTAGTGCTGGAAGAAGATCACTGATTTGCCCCCAGCAATCAACAGCAGCATCACAGGCTCTGACTTCAACTTGGCTGACAACACAACTTTACATTTTATACTGCACCTTTTCAGAGCAAACCTTGCCAGAGCCCTTTCCGAAGCGTGTGCACACGGAACTCGCCTCTCCGCTGGACCGGAGCCGCTGCAAGGGAAGCGGGAGGGCAGGGTGCCCACCCAGCTGCCAGCGGGCTCTTGGCACCTGGCTGGGACAAGTCACCTGGCCCCTGTCCATCCCCGCTTCCGCCTTTTCACAGGCTGTGACAGAGGAGCTGTGAGGTACCTAGGAAAGAGCGAGCGGGAACAGGTCACTGCCAGAGGAATTCCAGCGAGCCACAGCCAGCCCGTTCCTGGGAGAGCCCAGCAGCAGCCCGCTCTCGTCGGCCATGGAAGGGGCAGGAACGTCCTCGGAAAGCTTGGAATCTACTACTTTGAGGGAGCTCAAAGCAGCAAGATTGCGGCTGGGCTTTAGGGCTGCCTGGTATTTCGCAGCAGCACCTTGAAGGATGAGGCAGAAGAACGTGGCTTTTCAGCTGAGATCACAGAATTATTAAGGTTGGAAAGGACCTCTAAGATCACCAAGTCCAAACGCCAACGCCTCCCCACTGACCATGTCCCTCAGTGCCACGTCTCCATGGTTCTTGAACACCTCCAAGTCAGTGACTCCCCCACCTCCGTGGGCAGCCTGTGCCAGTGCATCACCGCTCTTCCTGAGACGAAGTTTTTCCTAATATCCAACTCATCCACATGATGTGAGGCATTCGAGGCATTCTGCATCTTCCCAATCCCAGCTCCAGTTTAACTGCTTGCAAAAAGAACTAAACCTAGAAATACTGTTGTGATCTCTCTCGTTACCTGGCAGAGCCCTTATCATCTCAGCACAAGGGCTGTTCATATTTTAATGAGTTCGTCTCTTGTTTGGTGATTATTACAAGCTTACATCTGTTTTCTCGTGCAGCTCTACGGAAATCCCTCCAGGCATGAGATAGTACCTGGACACTAAATTAATCTCTGCTGCTGGGTTCTCACAGCTCCATTAGGGGCTTAGCAAGGGAAGCAGCAAGCATTAACAAACTTAAGAAAATAAGATTTGCTGTGTTCGATCTGCCCTCAGCTCCTTGTATCCTCCCAGCAGCAATGACAAAGACTGGGCATGTTACAGGAGGACCCAAAATCTGGGTCTGATTTGCAAACTGCGCATCAACATTCCCCAAAGGGAAAAAAAGTTGAGCTGTAGAGTCAGACACTATAAGAAACGTGAAATCACTTCTTCTCCTGCCATGTGCCCAGAGACATCTGCACCCACAGCTCTTACCTTGATTCCATGTGTCCTGAGCCATGTAAGGGCAGTGCTGTGTCCCATTCTCCTGCCTTCTTCACTCAGGTTGCAGCAGCCCTTAGAAACCAGTGCAGACCAGGCACTTTGTGATGGGCACTCTGTCCTGTTGCTCTTTGTTGAATGCATGTATTTCCTTTCTTTGATCTGGAACTTTTAGTGTAGCTGGCTTTCTTGTTGTTTTCCCTGAAACAAGCCATCTGCTATGTCTCACTTGTGTTCTGTTCCTGAGCAGATCTGGCTATCAGTCAGCGTCCAGATCTGCTGCTGCTTTGAGAACTGCTCCCTTCTGCAATGTTGTTCTCTCCTGGCTTTGGACTCTCCCAAGCTAGCAGTGCTGAGTCTAAAAATAAGCTGCAGGCTGCTTGAGCTTAGGGCCAGTAAATTGAGACCTGTTTTCAGAGATGACTGTCAGGTGGATGAAACAGAGCAGCTGGGGATAATGATGGGCTGCCTGCAGTATCCACTGGTAGCAGCATACCGAGCAGTGGGGTTAGGGAGGTTTTCCACTTGGTTGTGTCACTTTTCATCTAAAGCAAATAGAGAAAATACCGATGGCTTTCCTTTAGTTTTTCAGGACTCACATTCATATCGTCTTTTGGGACAGAAATGCCTTAGTGATGCCCTTCTGGTCAGGTTGTGCTTCGTCAGGCCAAAATAACACGTATGTGGCTTAGAGAATGATTGATATCATCTCCTAGCTCACTGTAGGCTTCTTTCAAATTCCTGATGACACTCAAGCCTCTTACTCTTGGTCATCCTTCTCTCTCAAATTCCTGCTTTTCCAAGTGAATTTCCATAGCTCACGTGGGGAAGAGTTGGCCAGTTGGGTTGGGTGATACCCTGCCTCTTACCTTCTGTCTGAGTAGAACCAGGAAGTCAGCATTGGTCTTCAAAATACAAGAGCTTTCTGTAGCCCCCAAACTCCTCTCTATTAAGGCTGGCAAAGCCCAGTTGTGAGTGAGGCGTTCTTCACACAACAGGGACAAGTTGTCTTTCGTTGTTTGTAGAGCACCAGAAGAGCTGGGAGAAGCACTGGGAGATCAACAGGAGCCAGGAGTGCTTTAAGGGAAGGCTGGGAGTAACATGAAACAGCCAGGCAGTGAAATTTGGCACAAATCTTGTTGGTGTCACTATTTTTTTATGCGGCGTTTCCTAGGGATGTTTTGCTTTTATTTTAAAATTGATGTATGTGTAGCAAATATTTTAAGTTCATTGACAGTTCCCTAGTGGTCTAGAGCATACGGTGCTGTGTCAGAATTCGTTAGTTTCTGAAGAAGATATTTTTAATCTACCAACATAAACTCTTTGCAATTGTATAATCTTTATTTTAGCCCTGTGGTTTCTTAATCATGCATCTAAAGAATGAATCATCCAGTTTATAAATTATAAAGAAAGCAAGCAGAAATGTTCAACTCTTCTTTCTAAATAAATCTGGTTCCGTTTTCTGTGTTCTAAACTTCTAATGCAGGCAAGTGTGAATGCTTAAAAATGAACTCGTTGGAAGTTTATATTTTTGCCAAGTGCCTTGTCTTCCCAGAAAATTTCCTCAGCTGTCAGTTGCAGCTGTGAAATAGAATCAAGGGTACGACATCAGCTTGCTGTTCTGGTGACCACATCTGCGTCTCTTTGCAAAGGATGCAGTAGATGCCGTGCTTCTGTCTGGTTTTGCTGTATTACCTGATTTGTAGCAGAGGACATCTTGCCATGAGACCATGGAGCAGCCCTTCTGTGTGCTAGGGAGCATGACTTGGTTGTTCTGATCCCATGATGGGAAAACCCTAGGATCCTTGCTGTGTCCCAGGGTGGATTATTGGAGAGAAAGCCCTGCTGCAGCCTTAGGAATCATTTAGTAATAACTTATAGTGGCTTTAGGTCCCAGGCTCAGAGTCTCTCATCAAGGAGGTCAATGGGGGAAAGGCATGAAAACTGCTGGCTTCTGTTTTTCTATTTGCTAATTATTTGCTGGCTTTTTGTGTATTTTATATTGTTCTTGGGTGAATTGCAGGCAGTAGCAGAGGAATAACGTGAGTGGAACAGTGGGATTGTAAAATAGAAATGGGTAGTGGGATTCAGGCCAGAAGTAATGCCCCAATGAGCTTCAGCTCCTTTTCATAGACTAGAATAGACTATATTGGGTTTTAGTCCCATGCGTGAGTCTTGCAGCTTAATAACAGGGTTAGCATTGTGGCTAATGTCACGAGAAGGAAAAGGCATGACAGAGCTGTGCTGCTTGGGTGGTGCAGAATGAGTAAAGCCCGCGGTGATAATGTCATTGCACAGCAAGTAAGAGAGAACCTGTCTGCTCAGGGGACCTTGAGACTGGAAAGCTCGGTTGGATGGAGTTTCCATCCCACCAAACAAGAACCCCTTTGCTGTGTTGTCTGTTTGCACCCAGTTGTTCTTCTGCCCTTTTCTATCTGGTGGATGGGAAGCAACATAGAATGATAGAATATCCCATGTTGGAAGGGGACCCATAAGCGTCATCAAGTCCAACTCCTGGCTCCACACAGAACCACCCAAAAGCCAGGCCATAAAATTAGCCTGGACCAAATTTCTGTCAAACATGCTACTGTCGCCGTGAGACGGGTCCAGTTTGGGATTTCCAACCAGTAGCAGCAGCAGTCCCATGACCAGGTGCTGGGGTTGGCCAAACATTTGCTGACTGCAGAGCCAAACAGAAGGACCACCCCAACCCAGTGCAACAGGTAATTAGTTTTGATGGCAACAAGCTTCCATGTCTTTCCTCTTTTTCTGCTGTAGGACTTTTCCTCTCTTTGTTGTTACTCCATCCTATCCTTACTACATTCTCTTCTAAAGAAAGGGGCAACCAGGAAGAAGTGCAGCCTCTACCTTTCTCCAGCAATTCTGAACTGCAGCACAAGTAGAAAAGCTCTCTGGAAGAAGTGCTTTGGGCTCAAGAACAGCTTCTTTAAGTGAAAACACAGCTGTGAGGTTTGCAGGCTGTGCTTCTGTAAGGGCTCATCCAGTCAGCACAGCCAGCAACGCTGCAGCCCTTCCAGCACGCAGGAATTGGGAAATCCATTGTGAACAAGATTGAGTTTGATGGCCTGTGTGCAGGCAGATGGATGTATTTTTAAGGGACGAGGTGCCAGAAAACTATGTGATTACGTTACTGGAGCACGGCTCGTTTTTTGTGGTTTTAAAAGTGAGTGTCAGGACTTCAGGGCTTTTTTTTTTTTGTGTGTGTGTGTGTGTGTGTGTGTGGGTCAAAACCGAAGTTTGGGAGGGGCATAAAAACCTGCTTGATGACTAAGTTTATTCTTAAAAAGCTTTCTAGAGCTTGCTAGAGAAGGAAACCTTCATCTGTAAGCAGTGTTTTTGGACCTCCATGTAGGAGGGATTGTAATTGAGTGAGTGCCACAGGTAGCAGATTCCCCCTGTCCTTTAGGAGATTGTTTTTAGAGTAATCTTTAGATGCAGTTCCCTAGGTTTTGTAACGCAGGCTTATGTTCTGCTTCTCCTTGCTGTGAGTGATCTCTTTCTGCTTGTACGCCAGTGCATGGGTGGATTTACCTTGAACAGCGTAATCAAGGCTGGCAGAAGCATGCCTTTATGTTGACCCAAAATGGGAACATCTGAAACCTTTGACCTGGTTGCTCAGCTGAACTGATAATATCTCTCCGGACCAGTGCATGTGTAGAGAAAACTTTCTGTCTGATGACAGAGGTTTGATACTCAGAGCCAAAGGGGGATTCAAGCCAAACCATTTACTCAAGGGGCACATAGAATTTGCCCAGTCGAGTCAATATCAGTACTGGCAGTGTTTTAGCAGCCAGAAGGATTCTCACCTCCTTGTGCTCTCTCCTTGTTGGAGCTACCAGACTGTCACATGACCGGGCTCCTAATTGCTGCAGGCCTAAAACTTGCTTTAGAATGAGGGCTGCTGCTGGCTGCACCAAAGCCCAGGCAAGCCTTGAGGTCCACAACAGCATCCCTCAGGAAGGTGGCGTTGCCTTCAGCTCAAGCTTCTATCATGCGCCATTTCCGACTTAACCAGTGGTCAGCCATGTACTGTAAGTACATTCTCTTCCACCCCCCACCAGTGGCCAGATCATGAGCCCACCTCTGCTGGTACCATGTGTGCAGTGCTCTCCTTTACTGCGGAGTCAAAGCCCAATCCTGTGAGCTGCCCAGGGAAGCGGTGGAGTCACCGTCCTTGGAAAGAGTAATTGATGTACTTAGGGACGTGGTTTAGTGGGCGATACTGGTGGTAGGTGGACTCTTAGACTAGATGATCTTCGAAGTTTTTTCCAACCTTAATGATTCTATAATTCTTCTGTTTGGGTGTACTGCAATTGCATCTGGCAGCGAGTGAGCCTATCCATCACTGTACGTGCACAGATCCCAATTACTCCTTTTGACAGCTCTTATCCATGCACCTCCCTGTGCCTCTGACATCTCAATTATTGATGGGGCTCTCCTGGTAAGCTGCGCTCTGTTTGCAGCATGGCTGTGTTCCAGCTCCCTTTCCCATTGAGTTCATGCACGCACCGCACCAAGCGTTTCTTTATGTGCAAAGCTATTGAAGTGGAAAGGGATCTTTATTAGCATGTGAGCTTTGGGGCTGTGCTACTGAAGAGGGCAGTGCAAGCCAAATCGCACGGCTCAGCGCTGGGAAATCTCCCCCTCCTCTCCCTGTGAAGCCCAGCAGTGTCTTGTAAGATGAAATGATCTCGTATGTTTAATGCTGAAGATTGCTTGAGCTGATGAGCCTTCCTTGTGACAGGGTCACCCTGCACTTTCATTTCTGTAGGAAACCAGCCCCCCGCTGCCCCTACAGACATACAGTCCTGTATTTTGAAGAGCAGTGGCCTTTGCTTTGTCTGGATATTTGTTTGCTGGCTTTCTGGCAACTCTTTGCATTCTGATGAGGAACACAAAAAGGGAGCTTCAAAGCAGAGTGCGGTGTTGGAGCAATGTTGTCAAGTTGGTTCAGAGTTAGAGCTGTGCCAGAGGGGGTATTGCAGAAGCCTGTTCGTTTTGTAGGTCTGCATGTACCTGGAGGCTTGGGATGTCTCGTGACATTGCTGTAGCAGAAGTCAGATAGAAGGGGATGATAAAGTGGTTGTTCAGCTGCTGGCATTTCTCCTATCCCCAGCAATCTTTAATTCGGAAGGAAGCAGATGTTTGGTGCTTAGTGAATGAAGGTAAAAGGAAAGGACAGCTGCTGCATAGCAGTGCAGTCCTCTTAAGACTGGCGCTGTGGATATGCAGAGATGGCTGAGCCTGCCCAGCATGGTGTGTTTTGTTTGTCTGGATACCAGATCCAGAGAAAGAAGGGTTAAAATAACAAAAATTGCAGCTGTGGTATCTCAGGGAGCTGTCATCTTTGCTTTCTGGGTAGGCAGGATCTGTGGGACCCCGTCCCCCAGAGAGACACCCTGCCCTACCTGATAGCTGTCCCCTGCAGCCTGTCCAAACACAGCTGGTTTTCCTCCCAGCCTTTTTCCTTCCTTCCCATGCCCTGGACTCACCCCTCCCACAGAGCAGTGCTGCAGAGCCCAGGTGAGCTGTAACTAAAGGTGCAAGCCCAAAGGCCACTGAGCCACAAGCTGGCAGTGGGAGGCTCAAGCCATCCTCACTGTGCCCCGATCAGAGCTATTGTTACAAGCAGCCAAAGCCACACATACCCAATTTTGTTCTTTCTTTTGTTTTCCTTCCCTGCAATGTGGTCCCTCCCCTCAAAGCACAGGGCGTGTGGGGCTGCGATAACCGCTGTCCCTTTTGGCTCAGCAGTGCTTTCTGATATCCCAGCAGGAAAGCTTAGGATAACCTGACCTGAGAAAATGGCTTTGGGGAGTTCCCAGCTCCTCCTGCTCCCAGAGGTGGGTCTGAGCGATACTGTGGGCTGCAGCAGGTCAGAGCTCACAGGGCAGGTGCAGATGGGAACAGCCATGTGCAGGTTGCCAATTGGACAGCAGTGTGAATTGCTGTACCTCTGCCTCGAACACACACACACAGCATGGACGCATGTGCTGCATGCTGCTGTAGGAGTGTGTTTCAGAAGGGCTTACAGGGTTGGGGTGTGGAAGTCACAGGAGATAGGTTGGGTTTGGCCTCAGTGTTGCTCCTGGTTCTGGACTCAGTGTCCAAGATGGTGAAGTTTTCCATGATTTCATGGTATTCGTTTTTATTTGGGTCATTGAGAGCACAGTGTCAGACTTTGCTCCTCCGTAAGGAAGGGAATATTGGTGCTCCGTGCAGTGATTCAGCACATAGAGTTTCTTAACAGCCTATGGGAGAAAGATGCTTTAATTCACTATTTACTCCTGAATAGGCCATCAATTTGAGTTAGCAATTTCCTCAGAGCCCAGAGGAGGGAGTGTGATCAAATGGAGCGGCTCAGCACCACTCTCCTCCTCTCCCTGCTCAGCGAGGTCAGGCTGAGTGTTGCTAACATCTCAGCCTTCACTGTGGCCTTCCAGGCCCATTTCAAGTCCTGAATCATAGCAGAATCGTTAAGGTTGCAAAATACCACTAAGATCACCAAGTCCAACCCCAACCCATCCCCACTGCAGTGCTGAGCACATCACTCAGTGCCACATCTCCATGGTTCTTGAACACCTCCAGGGATGATGACCCCCCCACCTCTCTGTGTAGCTGTGCCAGTGCACCACCACTCTTTCTGCGAATTTTATTTTTTTTTCCTGATGTCCAACCTGAACCTGGCACAACTTAAACCCCTTGTCCTACTGCTCTCAGCCACCCCCTCTGAAGGATGTGGCCCCTGCCACCCGGTCCTGGTGAGGGGCAGCAGCCCTCCTGCAGGGCACAGAGCTGCCCGTGGGGCACACACGTGGCCCCACCAGCCTTCCCTGGGGAAAGGGGCTCAGCTCAGCCCTTTTTCAGGGCTGTTTGGCATATCAAATCACCGGAGACGTTTTCACCAGAAATAAAGTCTCCTTTCAGAACTGCTCTGTGAAAGAGGATTAGCTTTTCCCCCTTAAATAAATGGAGCAGAGCAGTGTCTGCAAGCCGCCAGCCCTCGTTGAGTGCCTCCTTGGAGCAGCAAGGAAAGCAGCTTCCAGGTCAAATCGCAGCCTCCTGCCGGACGCCGATCCAAACTGCAAACCCTCCTAACAGCTCTTTAATAACTCCGCGCAGAAGGAAAAATCTGTCACCTTTCCTTCTGCGGTTTCTCCTCCGCTCTAACGCGCTGGGGGAATGGGATGGAGCCGGGAAGGCTTTCAGAGAAAGGCTCGTGGGAACTGCAGCGAGCGCTCCTCTCTTTGGTGTCTGAGGGGAACCGCAATCGCTTTGGTGAAGGGCGGTGTGTGTGGGTGGGTTTGGAGGGTTGAGCCGCTCTGTCCCATGCATTGCAGAGCAACCACAAACACTTTATAGTAACAAAGGGTGGAAAAAGCGAGAGCCTTTCTGCAACGCATGTGACTTTTCCCTGAGGTTTGGAACCCCGCGCTATGTTCCAGGCCACGGTGTTTGCGTGTCAGGCTCGGTGAGCTGCTTGGAGTTGCTGTGATGACTGAGAACGCAGCCTAAAATGTTGCTTTCTTTTTTGTCTCTCCCTTCTCATCCCCCCCCCCCACCTCTTCTCTGCAGCTGAAGCTCTCGTTTACCTTGGACCAGGAGAGTGGGATGCCTCAAGGCTGCTATATCTATCAGTACCGGGACAGCAACAAGTAAGTCCCACGGGTGTTGCGCACAGCAGACAAGGGAAGGTGCACCCTTCCCCTGGAAGAGGGGGACTGCACTGTGTCAGGCACAGGGAGCACGGCTGCTTGTACCACTTAAAAGTAGGTTGAAGCAGGCTTCAGGCTTGACCTGAACCTGGGAACAGCTCCTGCAAAACCAGCTCCTTTTAACATGCACGAGGCCCTGCAGCCCCTTTGTTCCATAGCTCCCTGAAAGGCCAACCCTTGGGTACTGTGGTACTCAGCCAGGCTCTGTCCTGGGCTGTTTGCAGCTGACATCCCACTCTGCTGTGTGGGAGAGTGGGCTGGGATAAGCATCCCCTCTGCCTGCCTACACAGAGCTGCAGCACCATATTCTCTCTGCTTGAGCTTCACTAAACAGCTTTTCATTTGTAGGTACCGTAACCCACATGCAGCCATTCTCTCTGTTTTTATGAAATCCCTTGTGATACTCAAGTTTTGGAGCACAGTCCTCCATTTCTAGATGCCCTGCCTGGTTTTGCTAGCTGCCTAGTGAATTGGTCCCCAAGATGTTTTTATTTCAAATTGCATTCTCATTATCAAGTTGATGGCAGCAGCACAGTTGAGGATATTTCTGTGCTCGCGCTAAGTTGCTTTGTGTGAATACCAGTGTGTCATAAATCCATAGCCTGTTACCTCCACCCTTAGAGCTCTGCTTCTTGCCAGTTATTGAAGGTTGGCCTAAAATAGCAAGGTATGTGAAATTGTCAATGAGTGCAACACCCTGTAATTAGATCTGCTTTGAAACGCTGAGAGGAGCAGCCCTGACAAGGAAGAAATAAATCTGCAAACAGCACCTGCCCCTTTCTGAGCTGAGAAATTTCTGTTTGAAAGACAGCTGCACACAATGGGCAGTGAGGAAAACCCCCAGGCTTGTTGGGTTTTGTTACAGATGTGTGTAGATCCCATGTTTCTAATTGTGGGGATGTATCTCCAGAGTCAGCAGACGTGTTTTCTGCACTGATCCCCCTCTCCTCTAGCCCTCCATTGTTGGAAGAAACTCCTGGGATGGGAGTGGAGCTGTTTGGTGCAAGTGCTGAGGCCAATAGCAGCATAGTTGCAAACATCGCTTTTAGCCGTGAGCCATCCAACAGGAGACAAAGTGACTGCAGCATATTGGCAGCTGTTGCTGTTAGAGATGTATGGCTGTGACCTGCATTTCTGGCAACCATGAGAACTGAGACACCCAGAGCAATGTCAGCCAGGATTGTGCATTTATGAAACATGGTGCAGGCAGGAGGAGTGGAATTGCAAGCACACTGAGACCTGTGCACATCTGACAAATCCAGGCTACAATGGCATCTCCCCAAAGGCCCTCTGCTTTATGTTTTACAGCTGTCTTGAGCAGACCTGGGGCTGGGGAGGGAGGATAGCTGTTCCCGGGGAGAGCCCAGCGAGGTTTGGGCATGCACTCACCCCCTGCACCGCATGCCCTGAGCCCACTTGTCTGATGGAGTGGAGCGTGGAGGTCTGTGCTACAGCTGTGTATTGCTGCAACCCAATCCCTGTGTCCACACCATGCTTTGGAGCTCTGTGCAGCCCAGAGAAGAAATGCCATGAGATGCTGTGCATCCCTGCCTGGCGAGGCTCTATGCCACCAGGGTAGTGTCCCTTCTCTCCAGGTGGCAAATGCTGTTCCAGGCTGCAGCCAGACGGGGCCACCGGAGCACAGCATATGCTGGCCTCCGCTCGCAGAACAAAGGGCTGAGTGCTGCTGCAAGTGTAATTACCAAAGCAATTAAAATTTCTATTGCTTGGGCTAGCAGTGCAAGTACCGTGCAGGCTCCTACAAGGGCAATCAATTGGAGTTTGTTCTCTTTAAAATGATAAAACCTTACCAAGGAATTTATGCTTCTGGCAGCTTTTTGCTCCCTGCCTGCCTGTTGTGCTCCAGCAGTGCTGGTTGGCACTGTGCTTACTGGGAACAGGTACTTGGGGGAGACTGGGATCAGTGATGCCACCTCCCCAGCATCACTCACGGCATGGAACTCTGCACCTTCTTCTGCGGAGCTCTGTGTAAACTGCAGGTTTGGGGGAACTTTTGGTCTTTGGGAGCCTTGGACTGAGAGCAGAAATAATGCTGAGCATCCAGCTGGTCTGCCCTTGGTTCTCTGCTATGGTGTATTGCTATTTGATGGCACTTAATAGTCCCTGCAGAGCTCAAGGTGCTGTGCTCCAAGCAGGCTGTCAGTGCAGCCACAGGGGGGACCAGGGACATCACTTCTCCCCTTGTTCCTGCTCAGACTCAGACACTTCCCTCCCTTTGGCTGCCAGCCCTTTGAGCCTTCCTGGCTCTACAGGAAATTGCTTGACCTCACATAGATGAAAGCCGTTTGCTTTCTCATTTTTAAGCCATGGCACTTAAATTCTCCTTAACGGAGATCAGTCAGTACAGTGTGCAGAGGACAGGCTGCTGTACCTGGCTGCTCTAGGAAGGCAGTTCCCAGCTGTGACATGGGGACAGCCTGATGATGTGCGCACAGTGACATTCTGAGCAGGAGAATATTGTCGGCCTCATGTTGGCCCAGCACAGTCACATCCAGGAAAGGAGAGCCTTCCCATCCTTCCTGCAGTGTGAATGCAGCATGTCTGGTGCTTGGCTGCTCCCTCCTTCCTAAGCTGAGTTTCCATGTGCAGGATCCAGTGGCAGAACCCAGACAGGCAGTACAGGCCAGCAAGGCCAATCATATCCACCATGGCCCATGAATCTTGTCTTTTGACCCACTGGTCCCCAACATAGGAATACAAGACCAGTTGTGCTGAAGAAGTGCCTAAAATGCAAGCACTGCTCCTACCCTTGCAAACTGCCAGGCAACGGGAGGGATGGAGCTGAAAAGGCTGTGGGTAATTATGAAAGCCTTTCAGCCCAAGTGCAGGAGGAACTGAAGCCATCTTGGGACGTCCCCTGGAATTGTTCTGGCTGCATCCAAGAAATGGAAGATCCTGTCTGTTCTCTGCGTTCATTGTCACCATCCAGACACTCCCCAGCTCTACTCACCTGCCCCCAGCAAACCTGAACCTTCACATGCGTAGGTCTTCCCCCAAGGACTTTTATTACTGCCTCCATTCTCAGATGTGGATTTCTTCGTGGTCCCCACCATCCCACACAGCAACGAGCTGTAAATTCTAGGCAAGATTTTTGCTGTTTCTTAGGCCATATTTGCAGGTGCTGTAGTGCTACCTTGTCCCCAGCTGGCTCTCCTCTAGCACAGCTCCCCTGCTCCCTTTGCCTCCAGGTACTGCTCTCTTTCTCAGATCATCAGGGTTGCTGCCATGGCTGATACACCAGCTTGCATTGAGCCATTGAGTTGCATTCTAATTCCTCGCTGCAGCTGGGTTTTGTGTCAGGATTATGAATTTGCGGTGTGGGCTTTCACGTTCTTTTTGGAACCATTTCTAAACCCAAAGGAGCAGCATCTCACATGGAAGCACTTAGAGACCTCTCACAAAGGCAGCGTTGGAGTCTGGACCATTTCTGCCCTCCAAGGATGCAGAACATTACAGGTACCACTGCTGTGCAGGGTAGCCACTTGCGGGCAGCACCACACAGCTCTTCAGGATGAAGAGTGAAAAATAGCTCCAGTTGAAAGGAGAAGTGGTGCCCCCTTTTATATGAAGATCAACGATGCCTGGTACATTGGATTATCTTTTAAAACACTAGGACTTCAAATGCCAGGGTGCATGCACTCCTTCTGCTGACAGGTTAGTGATATATGATGTTGTTTGGGTTAGCAACTGAGCTCCTTTGTGCAAGCTTTTCATAAGGTGAATATAATATCTGCAGTGATGTACTCAACATTGCATCAGGAGAGCCAGCCTATAATTATGCTTGAATTGTTGGAATGGGTTATTTGTCATTTGCACATTAGCTCACTCCGTTTATTGCTACCACTCAGGGCTGCAGCAAACTTGGTGTAAACAGAGCTTAGGTGGAGGTTTTGGTCTTTTGATTATTTTTTTTTTTAATGCAGCAAAGCAGAATTTCCTTGGGTTTCTTCCTGTTTTCTGGAATGGCTGTTCACTGGCAGTGATAGGAGCAAAATATCTGAACCAGCTGACTCAGCGTGACTCCTTTGTTTTCAAAGACAGCTCTCAGGTGTATGGCTCAGCTTGGACTTTGGCATGGACTTGGTGGCTTTGGAGTGAGCCAGAAGGTTCTCCACTGTATGTTTTGGGGTCTTTTGTCTGTTTGTTTCAAGGAACCGAGTCTTCTTTGTGCTAAGAACTGCCTTATTATGTGGTTGTTTCAAGACGTGCATCTTTGCTCAAAGCAGCACTGCTTGTCTTGGGGTAATCAGAGAATCCTTAAGATTGGAAAGGACTTCTGAGATCACCAAGTCCAACCCCAGCCTACCCCCACCGTGCTCATTGACCACATCCCTTAGTGCCACATCTCCTTGGTTCTTGAACACCTCCATGGATGGTGATCCCACCACCTCCCTGGTCAGCCTGTGCCAGTGCATCGTCACCTTTGAGAAGCTTTTTTTCCCTAATATCCAACCTGAGCCTCTCCCGGTGCAGCTCAAGGCCTTTCCCTTGAGATACCTGATGGTACCTAATTTTCTTGCTAGTGATCAGCAAATACATACCCAGCCTGCTCTGAGCTGCATGGCTCAGGGCACTTGCTGAAGGTGCCATCTTGTTTGCCTTGTGTTGCAGGCATGGATTTCATGGGGGAGGTCCGTATACATGTGGTCCCTTGGCATCTCAGCTTGGATGAGTGCCGTCCAATAGCAGTTATTCACCTGAAGCTTATAAAATGAATGTTTAGATTTCAGATCAAAAATAAAATCAATTCCATTTGCAGAGCTGGATCTACCAGCTAATGTCAAATTCTCCGGAGTGGGATTTTCACTTCACGGTGCCCTGTTGGACACATTGGCTTAGTTGGCACAGGGCACATCCTACTGTTCTGTAGCCCCAGGCTCAACTCTACACATCACATAACGTTTTGCAAGCATTTCTGAAGTCTTATTGGATTGCAGACAGCTGAGTTGCCCTGTCACTCTTTCCTGGTGAGCTGTAGTAGGGTTTAGGTATTGCTGGAGGGCATTTGAAGCTGTTGGGCTAATAAAGCTTGTATTTTCTTTGGAAAATAGCACTTTGGTTGTAAGGAATAAATTAAGGAATAAAAATAACACTTTGGTTGTAAGCAGCCACTGGGTTTGAGGCTACATAAGCCTCCCTTGGGCTCAGAGCACTAGCAAGATTTGGTGGAAGATGTCCGTGTGGATGAGAACAAGACTGGAAGCACAGGGCAAGCCAGGCCATAAAAGCAATATCTCAGAGCTGACAAAGCAGGATGGAGTTTGGAGTTTTTCTTTTGATACCATATCTTGTCTTTTGTTTGACTTTTTGGTGCTGAACTTTATCCAAGTCTGCAGGTGATGCATGTCCTTCACCTGCCAAAGAGTAACCATTGGAGTTGGCCAAGCAGTGCAGGTGAACTGTTCTGTCACCAAATGTGGAGATAAACCAGTCCTGGTTTAGCATGTGCTCAGTGTAGGTGAAATTGTCCAGGAGACTAAGAGTGCACATTGACCTTTAAGACTCCAAAAGATATGTAATGCTTTCTGCCTTAAGATAGGCACAGAACATCACAAAGGCTGCTGGGATGTATGCTGCAAAATAGCCTTTGCCACCCGAGACCTTGGGCAGTGCGGAGTTGTTCTTTCTTATAGAAGGGACCCCTGGCCATTTCCAAGTGGGAAGAAGGGTTCTTAGGAAGGGCTTTGCCCTGGGTACTGCTTATGTGCTCTTCTCAACATGGACCTGTCTCCTCCTCTTTCTGCCACCCAGCTACTTCAGTGACAGGTTGCCAGTCCTCCAGTGCTGTAGAAATAGTAACTCTCAGCTCCTTGGAGTGCCATTGTCATGTGGGGACTGCCGATGGAAAAGGAGACCAAGGAAACCTGCCCTTCCCCATTGTGAGCCAATAGGATTTGATGATCTGATTCCTTGCAGATGAAAATTTGAGGCTTTCCTTGGTGTCGTACACAAATCCCATGTGCATGAGTAGATCTCTCTCTAAAACCCCATGAAGTACCAGGTCAGCCACCCTCCAGAGGGGTGTGTGAGCCCTGCTCTCCTAGATTTCAATCCTGAGTTTGTTGTTTGGCCTATTTCAGTGTTTTCACTTGGTGAGGAGCTGTTCAACCTCCTCGTCAGTGCTGGATACCCGGGTGTTCAGTGACAGTCAAATAGGTGGGAAAATCAGCTGCAATTGTAACTGAGTCAGAGATGCTGTCTCCATGTGTCATCCCTGGAGATCTGTTTACGTATCCATTCGCAGTCTGTTTGGAAGCCTTGGTAGCATTTCAGCATCATTTCCCTGGCCTATATATATCTGTGTAATGCCCAAGGCACTGAGCTGTATCTGAGTTAGAATTGTTAACCTGTGGGTCTGGATATTTTCAGTAGTGCTGAATCACTCAAGTCTCTGATTAGCCCTTAGGTACATGGGGTGCAGGTTTGACGTGGGGAAGAACAAACAATCCTTCCACATGTTCAAGGGCAAGTTAGATGGACACCTGATTGAGTGGGTGACCGCCCTGCCCCTGTCAGAGGTTTTGAACTGGATGATCCTTAAGGTCTCTTCTGAGCCCCGCTGTGCTATGATTCTAGATGAAGCCTCTCTCACTTTTACCTAAAAACCAAGTTGCTGGATTGACTTTGTGTCCAGGAAGACCCTGTGCTGAGGATCGTCAGACCCCCAGCCATCCTCTCCCAGTGGGATTTCTAGGCATAGTTTTTCATGTTAAATATGGAAAAGAAGCCTTTGTTTTGGCTTGTTCTCCACATCCTTGAATGTGCAGCCATGTTGCAGTGACTTCTCTGGTGAATCTAGGTTGTGTTGTCCACTTCACTCCATGACATTACAAGCTGGGAGCACTGGGACCAGCAAGCAAGGGTGTGTGCTTTCCATCACTTTGTTAGGATGTGCTTGAGATGCAACCACGCAGTGAAAAGCTGCATGCAGCATCAGGCAGTAGAGGAAGACCAAAGGCAACAAAGGGGATGCTGGGGACCCAGAGCACGTGTTGTGCTGGCAGTGCCAAAAGAGGCTCTGCTCAGAGACACCTTCGTGCTGCTGCCTGCTGTTTGAGCTTTGGGTTTGCCATGGGCAATTATACAGGGTGTTCAGCACTAAGTACTGCTGCTCCTCTGGGGATCAGCAGATCAGCAGCGTAAGTTGGACTAAGCGGGTGGATTGTCAGCCAGGTGGGGTTGTTTGCTCTCGAAGAGCTCACGGCTGAAGTGATCTATCTAGGAATAAAGCACACATTTCAAAGGTGAGAGAGATTAGCCACTGGGTAAAGTATCCCAGGAGAACACCAGCAAGTTCTCCCTCTTTCAAGGACAAGAGTGCGCTTCCTAGAGGTGTTCTTGGAAATCAGAGGGTGGGAGAGGAAGCACTTCTCCTTACTTACTCTTGGGCAGCAAGGGTGAGTGGTTTTCCTTTCTCCATAGATGCCATGCTTTGCTCTTTGGGTCCTGCTGCCTTTTCAACTGTATATATTTTTTTTCAAAGTTCAGTGCAGCTAAATCAATCTGGTGATGGACTTTGTTCCCTGTGTTCCCTGCTTCTGCATTGAAAGAAGGAGCTTCATATCACCACTGTGTTTTGTGTGCTCATTTCCTCAGGTTATCACGGTCACCCTAAATGAGGTTCTCGTTACAGCTTAGTACTTTCACCTCTTTCAATTTGTCATGTGTTAGGCATTCTGGAGCCAAAACCCAAGCCAGGGTTTGTTACCTGGCTTTACCTGTACCGTTGGAGACGGTCACAGCAGTGTAAGAGGATTTGGTCACAACTTCCTTTCAAGATAATGGGAAGATCTTGCTTGAAAGATCTTGCTTGGCAGTACTAAGGTCCACAAGTCCATGGGACCTGATGGGATGCATCCACGTGTACTGAGGGAGCTGGCGGAGGTCATTGCCGAACCGCTCTCCATCATTTTTGAGAGGTCTTGGATGACAGGGGAGGTCCCTGAAGACTGGAGGATAGCCAGTGTCACTCCGGTCTTCAAAAAGGGCAAGAAGGAAGACCCGGGTAATTACAGGCCTGTCAGCCTCCCCTCTGTCCTTGGAAAGGTGATGGAACAGCTGTGCTGGATGCCATCTCCAGACAACTGGGAGAAAAGGAGGATATCAGGAGTAGTCAGCATGGGTTCACCAAGGGGAGGTCGTGCTTGACCAATCTGGTAGCCTTCTATGATGTTGTCACATGCTGGGTGGATGGGGGGAGAGTGGTAGATGTAGTCTACCTTGATTTCAGCAAGGCGTTTGATACTGTCTCCCACGACATCCTTATAACAAAGCTGAGGAAGTGTGGGATAGATGAGTGGACAGTGAGGTGGGTTGAGAACTGGCTGAGTGGCAGAGCACAGAGGGTCGTCGTTGGCGATGTAGAGTCTGGTTGGAGGCCTGTAACCAGCGGTGTTCCTCAGGGGTCGGTGCTGGGTCCGGTCTTGTACAACATCTTCATCAGTGACCTTGATGAGGGGATGGTGGCCACCCTCAGCAAGTTTGCTGATGGTACGAAGTTGGGAGGATTGGCTGACACGCCTGAAGGCTGTGCTGCCATTCAGCAAGACCTGGACAGGCTGGAGAGCTGGGCAGAAAAAAACCGGATGAAGTTCAACAAAAGCAAGTGTAGAGTCTTACACCTAAGGAGGAATAATTGCATGCACCAGTACAGGTTGGGGGATGAGCTGCTGGAGATGAGCTCTGCGGAGAGGGACCTGGGTGTCCTGGTGGAAGACAGGTTGGCCACGAGCCAGCAGTGTGCCCTTGTGGCCAAAAAGGCCAATGGCATTCTGATTAAAAAGAGCGTGGCCAGCAGGTCGAAGGAGGTGATCCTCCCCCTCTACTCTGCCCTTGTAAGACCTCATCTGGAGCACTGCGTCTAGTTCTGGGCTCCCCAGTACAAAAAAGACAAGGATCTCTTGGAAAGAGTCCAGCGGAGGGCCACGAAGATGGTGAAGGGCCTGGAGCATCTCTCCTATGAAGAAAGGCTGAGTGAACTGGGTCTGTTCAGCCTTGAGAAAAGAAGACTGAGAGGGGACCTGATCCAGGTCTATAAATATCTAAGGTGTGGGGGACACAGTGGTGAGCCAGTCTCTTTTCAGTGGTACGTGGAGACAGGACAAGGGGAAACGGCCAGAAACTGCAGCATAGGAAGTTCTGCACAAACATGCACAAGAACTTCTTTACGGTGAGGGTGACGGAGCACTGGAACAGGCTGCCCAGGGGGGTTGTGGAGTCTCCTTCTCTGGAGATGTTCAAGTCTTGCCTGGACGCCTACCTGTGCAACCTGATGTAGGGAGCCTGTTTTGGCAGGGGGTTGGTCTTGGTGATCTCTAGATGACCTCTCATCTCTAGATGACCTCTAGATCTCTAGAGGTCCCTTCCAACCCCTACAGTTCTGTGAAAGAAACCTTCTTGGTGATTGGAGCATGCTTTGCATTAATGTTTCCATTAATTTTAATGGGAAATGGTACTAAATTCTTCAAATCAGCTTCAAACATCTTAAGTTTTATGTCCTTCACCTGCCTCACCTAAAATGGGGCTGATGAGCAGAAGTGCTCTTAAATGAGCAGTACCATTATTGACCAAGGTGTCTTTGTTTTTCCACCTTTGCCCTCCTTAGAAATGCTCTGTTGTGTGATGTCCCCTGTGGGGGCCCCAATTCCCAGCAGTTAGTGAGTCAGATGGATCTGCATTGATCTGTCTGCGCAGGGTGAGCCAATACCAGCCAGAAATTCTCCTTTTCCTCTGCCTGCACGTTACTATCATATGATAGATAAATGGCAAGTACGGGGCAAGAAGGAAATAAATGCTGTACTAATGCGTAGGAAGGATCATTAGGACAGAAAGACATTGATATGGCTAGGCTGCAGCTGACCTGCATCTCTGTGCTGAACATTGTGCCCTGCGGAATAGCCACTGCAGAAGGCAGATCTCAGCAAGGTTTCTGCTTGTTGCAGGGAGTGCAGAGACACAGAGTTTGGTTCAGAGTAAGAACTGGTTCTTGGCAGCAGCACAGTGATGCCTGCTGTAGGAAACGCCTCCTAGTGCAGCTACAAAACTGTGGAATCATAGACCTATTTGAGTTGGAAGGGACCTTCAGAGGCCATCTGGTCCTAATGAGCAGGGACGCCTACAGCTCCACGTCCTGCCTGATAGATGTTCTTGGGTCACTCAGGTCTGTGCGGTCCTTGCCCCAGTCAAGGCACAACAGAGGTCATGGGAAACGAGAGAAGGCATGCGTTGCTTTAGCAAATATACAAGAGGAGGAGCATGGTACTGGGCTCAGCTTGTGTCTGTGGGTCCCTTTGGGGATGCGCATTTGGGAGGGGGGAACAGGACAAGCATCCTGCAAGCTGCCTGGCTGCTTTGAAGAGTGGAGCCAAGAGATGCTGGTCACAATATCCACAGTGGGTGCAGCTATCCCTGAGCTCATAAGAGTGCAAAAGGGGGGCAGAGGGACATTGCTTTGAGTGTGCTCATCCAGGGCTTTCATCTGCACGGTGCCACTACTTGTACTTGACAGCTCAGTTATTGTTGCAAAGTATGATTTAATAGTGAGACTTGATTACAACATGCAAATGTAGCGGCTGGGGGACTATCTCAGAGGTTTGTGGAGATTAGCTGTTAAATTGGCCAGTGCAAAAACATTATTAAGCAGAGAACATAATTACTCATCTTGTGCTTTTGTAGTGTATGGAAGAGACAGATTTGTTTAAAAGCCAGCAAGTCCTGTATAGAGAAAGAACTCGTGTAAATGCCACATCATGTACTGCTGTATGTTGCAGCATATTTTATTAGAGAAGCAATACTTAATAACAGCATTTGGGAACTTGTGGAAGAAATCCATTATATTTTTCTGCATCGTAAAGGCAAACCTAATGTCTGTTCTGCGTGAAGGCTGTGCAGATATTGAAACATCTCCTTTTGGTGGAGGTTGATTGCTTTTATGGAGATTGTATCATATGGATATAAATAAATCCAGCACTTGATGTGGGATCTGGGAGCAGAGCTTCAGACTGAAGCATCTATCTTCTGTCTGCATGCATTTCCTCTGAAATGCATCAAGGTTCCCATTAACACCTTAAGTGTGGGAAGTAGGAATAAAGAGAGACTGTCAGCACATGGAAAATGAAAGTCTAGGAGTGCACTTGTCTTTATTTTTCACCTTTCAGTCCTAGAGTAGTGTGTGGGGCAGTTGTTTAGTGCTGCACACCTGGTTCTCAGAGCAGTTGTGGTTGAGGGATTTCCTCCTCTCTGAGTTATTTGGGGTTGGGGAGCAGGGGATGGGTCCTGAGCCTCTGCACAGTGAACATCCACACGCAGGAAGCCCGGAACGCCTCTCCGCTCTTTCTTTGCAGTTCAGGAGCATTTGTACAGCAGTCACTGCTCCCTGAGCTGGATCCTGTGTGACTCAGAGCTGAACACTGAGCTGCATGAATGTCAGCATCCTGGCACAATCTGTTCAAATCACTGCACATCTGGATCCGCAGCCCATCCTGCTCCCTGCTTCACTGTGTGGCTGTGCACACACACAGGCACACCACCTTTCTGCCTTCCTGCTCTGTGCTGGTACATCCATCATTTTTGGGGCTGGCAGCGACTATGGGAGCTCACTGCTGCAAAGTGCCTGAACCAGGACCTGGCTGCTTGCTGCATCTGCACTGTGGCTGCATCCTTGCAGCAGCATCTGCATCTCTGCTTTCATTATCAAAGAAGGTAATCCTAAAAATACCTGTGAGCCAAGAGGACAGCTCTGCAAAGGTCTTGTGTCACCGTGTGAAGAGAAGATGATGCATGTCACCACTGCCAAGCATGAACGGTAGCAGCAGAGGTCAGAGATCAGCTGGAGGTGGATGGCTCAGCCCCACTGGCAGCAAGGCACAAACTCAGTGGGTGCCAAGTCCAGGAGCACAGAGTGGCTGAGCTGGGGCACACTGAGTGCCTGTGCAGGCACATCTTGGTACGGCTGATTTTTTTACAGTGATCTTTGATAATTTGTACGGAGCCCAACAGTGGGAGAAAGCACGTAGCAATGTTTCACAGTCTGGACCCAACTGCATGAGGGTTGAATGCATGCAAGCTGCTCTTATCTCCCTAAACAACGCATTCACACTTTTAAGCTGCAGATGCAGTGATCAGTGCTGATAAGCGCAATAAACTCCACGTGGTGGTAGCGTTGCAGTAGCAGTCCCTGGTAAGCAGAGAGCAAGCAGGAGGGATGTGTTCCTGTCAAGCTCCATTCTGGATGTACAACAGAGATGTTTGCTAGATGGGTGTTAACCTGTTCTCAGCCTGAAGTGCAAAGAATCGTTTGTGAAATCCTCTTCTCTGGCAGTACTGGTATGCAGTGGCTCTCAGCTGCAGGGTTGCTGTAAGGAGAGTTGTGCTGGCTCTTTTATGAATGATGGAGTTGTACTGTGTTAAGCTGAATAGCACAATTTGAGGTAAAACCTGCTCGTAACTGGTCCTAAGAGTTTGCCATTGCTTCTCTGAAACCCTGGAATAAGGCAGTGATAATTAATGGAGGTTAAAGTCCTCCTTCTGTCTGTGAGCTGGTTGGAAATGGAAAAGAAGGACCTGTCACAACTGTGACTGGCTCTAAACTGCTGTTAGGCTCTCCTCCTTCCCTTCCCTTGCCCCAAGTGGAAAATTGTATTGGAAAGCAGCAGAGAGAGCACTTAAATCTTTCCACAGTTCATTTCAAGCTCCCTTTCTTCTTCCCAGCCATTCCCAGGCCAGTTCGGGGCACGGATGGGAGACTGCATTGCTGGCTGAAACTTACAGGATGTTAAATAACAATGGGAGAGTGGCTCTCACAGAGAGCATGGTGTGCCTGGGCTGCACGTACCATGAGCTGCATTTCCCATGCTTTCACGTTCAGCCTGTTTGTGCATCAGTTCTGAAGAGCTTCCTTTCAGTATGAGATGTATCTTGGTGTGTTATGGAGCAAGCTCAGGCCAAAATGGGATTGGTGCCACCTCTGTGGCAGAGGGGCACGCTCTGTTGTTGAACAGTTCTTGATGGAGAGTTGGGGATCTTCTGGGGTCAGATTCCAGAAAGGACATGGCACTGTGTTTGGCTTCCCCAGATCTCAGTGTGTTCACATGTGTGTGACCAGAACATCAGGGACCTGCAGAGAGGCAGCAGGCATTGTGCACCCTTGTTTTTTCCCTATCCCACAGTATTTTCAGAACTTGGGAATGATAAGGGACCTCACTGTCCAACCTGATGTTGGAGGATGCAGTGCGCTCTGTGCACATGGGCAGTTTCAGGTTGGTGCTGCTCAGATTTGCAAATGGTTAGCCAAGTGGATAGAGCTGGTGGCCAGAGTCATTCCCATTGCTGAGCAGTGCTATGAAGGCTGAGCTGGGCTGCCAGGAAGGAATATGGCTGGTTGGGATCCAGCCACCACGGGAGCCTGAGTCACTCCATCTGTAGTACTGAGGACGTGCGAGGCCAGGGCTGGAAACACTCTTGCACTTCCAATAGCAGGGTCTTTGCAGTTGACTTTCCATGGTGGTTTCCCAATGTGGAGCATCAGATCCAGGCACTGAGGAAGAGGAGGGCATTGCCCTCCAATGCAGGATGGCGATGTAGAAACAAAAAGCAGATTTAATATTGTGCTTCCTTCTAAACTGTTCATTCGAGGGTTAAGCTGCTGGAAAGATGCAGCACTCAGGGCCAGGTATCTGTCAGGCCTGAACTGGAGGCTTGCCAAGACGTGGGGATATATGGCTTTATTTCTGTTTTGTCATGTGGAGATTAGTATTCAGTGTCTGTAGGACAAGAGGGCTCTGGGGCATCTTAGGATATGCCCCATGCTCCAAAAGAGCTTGTTGTTCTGGCTTTGCAACACTCAATGCAAAGGCAAGAATCGATGCCTGAAGTGCTCCTTTTCCAAGGATTAAAAGACACTGCCAAGGGTCTGCAAGATGCCTGTGTTGCAAATCTTATCGTGATCCAGTGCTGAGATCTGTTGATTTCAGCCTCGCAAATGTGCTGACAGATCTGTGTGTCTGCTTTTTGGTGATGGTAGATTCTTTCAGAAGTTTGATCTGTGCTATTGAACTCTGGTTGTAGCCTGGAAGGTAGCATTGCAAGGGCTCTCCTTCATCACACCTGTGTCCTTTATCAGCTGGAGGTGCTACAGCCATGCCCCCTCCTCTATACATCTCTGTTCTTGTGCTGCTGGGCGCTCTCAGTTTCGTGCCCAACATCAGTAGGATGTTTAGCTGCTTCTTCACTATCCCACTGTGTAAACAAGGCTAATTTCAGCCTGCTGCGATGTGTGGGCTTGCTGGAACGTGACTGTAAATTCAAGCCTGAATATTTTCTGGTAATGGATGGGGTGGTGATGCTGCATTGCTGCCTTTAATCTCAGCCTGTCCTTACACCAAGTTAACTTCAGGCTGTCCTCAGACCAAGCCAGGCTCTTCACAGCCCTGTGCCAATAAATCAAATGAAGGCACATAAATGTCAAGAGAGAGAAGTTACAGATGGAAAAGACCTACTGTACCCCAACCCTGTCCTGCTATAAAGGGAGGTAAGGCACTGTCAGGGATTTACAGCTCTGAGCCTGACCACTGGGGCCAGGCAGGGGAAATGTGGGGGGGGGATGGCCTCCATTTCCTGCTGCTTTTCCATCCCACTCATTTCTTTGCATTTCATTCCCTTGGCTTTATTTTTAGGAAAGAAAACAGTTGTTGGTTGTATATTCAGCAAAGCCGATAACATTCATTTTCCTGCTCATTGTTTTTCACTCAGAGCTATGCCTGACTTTTCTTCAGAAGCATGTTTTTCTCACCTAATATTTAGTTTAAGATTGTAGGAGCTGGATGTAAAACCTTCTGGGATGTTTACATCTGCCAAGAGGTTGCCTGAAAGCAGAAGTTATCCAAAGTACTCCAGTAGTCCCTACTTAGAAAACAGCACCCCCAAATCCCGCGTCGCCCGTTTCCCTTTCATCCTCTGGCCAACTGTTACGAGTTGTTTTAACCCGATGTGGTGTCCGTGTCCCACGTACCTTGCTCCCCTCCCCCTAGGGTTTCCATGTCTTTGAAAGCCTCTGTAACCAGAGCGTTCATTTGTTGTGCTTCACCATTGCTGCAGACCAAGAATAACAGCTGCGAGGCCAGCTGGATCCCTCGCTCTGTATTGATACAACTGTTCCCCTTAACCTGCCCACACTCAGTGCTACAACGGCAGCTCTGAGGTTGAAACAGAGCGGCGATGGGCAGCGCTGGGAGCCCTGCTCCGTGCTTGTTTTCCTATAAGCTCGAACAACACTTACAAGCGTGGTTAGGAACTGGATCAGAGACCCAGAGGGGCTGTGGGATAGTTATCCTTGGAGATTGCTAGAACTCAGCTGCAAAAGGCCAACCTGGTCCAGCTTTGAAGTTATCCTGCGCTGAACAGGAGAGGGGCTCACTTGGCAAGTCACTGCCTGGCTTCATCAGCATCAAGGGGCACGTGTTGGGTTGTTGTTCCACTGCTGCCTTTGGCTGCCAGATTATTTAGATTACTCTGCATGATTTTGGTCTTTTAAAACTTTTTTTTTTAGCTTGCTGTTCTTGTTCATCTCCTCATGAACTTTCTCACTCTCCTGCTTGTTTGTCCCTGGGTCACGTCCAGGTTGAATGCCCGACCCAGACACTGCCCATCTCAGGGTATGCTACCAGTCTGGGATGCCTAACACATCTGTTTTATTTTCCCTTTGCCTGTAAGTTTGTCTTGTTCTTTGGAAGTAATCAACTCTTCAGTGTCAAGTAAGCTGGGAAAAAGCATAACCAAAGGCTCAAGGCAGAGGTGCACGTAAGGTCTACGTCTTCTTAGCTGCAGGGGCTGTAGAACATTAACTGATGGGGATGTGGAATGGGAAGGCATTGGTGGCAGCTCCAGGTGACTCCCTGTTGCACTGTCTGTTCTGAAGGTGTTTTTCCCAGTACTGAAAATTTGTCTCAGCTTAAACCACAATAATAGAAAGCTCACTTTCTGGAGCAATCCCAAGAGAAGGTTAATGTTTACAAGCTCTTAGCTTCAGGTTTTATCTCCATCCCTTGCTAGCACAGAGATAAAATCCCTTTAAAAGTCCCTTTTGATCTTTCTGGTTCATGACACGGCGTTAGTAAGACACGTTCCATATGGCAAATATCTTCATAGAAATGCAAGTTTTTCTCATCCTTCTAGGGGCCAGTAACAGATCAGGAGCCCCCTGCATACAGGGGTTGTGGCTTTATAATGGAGCATCAGTGATGGACAGTGTACTCCTGCTTGGAAATGTCAGAGTGTTATTTCTGCCTCAGTGGCTTAAGATCATCTGTTTACCTAATGGACTTACATTTGCATTTTGCAGGTGTTGTGTTAATATTAATGTGTTGTCTGAATTGTTAATATTCCTTCACTTCAGCGTTACATTAATGAAGGCTGCAGGGGATGGAAAAAAGACCCAACTAATTAATTAAATGGGCAAAAAGCATCTTTAACTTTCCATCGTGCTGCCCTTTGCTTCCCCCTAATGGGTCTTGGCATTTCTGGTCAGCAGCCATGTAACACATGCTGCTGTACGGAGCACTCAGCAGCAGACTTGCTAATTTTTCTGACCCATAAATCATTGGCATAAACTTTTAACTGTGAGGAAAAGTGCCTTTCATTCCTGCTTCCTCATTTCAGTAGGAAACACAGCCTGATAACAGGCGGTGCTGGGCTGATGCGTGGGGCTGGAGGCTCTCACGTCAGGAGAGGGGCTGTCTGCATTTCTTCAGGAATTCTTTCCATTCCCCTCTTAGTCGGACTCTGGATGACATTAATATTATGTGTCTATGAGAGGATTCGTGTCATAAGCTCTGCTTTCAGAGCCAGTCCTCTATCAGGCCGTAAGTTTCAGGAATGTGGGCCGCCAGTCCTCAGTCCTCCGTCGGGATCCGGTCTGTAGGGTGTTTCCCCTCTCCTGAGCTCTGTCCCAGACCTGGCCCGGCTCTGGGTTGTTTTGCTGGGCACCACCTCAGCTCAGGAGCATCCTAATGCATTTCCAGCAATGAGCTTTTCCAGCCCAGGTGGTGATTGCTCCCCATTAGACCCATTGGCTGAACGCAGAATTTAGTGGTACGTGTTTGTGGTCCCTGGTTGTCCCTCCCTGCAGCTGTGCAGGGCTCTGATCATCCTTTTGCAGCTCCTTGGAGACTTGAGAGCTCCATGAGCCAGTGGCTCTGTGCACCTGGTACAGGAACCCTGGCAGCTCAAGGTGCAGTTTTGCACAGGAGGACACATCAGTTCCATGCAAGGAGCCTGAAGGTTGTCACCAATTTGCATGAGAAGGAGCAGACTGCAGTCATATTAACTTTTAATGAGGAGGCGCAGCCCGCAGGTGCCGTGTCCTCTGCACGTCTCTCTTCACTTCAGCACTGTTTCCTTCCACACTCAGCCCAAGGTGGGATGTGGGGCCATCACCAAACCCACAGATGAGGCTGAGGAGCTCCACGCCAAGGCATTTCCCTTCTACTCAGCTGAGCGTCAGTGGATGCTGGGCGTCCCATGGCCACCGGTGCTGTCTGCAGCACCCCAACATCCATCGCGACGCGGGGCTGCCGGATGAAGTCAGCTTTTTATGTAACACTGCAAAATGTCAATAATTTCAAAGGAACTTAGGCAAATGGGTCTGGCGGTCTAAATCCCTGCGTGCAAACCCAGTGCATCAGGCTTTAAGCAATTAATTTCTAATCGCGCCCAGTGCCTCCAGTAGCCCAGCTTTAGGATTGGGAGCTTAAACGGTTTTCCACTGTACCACACTTAATTTGGATAAAGGGAAGTGAGCGGTGTCATGGCATTCCCAGCCTGAAGGTGTGAGAGTGGCCAGTAAGGGACATTTGTATTCAGAAAACCCTCCCATGCATTTGTGTTCTAGGCATCTATTACCAAAAAGGCACCGTAGCTAATAAAAAGGACATTCATTATGCCCTGGAAAAGGAGTTCATTAGAGGGAAAAGCCATTCTAGCTTCGTAAGAAATGAATGTGAAACTGCCTCAGAGCTGCTATTCTCATCAAGTTTCAGTGTTAACAGTTTTAACCAAGAGCTAATTGAGCAATCTCAGAAAGTGGAGTAATTCCATTATTCAGCTCAGCTTTGTTCAAGGCTACTGCCAGCTGTTAAAGGAGCACAAATGACTTTCATCGGGCCAGGAACCACCAGCCTTCTTGCCTGTTGCTACTTTTTCTTTCAAAAAATGTAGGGCTTATGTTCTTTTGGCAGTTGTCTTTGGCAAAGGAAGATCCACACCGGCATTGCAAGCATTGTGTGTTGGATTGCCATAATGCGGCAATCCAACTTTTGGACAACAGGAGATGCCATGTTCAAAACTCATCAAGCAGCAGTGCATGGCTGAAGATGCTCCTCTCCATTGGGCAGTGTCACAGGAGGACAGCAGACTGTTCTCAGAGGATTTCGAATAGAAAAGGGCCATTGCAGGCTCCACTCTGCCTGCTGGTTACAGAGCACAGTTCTGTCGTTGGCTGCACTCTCAGGAGATGAGGGCTTAGCTAATGTTGCTTTCAATTTCCTTTTCTTCATGGAAGAGTTGTAATCAAAAATAAATGTACACGATTTAAAGAAAAGAAGAAAAAGTCATCACATATTCGGTGTCTTTGGACTTAAAGCTTTGGAGAGCATGTGCTGGCTGAACTGTGCCGTTCCTTTGCTGTTTTCCCTCAACAACTGCAGCTGCTGTTGGATGTGCACCGCTCTGTTTGCAGCCTTTCGTGGAAGGTGACTTTCTCCTGGTGAGCACAGCAGGATTTAGAGTCCCACTCCCAGGAGGTGGCTGTAGATCTGTTTGTTATGAGATTGCATTGCAGCGATAATCCCCTTCCAGCCAGCGGAGAGTGTGGGCTCTCAGTGATGCACTGCCCTCAGCAAGTATATCCATCTGTGTCTCTGGAGACCTTTCGGGTACACACAGACAGGCTGAGGCTCTCTATTTTGAGCACTAGCTTCCCATGGCACTGTTCAGTTCCCTGCCTCATTCGTGCACTTTAGTGGATTGCAAACAAAATCCTTGTCTCTCTCCTTTGCAGCAAACCTTGCTTTGCTAATGTCATTTGTCAAGTTAATCAGGGAGAGTGGGCACTTCTATGGCTGCTGTGTAGCCTGGCCACATTGCTATGGAAACAAGCAGCCAAACAGGCATTTTGCTTGCCCTGCTTCACTCTGAGGAGCTTTGGCACGAGAAACCAATATTTTATTTGCCATCAACAAAACAGCTCACTGAGGATGCGAGTAGTTTTTCAAGGTTGATGTCAAGAGATTGGAGAGGATCAGAGCAAATAATAACCTTGCTGCTACCACAGTTTCAGGGAGTAGGTGTGCAGCTCTTCTTCCCGTGCCACATGGATGTTTGGTGCTGACAGCGGCTGTGCAAGAGGAGTTCCAGCTCAGCAGCCTGGCTCTGGGGCTGCTGGCTGGTGTCATAGTCCTGCCCAGCTGGACTCAGAGGTTCATAGAATCATTAGGATTGGAAAAGACCTCCAAAATCACCAAGTCCAACCCATCCCTGCCAAGCTCACTGACCACATCCCTCAGTGCCACATCTCCACGGTTCTCAAACACCTCCAGGGATGGTGACCCCAGCACTGCCTGAGCAGCCTGTGCCAGTGCACCACTACTTTTTCTGGGAAGAATTTTTTTCTAATATCCAACCAGAAAAGCACGATGGTCTGTGATTCTGTCTGTGTTTGAGAGCATCTCAGAAGCCCGGAATCTCAGTGAGCTGTAGGAGCCGGCGTGCCTCACTCACGTGTGAAACTTGAAGGCGAATTCTTTTGAAAACTGTACACTCAATCTGACCTCTTACATAAGTCAAGGTATAGAGTTTCACCCACTAACTCCTGCACCGAGCCCATAACTCATAAGCAAAATCCAGGTATTGAAAGAGCCGGCAGAGGATGCTTACGTACTTTACCAGGCTCTCCTCCCTCTCCCGCGTGCACGTACTAAATGATGCGTTGAACAGCTTTGGAAGCACTCCCCACTGCAGTGCAGGCATATGGGGCTGGTGGTACCTGCAGGCACCCACATGGGGACAGCCACTTGCCTGCCCACACCACAGGGCAGCAGAGGAAACCTTGCGTGAGCTCGGAAAGGGCAAAAGTTCAGATCAGTTTGTTTATGGGATTTTATGGAAGCAGGAGCCAAGGATAGCTCAGCTAATCCAGAGGAAACTGTAGCGATGGCGTTAGGCTGCATTTCACATGGGATGCAATCAGCGCGCGTTCAGACGGACCCGTCTTTCTGTCTCCATTTTTTTTAGCCATGAAATATTTTTCTTTGCACTCCTGTCTGCCAGCTGCATTGAGCCAAGCTCTGGGCTCAGCTGTCTTAAGAAAAAAGGGGCAAAAATAAGACAGACAGAAAGAACACCTTCTTGTCATTGACCTCCTTCTTGATCTCCTGGCTGTTGGGTGGCAGTGCTGTCCCCAGTGCCACCAGCAGCCTTCAGTGGCTGTCTTTGATGCTGTCTGGGAGCTCATGCTCCAGGTGTGAAGGTGTGGAATAGATGGAAGAAGGGATTTGATGGAACAAAACTTGCTGCTTGTTCTCCTTCAGGTGTAAAAGGCGCTGCCTTCTGCCTCTGGTGCAGCCCTGTTGGTCTCCTTGTCCCTACAAGCTGTCTGCAGGCATGGTGGCTGAAGTGCATGTAGAAGATGGGGATGCTGCAAGCTGGCCAGCCCTGGGTTGGGTGCCCAGCACCCTGGGGCCATGCTGTCCCACAGCCCCCAGGCACTGGTGACCGTAGAGGGACTGATGTTGCCATCTGGTGGCTTAGCTGTACAGGAGCAGCAAGGTTTTGCTCAGCCTTCTTGGAAGCCGCTCAAACAAGTGGCTGTGGATGCCACCACCACGTCCACAGCACCTAGCCCTCTTACACCAGGCTGTGGGTGCACTGTCCACCCAACTGCCTCATCCCTTGGCCTGCTGGATGTTGCCATTCAGTGTTAGGGGACTGGTGGCCCCTTCACACTTGTGCTGTGCTGCTGTGCCCATAGGGTCTCCCTCCTGCCCTCCTGTTGACCTCTCCACAGCAGTACACTTCCCAGCCTTGGCAGAGCCCACAAAGATCTTGTTAAGGGATCTCCTTCTTGTTAAAGATGAATATTTCCACTGCTTACTACAAGCAGCACGTGCACGTCCTCCTCTGGGCTCGTCTTTAATTATTTCTTTTCTCTTCCGAGCCCTTGTCAAGTCCTCCCTGACTGGGAGCACATTGCAGCTGGATCGTGCATACCCTGCACATCACACCCATGCTCCTGGGGCACAGGGATTTGCAGGATTCAGGACCCTGCCCCACGTCTTGCAGCCAGCCCTGCAGAATTGCTGCCCTGCGTGCAGGAGGGCTGAGCTGCCCTGATTTGTAGTAGCTCTCTTGGGCATTGTGTGGAGTGTGACGTTACTACTGTAAATCTATTATCTTTTGTGGCAATTAAGATCAATTAGGAGCCTGGAGAATACAAGCAGCAAATAACTGGAGGCCCAATTAAGCACATCTTGTTGTTTATCTGAGCCCAGATAAACAAGTCTCTGGTGGCACAGCCCCTTGGATGGGAGGAAACCACAGTTGGTGGCACTGGGATCAGGGCCCTAGAGATCCCAGTTCATTGAGCCCAAGGGTGGCACAGCACCCCACAGTCCAAATCCAGTCTTCATTTTATAACTCCCTGGTTCACAGACTCACAGAATGGCCAGGGTTGGAAGGGAATCAAGGGTCATGAATCTCCAACCCTCCTGCCACATGCAGGGCCACCAACCTCCCCATTTAATGCTAGACCAGGCTGCTCAGGGCCCCATCCAACCTGGTGTTGAACACCTCTAGGGACGGGGCAGCCACAACCTCTCTGGGCAGCCTGTTCCAGCACCTCACTACTTTCTCTGTAAAGAACATCCCCCTGACATGCAACCTAAATCTTCCCTCCCCTGGTTCCCCCAATCCTGTTAGCATCATCTCTCCTAACCCTTCTCAACTCGGGGTTGTGTTTCTTGCCCTACAGGCTGGTAGAGGAGTTCATGCTGCTGGCGAACATGGCCGTGGCCCATCAGATCTACCGCTCCTTCCCTGAGCAGGCGCTGCTTCGCCGCCACCCACCGCCCCAGAGCAAGTTGCTGAACGACTTGATGGAGTTCTGCCACCAAGTCGGCCTCGAGATCGACTTCAGCAGCGCGGGCAGCCTGCATGTGAGTGCACCAGAGAGCGAGGACACCCAGATTTCCTTTCTTAGTTTTCTTGGGAGATTCTGGGCAAGTCAAGGAGGGAAGGGTGCGGATTGGGAACTGGAAGGACCAGAGAGCAGTGCTGGGAAAGGTCAGATGTACAAAGCACAGGAAGCATGGAGTGATCCTCTGCTGAGTGTGTCCTGAGGCTGAGCTCCAGCTGAACAGCACAGTGCAGCTTCCAGGATTTTCCTTCCTCACTGCAACCGCGCTGTGGATAATCCGCTGTTAATCCCATCCCCTCTGATCTCCTGCATGCCACTCTCCCTACTCTCTAGCCACGCCAGAGCTATGCCAGCACTGCAGGGCTGTTCACTCAGCTCCTCCACTATATCTTGAACTCTTCTTCCAACCCTTCTTTACCGCCAGCTCTAGGCAGTGACCACCCATCCCCATGTCCCTCTGGAGTCCCATCAGTGTACACATTGAAGCTCTTGGTCTGGATGGGGCCTGGGCACAGATCAGGGGAGGGGTTCTGAGCACTGTTTGTCAGCCTGAAAACTGTCTCTTTTCTCCTTCAGAAAAGCTTAAATGAAACATTTGGAGCTGACAAATACTCCGAAGCCAGGAAAGAAGTGCTGACCAACATGTTCTCCAGGCCCATGCAGGTAAGACCCAGACATCCGTAGCTCTTTTCCAGGGCCCCATTTCCATCTCTGACTCCATCTGCATTACCTAAGCTGGTCACTACATAGGGAAAGAGTGATTGGATGCAGGGGATGATGCTGTAAGGTCAGCAGGGTCAGGCTGAGCCTTTCCTTGCACTCTGCAGTGCCCCTATGGTATTGGGATATATCACAGTGGAGGTGATGTGCAGGATGCCAGCAGACTCACAAGAACCTAGCCTGCTCCATGAAGAACTGGTGACAAGCTCTGTGGTTCATATTCATGCCACCTCATGTCATGGTATCTAAACTTGTTTCTTGTCCAAGAAGAAATCAGGTATCAGGGCAGTGCAGGGTTGTGGGAATCAGAATTGCTAACAGTGGAAAAGACCACGAGGGTCATCTAGTCCAACCATCAACCCATCACCCATGCCCACTAAACCACATATCTGGCCACAAATCACAGTGTGGTACTCAGGCACATCCTCTTAGAAGCAGGGAAGCTCTGGAAACCCTTTGTCATCTTCTGGACTGAGACCTCCTGTCAGTGCCTGTGCATTGGAGGCTCGCTGTGCTCCTTACAGTGATTGTCATGTTTGATGCATCTGCAGCTCAGGACATTACTTGGGTGCTTATCACCATTAGAAACCTTTTTATGAGGCATCTGTCTTTCTACATTTGCTGCTGGGCATAGAACAGCCTCTTCTGAGGGAAGTCCTACCCCATAGGGAAAGGAGCATGTTGCTGGAATGGTCTCTCTGTCGTGGTCTGCCAAACGCTGCAGGAATGAATCATCTTTCCTACATTGCTCATTTGACTGTCACTCTTCTAATTAGCTCATTTGCTCCATTTACTCATTAGCAGTTGCCTGAAGTCCTGCTGTACTTTAGTGACTTAATGCTTGCAAGCGGAATTGGGGACCAAAGCCATTTAGTAAATCACCTGCTTGCATATGTTTTCAGCTCAGGAGTGCTGCTTTCTGAAGTGCAGGGAGTGCCTCTGGAGCTGGCTGTGTTCTCCTCAATCCCATGTTCTGCTCCGGTTTGTCCTGGTCCTTTCTGTCATGTCTTCCTTTTCTGGTGGGAGGCACCAGCAGGTGGTGTGCATTCCCTGGGGTCCCTCTCCTGTCATGCTTTGGTGCAAGCCCAGACTTTGTTGGAGGATGAAATCTTCTGAGGAGCAAATAGCAGGCAGTTCAGACAAGAAGCAAAGGAGCTTTCAGAAGAGATATTCCATGAGATACAGGATTTTGGCAGGAACTCAACTTGCACTATCCTCAGAAGGTGAAGGTGTCCTTGTGCTCAGGTGTACAGTGCAGCCCACTCTCTCCTGCCTAGCATCTCACATAAGAGACAAAACCCAGCTTACAGCTGAGCTCATTAGCTCTGCAGGTGCCAGGAGATGCAGAAATCCCTCTTGGTCTGGGGTGAGCTTGTGCAATTGGATACACTGTGGTGTATCCTTATGATCTCCTGTCCATAAGGAAGGGCTGTGGAGCTGCTGGGGCGAAAGATACCAGTGTTGCCCTCTAAACTCCCTATTTCCTCCTCACACATGCTGGTTGCTGGACCAGCTCCCTCACACCCTGAGCAACTGAGATTCCCACTGTTGTTCCTGTTCTAGGAGCAGAGGATTGGCAGTGCAGGGCCGTCTCAGTGCCCCTCAGAAAGGGCAGTTTCCAAGTGGGAAGAGGACTTTTCGCTACCTACCCCTGCTACTGGAGCAGATGGGAAAATGAGCCCCGTTCACCCATCCCCACAGCCTGTAATGGAGGAGAGCACAGCTCTGAGCTGGCAGCTGCAGAGCGGGATGACACAGGGCTGGGCCGTGGCTCTGACAGATGGTGCAGAGAGGCCCCATGTCCCAGGTGATGGAGCGGGTGTCTCGGGGACAAGGCCACATTCAGCCAGCTGTAACAAAAGCAGGTTGATCCCATGCTGATGGCGCGCTGTGTCGTCCGTCTTGGCTGCGTGCTGGTGGCCATCAGCCTCATGGAAGGAGGCAAGCAGTGGGTAACGTGTGTGTCTGCCTGGATTGCTGCACCAGGAGCTCGTAACAGATGAAAGAGCAGTGACATATCATTTTTCAGGGGCTCAGTCACTCGGGGATTCAATCTGTCCACAAGAGCAGAGCCAGCCTGGGTTGGCTGGGGCTGATTTATTTCCGGGCTCCTTATTGTTCTCCTGGGATTGTGGCAGTCAGACCCTGGGGCTTTGGGACCACTTGCTAGTCAAATCTGCTAATGAGAAAACATCTGCTCTACATCAGGCTGGTATTATTGTGGAGTGCTGTTGTGGTAGTGAGGACAGGTAGCAGGCAAGTGCCAGTGTGTAACCCTACTACGGCCCAAAGGAGCATCCGATCCCATCTCCCATCCCTGGAGGCACCGAGGCCAGGTTGCTGGGGGGCAGCCTGCCCGTAGTGGGGATTTGGGGTTGGGTGGGCTTTAAGGTCTGCCCCCAACCCACGCCATTGTAAGATTTTATGATTCTGAGGTTTTGCTGTGACATCGAGCTGTTCCCAGCCTCAGCGAGGGTCATCACTTGCCATCACGGTGTTGAAAACTGGACCAGCAGCAGCTGGGCTTGGCACATCCATCAGGAAATGCCCTGGATAACAGCAGGCAGCATCTCTCTGACTTCTCTGAGCATGTCTCCCTGCCCGACCGCGCAGAGCCATGTTCAGTGGGAGCTGAACTAATTGAGTGGAGACCATACTTCGTGGAGTCCATCAGAAACAATTTAGTTCTGGGTTGTGGAAATTGGCAGCTCCTAGCCCAGCTCTTGGGTCTCATAATAAGGCCGGGACCGACGCTGCTTTTTTTAACCTGCACTATTTGCTTGCCCGGATCAGTGCGTTGCTGCTCAGCGGGAGCTGGCTGCGCCGCCGTGCTGGAGAGTGGAAGATGCAGCTGCCCAAACCGTGGCTCCCACGACAGCTCTGTAATCAGAGCTGCCTACTCCTGTTTGTTTTAAATCACTTGCTCTTATTTTTAAACGGGTTCATTCAATCGCCACCGTGCTGTGACCCTGCTGCCACCCCCTGACCCCGCAGCCTCCCCTCCCCGCCTGGGCTCGGGCTGCGTTGTTTTCCCAGCCCCGAGGGCTGCTGTTTCACAGATGTAAAAATAAAAGCTGTAACATGTGAGAGCATGATGATGAGAACAGGGGCGGCAGAGCCTGCAGCCAGACCCAGAACCCAGAGGCTCCGTCTTGCTGGCTGAGATCCCTTCAGCCTCATGGTCCTGCACTGTCCTCCTTTCTCACACCCTCCCCTTGCTTCTCACCGCTTTTCAGATGGCTCTGTACTTCTGCACCGGCGTCCTGAAGGACGAGACCCTCTTCCGCCACTACGCCCTCAACGTGCCCTTCTACACACACTTCACTTCGCCCATCCGTCGCTACGCAGACGTCGTTGTGCACCGGCTGCTCTCCGCGTCGCTCGGTGGGTGCTGTGAGTCCCATGCAGGTGGGGCTCCTGGGTTCCTGCCTTGAGTGCTTGGGATCCCTATCCCACCAGGCAGCTCTTTGGCACGTTGGGTGTCCTCAGTGTGCACAGGGGGAGCTGGGCATCGGGCTGCTGTGGAGTGTTTCTGGAGCAAGAGAGAATGTGAACCCGTCGTTGTCACTCATCTCCTTCCCAGGTATCAGCTCTCCCATCAAGATGGAGAAGGAGGCCATCCAGCGACAAGCAGAGCACTGCAATGACAGGAAGATGGCTTCCAAGAGGGTGCAGGAGCTCAGCACCGACCTCTTCTTTGCCGTCTTTGTCAGGGTAGGAGCAGAGGTGTGCTCTCTTGAGGGGTTTCTCGGATTTCCCCATGAGTGCTCAGGGTAGAGAAGGGAACACTCTGTGACCATCCCCAAGCTTCGGGACCTGGTCACCAGCACAGTGGGACAGGGCTCCCCTTGGGCATGCTGGTGTAGGATCAGAAGTGATAGAATATCCCAAGTTGGAAGGGACCCCATAAGGATCATGGAGTCCAACTCCTGGCTCTGTGCAGGATGACTCAAAAATGAGACCATATGTCTGAGTGCATTGTCTCCTAACAGGAGAGCGGTCCTCTGGAGTCTGAGGCCATGGTGATGGGTGTCCTGAACGAGGCCTTTGATGTCCTGGTGCTGAAGTTTGGAGTCCAGAAGCGAATCTACTGCAACGTAAGTGTTCCCAACACTGCCAGTGCACTTGCTGCCTCAGCACACTGAACACTGGGTGTCCCTCAGCAACCTAGAGGGGCTTGGGGGCCCAGAGCAGCCCAACTCTCCCCACTGCACGCTGTGGGTAATTTGTCTCCTTAAAAGGAAATGAAGGCAGATTTGTGGGGACAGAGACCAACATGGGGCTGAAGCAAGGAAACAGAAAGGAGCTGGCTTCCATTTCATTTAATCACGTGGTGTATCTGGGGCTGTGACAGCACTGCCATAGGCCAGCACCTGCAGTTAGTGACAGCAGCTTCTCATAATAACCGGGTTATATGGCTGGCACTGACATTTTTAAGCAGAACATATAGCATGATCTATGGGCTGTTTGTGTATAGCAGCCGCCCCTGATTTACTTACTTAGCTCAGACACATGGGCTGCTGCAACCTGGTTGCTACAGGGCTGCAGAGGACTCTGTGCAAAAGCAGTGTCATCGCCATCCGCAGTCAAAGCAGGGAGTGGGGCTGGGGGTGCCAGGGGCCACAGGCTGCTCCCAACATCTCCTTGCCTGCAGGCACTGCCCTTGCTGGGCTTCCACTTCCAGAAGGTGGGGAGGAAGCCAGAGCTGACGCTAATGTGGGAGCCAGAGAGCCCAGAGCAGGAATCTGTGTCTCAGGTAAGACCCCAAGCACGGGTTGGACTCATAACCACATGGATCCATCCCGTGATCTACACAGGGATGGATCTGGGAGGCACGATGCACCCCCATTTCTCCCAGCACCCAGCCTTACTCTATCCCATCGCTGCCCCCACGCCTGACCCCACCACTGCCTTCAGACTCTGCCCTGCCCGCTGTGTGTACTGCCTCCCAATCCAGTTTCCTCCTGAATTTAATTAACTTGCTGTTTACTTCCTTCTTCCAGATCATCAATTAAGATGTTAAGTAAGAACAGGCCTAAGGCAGCTCCTGCTTAGCCCCTTCCCCCCCATTCTGGTATTTCTTGTCCCTCTTGCTGACACAGCCCTGCCATCAGGTTTCCATCCATGTGACAGGGCTGAGACCCATTTAGAAGGATTTTTTTTTTAAATCAGACTTCCTGAGATGCAGCGTCAAATGGTTTAACAGCATCTAGAAATCTCTCTCTTGTGTCCCTGTCATCTATTAACTTGGTAACTCAATCAGAGGGAGCAATCGCATTTGTCTGGCTTGATTAAGTGGTGCCTCTCTGCCAACGTTTATCTGGCGTGGCTGTAAAATCACAGCTGTGTTGATTGCTGTGATCCCTGCCTGGTGCCTGGGCGGGGATGGGAGGGCTCAATCCAACCCTGTCCTCGCACTGAGAGCTCTGTTCTGGGAGAGCATTACTCCTGATGGAGCTGACCTGGAAGATCCCTTCCTGCCCAGGGAAACGTTGCTCAGCTCAGGAGGGTCAGAGCAGAGCTCCCCGGGGCTGCTGCAGGCTTTCTCCTCTTGAGCTGTGCTTGGCTCACAGAAGCCTCTGCATGCATCCTGAAGTGGCCTCGGTTCCTCCTTCCTTGCAGGAGTGGGTATCACTTACACCCTAGCAGGAACCTGCATTGAAAAATGAAGCCCCCAGCATGAGCAGAGCACGTTTTGGTTAAGCAAACACTCAGCAATGGAGGAAACTCCTCCACACCTCCTAAGAAAACATGAGAGCCCTCTCCCTGGGAGCAGCTCTGAGCTCTCCTCAAGCACATCCCAGAGCCTGGAGCACAGAGCTGAGCACAGAATGGCTGCAGAATGGCTTCCCTCTGCTTTGCTCCTCACTGAGTGCTTTGATGCATTTAAATCTCGGTGAAATTTTCCTGCTCGAAGTGATGAATCTGAAGCAGCAGGTGTGGGAGGAGCAAGAAGGGTTGGACTGGGTTATTCCGAGAGGCTTTCTGCCTCCTCCTGCTCCCTAAAAGCCAGACCGTGGGGACAGTGAGAAGGAGCTGAGGGCACACACCAGGGCATGATCCCCAGCACCACACGTGTCCATTCCAGCTGTCCCGGCCATCTTGTTATCCTGTATTGGTTGCAGAGTTGATGGATGATTTATGTCCCTAAACTGCACCATTGCACGAAGTGATTGATCTGGGGGCCGGCAGGCAGCGTGCATTCCTGAGCAGCAGACATTGATTTTCTGCAGTCTCTGTTCCCTTGCGTATCCCTTATCCAATCCTCTCTCAGGTCTCCTTTCGCTGTGCGAGCACCAGCGGTCATTCCCTCATTAAAGGATGCTGAGAAAATGGGACTCAACCTAAACCCTGCCTTGATGGCAACCCGCTGCAAATCCCCTCTCCCCTCTGTGTCCTTGCTGCAGGAGATCACCATTTTCACACTGGTGGAGGTGGTGCTGAAGTCGGACGGGGTTCCCCTGAAATACAGCGCTCTGCTCAAGAGGCCCAGCACTGAGAAGTGAGCGCGCCCAGCCGCAGCTCTGACACTTTGTCACCAGCGCCGCACCAGCACCCACGGGGACAGAGGGGACCCGCCAGGAGTTTGGGGATTTGAATTTTGAAATTGACGTCATTTTATTTCTGGTTTGGATTTTAACCCAGGGGTCGGGGTTGCCCCAGATGGGGCAATTTCTACTGGCAGATATTTTTAGCTTTATGGCTTGTTTTTTTTTCCTTTATGAGACTGTGGGTGCCCGCCCCTTGCCACTGGGGGTGCCTGTGGTGGGGGCTACATGGAGGCTGATGTCCCTGAAAGCAGAGGGGCTGCTTTAGGCTGGGTGGGCTGACCGGGCTTCTCAGAAGGGCTCCCAGCTGGGCCACGTGTCGTGAAATAAAGCAGGTCAGCAGCCGTGATGGGGACTGCGCGTAGGTTTCATTTTGCCTTGTTACCCGGGCAGGAATCTGACCATAACTCATCTCTCAGGCTGCCCTGTGTCTCCCAGGGCCTTGTGCAATCCCAGTCTCTCTGTTTGCTCAGCAGAAGGTGGGGGTCAGGAGGATGCACGTGCTCCCAACCTGTGCTGCTTCCGCTAATCCCCCAGTCTGAGCCACCACTGACAAGCACTGGGTGTCTGCCCCAGCCTCCAGCCTAACCCCACACCGGGTCCCTTCAGCCACAGACAGGACTGTCCCTGGCTCTGTGCCCACCCAACACTGAGGAGCATGGGGCATGTCCTCACTTCTCTCTTCTATGTGGAGAGAAGCACCCAGCCTCAGTCCTTCACAGAGTGCTTCATCTGTCTGCTCCACTGTTCCTACGGTGCTCTGGCAGCATCCGTGTCATCACCTTTATACAGCTGGGATAGGCTTCTGGCAAGAGGGAATGCCATTGTGCTGGCATGCAGGGAGGGAGAGCACTGTGCTTTGCTCTGTGTTGTCAGTGGTGACAGCTGTGGCCCTGGCATGAACACAACTGCCATGCATTGCAGCAGGGACCTGGCTGTGCCTGGGCTGCCTGGCTCAGCACCAGGGGTTGGGCCCTGGGATGGGTCAGAGCTGGGTGCTACATGCACGCCGAGAGCTGCGAGGTGTTGCAGTCCCCTGCAGTCCCCACAGGATGGGCTGGTGGCATCCTTCCAGTTGCGTCCGTGTGCCATGGCCCTGCCCTCCACTCATGTGGGATGTCACTTCTCCCTGACTGTGGACATAGCAGCCCATTTCTCTGTGGGTTTCCATCTCTCTCCTGCCTCATGGACACAGAAGGCACTGTATCACCCTGTCCCTGGGAGAGGTAACCTGAGGACACTGACACAACAGCAAGCTGTCCTCCCCTACCCCTCATTCCAGCATATTCTTCTTGTGTTTTTTCACTGGAGAAACAAGCTCAGCCCAGCCCAGCATGTCTGCAAAAACAGCCCTTTGACCTACATATTCCTCACCTGTTCTGGGGTCTCTGCAGGTGTGGAGCTATGGACCCTCAGGTACAGCCTCAGGGACACTGAGTGTCTCAGGGCAACCCCACTCCCCAGGAATAGGCTGGAAGTCCTACCTCACCTTGAGGGGGAAGGGATGGCCCTGTGGAGGGCTGGGGACACCGGGAGGGCAGGGCCAGAAGATGTCCCTGAATGTTATCAGCCCATCGTCTCACTCACAGCAGGGGCTCAGCCCTCTGGCTGGACAGGGCAGGGCATAAAGGGCTGTGTCCCCCCCAGCCCCACACACAGGCGGCCATCAGGAAGGAACGTGGACTGGGCAACATGGGATGGCTGCTCTCTTCCAGGATCTGCTTCCTCCTTCTTTTCCTCATTCCGCTCACTGCCATTGCAACCTCAGGTGAGAGCTCAATGGGAGACGTGGTGGGGTGGGAGCTCTGGGGCTGCTCTGGGGCCCTGCACACCCCCAGCTCTGCTTTCACATCCAGATGCCGAGAAGACCCCACACTACTGGAACGAAGGGGCCAGGAGGAGGCTGGAGGCAGCCCTGGCCTTGCAGCCAGTGGCACAGCGAGCCAAAAACATCATCCTCTTCATGGGTGATGGTGAGTGCTCCATGGGTGCTGCCATTTCCCATGTCACTGATTTCAGCATGCTGGGTACAAAGCTGTCCTCCAGCAGCTGTTGGGTCCCTCTTCCCCTGGTAGCATGGCCCTGGAAAGAGAGGGCAGGACCTTTCCCAGTCACAGCTCTTTGTCACCCCTTGCCACAGGCATGGGGCTGCCCACGGTGTCAGCAGCCCGGATCTACAAGGGGCAACTGGCCGGCAGCTCGGGTGAGGAGAGCGTCTTGGCCATGGAGACATTTCCCCACGTGGCCCTGGCCAAGGTGAGCAGGGCAGTGCTGAGGGGGCACAGTGCTGCCCCCAGCCCCCCTGACCCTTGCTTGCCCATAGACCTACACCATCGACCGGCAGGTGCCCGACAGCGCTGGCACGGGCACGGCCTACCTGTGTGGGGTGAAGGCCAATGCCAAGACGCTGGGGCTGAGCGGGGCGGCCGTCTACGGCAAATGCCGCACAGCATTCGGCAACGAAGTGGACTCCATCCTGCACCGGGCCCGGCTGGCAGGTATATGGGGTGGGTACGCTCATCACAGAGGCCAGCTCGGAACAGGTGGGCTCCCCACAGACCCTGTGCCGTGCTGCAGGTAAGTCGGTGGGCATCGTGACCACCACACGGGTGCAACATGCATCCCCTGCTGCTGCCTATGCACACTCGGCCAGCCGCAGCTGGTACGCCGATGCCAACATGCCTCCGGAGACCCTGCGGGACGGCTGCAAGGACATCGCCTACCAGCTGGTGCACAACACCGACATCAACGTGAGCCGGGGACATCGTGGTGGCTGCATCCCTGGTGCTGTGTCCCTGTGCCGGTGACAGCCCTACCCCCTTCTTGCAGGTGATCCTGGGTGGCGGGAGGGCCTACATGTCCCCCAGGTGGACCCCAGACCCTGAGTACCCGGACGACCCGGCGCAGAATGGCACCAGGAGGGACGGGCGGGACCTGGTGGCCGAATGGCTCAGCACCAGGGAGGTAGAGCAGAGGGGACGCAGCGCTGGGCACGGTGTGTGTGCCACTGCCACCGCTGTGTCCTCGCTGTCAGGGCGCGCGCTACGTCTGGGACAAGAAGGGCCTGGATGCAGTTGATGACACCTCTGTGAGCCACCTCATGGGTAAGAGCATCGCTGGCTTTATGTCGGCAGTGCCACTCCACTCTGGGTGGCACGAAGCAGCCCTAACCCCTCTCCCCCAGGCCTCTTTGAGCCCAAGGACATGAGGTACGAGCTGAACCGCAACGCCACCACGGACCCCTCCATTGTGGAAATGACAGAGAAAGCCATCCGCATCCTGCGCAGGAACCCCAACGGCTTCTTCCTCTTTGTGGAAGATGAGTGCAGGGCCCCGGGTTGGGACATGGGTCCTGGCAGCCAGGTGGGATCGAGGTGGTGATGGCCCCATTCCCTGCGCAGGTGGAAGGATTGACCACGGACACCACAGCGGCCGGGCCAAGCAGGCGCTGACGGAGGCCATCATGCTGGACCGGGCAGTGGCACGGGCAGGCGAGCTGACGGAGCCCTCTGACACACTGACCGTGGTGACGGCTGATCACTCACATGTCTTCACCTTCGGGGGCAACACGCTGCGAGGAGCCTCCATCTTCGGTGGGACTCAGGGAGAGACGAGCATCCCTGCTCCCACCCTGTGCTGTGCCTCCATGGGAGGCCATGGGAGCTCCGGGGAGGCTGCTGACTGGTGCAGGGGGTGACAGTACACTTCTCCGTGTCAGGGCTGGCCCCTAAGAAAGCGAAGGACAAGCGAGCCTATACCAGCATCCTCTATGGCAATGGACCGGGATACAGCATTCGTGATGGGGGCCGCCCAGCCGTCAGCCTTCCAGCTGTGGGTAGGATTCTACTGGAAGAGAAGGAATGGGGTGGTGCCTTTCTGGGGTTCACCAGAACACCAGGGTGATGGGAGCTGCTTCATGCGAAGGGCAGAAGAGCTGCCCCCAGCACCATTTCTCCTACTCTCTCCACAGAGGACAAGGACTACAGGCAGCAAGCGGCTGTGCCCCTTGACTTGGAGACCCACAGTGGGGAGGATGTGGTGGTGCTGGCTCAGGGTCCTATGGCCCACCTCTTCCACGGGGTGCAGGAGCAGCACTACATTGCCCATGCCATTGCTTATGCTGCGTGCCTCAAGCCTTATGATGCCAGACCCCGCTGTGGTGCACCCCGTAGAGCCTCTGGCAGCAACCAACACTCCCCACAGCCTCTACTCGCTCTCCTGGCCCTCTGCATGTCTGCCTTCATGGTGGTGGGCTGAGAGACCCTACTGAACCCTGCTTCAGCCCCCTGTTGCGGGCAGGATCACAGGATGCAATAAAATGTGGGATGTCTGGGTTCGTGTGCCATGAGAGGATTTGTAGCAGCAGTTGTGCCTCAGTTTCCCCGGGTTGTGACTCCTAACTGGGGCCTGCACTGGCGTGAAGCAGAAGAAGAGACAATGGTGAGGGGTGGCCATGTACCCACAGCTCCATCCCTGGGTTACTGGGAGCCCACAGTATAGAGTTTGCGCAGCTTTGAGGTGCTGTGCACAGCCTGATACAAGAGCTGGTCCTGACATTTAGTCCCCATCAGTGCCTTTATCGCTCCAGGAAGTGCTGGGTGGAGCCACCAGGAGCACCCCAAGTTCCTCCTTCTGCACCCCATGTTCCCTCCCCTCCGCAGCACCTAGCAATAAGGTGGCAATGAGGTGCCAGCAGCCCAGCCCCACGGCCTTTGAGCCGATGGCCCAACAGGATGCCACGCTATCTGTGAAATGCCAAACCCCTCAAGGGCAGATCCTGGTCCAAAGTCCCCCCCTCTGAAGTCTGCAAAAGAGGCAGGCACAGCTGGAGCTGGTGACAGCTGCTCCAGTTCCATCATGCGGCTGCTGGTACCCCTCATCCTCTGCCTTGGCCTCTGGGCAGAGCTTGGCGCTGCCGTCATCCCAGGTAGAAACAAGGATGGGGATGGGGGCAGACACCCCTGGTACCAGTGTAATGCTGGCCTGGCTGTTCACAGGGCACGGCTCAGGAGGGAGCAGGAATATCAGGGAGCATTGGGATGGGGCTTTGTGTCTGCTGGTGGGCTGGTGTTGCCCTGTGGGATTGGGATCCTGCTTTTGTTTGAGTCGGGAGGGGGTGTGTGATGTGCCTATAGCTCCTCTACCTCCATGCATTTGTCCCTATCCCACTTGGCAGCTGGTTTCTCCCACTGCATCCCTTCTTGCTGCACACACCCTTCCTGTCAGGGTGTACATCTCTGTGTCCTCCCCTCATCCCAAACCTGTGGATTCATCTGTATCCCCCCCCAGTGGAATTATCCCATGAGTGGGAGCCCAGCGATGTCCTCAGTTGGGGGTGTCCACCATTGGGTGTCCTGGGGGAGTGGGTGCCATGAGCTGATGTGGGCAATGCCCCTTCCCAGTGGAGGAGGAGGATCCAACCTTCTGGAACAGGAAGGCAGCTGCTGCCCTCGATGCCACCCTCAAGATCGAGCAGAGGACTACTGAAGCCAAAAACCTCATCATCTTCCTCGGAGATGGTGAGTCCCTCTGGTCCAGTGTACCATGAAATGGGGATGGGGACGGCATCTGGGCTGGGGGTGACCTGAACCCTCACTCCTTATCCAGGATTTGGGGTCCCCAGCATCACAGCCACTCGGATACTGAAGGGGCAGTTGAAGGGGAACCTGGGACCTGAGACCCCCCTTGCTCTGGATTCTTTCCCCTATGTGGCTCTCTCCAAGGTAATTTCCCCCAGTACTGCACTTGGGACCATGCTGCAGGCTGCGGGGCTGTGGGGGCAGACATATGGCAAGAGGTGCCAGTGCCCTGTGCATGTCCTTGGCAGACATACAATGTGGACCGGGTGGTTCCCGACAGCGCAGGCACAGCCACTGCCTACCTGTGTGGGGTGAAGGGCAACTACAAGACGGTGGGGCTGAGTGCAGCCGCACGCTCTGGCCAGTGCAACACCACGGAGGGCAACGAGGTGATCTCGGTGCTGGAGCGAGCCCGTAATGCTGGTACTGTGCAGGGCATGGGGTGATACGGAGCAGGGGCTTCACACCACTGGGGCGGCCCACCATAGTGGGGTGTGTTGGGGCAGGGAAGGCAGTGGGCATCGTGACGACCTCGCGGGTGCAGCACGCATCGCCCTCGGGGACCTACGCGCACGTGGTGGATCGCAACTGGTACGCGGACGCCAGCATGCCGCCTGAAGCCATAGCACAGGGCTGCAAGGACATTGCCTGGCAGCTGGTGCACAATGTGGACATCAATGTGAGTGCCTGTCCATGGGGGGGCAGCCCCTGCTGACCCAGACATCCACGCACTCTGTGCCCATCTCATCCCCTCCAGGTGATCATGGGAGGCGGTCGGATATACATGACCCCTGCTGGGACACCAGATCCTGAGTATCCTGAATACAGCTCTGAGAATGGGATACGGAATGATGGGCAGAACCTCATTGACAAGTGGCTGTCAGAACGGCAGGTGGGTGACAAAGAGAAGACAGCCCTCTGTCCGCCTCCCCTTGTGCATGGGGCCAGGCATCACTGATCCCATGGGGATCTACCCACAGGGTGCTCGCTATGTCTGGAACAAGACAGAGATGCTGGCTGCTGCTGCAGACCCCAGCGTGACTTATCTGATGGGTAACAAATGCCCCATATGCCGGGACGTGGCACTCCGGGGATGCCTGCAGACACTGAGTCTGTGCTCACTGTGTCCGTCTGCCAGGTCTCTTTGAGCCCAAGGACATGAAGTATGAAATGGTGCACAATTCCACCCTGGATCCCTCTCTCACTGAGATGACAGAGGCAGCCATCAACATCCTGAGCAGGAACCCCAATGGCTTCTACCTCTTTGTGGAAGGTAATTCAGGGCTGAGGTCTCAAGGGTGGGAGAGAGAGAGGTGATGGGCTCTGCATTACGGGCCACTGCCGTGGTTTCCCACTGTGGTTACCTGCCTGCAGGTGCGAGGATCGACCACGGCCACCACGAGGGCATGGCACAGCGGGCACTGATGGAGGCGGTGGAGTTTGACACGGCCATTGAGCGGGCAGGCGAGCTGCTGGACGAGGCGGACACGCTGACCGTGGTCACTGCCGACCATTCACACGTCTTCTCCTTTGGTGGCTACACCCTGCGTGGCACCTCCATCTTCGGTAGGGCTCAGAGCAGTGAATGGCCCCACGCTGGGTGCTGCCCCTCTCTCAGGTTGTGGTGTGGGTCTTCTTGGCTGATCCCCCCTCATTATTTCCTCCCCAGGCTTGGCCCCTGAACAAGCCACCGACCAGAAAGGCTACACCTCCATCCTCTATGGGAACGGGCCAGGCTACCCAGGCGCCACCCGGCCTGATGTGAACAACAGCATCGCTGGTGAGGGCACAGGGCAAAAGTGCGGTGGTGGGATGGGGCTGGGGGCCACCTCCCGACTCACAGGCTTCTCTCCCCCAAAGAGGAATTCAGTTACATGCAGCAGGCGGCCGTCCCCCTCAGCTCGGAGACCCACGGGGGTGAGGATGTGGCCATCCTGGCCAAAGGCCCCATGGCCTACCTCTTCCACGGGGTGCAGGAGCAGAACTACATCGCCCACGCCATGGCCTACGCCGCCTGCCTCGAGCCCTATGAAAACTGCCGCCAGCGCACCAATGCTGCACCCTCAGCCCACCTCACTGGGCTCACTCTGCTGGCCTTGCTTCTGCCTGCTTTGCTCTTATCCGTCTTCCACTGACCCCACAGCTTCCATCCCCATCCCACAGCGCACACCCATGGATGGGGCTCTTTGGAGTATCCTTGCTTTGGATGTGGTACACCAAATCCCGGGCATCGACTGCTCCTTGCTGCCTGCACAGGGTACTCATTGTTCAATAAACCTTGGTGTGATGCTAGCACGTGTGGCACTTGGTGTGTGGGATGGGAAGGATGCTCCTGCCCCATGAGTCTGCCCACGACTGTGCTGCCTGCAGCCACCTGTCCCCATGCCATACTCTGGCACATCTGGCATATCCAATGCTTTATTGACCAGAAAGAGCAGCAAAAAATACAGCACGTTTGTGTGCACTTCCAGACAGGCCGGCATCATCCCAGCCCCCAGTGACTGATGGGAAAAGGATTGGGCTGGCACAGGGATTGGTACTCTTGGTACACCCGGTGCCTCCAGGTCCCCTCCCTGCCCTGAGCAGCTGGATGTGGGGAGCTGGGAGCTTTGGGGTAGTGTGGACAAGAGGGTGTCACTGGGAGAGAGCTCATAACCCCAGTGTGTCCCCTCTGCCTTGTCACACCCCATCCCAAGTGGTTGCCTATTTTGGGGTGCACCCTTTGCCTGTAGGGCAGATGGGGAGAGGGCAGAGAGCGGCACTGGTGCAGGGATGGGGTGCCAGCCTGCAGGGACAGCAGCTTCACCACACCGAGCACTTGTGCACCGGATTCATGGGTGAGTTCTTGGGGCAATGGAAAACCCGGCCAAACTCCTCAAACTGTGAGACGCTGCCCAGGACCCTGTGGGCAGGGGGAGAAGCTCAGAGCTGTCCCGAAGACCCTGCCCCTCACCCCTGCCCACCCCAATGGCACCGCACCCCACCCATGCCCCCATTTCTACCTGTAGTGCTCCGGGGCATGCTTGTCTGTCAGCACCTGAAGGTAGATGGATTGGGATCGCCTCTTGATGCACCAGTTCTGGGGGAACAAGGTCCCATGGGTGAAACAGGCAGGAACTCCAGATTTTGACACCCATCAGGATCCCCAAGGGCCTGATCCCCACCAGGATTGGCCCTTCTGTTTGCTGGGGGGTGAGGGCAACAATGCTGTGTTTGTTATTGAAGGGTCTGCCAGGAGCCTACAAACGTGGTTCAGATGGGTTGGGAGCATTGTGGAATGTTTGTTGTAGGGTCATGTTTGTTTGTTACTGCAGGGTCTCTTGGGGCTGTGGTATGTGCAACTGTGGGGTCCTCCAGGTTCATGTGAAGTTGTTGTAGGGGGGGGGTGTCTCTGTCAGGGATGGGGGAATGTGGTTGTTATTGTAGGGTCCCCAAGAGCACACAGGCTGTGCAGGTGGTCTGGTGGATAGTAGGGGTATCTGCAGAGCCCAGGAGCTGCTCATAGCTACAGGCACCACCTCACCTGGGCAAAGGCGATGAAGAATAGCTGGTCGTGAGTGTACTTCAGGTGGTGCAGGGGGTGCTCGGGGCCATGCTCCCGCACCCACTTCTGGTAAGCCTGGAGAATAAGAAGTGCCAAACTTTGCCACAGAACCCCCAGAAAGCAGGAGTGCCGTGACCCTGCCAGGGCTGTGACACCCCAGGGTGGGGGACACTCACATAGTAGGCGAGCTTGAGTCCCCCCATGTCAGCGATGTTCTCCCCCAGCGTGTGTTTGCCATTCACCTGCCAAGAGAGGGGCAACATGGGTTGAGCAGAGATGTCCCCTGTCCCTATGATGGCATGAAGGCAGTGCCTCAGTTTCCCCCTCAGGGCTCTGAGGGTGTTCTCAGCGGAGGTGTGCTAAGTGGTGGGGTCCCTGAACATCGCTGTGGTGAGGTCTCACCCGCTGGTTGTAGACAGTGAAGTTGTCATAGAGGTTGACAATGCACTGCGCCTTCTTTAGGAACTTGCTGTAGGACGTCTCTGTCCACCAATGCACCAGGTTCCCATGTCGGTCATACTGTCCCCCTGCAGGCACCACTATTTGTCATGCTGAGGGAGCTGGGTGGCCCCAGAACCCCCTCCCCTACCCCAGCAAGGTGGAGGTCTCTCACCCCAGTCATCGTAGCCATGGGTCAGCTCATGCCCGATGATAGTGCCGATCCCACCATAGTTCAGCGACCTGTCAAAGGGAGCAGTGGTCACCCCCGGAGCTGCCCCCACCCAGAGCCCTGCCCTGGCCCCCTCCCCAGCCCCACACTCACTGCGGGAACTCAGGATCATAGAGGGTTGGTTGCAGGATGCCAGCAGGGAACACTGGGAACAGAGGACAACATTGCAGGGTGGGGACAACCCTTTCTTACCCCGCAGCATCCCCTGGTGCCAGGGGACCCCACATTGTGCCCCCATCCAATGCTGGGTGATGCCTCACCCATCTGGTTCTTGTTGGGCAGGTAGTAGGCATTGAGGGCCTGGGGGGGCAGGAGCCACCTGCAAGGAGAGATGGAGGCTGTGGGGACACAGAGGGACAGGGAAATGCCACCCCCTCGCACAGCTAGGATGTCTCATGGCCCCTCTCCCAGATAGAGTGATACCCACGCAGACTTGTCCACCTCCTGACGGATCTTCTTCACTGAGAGCCTGATGCTGAAGGCGATGCTGTTGAGGATGTTCTTGAAGTAGGTCTTTTCATCCACCTCAAACTGTGGGGGACATGGCCATATCAGAGGGGACTCCAGCCCCAAAGTCCAGCCCTGTGAAGTGTGGGGAACAGAGCTAAGGTGTCCTCCCACCCCTATGAGCCTTGGGGACAGAAAATGTAGAGTTGTGGTGTTGCGCTGGATGGGGTACAAGTGCTACTGTGTCCCCATCACCTCCCTGGAGTGATGAGGTGATCAGGGGTAGGGACATCTTCAGTCCTGCCAAGAATGGTGTGCAATGTGGGGAATGGCTGCACCTATGTGGCTGTGGTCATGCAAGTGATCTACCGGGAGTTGTATTGAGGTAGTATCTTCCCATCCTGGTCTGCCTGCACCTCAAACTAGCCAGATGTAGGGCCCATCTCCCACACTGGGTGCCCCTGTGTGCCCCTTGCCTCGTACTCCTTGTCGATGGCTTCTGGCTTCAGCAAGAAGTCGGGGTACCCAATCATCACCATCATGTACTGGAGCTGTGGGCAATGCAGGCGGAGGGGTCAGGACCCCTGTCCAACATCTCCCCATGGGGACAAAGACAGGGGAACATGCTGGGGATTGCCACCTTGGCCCTGGCAGCTCTCCGTGTCTCCTCATCCATCCAATCCAGCTCATCCAGGCGCTGGTCCAGGATGTATTTGATGTCCTCCACCAGCTGCTGCACCTACAGTGGGTCACCACGGGTGGTGGGACAATATTCCAACCACCCACTTGCAGGATGGCACCTTGACGAAGGGACAGGAAGGCACCTACCTTGGCCTTGCTGGCACTTGAGAAGTACTCCTCAACAAAGAGAGCACCTAGGGCCATGCCAAAGTGCTTGTTGGCTTGGCTCAGGCAAACCTTGCCCAGCTCCAGCTGTTTCTCATTGCCCTCCATCTCTTTGGAGAGCTCATGGATGGCATCACGGAAAGGAGTAGAGAGGTGCTCACTCAGCACCACCACAATGCGCCACAGCATGTAGTTGTGAAGGATCCTGAGGAAATAGGGTGGGATCAGGTCCTTTTTGGGCACTTACCAGAGAGGGGACATCCCAGCATGGAGTACCCATGTCCCATGGCACTCAGGGATGAGATGGCTCTGTTGATATCCCTGCAGTGTTCAAGGCATGGTGCAGGGTGATGGCTTTGTTGGCAACCACGATGGGGAGGTTCTGGTGGGGAATCATGATGCTGTCCTCCACCAAGGTTTTGAGGGTCCATCCACAGCTCCCCTTGTGCCCACCCCACTGTGCCTTATCACCCCCTCACCTGCTGGGTGTCACACGAATGAGGTCAGACACCTTGTGCATGTAGTCCGTGGCCAGCAGCACCACCTCTTCATCCTCTGAGAAGTTGTCATGGAAGATGCGGTCCAGCAAGCGCTTCCACTTGAGCTGGCAGCAAAGAGCACATCAGGGTGGGGACTCCATTCATGTCACTGGGCTTTCAGCCTTCACCACCCATGGGACCAAGTCTGGTCCTGACACTGCACCCAGCACCCAGGGAAGTGCAGGATGCACTCATCACCATCCAGAGTGCATTGATTTGGGGAAGCAGTGCGGAATATTTCTAGGGACACAAGGGCATTGCAGCACAGGGCTCTTCTTACCAGGGGACATGGGAGTGGCAGCAAGGAGAGTGATGGAGCAAGAGGACAGGGACAAGCAGGGGCACAGGGCAGGCAGGATATGTGGGTAGCAGGGTGCTGGTGGGGGGGAACGCACCGTGGGGGTGATGCGCTGCAACTCGCCCAGAGTGACTTTGTGGTACATGCTGCTGATGTCCCTCCGCACATCGTCGTACTCAGACACCGTGATCTGCATGGGTGGGTACAGTTGTCACCTCCCCACTTCCCATCCAGGCAAGTTGGCATGGGGATAGGCACAGGTCTGGGGCAAGAAGGGCTGTGGGCCCACATCCACCATGTCTCACTGCCCAATGGGAGTCCCAAGGGCTGACACAAGTTCCCTCAAAGCTGGAATTTGTGTTCCCCAAGATAAGGGCATGGGGCCATCAAGGAGCTGGGGTACCCAAGGACTGGGAATGGAGGTCCCTGAAGGTTGAGACTGAGGTTCCCTAACATATGGGCATGGGGTACTTAAGGGCCTTGAGTGGGTTCCCAAGGATGGGGAATGGAGCTCCCCTAGAGCGGAACTGGGAGTTCCCAACATGGTGAGGCTGGAGTCCCTGGGAGTCCCATGGACAAGACATGAAGGTCTCCAAGGCCTTAGAGTGCCAGATGTCTAAGGGAATGGAGTCCTCAAGAGCAAACCCACTCACATTGGCGAGATGCTGCTCCAGCTGGAGGATTTCCTGCGCCTTTTGCTCCACGTGCTCAGCCCCCAGGAGTGTGAGCAGCCTCTCCATGAAGACACGGTAAGCAGCCAGGATCTGTGCCAATGGAAGGGATGTGTGTGCCACCTGTGCTGCCCCCTATCCCCCTTTGTCCTCCACTCCTCACCTTCTCACTCTCCTCATCCTGCCCCAGGTACAGGGTGCGCTCAGGCAGTGTCAGCCCATCCTGGTCAATCTGTGGAGAGATGGGGGCAGGGGGTGAGCAGATCTCCAGGGCGAGTGGGGAGCTGCACTGGTGGCAGGGCACTCCCTGGCCCCCCGAATAGTGTCCTCACTCCTTTGTGCAGGACGCCCCATGGGGAGCACAGGGATGGGCAATGCTGCACAACCGAACGCTTCGCACACCTGCATCTTCCCCATCACACAGACCCAAAGCCTTTCCTTGTGACACACGCTCCCTCTAGTGTACACACACACTCCTTCAGCACAGCCACTCTCCTTCCCGTCCCCTGCCTCACACACAGTCACACACACGCCTACACAGTCACATCCTTCATCCGCAGCACCACCAGGCAAGGGGATCAGAGAGACTTCATGCCCACCACTACCACTGCCATGCTCATCATCTTGTCTCCACCATGCCGTCCCCATCTTCACCATGCCATCTCCATCCCCAACATGCCATCTCCAACTTCACCATGCCATCTCCATCCCTACCATGCCATCATCATCCCCACCATGCCCCCTTGGTGTCCACCCTTATGTTCCCACATGCCAAACCACTGTTCATTCCATTGCTGTGCCCCACAACCATGTCATCATCATGCCCACCGCGATGTCCCCACCATGCCACTGCCATGTCCCAGCTGCGCCCACTGAAGATGTTTGAGGCTTGGCCACTTGGACAGAACCCACCCATGCCCTGACTGCACCCTAGGGTGAGGGACGTGGGTGGCAGGAATGGCTGCTGTCACAGCAGTGCCCCTGGGATGAAGATGGGAAGGTGTCCTCACCCGGATGACGTAGCGGGAGGTGTTCCTGTCGTCCAGGCTGACAGTGAGAGAGAACAGCACGGCGGCACTGTAGACCCCCTGCGTCTTGTAGAGCAGCTCATTGAGGTCTCCACTACCTGGCGATGCATCCCATCCACCACACTCCCCAATCACCTCTAACATGGGCCGTGGCCCCAGGCGGTCAATCTCAGCCCGATTGAGGCACGAGCGGAAGAACTCCTTCACCTTCCTCTCGGCTGATGTGGCGGCACGGCGGCGCACCGGGCGGCTCAGCAGTGCCCGCAGCTTGGCCTCATTCTGCTCGGCGATGGCTCCAATGGTGCCGTACACCAGTTTGTCCTCAGGGATGCCGTGCCGACGCAGCCATCCTCCACAGGCAAAGGAATAGAAATCCTGGCAGGGGTCGATGGTGGCGTCCATGTTGGCACTAAGGAAGCGTGACGCCCGTAGGAAAGCCTTCTTCTCCTGGCAGCCCTCCAGGCAGTAGCTGTCCCCTTCAGCCGCCAGGTACTTGAGCACCAGCATGCACGTCAAGATGATACAGAGCCCGGCAGCAAACACCAGCCCTGAGAGCAGGCAGATCTCCCTGCGGCTCCAGCGCGGCAGCCCCCCACCGCCACTGCGCTTCTTGGCCCCAGCACCCAACTGGAGAGCAAAGCCATTGGGCAGCGTGCCGCTCTGATAGCGGCTCACGTACTTCACCTCCTGGAATTCGTCGTAGTGGGCAGTCAGTGAGTATGTCTTCTCCATGTTGGGGGCTGCAAGGGGGGCTCATGGACCCCAGTTCATGCTGGAGATGTCCAGGTAGGTAAGATGCTCCTGGAAAAGGCAAAGGATTGGTGTAGGGAGAAGCAAGACAGGGGATGTTTCTTGCTGTCATCATTTCCCATGTCATTGTCCCCAGCAGTGCAACATGCTCATGGCATTGGTGACCATAATGCCAGGAGCTCAGAGGCATCCCAACCCTGCTGCTGTCCCCTCCGTCCCCTTTGTCCTTACCTAGTGCTCTGGCAAGGTTCCACCTGCACCCAGCCCATGGCTCAGCTCCATCCCACCCATCTGGAGACAGCACTCCAAGTGCAAATCCAGTGATCCAGAGAGCTCAGCATCACACCACACACCATGGATTGAGGGGGTTAGAGGGCTGCCAGCCACTCCAGGCGGGGTTGCAGAAGGGTAAGAAGTGCTCTGGGGAGATTTTGGGGGAGGAGGACACAGCACAGGGTTGGGTTGGGTGGTTGCACACCGGGTTCCATAGCCTTGCACTGCGTCGTGTTGCGTCGTGCCGTGTTGCATTGGGTTGGGGTGGGTCACGGCGCTCTGCGTTGCAGTGCGTTGTGCCCGATTGTGTTGCATGCAGCACACTGCGTGTGTGCAAAGTTAGCTCCTGTCTGGAGGGGTCCCTGCATCCCCCACAACCCCCAAAAATCCCTCTCCACCACCCAATATCCCGTGGTCTCTGTTCTGGAGATGGGGGTGCTCTGCTCATGGGGAGAAGAGGGATAGAGGGTGGGGAGGACTTCAAAAGGAGACCCCAGTCCTTGCTCAGTGCACACTGACACCAGATTTGCAGGTGTGGGCAGGACATGCTGGAGACAAAGGGCTGCTGAGTGGGGGTGTGGACCATATTGCTGCAGCAGGACCCCCTCAGCACCCCCAAGCCCCACTGCCTCTGCTCCCTCTCAGCAACTTAGGTGAAGTTATGCCTGGGCATCACAGCCTTGTGCTGGGGAAAGGTTGTGTGGCTGCTGCTGCCACCGGAAAGTTTGTGGGGTGAGCGGTGAGCACAGAATTGGGGTTGGGGAGGTGGGCTGGAAGGGCTGCAAGGAATGAATGGACCCTGGGATGGTCCCCGGCATGCTGGAGAGATGCTCAACCGAATGCTCGGGGGCTGCTCATGGGATGCTCGGGAGTGCCCAGTGAATGCTGCTCGGGATGCTTCGGGGATGCTGCCCAGGATGCTCGGGAGGTGCTCGCCGCGGTGCTCAAGGGATGCTCGAGGGATGCTCGGGAAATGCTCCCCGGCATATTCGGGGGATGCTCACCGGTAGGCTGCGGGAGGGTGCTCGGGGCTGCTCGGGAGATGCTCGCCGGGATATCCGGGGGTGCTCGGGGGCGCGTCCCTCTTGCTCTCCGCTGCGCTCGGTGGCTGCTCCAGGCTGTGCTCGGGGGATGCTGCTGGGGATGCTCTTGAGGTGCTGCCCGGGATGCTCGGGGGGTGCCCGGAGGTGCCTGGGAGGTGCTCACCGCCGTGCCGGGAGATGTCTGCAGGCTGCCCCGGCGCTGCTGTCGGGTCGGTCCGGCGGTGCTCGTCCGGCTGCGCGCCCCGTGCCGAGCTGAACGGAGCTGCGGGGCCGGAGGGAGGGAGGCAGCGGGGCGGGGAGGGGGTGGCGTCTCCAGCCCGGCTCTCCCGCAGGCCAGGCTCCATTAACGAGATTATTATGCAAATAGAGCAGCCCTGTGCCACCCGCCTGCCTTACCTCATCCCCGGCGGCGGGGAGGCAGGGCAAGGGGAGGGCGGGGGGATGCCCGGACCCCCACCCCCGGGGGACTGGCGTAGAGTTGGCAATGCCACCAAGGTTGGCACCGCTGTGTGGGGACGCCTGTGCCACATCCGACAGTCTGGCACATAGGGTGGGCACTGCCCTTAGGCACATCGCGACTGTCGGACCTCCCCCCCCCCATGCGGTGCCTGATCACCCCCGGGTGCCCGTCCGGTCTTCCCAGGGGAGATGCAATGGGATGGGCAACAGATGGAGCTTGGGAGGTTCCAGGTGAGAGAGAGTGGGCATGGGGGTGGCACAGGGAGGGGGGATATGCTCACTCATACACACGCACACACACACACGCAAAGGTCCAGGAATATTAAACTGCATTGCAGATAAATCCCCAACATAAATATCGTGAGCTGCTCTGCCACTGGGGAGGGGGGGGCAGCAGAGAGATTTATGGCCCATCCATTGCATGGCCCAAACAGCAGCTGCAGACCCCCAGCCCCACTCAAACATCCTTCTGGGTACCATGATACCCCCATCCCACTCAGTTCTGGGTGCTTTGGGTGAGCATTGGGTCTTCTAGTGCTGGGGTGTGCCGGCTGTGCTGTGCCGTGCGGCATGGGAACACTGCTTGGCATGGGGACTGGTGGCTCAGCCATGGGACACACTCATGCACACTCACACCACCTCTTGGTGACACAGTGACGCTTTTCTTGGCCTCACACCATGCTCTATGAATCCCATCAGATGCTTCCAACTGGGCATCACCAATCCCAACAGGGCACAGCAGCATCTGAATCCGGCACCCAGACCCGTAGGTGGGCAGGGGATGCCCAGCCCTGCTGTTCAGCAGGGGAGGATGAAGGGTCCCAGACCCGCCTGGCACCTTGGTGGGAGCATGACAGATGCATGCAGGAAAAGGGGGGGCGATGTTATTAACAGCCGTGGGTACTGCTCCAACAGGGCCGTAAAAATTAAAGGCGTGTGGATATAAAAGAATGGATAAATCTGAGCTGGCCGCAGAGCACTGCGGCGTCCCCTGGGGGGTGGCAGCTCCAAAGAATGGGGTCCAGCAACCATGGGATGGGCACTGCATGTAGACAGATCCTGGGGCTCAGGCAGCACCCATCCCTGCTGCAAAGTGTGATGCTCCAGCAAAAAACACCGTGGGCAGTGCCAACCTGTGGAGCTGGTGCTGCAGAGCAATAGGCTGCTCCTAAAGCAGGGCTGGAGGGAAAAGGGGTTGCATTGGCTGGTGACGGGCATGGGGTACCCACAGCCCACACACCCACCCCAGCCTTAAGAACGGTAGCAGTGGCCCTGTGCCATGCACCCTGATTTGGCCCAACCTGGTGGGACTGGGGGTCCTGCAGCCCCCAGCTCTGACTCCCCCTCCCCACCAGCCCCACGGGCCACCCCGCCAGCATCCTCATTTTCCCTGAGATTAGCTGCGGCGCGGGAGCCCCTGCGCACCGCCAGCAGGTGACAAATAAGATTTTTCCACTCTCCCGAGCACCCGGCATGGGTCTGTCATTGAAAATGCAAAGCAGCACAGTGCCAACATCCATCGCTCACCCTCCCCTCCGCCCGTCCCTCAGGGCCCACATGGCTGAAGACATCGCCCGCTGCCGCTGGGACCCCAAAATGCCATTCGCTCCCAGCTGGGTGTGAGCGTGTGCCCTCATGACTGGTGCAGAAAGATCCTTGAGAGGTCTTAGGAAGGGGATTGTTTGGCTGTGTCAAGCCAGGTGGGTGCTGAGCCCTTTGGGTGGGAGAGTGACAAGGGGGGGGGGCTGCTGGGGGTCTCTGTCAGCTGGGTCGTTGCACCCTGACAGTGGTGCCAGGCTCTCACAAGTGATAGCAGCATGAGGGTTTGCCCCCCATAGGAAGCGTGTGGCCCTCAGGGCGAGCACTGCCCAACCTATCCCAAGTGACCCCCATCCCAGTTCTGAGTGGAGGAACTCAGTGGACCCTCACCCCAGAGCTGAGCACATCTACCCAACACTAGTTACCCAAACCCCTCCATCCCAAAAACCTGTTTCCCTCCCCCAGACCCTTCCGTCCCCTCCAGGCCCAGCCCTGGGCCCTATTATCCCACACCTCCCAGGTTGAACAAAGCCCCGCAGCCCCATCCCTGCGTCCCCCCCTCCGCTATTGTTACAGGGTTGCCTCTGCCTCTGTTTGTGAAATTAATTCGGAGGTGGAGAGGGAGAATTATGTAAAGTGTGGTTATTCTGGAGCGGCGGGGGAAGCGCGGCTGATGGCAAAGTGCCTTTTTGTGTGTTTAATATGCATTTTTTTTTCCAGCGGTGCATTTTCAGGCGGGTAATTTGCTGTCTTTTCAGACCCCGATCAGTATCATTTCTCCGGCAATGACAGCTTTTATTTGCTCTGAAATGAATGCTGCGAAATTTCCAAGAAATAGCCGAGGCCCCATTGCCTGCCCACCCCCGCGGGCACCCCGCAGCCACGGCCCCATCCAGCGCCAGCACTGTGCACACGCGTGTGCACAGCCCATGTGTGTGCTCACACATCTACGTGCACACCGATGCACATGCCTTTAACGTCACACCTAGCCCTCCCATAGCTGCAGACAAGGCTCCCTTTGTGCTCTGGGGGGGAGGGTCCTGATAAGGGTCCCTCCGTGCACCCCCCTCACTCGACACAGCCCAGCTATTGGAGAAACTGAGGCACGGATGGGTGCTTTCACCCCAATCCTTGCCCTGGTGCTGCTGAGTGCCCCCCACCCCAATGCTTGGCACTGTCCCACTGGCCCATTCAGCACCTGAGGAGCACCCAGGGTAAGCCAAGGGCTGGAGGTGCCAAGAGCAGAGACAGAGGGCGCTGGGACTGGGAACAGCCCTGGGCACCAGGAATATGGGCAGCTGTGGGGGTGCAGAGGATGCGTGCAGGAGGAGGGAGGAAAGGATGCTGTTTGTGTAGGTGTGCATCTAGTGGGCGTTGTGCTGGCTTTGCAGCAAGCTGTGCATGTGTGTGCAGGTCTTGGAGTGTGCGTGTGGGACTGCATCAGCACCCCGGCCACATCCTGGTGCATGTGCAAGGTGTGCAGGGTCACACGTGGCCATACGATGCGCTCACGTGTCATGCTGGATATAGGGCTGCATGCTCCCAGCACGCGTGCACCGTCCCACATGTGATGAACGGTGTTATGGTGTTGTGTGGGTAAGGCATAAACCCCAATCGCTGCATCCTAATACAAAGCCCACTGGGGGTCCCCACCTCCCTGGTGCCAGGGCCTGGCATGGCCAAGGTTAACTCTGCCAGAGCCCGGCGGCGTGGCACGGTGAAGCTTTAATTTAATGAAGTGTGAGGCTTTTTTATTGGCTTTTAATTACGTGGTGATAATTAACATTATAGGCTGCCGGGTCCCGCTGGTGCCCGGCTGCCCTATGCCAGCTCCTGACTGTAAATAAATGCAGTGGGCAGTCGGAGCCGTGTGGTGCCCACGCTGAGGGACCAACCTCCCATCCCCAGCAGCAGAGCCAGCCCTAAGTCCTTCTGGGAGGGAGGGAGGGAGGCACAACCCCCTGCAAGAAGTGGGGAGCAAGACTGCCCCCTTCTATCGCCCCAGAAAGCACCCAGCTATCTGGCCCTCTGGCTGAGCACAGCTGCCTAATAGCACCTTGGTGGTGATGGGAGTGGGAGGCAGAGGCTGTGCTGTTAACCCCCCGCGCTCCCCCCCACCCCCACAGCCCCTAGCCCTAAGCAGCCTCCACACCCATTGGGGCTAATAGGAAGCAATTCATCAGGCAGCACCCAGGCACGCTGCCCACCTGCCAGGCACCCAATAGATTTATCGCCATCACCCAGGCAATTTCCTGCCCTCCCCCAGTCAATACAGTTGGGTAAGGGGATGGAAGGGGGAGGATCATGGGGAGCTGGGTGTCAGGGCAATGCCACTCTGCCACTGCTCCCTACAGGCATGGGGCTACAATGCCCCACCCGGGCAACCCTTCATTTCCCCCTCTCTGGGGGCAGCAGGACCCTCACCCCACAGGGTCACACATCCACGAAGGGCTGCCTCCTCCTTCCCCAGCCTGAAGCAGGGAACTCAGCCGCACGGGCTCCCATCCCCCACCCCCTTCCCACTTAATTTTCCCTAATGAAAGGCACGGAGGATGGCAGGGAGTGGGGGCACCAAGGTCGAGGCTGCCTTTAATCAATCCCCACTCCTGGCTGGGTGCCCAGAGGAGCCTGTGGAGGAGAGCATGGGGGAGAGGGCTGCAGGCAAAGGGCTCCCAGTAGCAAAACGGGACTGTCCTGAGGACCGCAGAGAAAAGGCACAGTGAATGCATTAAGTGCCCGGATCCTGCCAGGGCAGCTTTAAATGCTGTGCCTCCCCCCCAAAACCAAAACCCCCTACTCTCCTTCCAGCACAGCCCCTAGAACAAGGCCTGCAAATGGAAATCACGGCAGGGGCCAGCTCCCCCTAAGCCGTACCCAGCCCAGAGCTGTAAGGCACTGACTGCAGGAGGGTTGGGGACACGGGGACAATCCTACAGCTGGGTGCTGGTGACAGCGCTCACCCCGTGCACCAGCACAGTAGGGCCAAGGTCGCGGGTGAGCAGCTCCAGCTGCCGCAGGTACAGCGGGTACAGCCCAGTGTCAGCCGGGGGCCGTGGCAGATAGAGGAAGCGGACAGCAGGCGCCGGGCCCTGCTCCAGCACCATCTTGTTGGCGGCACAGACGTATTCATCCGACACTTGGGTGGTGTTGGGGGGGAAGTTCACCGCCGCCTCTTCCTGCTCAGCGGGCGCCGGGCCACCTGGGGGTCCCCGTGGAGCCTGCCAGTGCAGGCGGACCACCCCATCCCACGGCACCAGCTGGATCTGGGCCTGGATGCGCAGGTCCTTGAGGAGCTGGCGCAGCTTGTCCTCCTGCGCGTGGGGCATGGCGCCCGCCTCCACACACAGGAAGAGGCGCAGGCGGGCCCGGCGCCAGGCCCGCGCCATGTTGAGCACGCAGGCCATCTGCAGCAGGAAGAGGCTGCATGTGTCGGCGTAGCGGGCGCTGTCGGGCCGCAGCAGGTTGACGGGCCAAACGTGGATGGAAGGCGGAGGGCTGGCGGCCCGGCGCAGCTCCCACACCTTGTCCAGGCTCTCCAGGTGTCGGACCAGCAGGACGTTGCGGAGCATCTTCAGGGCGTCAGCCACGATGCCGACATACTCGCGTGGAGACAGCAGCTTGGGGGCGGCGGCGGCCCGCAGCGGGGGGAAGCCCAAGGGCAGCTCCTCACGGGTGCTGGTGAAGGCAGGGTGCTGGGCCAGGCTGTCCTGCGGTGCCGCGTCATCATAGAAGCCCAGCACCAGCGTGTTGGGGCGCATGCCGCCTGAGGAAAGACCACAAAGGTGTGGGGTAGGAGCGAAGGATAGGACCCTACCGGCCACTCAGGTAGCCCAAGCCCCAGCTAGGCTTTGACATTGCTCATCCAGGTACCACCAAGACCCACCATAGCCCACAGCAGTTACTTTGGTACTGCCCATCCAGATGCCTTCAAACCCCGCAGTGTGACCCATCCTAGATGCCTCCAAGACTCAGTTTGGCTTTGGTATTGCCCATCCAAGTGCCTCCAAACCCTTCAGTATGACCCAGCATAGATATCTCTATGACCCAACCTAACTTTGCCATTGCCAAGTGCGTTAAAAACACCTGGTGTGGACATCACCCACCTATGTCTGCAAGTCCCAGCTTGGCTTTTGCACTGCACGCACAAAGGTGCCTCCAAGCTCCAACCTGGCTTTGGGGGAGTGTCTCCACAGCCCTCAGCACCGCTCACTCTGCAGAGAAGGCAGGGTGAACTCCCATCAGTGCCCAGCCCAGTGACACTCACCAAGGCCAGAGGTGAAGAGGAGCTGCCGGACGCCGTGCCGCACCGAGGGCGCGAGGGTGAGGCTGATGAAGGCCTTGACATTGAGCTTGTCCACCAAGCTCAGCCACGAGTCCTGCTGGGGCTGCAGTGGGTCTGAGGGCAGTGTGTCTGGGTGGGAGGACAAGGACAGCATGAGTTACGGGGTTCCCTGTGCTGGGGGTCTGTCTGATGTCTTCACAGCTCCCCAGCACGGCACTGAGCACTCCTAGCACCATCTTCCCCCTGAGCAGCCCCATTACCTCAGCACACATGAGCATAAGGAAGGCATAAGCAGGTGCTTCCATCCAGAGATATGAAATTATACATAAATATATAAAAAATACTTAGCCCCATCCCCCTCCCCAATTTCAGGCCATTAGTCACCACGGCAACAGTGACAGGAGCGGGGAGGGGGGGAGCAGAGCTCAAGCATCCGCTGGGGGTGGGGATGGCCATGGCAGGGTGAGCACGTGTGTGAAGGAGCACATGTGCAAATGAACGTGGAAACACATCTGAACGATGTGGATGGACACAGGAACACAGGTGTGCAAGGCTGTGCCAAGAGTGCACAAAATGCCCACACTTGCTGGGTGTGCATAAGACCAGTGGAGTTGGGGTGGCATATACCATGGTTGCGTGCCTGTACCAACATGCAGGAGCTCCACGTAGATGTGCAAAGACGTGAGTAGGATACACGTGTGCACACAAATTATGGGACAGAGATAAGTCACCTACATCCCTTACATTACGCCAAGCTGTGGATATGTCCAAAATGCTGTTATCTCCCTCCCTGGATCCAACATGCCCAGCTGGGAGGTGGTGTCACCCCAGCCAAGGAGCAATGCTGAGGGCCACAGCATCACAGAAAGGGACAGAGGCCACCAGTGCTGGGACAGGGCAGATCCTCACCCAAGTCTTGTAGCTCCACGTGGCCCAGGACATAAAGGCCACTCTTTTTGAGGTCGTTGACAAAGTCAATGAGGCGGGCGCTGCCCCGCGGGTTCTGCACCATCAGCAGCATCTGCGGGCGCCAGAACTTGACGTGGTCCTTCCGCACATCCAGCATCAGCAGGTACTTCCGCACCTGGGGGGCAGGGAAGGAGGCAGCTAAGGATTCCTTCAATGTGCCATCCCACCGGGATGCCAGCCCTGAGGACACGCAGCTGGGACAGGACTGCCACAGGGATGCCAGCCCCAGGGACATCAGCTCTCCAGCCCACAATGGGTGAGAAGAACAGGACTCACCTGGTGGAATATGAGAGCCTGGCTGATATAGCCCCAGGTGCTGCTGGGTGAGAGGTAGTGGAGGGCAAGGAGGAGGATGAGGAGGAAGCCCAGGCTTGCAGAGGCTGACACGGGGCTGATGAGGAACATCATGACGCAGCAGCCAGCGATGCCCAGCAGGCACGTGTGCCAAGTAAAGTAGCGAAAGGTGGGCCTGGAGCAGGAAGAAAGGGACATCTAAATTAGCCAGTGTGGCTTATGGACTCCTTGCAGCAGGGGGGTCAGCCCAAATGAAGCTTGGCCTGTGGTTTTTGTGCCACTCGCTTCACGTCAGTCATGCAGACTGGCTATGGGCAACCTGCATCAGGCACAGGCAAGTTGGCATTACCTCTGTCCTTATCAGTGACACCATATAGTCCCTGGCACTCAGCTGTGCTCAGCTGACCCAGGAAAACCCCCAATGAGAGGCAACAGTTATGCACCAGGCTGTCAAGGGAATCGTGAACTAGTTATGCTGGGGACAACCACAGCCTACATCAGGGCTGAGCACAGAAATGGCAATTTCCATCCCCATCAGCCCCTTTCAAGGCTTGAGGGAAGGACAGCCTGGAAAATGGCACCCAGGAAAAGCCACTCCAGACAACTATCTCCCCCGTGACAGATTTGGTGACACAGAGAGGGACAGGGCACTCCTCTGTTGTAAGACATATACTTCACAAATGGAGGGGAGATGGCACCACACAGGGTACTGGGCAGACCCACACTGCCTGCCCCTGGCAAACAGGGATGACCTGAAGCGGCAGGGATGGCCTGAGGGTGGGCAGAGCTGGGGGGCACACAGCAGCACTAACAAATGAATACAGCACCCACTCATCTCAGCATAGGGAGGCGGAGGCGGGAAGGCGAGATGCTGTTATTTTCTCTAATTGTTGTTTTTGCTGAAAGGTAATTAAAATCCTTTTCCGCTGCGCTTGATGGGAGACCTCAATGGGGAGAGGGGGGAGCACTGAAGCGTGAGATAAGCAAGGGATCCTTTGCCACCCAGTTCCACAGCCTCCCCACAGGCACCAGTCCATGCCCGTCTGTGCCCCACATCCTCAGACACAGGGAGGGGGAACGTGGGCCGAGCTGGGGGGTGGCTGTACCCAACCCAAGTCCCCCAACTACCCTGCCTTGCTCCCCCCAGCTTAGGGCAGCCCCACACCCACCGCCCCACGCCGCAGCTGCCTGTCACACACTGTCCTTCCTGGAAGATCTTCTCCTCCCCCCTTAGACAGGATCCCCCATCCTCCCCCTTTCCTTGTTAGTTTAATTAGCGCTAATGGAAAGTGGACTCCATCACTGCTTGGCAAGCTGCCCGGGGGATGCCGGGCGGCACAGCCTATAAATTACCTCTGGAAAGCCTACAGAGAGGGGACCCAATGGTGCTGCATTTATCTGTGCCCGCTCAGTAGCACAGTGCCAGGGCAAGGGAATTGTCCCCTTCTGCTTCCTGAGTGGTCTCTGCCCTCCTAATGCTCAAGGTGGTCAGAGGATGGACAGATGGCAGATAGATGGACAGACAAGTGGGTGGACAGTCCATCCCAGAGCAGGCAGCAGATACCTGAAGTTGGGGGCCGATGCCCACTCCAGTGCCAGGCAGGCCAGGTTGACAGTGGCATAAACCAAAAGAAAGAAGGTAGTGACAACCCCTGCAATGGTGTTGAGCTTCCCAGAGAAGAGCACCAGCTGCAGGCAGAGCACACAGATCACAGCAAGTAAACAAATCAGGGAAGTCCCATAAAGGGACACACAACATGGGCACAAAGCCCAGTGACAGGGACAGGAGCATCACTAGCAAACTCACCTGCACCACCAGCCATGAGAGGATGACGGCCATGATGGGGTTCCCATTTGCAGATGTCTTCTTGGCAAGCGCCAGCGCCCGGCCTGCAGGCAGAACAGGCAGGTTGGACAGACACAAGGCAGGAGGCAGCCCAAAGGCCACCAACTAGTTTGGCAATGAGCCCTGCCTCCATCCTGAGTGCTGGGGTTGGGGCAAGTGCCAGGGCACAGGGGGGACTCAAGTGTTGGCATCCCTACAGGCAGACTGGCGTGCAGGCACATCCCTAATCTGGCAGAACTACAATATGCTCTATAGACCCCACATCATCTGCAGGGGCACTGCCAACCCCAGGTTGGAGTGGGTATTGCTGGGTAGAACAGAAAAGGAGCCTCAACACCCCAAGTCCACACAGATTCACAAAGCATCATCCCCCCAACCACAAGGGGAGTTCATTTTGTGGGAACAGCCCTGGCACCATTTGGGTTCAGGCTGATGCCAGCACACTCCAGGCACTCACCAAAGAGATCATCCCGTGCCAGAGCATAGAGGATGCGGGACGCCCCGATGAGGTTGCTCATGGCTGCAGAGAGCGTGGCAGCATAGATGCCCACCGTCACCAGAGGTGGGAAGATACTGATGTCACGCAGGAAGCCGTAATCTTTCTGCAGGAGGGTCCTGGAGAGGGACACACACACGGTGGCACTCACCTTGGCTCATGTCAACACCAATAACTCCAGAAAGGAACGGTGGCTGTACCTGTTGCAGGTGGCACACATGAGGAAAGCCAGCAGGTTGTAGACAAGGTAGGTGAAGAGCACAGCAGAGATGGTGCCCCGCGGGATGGAGTAGCTCGGGCGCTTCAGGTCCCCTGCAGGCAGAGCAGCAGTGTAACCAGCCTGTAGGTGCAGCGCTCCCTGCACCATCCAGCTCCATCCCAGTGCCACCCTGCTCCCTACCTGACATGTTGGAGCCTGCCATGATGCCGGTGCAGCCATTGAACATCACTGCGAAAACAGTGCTGAAACTCATCATCTGCCCCGTGGTGTAGTCCACTCCATACCCACCTGCAGGACACAGAGGCACAGGCTGTGACGGGCTGCTTGGGTTGGCACAGATCTGCCACGTGCCCTCTCCTTAACACCCCCGTCCCCAAAGGAGGACCACTATGGGACAAACCACCCCACGAGCCCACGAGCCCCCCATACCCTCCATTGAGCCCATGCTGATGCAGAGGCAGGTGCCACCCCTCCCCATCCCAGCAGGTATAAGGCCATGATGGGGACCATGGGAAGCCCTCAGTGTCCTCACCGCCCAGGTTTTCTCGCAGAGTGGCAAGTGAGAAGCCAGTGAAGCTGCCGTTCTCAGTCTCCGAGCTGTTGAGGTGCGGCATGCGGATGGGCACACCGAGGGGCCGCGTGGCGAAGAAGCTGACAAGGATGGTGCCCAGCACACCCGCCACGATGAGGAAGATGAGGAAGGTGGCTTTGGCATAGATGGAGGCACCCACCAGGCACACGACGAGACACAGGGCCAGCAGGATGGTGCCGTAGAGCAACTCATACCAATAGCTCTGGGGGAGGACGTGGATGCCTGAACCCACTTTCTGCCCTGGGCAGAGACACACGGGGATCAGTAGGGCTCAGTACAGGCACCAGGGGTTGGCCAAGCTATGCCAGGCACAGTGCTAGGCACAGTGCTAGGGCTGCTTGGGGAAGGGATGCCCGACATCCCCTGCTGTGGGGTAACTTACCTGGCGGGATCCCGAAGCTGTCCACCACCGCCTCCACCAGCCCCAGCACGTAGAGGGCACTGCCACACACGTTGGCCAGGAAAAACATGATCCCAATGCTGCCCCCAAACTCCGGGCCCAGGGCACGACTGATCATGTCTTGGTGGAGTCAAGGGAATCTGTCAGCAACCCAAACTAATGCCCATCACACCCACGGCCCCATTGTGGCACCCAGGTGCCACTGAGCACCCCCCAGGATTTCCTGCACATAGCAAAGGATACAATAGGCTCCTCCAGCATCCAGTGCACCGTTGGTGGCAATGGCACACACCGACAGCACCGTCATGCCAATGATGAAGTAGGCCACCGCAAACATGGCCAGAGCTTGGTACAAGCCAGCATGGCCCACCACGAACCCTGCCAAGGTCAACCTACAGTTAACTGGTCGTGAACAACCCCACAGAGCTGCCCTATCCCCATGCATGCCAGCCCAGCCACTGCCCCCAGCCTCAGGGCATCCTCCTGCTTTGTCCACAGAGCCACACACCCAGAGAGCAAACAAACAGGGAGGGAGGAGACAGCAGGGTGGCCCACTGCAAACCAGGAAGCAAAAGCAGCCCAGGGAGGGTGTCCCTGTCAGCCAGGCACCAAGCCCAGCTCCAGCAGCCCCTGGGGGTTCAGTGGGACACTTGGACTCCTGCAAGTCCCTGCCCAAGGCACGGTTAGGCTGCAGACAGTGAGAGGGACTGTGGGCAGGAAGGGGTTGCCCACAGCAGCAGTGGGAGATGCCCTATCTCAGCCACGAGATTGGCCACAGAGATGCCAAGGGGAGGGCTTGGGGAAGTGGGGGGAGCAGCAGGGAGCCCTCCTGGGATTTCTCCCTCCATTCCAGTATTAAAAGCTGGGGGTAGAGATAAGAGGTGACAAGAGAACAAAGTGGGTGCAGCCAGGAGGGGCTGGGGGTCTCCAGGTCATGGAGACACAGAGGTATGTTTGATTCGTGCAGGAAAGGGGGAGGGCAGCTGCCTGGACCCCCCCGAAGTGGGAGTTCCTCTTCCCGGCAGCTCCCCTCCCACCAACCCCAACTTCCCCTATGCCCTTCCCATAGGTAACACCACTCCTGTGAGGGTCTGGGCTCAATGTGGGGCTGGAAGTGCCTTAGAGGGCAAAGCTTGTGGGGTGGGAAAGGATGAGGGATGGGGCTGTGCCTCCCATCTCACAGCTGGGATATCCCATAGCCACAGGAAGTGGCTCAGGGCCCCCTCCAGGCCCCCTGGCACACAGCCAACTCCCGCCCAAGGCTTTTCCACGGGCAGAAAGCAAAAGAAGAAAAGCCTTCCCTGTTCCTGTTTGGGCCTCTGCCTGAGATGGACCAGGGCATCCCAACACCGGGGTACCTCCAAAGGGCTGCTGCCTGCCCCAGTTTGGGCCCAGCCTGCATGCCCCTCCAAGGTCCTCCACACTGCCCAGTACCAAGGTTATAGCTCAAACTGGGACCACACTGGGAGCCAATGTGTGTCTTCCCAACAGTGTGGGAGAGAGGTCCAATTCTGGGGCATGACAGATGGGTGCAGCCCTGGGAACACCATAGGGAACACAGAGGGCACTGGGGTGCAGCACTGAGGGATGCTCAGAGCAGTGGGATCCCGGTACTGTGGCGTGTGGGGACACAAAGGCATTGGGATCTGACTTACAGAAGGGATTTGGGGGGGCAGAGGGATCCTGTCCCAGGGACAGGGGCCTTCAGATTAGGGGTGCTGGGTTCCTGCCCTGAGGGTACCACTGGAGCCCTGAGACTGAAGGGGTGTGTGGTTGAGGAGCATAAAGCACTGGGACTCCAGACTGGGAGAGACCTAGATGGAGTACAGGAACTTCAGCTTGGGGTTGGAGGATGCAGAAGGTGCTGGGAGCCCCTAAACAGGAGGCCTGGCAGAGAGCACTGAGATTCCAGACTGGGATGCTCATGGGAGGGCACAGGGAAGACATAGGGAGCTAAGTGGGGAGCACAGGGCGGCACTGGGACCCAGACCAGGGGGGGCAAAGGGTCCGCAGCAGGGGGAGCTCGGGGTGGGCACTGAGGCTACAGAGAGGGGATGCCCAAGGAGGACCCGGGACCGGGGAGTCCAGGAGATACTCACCGAGGCGCAGGAAGAGGACGACGCTGAACATAGAAAGCAGCGTGGGCACCACGACGCCCAGGAACGTGGGCAGCTTGCGGGGGGTGGCGGCGGCGGCGGCCCGGCCACGTTCCCGACCCCGCTCGTCTTCGCCGGAACCGCCGCACAGGCGGTAGGTGAGCAGCGCGCTGCGCTCCGAGCTCGCCATGGCCCCTAGCCTAACCCGGCCCGGCTGCACCAGGCCCGCAGCGGACCCAAACGCGCCCGCTCCCCGGCCCGGGCCGCGCCGCCCCGCCCGCCGCCCCTGCACCGACCCCCGCGCCCCGCCCGCCGCCCCGCCCTCTTCCTGGCCACGCCCCCTTGTTGACCACGCCCACCGAGCTCCCATTAAACCACGCCCCTGTGCATCCCATCACTGGCCACGCCCCCCCTGACGTGACCACGCCCCCATTCCGCGCCAGGCTTTTGCTGCTGGCTTTGCCCCAGTCCCGAAGGCGACCCTCCAGCCCCAAATACCCCCCTTTAGACCCGCAGTCACCCCGCAGCTGCCCCCCTCCAGCCCCCGGACTACACACCCTGGACTGACCCTTCGTCTCCCACCACCTTGCCAGCCCACAAAGGACCCCCCATCATCGCCACCCCCACATCCAGGTGGGCACCCCAGAGGATGTCCCGCGGTGTCCCTCCCCCCCCCCGTCCAGGGTATGTCGCCATGGTGGCGGCCGGGCTCGGCTGCTCACGCCAATTATCGGACAATTGGGGGCCTCGGGGGCAACGTCCCACCCGCTCTGGGGTCCCACTGCCACTGCCTGCGCCAATTAGGTTAATGGGGTTGGCACCGGCACCGAGGCTGGGGGGGGGGGGGGGGAGAGCGGGGGGGCACAGTGGTACCGTGGGACCGGTGAGCAGCACCTCTGTGGGTACCAAATGCTGACCCCGTTGCATGACCTCACATCACCCAGGGGCGAATGGGGACAATACGGGCATGGCCGTGCAGGATGGGGGGTGGGGACGCTCCCAGTGGTGGGGTGACACCGTGTCCCCCCGGAGCGTGTCCTTTCGGTGTCCCCATGCCAGGCAGGCAGAGAGGGGGGCCGAGGTGGGAGCTTTCACGTGGGGCTGTCCCGGTGCCAGCGGTGCCCTCGCACGCCGCCAGTGCCGCTCCTTTGATGTGCCACTGAAGCGGCATTGTCAGCGCCCCGCTGGCACAATTAGGACCGGGGTTGGAGGGTGGGGGTGGGAGGGGAGTGCAACACGGCTGTGGGCACGGGGGCACCCCTGTCCTTAATGGGGATGGGAATGAGTTGCGGGCACCCCTAAGTGGGCATGGGGACGTGGGCATCCCTTCTTCTAATGGGGATAGGGGCACAGGAACATGGACACCCCTTCCTCTAATGGGGACCGAGAGAGAGACGTGGGCAGAGATAGGGATGTTAGTATTGCCAGACCCCAGTGGGTTTGGGGACACAGGCACCCCAAGTGGGTGATATGGCCATGGAACATGGGGAGGGTGGCAAAGGAGGCACCTCCAAAAGCTTGGGGCTGCGGGCACTGGGGGGAAGGGTCTGTCCGGCATCGTGGGCTGCGGGGACACAAAGCCACCCCCGGCTCCATGGGCCCCCCATCTCCTCATCTCGGTGCCCGCCAACCACCTTTGAAGCACCCGCCACCGCCGCCAATGCCGTCGCGTTCCCACCCGCCCGCGGAACCCCCCCCCCCTCCTCTTCCTCGCTCCCAGCTGCCCCTTCCCCGGGGCCTGGGGCCGAGTTCGGGGGGCACCGTTGGGGAGGAAGGAGGGTGGCGGGGCCGAGATTGGCGTGAAAATGATCAAGGGCCGCGGGCAGCGCCGGAGCGCAGCGCCCGTCTGATGCTGCCCGCCCAGAGGCCCCGTCGAACAAAGGCAGCATTGAGGCCCCGAGCTGCGTCCCCAAGCCCGGACCCCCCCTCTGGGCTGGCATCTTGGCGCGACATTAATGAACTCGCCTGTTTGTGCTCCCCTGGCCCCTCTCTCCTCCCACCACCCGGGGGGCACTGTATATATCCGCGCCTCCTCGCCCGCCTCGGGCACTTTAGGGCTCACACCCTAAAACCTTTGCCTGGCTGGGATCGAGCAAGGAGGGAAGAGGATGTGGGGTGCTGTCCCCATGGTCCACCTGTCCTCCCCCGTGATGCTGCTGCTCCTACAGCTGGCTGGGGGTGCTCCCATGGGCCAGGGGCTGTACCCCATGCCAGCTAGCGTCCTGCAAGGTCAGTGCCAGCGGTGGGCATGGGGCATCATTTGGGCAGGGTTTTTAGGGGGGAGCTGTAGGAGCTGGGATTATTCTTTTATTTTATTTTAGGGGGTGGCACAAAGAGGATGCTCAGCTCCCCATCACATCCATGCCACCTCCACCCACCCATGTGCCAACCCCATGGGGAGGTGACATCACCCCAAGCCATGCCAATGGGACTGCCAGAGCCTTTGCCCACTTAATGCCTGTCATGGAGATACTGGGGCATGGGTGGTAGGCTGGGGGCTTTGAGGGGGGGGAGGGCGTCACAGTGTTCTGAGTGAGCCCCCTGCAGCACTGTCGAGCCGGGGGACGCTGGTGTTGGAAGCAGCACTGAGGAGCGCGCTGCTGGCACTGGAGCAGGCACTGGCTGAGCAGCAGAAGCAACGGGGTGCCTGTGGGCTCTGTGCTCCCTGCCTCTTCCCTCCCTGTGCCAACATCACCCGAAGCTGCCCACGTGAGTCTCATCTCCCCGCAGCCCTACCCCATCCCTTATAGATCCTACCCAGACAATATCCCCCATAGCTGCCACCCCTATAGGCTTTACCAAAACAGTGCCCTTTCTGCTAGAGACCCTACTGAAACACTGCCCGGAAACCCTACCCAAGCAGATCCCCATCCTCTTGAGATCCTACCCAAACTGAAGCCCTACCCGAAACATTGCCAGACCCTTTCTTCCCACCCCAAATACTCCCCCAGAACATACCCTGAGATCCTACCCCACTCAGGAGACCCTACCAAAACACAACAGCCCCACCATGCCTCATCCCCACCCACCCTGGGATGACCCAGGCAGGGGTGGGCAGGGGGCAATGAGGACATGAGGATGCCCACAACCTCACTGTCCCCACAGCCCCTGCCATGCCCCTTGCCGTGCCCCCCAGCTGCCAGGCCCTGCTGGATGCCCAGGATCTGCCCGAACTGCCCCAACGCCACTGGGCTCTGAGCCAGGCGTGTGCCTCCTACCTGCGCCTGTGCCCCCCCCAGGGCACTCAGCCTGCCTGCACCCTGCTCAGTGCCCAGCGCTGCCAGCACCGCCTCCAGGAGTGCCGTGAGTGGGCATCTCCTGGAAAGGGGAGACCCTACAATAACAAATGAGGCATCAGATTGCCTGGAGGGCATATGGGGCAGTGAGGGTGGGATGGGATGGGAGGGGGAGGCTGGGGGGGGTGATGGGGTGAGAGGGGAGAGGGAGGTTGGAGGATGGAGTATTGTGTGGTGAAATGAGGGAAAGAAGAGCTGGGAATGAAAGAGGAATGTGGAGTGAGATTTGTGGGCTGGAAGCATTAGGATGGGAAAATGGGAGTGGAGGCATTGAGGGGTGATTGGGAACATGAGTGGGATTAGGAGGAAAAGAGCTGGGGATGAAGGAGGGATCTGGGGTCCAGATGAGATCTGTGGGATGGAGGTTTTGGGAGGGATGGGGAAATGGGGATGGGGCATTGGAGATGATACAGGGGAGGAGGTGGGATGAGAAATGAGAGTTCAGAAGTGGGATGGAGCACTGGAAGGATCACAGAGGGATCGAAGTGGATCAGGGCAATATGGGGTGGAATGGAGAGATTGAGGGCACAGACACACTGAGGGGTGGAGGATATGGAGTGGGACAGGACACTGGGGGTACAGACTGGGGACACAGAGCCATTGGGGACAACAAGGACATCGTGCGACACTGAGGGCAGCGGACACATGGCCCCCACCCACCACACCAACTCATTCCACAGTGCTGGCGAAGGCAGCCCCAGATCCCAGCATAGCAGCAACGATGCCAGGTGAGCCGGGGACAGCAGCCCCCGCCACCCCCACAGCCCCCAGCCCCACGCTGTGCCGGGGGCAGAGGTTAGCGTCGGCAGCTGCCAGCCCGCAGGGTGCCCCCGGCCCACCGCCCGCTCGCCTCCGTGAGCACGATGAGGCGTGACAGCGCGTCCTACCCCCGCTGCCCCCTCCCTCCACGGCCACACTCCTCACAGCTTTATCCCCTCAGAGCGCTGCGGGAGCCGGGCGGACCCCTCCATCAACAGCACAGCCCCACGAGGACGCATCATGGGCGGCAGCGTGGCCCGGCGCGGGGCTTGGCCATGGCTGGTGTCGGTGCGGCTGCACGGGGAGCTGGTGTGCGGTGGGGTGTTGGTGAGCCACACGTGGGCCCTCACTGCTGCCCACTGCTTCAACGGGTATGGTGTGGGGATGGGGGTGTGGGGCGGCGCTGCTGTCTCCCCAGCCTAAATCGCTGCTCTCCATCTTTGTGCCAGGAACCAGAATGAGCTGGCATGGACGGTGGTGGTGGGTGACCACGAGCTGGGCAAGGCGGACCCTGGGGAGCGGGCAGTGCCTGTGCGACGCATCGTGCCTCACCCCAAGGTTGGTAGAGGTGGGCACTTCCAGATCATTCCTACGCTCCCCATAACTCCTCACTTACACTCCCTTCATCTCCCTCAGTTCAATCCCAAGACGTTTCATGGGGACTTGGCGCTGCTGGAGCTGGCAGAGCCACTGGCACCATCAGGCACCGTGAGCCCCGTGTGCCTGCCCAGTGGTACCACCGAGCCCAGGCCCGGCACCCCCTGTCACATTGTGGGCTGGGGGTCCCTGTATGAAGGTAGGTGCCAACCAGCAACCATGGGGTCTGCGCTCGGTGCTGAGCCACCAAGCCAAAGGTGGGCATTCCAAGCATGGGATACCCCGTAACGGGCACCTTGCCTGGCAGAGGGGCCGTCGGCAGAGGTGGTGATGGAGGCACAGGTGCCCCTGCTCAGCCAGGAGACGTGTCGGGCAGCTCTGGGCAGAGAGCTGCTCACCAGCGCCATGTTCTGTGCTGGATATCTGTCTGGGGGCATCGATTCCTGCCAGGTAATGCCAACCCACGACATGGCAGTGCCCTGGGCATGGGGTGAGCACACAGCCTGTCCTGCTTGGCCTGATGTGCAGCTATCCCCCCCCCAGGGTGACTCGGGTGGTCCACTGGTGTGTCAGGACCCCTCCTCGTACCGCTTTGTCCTGTATGGCATCACCTCGTGGGGTGATGGCTGTGGTGAGCGGGGTAAGCCAGGTGTCTACACTCGCGTGGCTGCCTTTGCCGACTGGCTCAGCCTGCAGATGGACTGTGAGTGCCAGTATGGGGCACGGGGTGACATCCCAGGGGGCTCAGCATCTCACAGCAGCACTGTGCCCTTGCAGCTGTTCCTGGCAGCTGGGAGCCAAGCTGCTTTGACCTGCTGGCCCTGTCCCAGCTGCCCCCTGAGCAGCAGCCCCTCGAGCACACCCGTCTCTGCTCCTTCTATGCGGGGTCCTGCCGGGCTGCCCCAGGCCAAGCCAGCTGCACACACCTTGCCAATGAGACGTGCCGTGCCCGGATGAGGCGATGCGGTGAGATGAAGTGATAGCATGGGGTTGGGGGACTGAACTGGGTTGGCATGGGGCTGGGGACACAGCTCTCTTGCTGAACCCACAGAGCTGCATTCCTACGCCCAGACTCTGGTGGGTCTCCTGCGCCGGGCTGGGGATTTCATCCGAAACCAGCTTGACTTCTCTTTCCTCACCCGCACCCTGCCCCAGCTCCTGGGCAAGATCTATGGTCATCTCTTCCCTGTCCGCATCCGTAGAGGTGCCCCAGGTACCCACATGGACTGTGCCTCCCTCTGGGGATGTGCCACCCCTGTGCTGATGGCTGGAAGACCAACACCCTGCTCTGGACCGCCTGACACCCTGTCCCTCCTGCTTGTCTCTGCAGACCCAGTGATGGTCGAGCACCCCACATCTGAGGGACCCCTGAGACCAACCCACAGGTAAAGGGGGATGTGTGGGCATCATGGGTTGTGGCAGAAGAGGGGACAGGTTTTGAGGAGGTCAGCACTGATACGGCTTCTTGCATTCAACAGCAGGGTCTTGCTCTTCCCAAGACCCACCAGGGGTGCATGCGAGGTGGCAGTGCCCAGGGGATGGGTGGCACCAGGCACCCACCTGAGCTCACCCTCCTGTGCTTGCAGGCAGCTGCCCACCTTCAGGGAGTTTTTTGGGTCTGTGGGGCCGCGGCTGCAGGACTGGGTGCAGGCTCTGAGGGCCACAGTGGGGGGCAGCACTCTGACACCCACCCCAGATGGGGAGCAGCTCCCTGAGGAGACATGGCTCTTCTTACAGGTACTTGCAGAGAAATGGGCTGAGTGGAGCACTGCCCCCATGATGGTGCCAGCAGGGACCATACCCCTGCAGCACCCCATGGGTGCCCCACTGTCTGCACTGTCCCCCTCCCCTTCCCTGTAGCAGGGTGAGGAGCTGGTGAAGGAGCTGGTGGGACAGGGCAGAGCCTTCCTCACTCAGCTCCGGGCAGAGATGGACCTTGACACACCGTTGGAGGCCATGCAGGCACTCAGAGAGCCAACTGGAGAGCCAGTTGGGAACCTTGTGCAGAACTGTGAGCTCTGGGGGGGAGGTTTGGTAGGGTACGGGGCTGGTTAGGTATGGGACTGGTGGAGCGTGGGGATAGCCAGCACTGAGCTCCATGCCCAGGCAGCGCCCCCACTGAGAGTGTCACCAATTATGTTTTCATGCAGGGGCATTGCACAGAGAGAAACGAGAGCTGGTGCCCACAATGCCGGGGCTGGAGGAAGAGGGGCAGGAGGCAGGCACAGGCAGAGGTAAGCACCCTGCAGCACCTGTGCTATGTGATGCTATGGGGATGGTGACAAATCCAACCCCAGCACTGCACCCCAGCCTGAGGCTGGCTGCAGCACGGTGCCCCCGCACAATCCCTGACACCCCCCTTCCATCTCTCTCCTATTTCCCCCCAGTTGCAGCTTGCCCCGGCCTCAATGCTTCTGCACTGCGGGTTGGCGTGGTGCAGGAGCTCTACGCCTGGGTGCTGCAGGTGCCAGAGCCAGATCTGGCCATGACCTTCCAGGAGGTGCGAGCAGGGCTATTGGCAGCATGTCAATATCTCTCCAGCTGTGGGGCTAACAGCATTTTCCTCCTCCTACAGATCCTGGTGGACCTGAGCTCCAAAAACACCAAGGGGTTGTACCGGGCGCAGGTGCGGGCCACGGTGGGCGGCCGGCCCACGGCTTTTGCTGGGCTGGTGGGGCTGGAGAGCGACTCGCTGGCACGCAGCATGCCTGGCCTCGTGGCCTTGGCACTTGAGGCTCTGAAAACCTAGGGGTGCTGGCAGGGGATGAGGAATGACTCCTGTTCCCCATGCACACCTCTTATTTATTTGTACAGAGAAAGGTTTATTTTTCAATAAAGAAAGGCTCTATTTTCTGGTAGCTGGTGAGGATGAAACAAGTGACGTGCCGAGCGGTGCCAGTGAGGTGGGCATCAGCAGGATGTGACACCCGTGTTACCCCCATCACTTACCAGCCCAAGAAACATCCCCCATCCTTAGGTCCTTCCCCTGGCACCGGGGGGGGGAGGGAAGGGAGGGGGGTTGTGTACTCACCACTCACAGCACTCTTCACCCCAGAGAACAGCACCCTGTGCCATCCCAGTGAGGACCCTCACCAAAGCTCACACCAGTGTCAGACCACATGTGCCATAGGCACTGATTAGGTGCCAGCACCTCCACGTCTCCCAGCAGCATCTGCTGAGCAGTGAAGGGACTGCTCCTCCAAGCACTCAGGTGACAAGATGGCACTGAGGGGTGGTGAGCCCAGCTGTTCCTGCCTGTCTCCCTTCTCTGGGCGTGGGGGTGCCGGAAGCAGGGGGGCCAGAGTGGGTATCCGGAGCCGGCAGCCTTCCCCCCAGCACCTGGCACCATCCATCTCTGCGGCCGGACATCCGCTCAGGCAGGCCAAGCAGGGAGGTGGCGAGGAGCTGGCACAGCACGAAGGCACCGCAGGCACCGCATGGGGGACATGGCAGTGCTGCTGGCCTTGTTTGGGGCACTGGTGCTGTCGGGTGAGCGGAGCCGTGGGGTTTGGGTACAAGGATGCTGGGGGTCACTGCAGTGAGGTTGGGGCTGGGGTGGTGGTGTCTGTGTCCCAGATGAGCACACGTGTATCCTTATATGTCCTAGTCTATGTCCATGTGTGCATCTACCCCCATGCCCTATGCCACGGCTTCTGCACTGGCATCTTGTACTAGTTTGTCTCTACATGTCTCTATATCCATGTGTTTGTATATCCCTGTGTTTGTGTCCGTGCATGCATATGTGTCCTCATAAGTGTGCCATTCCTGTGCACACGCACCACATCTGGGTGCCCATCTCCCTGTCCTTGCATGGCATTGACACGCTGTCTGCCTCTGTCTGCCTCTGCCCAACCCCTCTGCCTGACCTCGAGCTCCCCAGGTGGGCTCTGTGTTAACCAGGAGGAGCGGCTCATCCATTACCTCTTTGAGGAGAGAGGCTACAACAAGGAGGTGCGCCCCGTTGCCTCTGCCGATGAAGTTGTGGATGTCTACCTGGCCCTCACCCTCTCCAACCTCATCTCACTGGTGAGCCCCAGTGGGCAGTTGTACTCCAAGGGCTGCCTTGCATTGAAGGTCTTGGTTTGATCAGGGGGTATGGCCATGGCATCTCAGTGTCCCCCATGTTATTGCAGAAAGAGGTGGACGAGACACTCACCACCAACGTATGGGTCGAACAAGTGAGTAGGGACAGGAGGGGTTGAGGGGACTGGGGCCATCACTGACAAAGTCCTGCCCATACCCCTCTTCCCTCTCAGTACCGTCATCCCCATGCCAAACCCATAGGCAAGGGGTGTCATTGGCGTGGTCATGGTGAGGTGACCCAAGCGTGTCTCCTACCAGAGCTGGACTGATTACCGTCTGCAGTGGAACACATCTGAATTCGGGGGTGTCGACGTGCTCCGCCTGCTGCCAGAGATGCTGTGGCTCCCTGAAATAGTCCTGGAGAACAAGTGAGCAGAGCTTGGTTCACCTCCCCAATTTCCCTGGGCAAGCATCTTCAGCCAGAGCTGTGCTCAGTGCCCAGGGCTCTCCCTTCCCTTGCCATCACCTCAGTTTCTCTCATGCAGCAATGACGGGCTCTTCGAAGTCGCCTACTACTGCAACGTGCTGGTCTACAACACTGGCTATGTCTACTGGCTGCCCCCCGCCATCTTCCGCAGCGCCTGCCCCATCAACGTCAACTTCTTCCCCTTTGATTGGCAGAACTGCACCCTCAAATTCAGGTGTGGGGTCTGGCACGTTCCCAATCATTGTGCCAGAGGATGGGAAGAGAGGACAAAGCGGTAGTCACAGACCTTCACTGCTTGTATCCTACCACATTTCAGCTCACTGGCATACAATGCGCAGGAGATCAGCATGCACCTGAAGGAAGAGAGTGACCCGGAGACCGAAAAGTATTACCGGGTGGAGTGGATCATCATCGACCCTGAAGGCTTCACAGGTAGCGCTGGTGCTCCTTGCTGAGTCCTGGGTCGGTGGGACATCCTGTACGGGGCTCAGGATCCCCCATGCTGTCCCATGTGTCCCAACAGAAAATGGCGAATGGGAAATCATCCACCGCCCGGCCCGCAAGAACATCCACCCCAGCTACCCCACTGAGAGCAGCGAGCACCAGGACATCACCTTCTACCTCATCATCAAGCGCAAGCCACTCTTCTACCTCATCAACATCGTCACACCCTGTGTCCTCATTGCCTTCATGGCCATCCTTGTCTTCTACCTGCCTGCTGACAGTGAGTGGCACCTACACTGGGCATGGGGACACCCAAGTCCCATACCTATCCTGGAACATGTGGATATCCCAATGTCCAACACAGCACTATGACAATTCTATGCAGGACACCATCCAACCACCCCTGGGCAGGGCATGGGATAACCCAAATGGGACCCTAGGCTACCCCTAGAGCATAAAGCCGTATATGGAGCAATTTAGGGTGGGACACTGGGAAGGGGGACATGGAACGGCTCCCTCTGCTCTCCAGGTGGTGAGAAGATGACTCTGGTGATCTCGGTGCTCCTGGCCCAGTCTGTCTTCCTACTGCTGGTCTCCCAGCGCCTGCCTGCCACCTCCCATGCCATCCCCCTCATTGGCAAGTGAGTTTTGGGGCACATCTCACAGTCCCAGGGTGGCAGAGAATGGCTCTGCATCTCCCCAGACCCCTGCAACTATACCAGCCCCAGATCTGTGTTCTCCACCCCCACAGGTACCTTCTGTTCATCATGCTGTTGGTGACGGCCGTGGTGGTGATCTGCGTTGTGGTCCTCAACTTCCATTTCCGCACCCCCAGCACTCACATCATGTCCGATTGGGTCAAAGAGGTGAAGGGGTGATGGGCAAGGGAGGGCAGCCACTGTGCGTCATGGCACCGGGGTGTCCAATCTGTACTACTGCAGGCAGCTGTGTGCTTAGTTGAGGACAGAAAGTGGGGACACGGTGGCATGTCCTATGCCAGGTGTTCCTGGAGATCCTGCCCCGCTTGCTGCACATGTCACACCCAGCTGAGAGCCCAGCAGGTGCCCCGTGCATCCGACGCTGCAGCTCGGCTGGGTACATTGCCAAGGCAGAGGAGTACTACAGTGTCAAGTCCCGCAGCGAGCTGATGTTTGAGAAGCAGTCAGAGAGGCATGGGCTGTCCAGCCGTGTCACCCCTGCCCGTGAGCCTCAGCCCCCCTGTGGGAATGTGGGGATATGGGGTGGGTGGCTGCTGTCCTTGGGAGCTCAGGGTCATCCCGTCCCCAGGCTTTGCACCAGCAGCCACAAGCGAGGAGCAGCTCTATAATCACCTGAAACCTACCCTGGATGAGGCCAATTTCATTGTCAAGCATATGCGGGAGAAAAACAGCTACAATGAGGTGGGGACCATGGGCACAGTGGGGAATGATGGGGCAGAGTGGGATCCCTAGGCTCCCCATGCTCTGCTCCTGGCTCCTTCCCCAGGAGAAGGACAACTGGAACCGCGTGGCACGAACCCTGGACCGCCTCTGCCTGTTCCTCATCACCCCCATGCTAGTGGTGGGCACTCTCTGGATCTTCCTCATGGGCATCTACAACCACCCACCACCACTGCCCTTCTCTGGAGACCCCTTTGACTACCGGGAGGAGAACAAGCGCTACATATAGGGCAGCCCTGAGAGTGGGGGTAGGGTCCTTTATGGCAGCCCCTCCACTCCTTCCTGCCTACCTGCTGTGGCTAGGAGAAATAAAGCTGGGTGCTTCACAATGTGGGGTGCAGAACTGGTGGTTAAGTGGGACCCACAACCCCCATTCAGACCCACAAGTGTCCCATCGCTCAGTGCCCCACTGGCTCCCAGAGAGTGCCTCCTTTCCTGCACAGCTCCGGTTTCAAGGGACGCAGCTGATGTCCCCATGCCGGTGGGGGCCCAGGACAGCTGTCACATCCTCTCCTCTAAGCCAGGAATGCACTGACATGGGGCTGGATGGAACTCATAGCCTTGGGATAGGCATTGCTCCCCAGACCGAGCTGGGGACTTCCCCACCCTGGGGACCACTAGTGGCCACTAAGGGGGACACAAAGCACTGGCTGGGGGGGGTTGCAAGAGTGCACACATAGCAGCAGATTTCTGCTATGAAGTTATACATATCACTGCAGGGGATATGGGGAAACTGAGGCATGGAGCTCCTTTGGTCCCCAACCCCAAATCCAGCCCTTCTTCCCAGCACACTGCTATCCCCCCACCAGCACAGAAGGGGAGACGTGGGTTGTCACTCACCCCTCCCTTATCCCTCATTGCTGCTGAGAACAGCTGATGGGATCAGGGACAGCTGTCCCATCCCAGTGGGCGCCAGGCCCAGAACGCTGGTGCGCAGGCGACTGAGCAGAGCCCCAGCCCTGCGCCTGCAGCTCCAACATGCGCTGCTCCGATCTCCTCCTCCTCGTCCTCTGTGCCCTGCCAGGTAAGGTGTGCCCACCCCAGGGAGAGGGGCAGCTCTGGGGAGAGGGGAGGCTGAAGAGTCCCTGGTGTCCCCTTCCACCACCTTTTCCCTGGGGTTTTGTCACCCATGGGTGCACAGCATTGTGTGCTGTCCCCATGCTCTGCTTGCACACCACCGAGGCTTTACATTCAACCCCTCCCCACGCACGCCCCCCAGCCATATCAGTACTGCCCCAAGGGCAGCACTAAGCTTCCCGTCCCCTCCCGGGGTGCCCCCACCCTAAGGCATAAGCTGCAGGAATCAGGAGGAGAAGTTGCTCCAGGACCTGATGACCAACTACAATCGCCACCTGCGCCCAGCGTTGCGTGGGGACCAGGTCATTGACGTCACCCTCAAACTCACCCTCACCAACCTCATCTCTCTGGTGAGACTCCCTCAGCACTATGGATTTAGGGTGCTGGGGTGATGCTGCTGGAGCTGGGTGGCGCTGGTGGGATGGGATGGTGGAGCTAAAGGTGCCTCCCTCCTTCCTTCCCTGTCAGAATGAGCGGGAGGAGACCCTCACCACCAATGTCTGGATCGAGATGGTGAGATCTCAGGCAGGACACCCCCTGATCACCCCTGATGGCAATTTGTGGTGGGCTGGCACCATAACCTACACTCCTTGTTGTGGATGCTCCTTTTGGGGCAGCCCCAGGGAGCATCATGACTCCCACGCTTTGCTCCCCTTCTCCAGCAATGGTCTGACTATCGCCTGCGGTGGGACCCTGAAAAATACGATGACATCCAGCAGCTGCGGGTGCCCTCCACCATGGTTTGGCTGCCCGACATTGTCTTGGAGAACAAGTGAGGCCATGCTAGGGTACAGCAGGGACACTTTCCCACAAGTGGTTGGCCTCACTTTGGAGTTGAACCTGTTCTTTTCCCCCCAGCATCGATGGGACATTCGAGATCACACTCTACACCAACGTGCTGGTGTACCCTGATGGCAGCATCTACTGGCTGCCCCCCGCCATCTACCGCAGCTCCTGCTCCATCCATGTCACTTACTTCCCCTTTGACTGGCAGAACTGCACCATGGTCTTCCAGTGAGCACAGCTTGTGGTGTTGGGGGTGGTCCCATAGGGACAGATGTGAGATGTCCCAATTTGCTCCAGAGTGGGCATCTTTCAATGAGTCCTAGAATGGGTGAGTGCCATCGACCTGGCACCTGGCTAACCATGGGTGACAAGAGGCACGTTTGCCCAGTTAAACTCCCATACAACAGGGACAAGAGTGACCGGCATGACACAGTGTCACTTTCATAGAGCAGCTTAGAGGGGAATGGATCTCAAAGACTGTTGAGTTCTAACACCTCTGTCGTGGGTGGGGTTGCCAACCTCCCCTGCTATTTTCTCACTGGTGCCATCCCTCTGCCCCTCTCCAGGTCCCAGACCTACAGCGCGAATGAAATCAACCTGCTGCTGACAGTGGAGGAAGGCCAGACTATAGAGTGGATCTTCATTGACCCTGAAGCCTTCACAGGTAACCGCACGACCTCCCCATGGCATCCCAAGGACAAACATTCCAAGGACAAGCATCCCATTCTATGATGCCCCACAGCCTGCACCAATGCCGGTGGCTGCTGAAATCAGGCAGAGTCAGAGGGCGGGGGCTGTTAGCAGCCCTTGCCATTACACAGGCACTTAAGTTATTAGTGGAAGAGGGAGCAGGGGGGGAGAGATTTGTTTCACCAGCCCCCCCGGCTCGCAGCACTCACCACTTGGCAGTCCCTCCCGGAGAGCTGCTCCTGGCAGTTTGATTGATGCTGGGAACGTATCTGTCACGGCCAAACGATGACGTTTTCCATCACATTTTAATTGCATATTGAAGGAACAAAATGCTTTTTGGGCAGCGAGATTTATTTTTTCATTACCGGCCCAAGCTGCGATCTTGATTGGGAAAAATCTATCGCTCCTGCAGACAGCGGGGGAAAACAACGTGCCTTAATAAAGCGTCACGCTCGGCTTCCCCACGGCTGCCTGGTGGCAGGGAGATGGGGGACTCCCAGCCCCGCACATAACTCATCCCCAAAGGGCTGTAGGTATCCCCTCCTACAGCTTCCAGGGGAATTCTGGAGCACCCTTCGGTGCTCAGCTCTCTATGGTAGCTATGACCCTTTCCTCCCACCCGGTGCCATTTCAACATGGGGACTCAAATGGTGGCATTGCTGCATGGCAGAGAATGGAGAATGGGCCATCAAGCACCGCCCTGCACGGAAGATCATCAACTCGGGGCACTTCACCCCAGATGACATCCAGTACCAGCAGGTGATCTTTTACCTCATCATCCAACGCAAGCCGCTCTTCTACATCATCAACATCATCGTGCCCTGCGTCCTCATCTCTTCTATGGCTGTGCTGGTCTACTTTCTGCCTGCCAAAGGTACTCTAGCTGGTGGGCACAGAGTGCAGTAATTGGAATGTGGGTTAGTGGGCATGGTGGTGATGGGTCAATAACTGAATTCAATGGTTTTTGTGGTCTTTTCCAGCCTTAATGATTCTATTATACTTGGGATTTGAGGTGGATTTCTGGGCATCTTAGAGTTAAGCTCTCTTGTAGAACTTGGTTGGGTCGGTGCTGGGGCATGGCAGCCCCTTTGGCAAAGCAGTGTTATGCCCACACCATTGTCCCCCGCCAACCTTACCCTTTGCTTTGTCAGCGGGGGGGCAGAAGTGCACCGTCTCCATCAACGTCCTTCTGGCCCAGACTGTCTTTCTCTTCCTCATTGCCCAGAAGGTGCCCGAGACCTCCCAGGCAGTGCCACTCATCGGGAAGTAAGTGATGCAAGGGGATGGGGAGCACCACGCCAGCAGGTCTCCAGGTGCCACGGGCAGGTGGAAACCATCTCCAGTCTGCCCATACTCTAGGCAGACAGGGGAGAGGGAACCAGGGCTCACAGACAGCTACATCCCATCCCTCCATGTGCAGGGCTGGCATAGGGCTATCACATGTCCATGTCCCCCTGCTAATCTCCAGTTTCTTTTGGTATCAAAATGGACTTATCACAGCTTGTAATCCAGTGGTTGCACTGCTTGCTGAGGCCCCATGTTCCCTCCCCAGGTACCTGACCTTCCTCATGGTAGTGACAGTGGTGATTGTGGTGAATGCTGTCATCGTCCTCAACGTCTCATTGAGAACACCCAACACTCACTCCATGTCGCAGAGGGTGCGCCAGGTAACTGTCTCCATTCTCCTGCCCCGTGGGAAATGGGGTCAGTATCTCTGGTCCTCCCTGCTGACTGGGGACCCCTACACGTCCCCAGGGGACCATACAGAACCACCAAGCTACTGAACACTGGGGAGCAGTAGTTGCCCATGGGCACGAGTGTACCCTAATGGGATGCTCCCCAGCAGGGGGAACATAATCAAACCTGGGCAATTTGGGTGGGTCATGTCCATGTTCCCAGGTGTGGCTGCACCTCCTGCCCCGCTACCTGGGCATGCACATGCCAGAGGAGGCCCCAGGGCCGCCGCCAGCCACCCGGCGACGCAGTTCCCTGGGGCTGATGGTGAAAGCCGATGAGTATATGCTATGGAAAGCCCGGACTGAGCTTCTCTTTGAGAAGCAGAAGGAGAGAGATGGACTGATGAAAACCGTGCTGGAGAAGATTGGTGAGTGAGTAGCACCTGGGCAGGGATGTGAGGCACTTACCAATGCACTGAGTGATGCTGGGTCATGTAGGACGTGGCCTGGAGAACAACTGTGCGCAGGACTTCTGCCAGAGCCTGGAGGAGGCGAGCCCTGAGATCCGGGCGTGCGTTGAGGCCTGCAACCACATTGCCAATGCCACGCGGGAGCAGAATGACTTCAGCAGCGTGAGTTGGGGGCACGTGGCACAGAAGGGCTGGGGGCGGTGGGATGGGCCCTCATCATCACCTTGGTATGAGCCAACAGGAGAACGAGGAGTGGATCCTGGTGGGGAGAGTGATCGACCGCGTCTGCTTCTTCATCATGGCTTCGCTCTTTGTGTGCGGCACCATTGGCATTTTCCTCATGGCTCACTTCAACAAGGCGCCTGCCCTGCCCTTCCCTGGGGACCCCAAGACGTACCTGCCCCCGTGACAGGTCCAAATGGCAGAATCCGGGGGTCCCCAGACCTAACTCTCAATGCCAAGAGTGGTGAATGGAGCATGGGGTGGCTGTGGTAGTGCTGAAAGCAGAAGTAAAGCCCGTGGTGGTCTCACGAGCTCCTGACCATCTTTGTACCCATTGGTGTGGTTACTCTCTTTGGACAGCCCTGGCATGACCCTGAGGGTCGCACTTAACTGGGGACAGGGACGGTGCTACAGACCTTTAAGCCACGCAGCACTCCATGGAGGCACTGAGGGGTGGGAGAAGGGGGAACCAGAGCAGAGTTGGGCATCTGATGGGCCATGCACTGCAAGATCTGCCAGCAGTGAGGTTCGCATTGCCCCCCGCAAATCCACAGCCTCAATGCTGTGGGCAAATGCAGGCCCTCGTATCCCCACAGCCGTGGTGGCAATGGGGCAGCAATGGGGCCGCAGGTGAGAACAGGCAATTCCTCCTTCCACTTGTATGCCAGCCACAGCAATTCAGCTGCTGTTGCTCCCTGGCAAGCTCCAGCAAGTGGCTTTGAGTGAAAAGAACAGAGCACCCAAATATTCTTTGGGAATGGTGCTATTACAAGCAGCACTTCAGTGCCTCATCTCATGTACTGAGCACAGTCCTTTCCCCCTGCCCCCACAGTGTCACATCCCCTCTCCCCCCGCTCCTCCCTGACCCCTGGGACCTGCAGCTTTGTCCCTGCTGGCAGGGGGGGTGCGGGAGCCAGCTTGGGAACGCTGGCAGGCAGTACGTGTCACCAGCAGAGAGGCACAGCAACGTGGCCTCATTTTGCCCCTGTGCCCCCATAGCCACGCACATTGATGTGCTATCACCAGGCCCAGGGTGGCTGGAAGGATGGGAGTGCCCTGGCCAAATGCCGCCAGCCCTACGAGGGACAGGAGCTGATCTCAGCTGCCTAAGCCATAGCACTAGGCACATCCCAGCCCCTGGGCTTTCTCTCCCTAAGGAGGAGCAGCATTGATGAGCTCTGGTGGAGGAACACTTTGCAGGTCACCCTGCCCAGAGCTTGCACAGCATGTGCTGCAAAAGGGAAAAATCTCCTCCAGCCCAGCACCAACCCCAGGTGCATGTGCCCCATCAAGAAGCACTAATAAGGGCAACATCTCCCCCTGCCTACCACTACTCACCTGCTCCACCTCCAAAATCAGGGATTCTTTTCACCTCTTTCTGAGTCAGGAAGCAGTTTTCCTCCTTGGTTCCAGATTGGAAACACCCCATAAGCTCCCACCATTATTCTCTGAACCCCCAACTCAGCCATCAGCCCCCATATGACTAGCTGTACCCAGACAGCCAAAGTTCACAGCCTGGCACAGCCCAGCATCCCCTGCCCAGGGAAAGCAAAGACCTGGCAATGACTCCATGGCTTGAAGGAGTTCCAGGCACTGGTGGTTTACTCAAAGGCTGCTGCACAGAGATCTGGGCAAGCTTAAGGGTGGACAAAGCCTCGAAGATGAGAGCAGGGAAGGTCATGACTCAGCACAGATCTGGGGCTCCTACACAGGCTTGCTTCCTGAATGAAGCTGTGAAGCCCTTGCTCGAGAACGACAGGTTCCTTCCCCTCCCAAACAAATTATGACCATCTTTTCACCACTCATACTAGCAGGACTCAGCTCACTCCTCAACTAACAGGAACCAGTGCCTGGGTTCCTCCAAACCTCCACCACAGTGACAGCAGGAAGGAAAGAACAGCCCCAGGGAAGGGCTCTTCTGCATTTTCCTTGCAATGATTATTTAAGGGCAAGCACAGCAGGACTGCAGCGTTTTCAGATTTAATAGCAAGCCTGCACTCATCAGCCCAGCTTAGACACAGGGTATCAGAGGCAAGAAGTGGGCGAGTACATGAAATAGCAGAGGTGGACGCGACGCACAGCTGGGCAAAACAACAGGACTCAAGCCCTAAGTGATGTCATCTGCAAGGAGCTAAATGCACTGTGGATGAAAGGAGCCTGCAGCTAGTATTTCAGCCTTGCCTTGCAAGGCTATTTTTGCTTAGATTGCTAAAATGTAATTACAACTAAATCCCCCTAACAAATACCAGAGAGCAGCAGGGGAGAGCTGTATTTAAAAGGAATTTTAAGTAGCAGCTGTAGTAGTACCTGATCACAGTGGGGAAAACAAACTGCGCCTGTGAAAGATCATTTGGTTGAAAGCTGGTGGAAAACGAGTGGCAAGAACAGAAACAGGGCTGTGGGGTCTTAAGAAACACAAAGAGCGATGCCACAGTCAGGGAAATGGCCTCTCCCCCCTGCCCAGGCAGATGCCAGGAGGTACAAGCTGCATGGCCGTGGGGAGGTGGCCGCAGGGGGCAGTTAGTCATCGCTGTCACTGCACTGAATGCTTCCAGAGACCGCCTGGGACCGAAACCCTCAATGCGGAAAACAAGCCCTTCAGAAGATTGAATTATTTCAGGCTGTCTTCTCTGCTGGTCCTGGCTGCTTTCAGTCTAGACTTCAATAATAACATGGAATTTGCAATTTGAAGACATGAGGCTGAAGGTCTCCCAGGCCCCAAGGCCAGAACTTGTCCCAGACACAGGCTGCTGGTTCTGCAGGTCCCAGAGCCCCTTCTCCTGGGGGATTGTGCAGAGAGCATAGGGCAGGAGGTGTGCCCCAGCTCTGGCCGCAGCCTCCCCCTCAGGCCCATGCAAAGGCTCTATTAAAAATGAAAGGCAATTGTGCGATTCCCTAAGGAAGAGGGGAAAGGCTAAAGCTGTTAATGAGTACAATTAGTGTTGTAGTCAAGCAGAATCAGAGGAAATAATTAGCTCCTATTGTTTCCGTGGCATCTGAATTGCAGCCATGCTGGCTTCCCAAGCAGCAACACATCAGTCCAGCCTTACCCCAGAGCACAGGAGACAGGGGGTCACAGCTTCCATGCAGCTCCAAGCAGCAGTCCAGGCCATCACCCTCTTTCACTACAGCCACTGGAGTCCATTTCGCAGATGGCTGGAGACTCACAAACAACAGCACACCCCAGCCCAGCTGCCTACAAAAGCATGCACAGCCCCACATTCACCCACTCCTGATGGTTCTCCAGTGAGATGGCTGGAGTACAGCAATCAAGTGACACCAAATACCTCTTTGTCCTAGTTTATAGGCAGCTTGCAGCCCTCTCCCAAACATGGAAGGCTGGGTGCAAGGCACTGCTAACCAGGGAATATGAAGAAGCAAAGACAAAGTAATCATCTAATTCTTCAAATGAACCATTGCACTACTGCGTGTCCACAAAACTCCCCCAGTACAATGAAGTTTGACCACCCTGGCATTCGGAGTGCTTTGCTGCTGCAGGGCTAAGGGTCATGGAGGTGGCTAGCTGAGGGAAAGATGGAGCTATCAGAAACAGCCCTAGGGCTTCACTGCAGGCTAGAGAAGTACCACGTCACTATTTTAGACAAAGCAGAAGAAAAAAAAGACTGAAAGAAACAAAGAGACCCAATAATTTATTGGCAGAGCTGAAAGTGGGCATTTGAAAACCATGGGGCTGACTCTCAACTGGGAAGCTCCTCCCAGCTGCAGAGAGATTTATAATACTGGTATCCCTCAGCGAAAGACTCTGACATCAAGGCAGAATCCCAGAGATCCTGCATGCCATGTACAGAAAGAGAGGAAAGTGCTGCAAGATGCGGCCCCAAGGGCACACTGCTAATCGAAAGGTTGGCCTCCCGCCCCGCTGCTAAAAAAGTTTGTGTATGACAAAATCAGCCTCTATCATCACCACTGCTGGAGGGCTTCAGATGGATCCTTCCTCCGAGAAGGAGTGCGAGAGTGGCCCATGAGTCCCTTCAGAGGTCAGAGAGCACTGGTGGAAACCTCTCAGTGCTGTCAACACGGAGAGAGGAGCTTAGTGCCAACTCTTGTTCTCACAATGTGATTTTTGTGTTTCGAAAGCTTGAATTATCCCTGGAAAACAGAGGAAAGAAAGAGGTTAAATATGTGCACTGTTCAGATCCCAGCACCCCATGATCCCACCCACCATGGCTATCAGTGTTGCCAACCCAGCCTGTCACCCAAACCAACGCTTGTTAAATCTCCTTAGCAGATCTGCTTCCTAACTAGAGACTTTCCACCTGAGCCAACCTGCTGCTCCAGAACACAAGGAGATCTTGCTTCATCATCACTCACTGGGAAGAAAAAGGTATTACCTCTTGTTGTCAAAGCATACAGTAGGCACTGCACACCTCCCTGACAGATTCTGGGATTTAAATTGCAAGATCTCCTTCTTCTCAAATATTTATCCTCATGGACCTCCAGGTCCAGTATATTTTGTTCTCATTATCAATAAGTTCACTCTTTTAAGGCAGGAGAGACCAAAGGACTATTTAATCTGAAAATGACAGTTCCCCTAAATTTAAATAGGAGAGTCTCCTCAGCAGCTTTTACCCACATGAGTACAGCCATGGGGCTACCAACAAAGGAGTGCTGGTCCACCACCTTCATTTGTGTAGTCTTGCAGGACGCAGCAGTGATTGAAGATGGGGCAGATTACAGAAATTTGTATCTGCTTACTGCTAGCCTGTGAGCAGCAGCAATAGGCAAAGCATATTTACTCATCAATAGAAAGGTATTGGTTTGTTTTAGTTTGTTTCCTTTCTTATCCAAATGGAATTAAAGGAGATGATGATTATTTTGGGAGAATGGGTTTGGTGCCTTCCCCTAACCAGGGCAGGACAGTAAGTTGCCCAAACCGACCACCCAAGGATGCCTGAGCACACATTGCACCAAACTGGCACAGCTTTGTTGAAGAGTGAAGGCAGCTCATAGCTTCAGAAGCAAGGTGCTTTGCAGGACTGTAAAACCCTGTTTAAAGCCTTGAGCTAGGTTTGTGCACTGCTAAGAGCCACGTGGCAGCTGTAACATCACAGTGCATGCTGGAGCAGCTCCAGGAGGCAAGCTGGAGGAGCAGAAGGAAGTCAAAAATACTCTTCAGGAGAGTTAACCAAGTTATTCTACTTTTACTTGACAGCAAAAACCATGCTGGAGGCTATCTGTAGAAGACTGGGGTTCACCTTTGTACTTGCAAACAAAGCAGGCTGTGCTGCCATCTGGGAACACGATTCAGAATTCATTAACTGAATTCCAGTTAATTTGCAATAGCAGTATGACTTTTCATCCCACAGTGTACTTTCACCTGTGCCATCTACCCCAGGAGGATGGCACACTCTGGTTAGCTCTTGAACAGTTTTTCCATCTTTTGTTTTCTCACCATTATCACAATGCCCCCATCCCTCTACTCACCACTGTTCTCCCTGGTTAGCACAGGTAACTCAATATAGTGGAGAACTAAATCAAATCTGTCACTGTCTTTCTATCCACTTGGCACACATACTGCCTTCTGAGACTGGTATTTAATGAAGTGAGGTGGTTTTCTCTTCTGGAAGGTCACCTGAACGTCCTCTAACAATAAAAATACTGCTAAGTGCTTGTGAAATATTTTGTAAACATTGATCCTCACAAAAGCCCAGATCCGTGAGGAAGGAAAGACTTCAGAGCAAACTATGAAAGCACTGCTTGTCCAAAACTGTGGAAGGTGGTTTGGGAGCAGCAGGACTCCCAGCAGCTCTCCAGAGCTCAGCTGTGTTGCAGCAGCTATATCCCATTACAAGGTGGGATTCAGACAATAGATGTGCTTCTCTCAGTGGGTTCCTCTGCCCTGGCGCTTGGCAACACAGCAACCCCACTTGGCTACAACCAAACACAGCCCCCATCACAAGGCCTCATGCAAGCCCTTTTTAGAGAAAGTGCCTGCTGTCAGGAAACTGGGCCCTAGAGGGGAAAAAACAATCACAACAGCACTGAGCTCACCTTGCCTATTTTCTCTGCACATGGCTGGTTGCCATTACCAGAAGTAGCAGGCAGTTTCATCCCTTGGGCCACAGCATTATTCTTATTTCTAAATACAGTAGCTACTGTGTCCTTCCTGAACAAGCTTTTATTGACAGACTAATTTATTCTGCCCCAGCCTACTGACAAGAGCAAAGGCATGTATGCCAAGCTCTAGGCACCTCTCTCAGCATCCATTGCACGGATGTGCTCAGCACTCATTTACCACTTCATAGCTGCTAACAGACAACCCTAGGCAGCAGACCCAAGCTGAAGACATACCTCTCAGCCTCCTAGAACCAGGTCTGGGATACAACTGGCTTGCACAGTAGAAGGACACATTAACAAAGCAGCACACAGCACTGCAACAGAAAGTGCTGAGTGAATGCAGACCACTGTGAACGTTGGTGCCTTTGGTCACAAAAAATGCACCACAACAACAACCACAGGTTTTTGATCTTTGGGAAAAAGCCAGCGGTGGAACCACCACCTGGCCTACAAGGCAAGAGGAAAACGTGCCAGACCGTGGGAAGAGGGATGGAAGCTGAGAGGTATGCCATGAAGTCACATAGGAAGAAAGATGAGGCCCTACCCTGGGTGTGACAGAGGGGGGGGAGCGTTCGATCAGCGGCCACTGCTGTTCACCAGGCCATGAAACTCCTCCCAGGCCCTGGCAAGCCAGAGGGAAAAAAAAAAATGAAACAAAAAACAAAAAAACAGCACTTCAGATCAAAGGCTTCTTAACTTTAAACAAGAGCAGAAACATTCAATGGCGTTTGAAAGGCACTCGTCTTCAGAGAGCAAGGCAATATTCTCTGATAGCCCTAGTGGATAGAAGCATCCTTAAAACCCAGCCAAACATCTGACAGCGCAAGGCAGCTTTTACGTTCTGCACAGACACGAAGCGTTCCCACTGGCTGCTGGCGATATAGGCACATTAATACCCAGAGACAGGTATGACCTTCCCAGTCACAAATGGAATATCCATTTCCTATCGCTAATAAAATAGCCAGTGTTTTGTATTTCTAGAGGATTATCACATTCCTTGGCAGGTTAAACTCAGCTAGCTTCTGGCCTCGAGCTTCACCACATCTCTGCAGTAATCCCTACAATAGGGTCTTCTTTTAATGCTGTATGGCTCAGTTAATAGGCCAGTCCTCAATCAGGCAGCAGAATCCAATTGTTTACAGAAAATCTCACTTCCTATTGTAAACCTGCACCGTTAATAACAGCCCAGTAAAAACGCCAGAGCTATCAGAAATGAAAACGTTTTCAAACAAGTTGGAGGGACAGGCCTAGCGCTGCATTCCCTGGTGGAGAATGTTACTGACGTACAAAGTTAGCAGACTGAAAAATTGCTGTCTGTTTTACAAAGGCACCATTCTGAAAGCCCCTCTCAGGGAAATAAAGAAACGATGCTGAGGTTAATGTGAGCATGACTACTATCTTCCAGGATCAGAGACATCAAAGGACCTCATCGTTTTTCATACGCAGCTGAACAGTGCTGGAGGCTACAGCACATGCCAAGCCATTCACCAATCCAAAGTTCCACAGAGCCAGAGGGACCCTAAAGGGAACGCAGGTCAGCCATAAACCCAGGCGGTCTTGCTGAGTTTAGCTGCTAAGTGCCAGCCACACCTCACATCCTGTTTCCTGCACTGCCTCATCAGGCCACTGCAACAGACAGGAGAGTACAGAGATGGAAATTCCACAGCAGTTAGCATCTGTGCCTGAAATGGACCCTCAGCCTGGCTGCTACCCGTGCCTCACAGTCAAGCTCCTCATCAGCATTTGCAAAAGCAGCTCAGCTGTCACATGCTCTTTCCCAGCAAAGGCCCAAATAAACAGAGAATGTACCAGCAGAGTGAATGTCATGGGTACTGTGAAAGACTACATCACAAGCAGGCAGGCTTGCTGGGGACACAGCAAACAGGAGCAAGAAGCTTGTTACCACGATGTCTACCTTGGAATTTGTGACACTACCTTCCCGTAAAGCAGGATGGCAAATCCCTCTTTGAAAGGGATCAGAATTCACCTTTTGAGAATCCCCAGGAGCACAAAAATCTTCCTGATCATGACTAGGATGGACAAGTAACAGTCATCCACAGGAGTCCCAGAGCTACATCTAATCTCTGAGCTGACACTCAGACACTTAGAAGCAAAGAAAACATGAAGAGAAAAAGCAGACAGCAAAGGTGCTGTAAATGCTGCAAGGACAGCTCTCCAGACAGCTGGGGTTCACTAGCACATCAGTCTTCCCTCAGCACTCAGTTGGGAAAGTGCAAGGCAGAATAAAGGGTAAGTTAGCACAAGGTCTTGCTAAGAGTTCTCACAGATGATTGCCACAGATGATTGCTGAGGTCAGATCTGCAATCCAGCTTGATACACAGCTTTGTCAGAGACAAACCCACCGGTGGCTCATTCTAAACAAGGCATCAGCACAGGCTCCTAAATGGGTGCGTTTCCTCCAAGTCTCCCCTGATAAAGCCAACACAGAGTACCCTGAAAGGCCACAGAAGATTGCCTGTCACCCAGCCAGTGCACAGCACCAGAGGCTGCAGGTACTCTCCAGAAGAAAGTTGGGTGAAGACAAACTTGCAGCCACAATCCTTCCCAACTACTGAATACAAGTTGGAAAGCTACCCACATCTCCAGCCTCATTCCTGTCTCTATCTTCATATCCTCCCTTCAGTCTCCCATTCCTTCTACTCCTACCACATTTCTACTACCAATAATTACATCTCTTTGCTCTCCTGCAGTCCCCCTCAAACCCACAGCTTCTGTCCTCTCCACAGAAGGGACACGAGAGCAGATTATCTGCCTACATAATCAATAATGTACTACCCTTTCAAACCAAGGAGTTCTCAGTTCCAACATCTCATAACATCACACACACAGTCCTTCAGCTGCCAAGCCCTCCTCACACACAGAGAAAAGGATCTTCCAGCCAAGAATTTTTAAGCGAAGACCTTCATACATATTATACTGCTAATTAATCCAACTATCTGCTGACTTGACTGAAAAAATCCACCAAGATGTGTCTGCTCTAATGTACCTAAACTGTGCTAGCAGAGCAAACTGCTCTCCATTTCGTACTGAACGAGGCTGCCAGTTAATTTTGTCTGGCAGAATCTTTATGACCTGTGATGTGCCAAGGGCACAGTGCCAGAGAGTCTAAGAGGTTATTTTTATGTATAGACATTTTTAGTACCTTAGTGCTATACTGTCTGTGTGACAATCAGATACTCAGTGAATTGATCCCCAACACTTAGGTTATTCCCACTGAACAGATGGGAAATGGAAACATTAGCAGGCTAAATAAAGCCAGCCAGAGCTGCTCCTCCACACTCATTCCTGACCCACAACTGTTGAAGTTTCCCACTGTCTCCCTCACTCCCAGGGTCAGGATGCAAGCAGAGCTCCCTTTCAAGTTGAAGAAAAAAAAAAATAAATGCAAAAAGAAGCCACCATCACAGACTTCAACAAAAACGGGAAGAACAACCACAGCTGCTTCAAGGGACTTTCTAAATCTAAACTGTGAAAGCAGCACCAGTTGTTTTCTCAAAATCCCAGCAGTTCCCCTTCGGTATTTTTCAACATGGCTCTGCTTCCCTACCATCTCCTTCCCCAGATAAAATAAAAAAGGAGATAGAGAGCTCACAGCACATGCTGTCTCACAGCACTCACCGAGGTCTGTGCCTTCCACCAGTCTGCATGCAACCTGCCAGCACGGCCACTGCTCACTGCGCACTGCATACATGGTGCCAAGAGCAGCACTGACTCTTCTGGTGCTCCCCACACTCTAGCAAAGTGCTTAAAGGATTTATCCAAAGCCAACCAGGAGCTCTGTGATAAGCCCACAGGCCAACAGCTTTTAAAAAAATAAATATCTAGGATATTCTTGTAGCTTGAAATAATCCTTTCGTTTAACAGGCAGCATCCACAGCTAAGGCCAGTGGGGAAGCCATCACAACTATGGAATCAACATATCTGAACTGACCTCCTTGAAAAGAAACATGAAGTGGATTACAGCAGCTTCTTTGCTAAAAGACAGGGCACCAAGATATGGGAGCCTTTTACACAGTCACAGATGCTTCTGAAGAATTGACAAAGAAAAAGGCAGTGAATCCATCACTTCAAAGCCCGAGTCTACGGAAGTGCTCTTAACTTGCAGCACCAAGAAAGGTTACTGGAATTGGAGAATGGAGTGATAAATGGATTAAGCCAGCACTGCAGAGCCTCAGGAGAAGAGGACAGCTATCAGATCTGGAACCTCACCGCTCTTTTTTGTCTTTTATTCCTGTTCTTTGACTTGATGGAATGAGAGTGAAGCAACACAGCCCTCTAGAGCTGGCAAGATCCAAGACAACCCATTACTCCATCAACACTGATTACTCCATCAGTGTGCATGGGGCCCATTTGCAAACTGAGCAACTTCAGACAAGGTACAGCTGAAGACAAAGATGACACAAATAGGACAGCACCACTGAAGAGTATCAACTCCTAATGTTCCTGGAAATTAGCAAGCAAATGGAACCTAGTGCTACAAAAACGTGAAGTTTATGTAACAAGGAGACTTCTCACCAGCACACCATCACCATCTTACTGCTTCAGAAACACTCATCTGGCCACACATTTACCACTTCCCCTGAGGATTTCTTCTGTCACATCTCCCTCGAATTCAAGACTGCACTGCCTACTCCACCCCCACTTTATTTCCTTTCCTTTCTTTTCTTTTCTTTTTTTTTAATCTTTAAAACACAATAACCTTGTTCCTGCATTCTTCTTACTCTTATTCCCTCCCTAGGATTATCTGCTTGCTTCCTAACTAAAATATTGTCCAAGGCCATTTCCTCCAACTGCCTGCAGTGAAATGAACCCAGTGCCAGCCCTATTAAGATCAACTATTCTTCTCATTTACTCGAGCCATCCCATTAGTTATCAGTAGTGACTTTGAAAGGAACAGAGAGTTTTATACCCTGCTCAGCTCTCACTGCAGCAGGCACTTACAAATAACTGAAGCTTTGTTTTCAGGAAAAAAAAAAAAAAAAAAAAAAAAAAAAAGTAGCCTTGCTTTTGAGCTGACAGGACGATCCATAAAGTCACACAGCAACCAAAATATTTCCAGACCACTCAGCTCAGTGGAAGCTCACAGTACAGCTGCACAGTGAATGCCTGGTCTCTCCTGTCACATGAAGCAATGCTGTTCAGCTCTCATGGGCATCCTGGATGGTGCTGCGGGTGGGAGCTCTCAGCACAGGAGATGGTCATTGACCACATAGGTATCAGCAAAGAAAAGTAAGGCTGAAAACCCCAGACAGGGCAGGAGATGTGCTTTTCAAAAGCAAAACAAAAAACAACGCGCAAGAAAACACACCACAAACCACAGAGCATACGTTCTAAAAAGATTTGTTTTTCCTTAATTCCAAACCACACAGAGTGCTGCTGCCCATAACCCAATGTCAGTGCTGAGCCACATCACTTCCAAGGTAAGAACACTGATGACAGAACCTTTTACACTGTCTGCTTCAGGTGAGTGCACCTCTGGGAAGGAACAAAGAGAAGCAATCTCTTCCCAGCTACTGAAAGAAGGCAGCTCACAAAATGTGGTGTTATCAGTTACTGAGTGAGCACTGTAACGTCTAAGGTACTATAAATCCTCTGGAATTAAGAAGAGTACAAGAGAATGCTCGAGCTCTTCCAGTAAGATTGGTAATTAATACAGACTAGGCCGACCCTTCCACTTGCAGGGATTTAGGCAGCTTGTCAATATAGCAAGCAAGAGAAAGGATGAATATGTGAATACTGCAATGAAAGATCTGCTTATCTAGCTAAATGCACAAGTCCCACCACTGTGAGCTGAAGGGACAGAATGCAGAAGAGCTCTTTGGAATAACTGTGAAGCAACAGATACTTTTCAAAAGCAGCCTGGCAGTGCCACCACCTTCTGAAACAAAGGAGGCTGCAGCCTCACTGACAACTCATGAAAAATGGTGTCTAAAAACAAGTTAATATGAAGTGCAGTATCACAAAGGGAATATATAAAACCTGAAACACAGTGCTCAGCTTCCACAGTGAGGGGCACGCTACCAATTTCTACCAAAGTGTTCATTTACAGTGTGTCAAAAGCTAATCCAGGTCAATTCACTACCTGAAAGTCAAGGTTTTGAGAAACGCCTGTTCTTTTCTTGCTAAGCATGCTCCCTTTCCCAAAGCACAATCAATGCCAATCAAACCCTGCACACGAGCAGAGCTCTAGAGGAGAGATGCGGCCCATACAAATGAAAAATGCCACAAGCTCCCCCAGAAAGGCAGTCCTGACAAAGCCTACAGCATGGCTCTTCCATTAGAGCCTTTCATAAAACACAGCCAGAGTGTGAATACTGAGCGCTGGCTAGAAAGCCCTCTCGAGCCATAAATCACATGGTACATGCACAGCATAAGTGGAGTTTATTCATGACGGACAGTATTTCAACAGGGCTTGATAGATGGCCGAGGAAAAGGAGCCAGACTTTATGGAGGATAGAACTAGTTACACAAGAGATTCTTCATTAGTGAGAAATCCTTAATGACACGAAGCTTAGCCAAGCGGAGTCAGCCTGAAAGCTGGGGCTGTCCTGCTCTTCTCTGTCAACAAAGCAGGCACCATCACCTCCCTGCAGCTTGCTGCCTGCAACTCCTCCGTGCTAGCACTGATACTGAGCAAGAAAAGCACAATAAGTCAGTCCACGCACCACTACACAGAAACTCCAATGACAAGCAGCTCTGGTCTGGATTTACACCAGCACCATTAGAAGGAAATGTTGGACTGCACTAAAAGCAGAGTGCTGCAGCTCAAGCAAAGCAATGGAAAAAAAAAAAAAAGTTTCATGACACCCTACATGATGGAAGGTTAATTGCTCAGACCTACTCCACTAGGACACCAAACCAACTTCTGACAACCACTCCTACCCACAGAAGGGTATGTGGGAGACAAGCCAGCCTGGTTCTATTTAACAACTGCTCCCAACTGTAATCTGAACCACTAAATTTGATTCCTCAAACACCTGTTATTCTTGGACAAGCTCCTCTTGCACCATACATCAGAAGAATAAAATGAAACCTATGCTACAGAGAAAGAGAGGACAGCCAACACGGTCTGATAGACTACAGTAGGGAAATAAGACCGTGACACCGGATGCACCATCACTCCAGGACTGATGCCTGCCTGAGCAAAACCAGACACAAACATTGCAACAGCAGCACTGTGACCTAGGAAGTGCTGATGGGGATAGCTTATAAAGGAAAGGCCACATCACTTCCTGTCTCAACTTGCTACACAAACAAATATCACAGCTGCAACACAGGCTTGGGATACAGCTTTCCTTACAGAGTCTGGGAGAACAGAACAATCTCCTTCCTCACATCAGAAAGCCGCAGTACCAGCTTGCAGTCTTCTACTGCAGAACACAAGCAAAATATCCTGGAAAATGTCCACACGAGCACTTTGCTACCTCATAACACAGGTAGAGAGTTGATAGTGCCCTCTCCTGGCAAGAAGCACATGAGAAATGTTACTGGCAAAAATCACAAGATTTCAACGTAAGTAGGAACTTTCAAAAACACCAAAGCATACTGGAAAAAGGCAGGGTTTAAGAACAATAATTTCCCCTCTCCTTCTCCTTCCCACACACACAGGCAGGAGGGCCATGTGGAGCACTAGATGCCTAAAGGCAGTTTAAACAGACTCATGTATTATTGCTAGTGACTCACACCCCAAATCAGGTGCTACTAGTAGTCATATTTCTCCTAAAAGCAGGACTGAGCTCACCAAATTCTCTGCCAGCACACCAAAGAGATGGTGTTTATGCAGAAAGGACAAGCCAGCACAATGAAAAGAAGTCATGAAAGGTACTTGGACCCTGATTAAGGTTTGGACTAGAAAAAAGCTCATTATCTTATTAATTTGTTTCACTTCTTCCAAGTGTTAATTTAATCAATATGATCTAATTGGTGTATTGGTTCATAACATATGTCAGGAAAAAAAAAAAAAAAAGCTAAGTGATTCACTCTAACCAATACTTGCACATGCAATTCTCTGTCACACTATGGGAAATAAAAGTCACCCTGAATGGCCTGGTATGGTAAGCTATAATAGGCTTATTTAAAAATACAGTTGTCCTCTCTGTGTACCATGATCTTCTAGTCTTGTTAAAGACCCTCTGTCACCAGGGCCTGGAAGACTTAATATACGACGTTTATTATGATTAGAAATCATTTGTACAGCACTGTAAATTCACACAGCTCTTTCCCAAGAACATTTATAAGTCTAATGGCACTATAAATCCCTGTTAGCTTCCGCACTTTATTCCCTTGAATCTCTATTTATTCTAATGATCTCACATCTCCCCCCTACACTGCAATCTTGTGTCTGAATATATGAAGCCACAGTCCCACTTCGGGCAGCCATCTCCCAAGTGACAGGCTGGGTGGATTGCTAACAAAGCCCAGCACTATACACTTCAAAAAGAACACTATTAGAACAGAACGAACCTAATAACAGCACAATAATGACACAGACATTTAGCTTTCAAAGCACACTGGCAACAATCGCCGCTGTTTGTCTTACTGTTCGCACCGAACAGCCCCGATGCACACGAGCAGTTCTCTCCATTCCTGTGATCTGCATTAAATTGCTCGAGCACGCATGCAACCTGCAGCAGGCCCTCCCCCTGCCACCATACGTACTTGATGCTATCGGTGTGTGTTTTATATTCCATGATGGTGTTGGGAGGTAGGTTGAGCACTCTTCGTAACGTGTCGCGTATCCGGGCTGTCGTGGCCTGGTCGCTGGCTGTCTTGTTCCATATCGAGATAATGTCCTCCTACAGAATTGCACGTAAGGAAGGGGTAAGCAGATGGCATTTTCTGCAGCCCTGCCAAATGGAAGCATATGCCAGCTCTCAGAACGGCTTACCTGGAATCGGACAGAGACGACTGCCCCACAGATTTCTTCGCCCACCATAAACTGTTCTCCAAGCATGGCCAGAATGAGATTCTCCCAACATCGTGACGCTAAGCCCTTTCGCAGACGGATAATCCATTTACCACCATTTTTGTTGGCATCATCCTAGGAAGATGTGCAAGAAATCAATTTGTTTTCTTCTAGTAATTTTTCTGCTTCCCACAAGACAGCGAAGCCATAGACAGTAGCAGATATTGGGTGGAGCACCAGGATATTTGGAGGTATTTCAAAGCAAAAGCATTTCACTGCTCCCCCATACAAGTGGAGAAAGAAGAATGCCACTTACTTTGAATACCAAGTATTTGAAACAATGACTCTCAACATTCCAGAGGACACTATACACTGAAGGCTTGAACCTTCAGTATTTTGATCCCACTCGTGACGACTACAACAACCTGTCCATCTGCACACAGAATCGGAGGCAAGAACCCTAAAACTATTCCAAACTCTAGCCTAATTCCACCTTTGTTTTATCCCTTGTATACGTAGCTCTCCTCATTAGAAGAGGAAAAATCCCTTATCACAGAACATGGAAGGCAGGGAAACAGTTTGAAAAAATCATGTTTAAAAGTAAGGGGAAAGTAGGAACACACTTTCCTTCAGCATTTCCAGGAATGAGCTCACATAGCAAGCTAACACAGAATGCCCTTTCTCTGAAAGCCACTGTCATCATCACAGATACAGATGAACTGTGCTGAGCCAAGGAAATACACAAAAATTGGGAGAAAGGAGAGGAAAAATTTATGCTAAGTGCCTAACCCATCACCTCAAAACTGCAATTCTGTATGTTGAACTGAAAACTACTATGGACTGCCCTGCTTCACAGAACACACAAGCACATCAAACAGCAGTTCTTCCTTTGTGCAGAATTCTCACTGTGGCATTTCCTTGTAGCTGGAAACTCTTAAAGGGAAACAAACTCCATCCAAAGCCCACAACTGAGAAGTAGGAATAAGTCTAAGAGGAGGTGGCCGTTAGGAAGGGAATGAACAGAGGTCGAGGACAGAAACAGAGAAGAAAAGAGTTCGTAGAGAAGGGTATTACACAGAACATCCCTGGCCAAATAATTAGCAATCCCCTTTGCCAAACTAAGTTACACTTCAAAGGTGCTAGGCAAGACAGCCCAATCCATCTTAATGGAACAAAATTAACTTTATTTTAGCTATAAAGCTAAAGGAAGCTATAAAGCTTCCTTAGAACTTCGAAAAACTAAGCATTTGTGTGCTCTCAGAGAAAGCAAATGCCAGTGAAGCAATCCTGAGCAAATGGGAAAATGTCAGCACAAGAGCAGCACTCACCAGACCCCCAGTCTTCATGTAAGTGTTAGAACCCATACTCAAGGGGAAGGTGTGAGCTCTGAACAAACCTCAAAGCATGAGAGCAGCAACGTGCAAGATGAAGAATCCAATCAGCAGTAGTTCTAGGAATGTGGTACATTCCCATGAAATGCAAAGTGCTTTCTGATTAAGCATCCTTGTTTTCCAAGTTGTGGACACCCCACTCTAAGAATTAAGTTGCCCAGAGTTCAGCCTTTGGATGTTGGATTTAATTCCTCAAACACTCCACACCGACTTACAGCAGGAAGAAAATAAATTGGTATAGCTCAAAACACCTTAAGCATTGTTTAGGAAGGTTCAAGGCTAGAAGGAGAATTGTCATTGGGAAGCAGATGCTGTACTGTGTGTTTTACGGTTACTGTTAGTTTTCTTTCAGGTTAAACAAGCTTTGGTTCAGTCAAGCATTTCATTTCCCTTTACCGGAATAATAATGATCCGCGGCCCAGAAAATCACATGGGAACATTATGCTTACTGCTATGACTTTACCCAGAAAAGGCACAGATGGATACTAAAAAAGATCAGAACTACATATATGTATACATGCTCACAGAAATTACAGTAATTAAGCTTACTTTCAAAGAGGAAGGAACACAAAGCCCTAAAAAGAGTAGCAAAGAGAAGGGAAGCAACAAGGGCCGTTTTCCACAAGTACAAGAAGGCAACCCGAGCAGAAATAAAAAGAGCCTCTCTGTCCTCATCTTGAAATGGCTACAGGGAAATTCTCTACAGAAATTCTGCTATCATTAACTTGTGGACTCTCTGGTGGACACATTATCAGCGCAGCTGATCGAGAGCTGACTGAAGTCCAAAGAGGGTTAAGCGTTTTATATAAATTGTATTTGCAGTAACTGGCTATAAAACACCTTGCTTAAAATAATTGCCAACCAGGGTCACATATAAATTTCTCAGGACCAAGCAGCATAATTAGGTACTGCAGAGCAACACATAAAATTCTCATATTGCAAATGGTATTGGTCATTGCTGGAAGCCAGCCAGGAACTGGAAGAATGATTTGTTGGGCAAAGATTTTTTTTTCCTCTCTTTATACAGATTTGGACAGAAATGAACACATGCAAACCAAGTGCTTCGTAAAGAAAAAAGGTGAACAAAAGGCTAAGTATTCTTTCCATTTCCTGTTCTGTGTACGGCTGTAGGCTTTTAAGCATGTGCATCTCCTTGCCTCTTATTTTCTTAGTTCTTCCCTTATTGATAGGTTCAGTCCCTTTTAGAGGAAAGCTCCACGCTGCCACCATAGGACAAAGGAATAATAAGGGGTAAAAGTTAGTATGCAGTGAGCACAGAGCTTATCTGGGCTACCCTTTTTACTGAGCTGCAGGCAACACTACCCAGAGGTATCTTCTGGACCCACAGCAAGCACAGCTAGAAACTCCCTTCATCTGCCCTCTTCCCTGCCAGAACATCACAGAGCCATCAGGTCCCACAAAACAGAGCTTGGAGAATAAGTTTACAGCAAATTCAGAAGAAAAAGCTGAATCCAAGAGTGCCATTAAGCAACAAGAGTCTCTTCTTCACAGAAGGTTTCCTCCATCATTCTCTGGGGAATTATCAAGGCAGACATGAGAGTTCCAACTCACCTCCCACATGGGTTTGATGCCCTCTTTGAAAAGATGGAAGTCACTATGGCCTGTCAGGTCCCCAGGACGTACCATGTGACTGTAAAACCTCCAGAACTGCTCCACCTGCAATGACATGAACCACACAGTGAGGCTGCTCAAACTGTTCAGAGCCCTTTCTACAACAGCTAGCCAGACACACCTTCCCCTTTTCTCTTTATTTCTTGTCATGAGGGTGTTTATTAGGATAGCAATAGGATCAGAGTTTGGGTGCCTACTTCTCATTGGCTCTATCAGCAAGTGACCACCTGGAACATTCAACAAGTGCCTGCAAAAATTATTTGGTGCAGTCTGTGCTAAGACAGCTTCTGCTCTAGAGAACAGTTGCCAGATTCTAATGCTCAAACTTTAAATCAGTGCACATATATCAAGTGCAACAGCTACAGCCAAGCCTCCTTGCACTACAAGAGAACTCATTCCTGCACCAACCACTGTTCTCAGCGCTAAAGGAGACTGCAGAAGCCTCCAAATCTGACATATCTTGGATTGATTTTTACTGTATCCAAATTGTAAGACAACAGAAACATTCTGGTGCTGTTTTAAAATCTTTAGGCGCCACTCAGAGCTTTTGTTTAAATCCCTCTTATTTCCCTTTACAGCCGGCTATGACATTCCGGCCACTAGAAAAACACCATTTTCCATCATGCCGCCCCCTGTGTCTACTTCAGATAGCCTGGCCAGAACTTTTAATTTTTAAAAATTAAACATCTATTCTTTCAGATTCTCTAGACGAAAAAGGATTTTAGAGTGGCTGGATCTTTAAAAGAAGGCATTGGAATTGATTATACTAATTACCACATTTTAAGAGGACTCCACTCAGTAAGACCACAGCTATTAATCAGATCAGCAGTGAAGCTGGAGGGGTTAGACACCATCCCAAGTACTCATCAGAGACCTCGATTACTTGGTCAGCACTTGGAATTCTGCTTCAAACTCTGATCTCTGCCATCCACACAGGAATTTGCTTTTATAGCCAATATAATTATGAATCAAGGCTGAGATGGGGTCAGAAAATCTATTTCTGCAAGATAATTTCTATACTGCATTTGGATGTAAGTTCTCACAATGAGTGCACCTGCCCTCTAGTGGTTAGCATTTAAAAGCTTTGAGTTAGAGCCTTCTATTGAAAAAGCAAAGGACAAAGTGAACCCAGGCTTCACATCAGACACTCCTTCCTAGAGCTTATTCTCCCTTCTTTTCTTTAACAGAATTTGGAAACAGATCTTCTGACCAACCTCCTTCCATCCTACCTGAATTCTAGCATTTCCAGCCTACAATATCAATCAATTTTTCTTGTGTATCTCAAGATCTTAACAATGGTTTTACATTATCAGTACCATAAAACAACCCAACACTGCCCTTCTAGTACTTACTTCATTCTAGGAATAAACAACCACAAACAGCAAAAAGGTAAAGGAAGAGCAGTTTGCCTTCCAACCAACTTCACTGCAACACCTAACTGCACCTCAGTTATCACTTCCACAGCAACAGTAGGCACCAGGCCAACAGCTGCTCACACACCAAGCATACCAGATAAATGTTCTTGAAACACTCTTTGTGTTTGGGGGGTAGGGGGAAATAGCTGTACAATCATTGCTTCACAGCTCTTCCTTTCTTCTCTTGCTCACCTGTTTCTCTTGCTCACCTGTTCTCTTGCTCAAGTTACGTTGCACCTAGCAGGTTACAGTTACAAGAGTTCTCACCATTCTTCCATTATTATTCAAGCTGTCTAGCATGGGGCAAAAGAGAACTGCTTAGGACATGCCATTTGCTGTAGGCAGTTCAAGAACTCACCTGTAAGTTCTCTGCTCTCAACAGCAGAAGTGCAGCATGCATGTGTATACAGTCAATGCGCAGAAAGTAAGCCAGCCACAATGACTACATCATGCCCAAATGATACAAGCACAACAGAGATATACTCACCGAGGCAAAGGTGCCAATCTGTTTGATGTTCTGTTCATAACTCTGTGAGCTGGTAGGCCTCCCAGGTGTTCGTCTGGAGTACCAGAAAGTGTAATTATACTGCAAGGGATGCTCAGCTGGTCCCGGGACAACTGCCTGCAGAACAAAAAACAGTGCTTATCTCTAATGTGCTAATTTTCTAATGGAAAAAAATATATTCACAGCATCAGAAATGCACATGTTCCCATCCTAAGAGGGTGTAAAACAAACAACAAACCGTAATTTTCACTGAAAAATGCCATTGCTGCTAGTTGTCTGACATGGACCATTAGGCTAACAGCAGCTGGTTATTTCAAAGAGTACTAGAAATTTGCTGAGTGGGGATGGTTAAGGAAATAACAACTTAAGCTCTAAGAATTGTCACATAAAAACAAGCCACGTAACAATCAAAAACAGCATTATTAAGTTTACCTTTTAATTCCGTACTGTGACTATCTCAAGAGAAAATGACAAACTAAAAATGGCAACATCTTTTTCCAAATGAAGAAAAAATGTCATTCTTCCCTACAAAGAATAAAACTCATTTATACTAAACCATGATTCAAAAGCAACTACAACTCATTGATGACTGCAGCTCTCTCAAGCAACCGACACCCCCAACACTCTGGGAGGATTATTCTGTCTTCTAATGAGTGTGAAAAGAGGTTAACAAGAAGTTATTATCCAGGAGTCAAAACTGACATGACACAAGATGAGGGCTTTGGGGCTTTTTTCCACTTGGTATTGCTGCAGAAGTAAAGAGAGCTTAAGTCTCTATTCTATTATTGTCTATGGTAAATTTACAATGACTGCATTACTTCAGACACAGTAGCATAAGCACAAGATTTAACAAAAAAAAAAAACCAATAACAAATAAGCACAGAATCATAGGAACATAGAATCATATCCACCTTCTCAACACAGGAACACTGCACTCACTGAGATCTTAAGAGTAATGTCAATAACAGGACAAACACAGCTTGTAAGCCAGCTGAAGGCCACCACTCCTCTGTCAATTACTCCTTTCCCCACATCCTCTTCCAAATTTTGTTTTCAGGGATCAGGGAAATAAAGCTTCATTTTTTCTAATCTAAGCAAAAGCCTGGCTGCACTTAGATACAATTGTGAAGGAAGCACTCACCACCCAGATTATGCACCTTCATTCCAAACTGAAACTTCAAAACCAGAGTAACACAGTTCTTCTGCCATCTTCACCACAATAACAACATAACACGACCACAGTCCTCCAAGACATTTTCTTTATCCTTAAATTGAGAGCTCTAGAACTCTCACCTCATGCCCGGTGAGGGAACACAGCCATCAGCACCTTACCTTCCTCTTGGTGGTACTCTGTGGTTTCTCTCGATCATTCTTTTCCTTCTCACTGTCTTTCTGTGTGCTATTCTCCTCGTTCTGGTCATGGTCTCCACTATCATCATCTTTCAATCTGGTAATGAAAAAGAACAGTGGCAGCGAGCGTTATTTCTTGGAGCTGATTAGTTTCAAGCCAAGCAGCAGCAGCCTCTATTTATACACTCCTCCCGCTAGCAGTGCCACCGGTGGTTAGAAATCTACACTTGACAGCACACACAGACTCCTCAGGCACATGCAAACGAATTCAAGCACTCTGTACCGGACCACAGACCCAATGCAAAAAAAAACCCCACCGCGTGGACCCCCAGATCTGCAGTCAGCAGCCACAGAGACCCCACCGCAGCTTTCTGACCCTTTCCCTGGCTCTCCACAGCCCGAGCCAGGCGCGGCAGCCATCACCCCCTGCACGCCTCAGGGCTCCCGGCCTGCCCCACTCCCTGCCGAGGGCAGGAAAAGCCGAGCGAGAACCGTGGCCAGAAGGCCGGCCCGTCCCACTGCGATGCCTTCCGCCAGGGCGCGGGGCCGGGCCGGGAATGGGAAAGGGGCTGCGCGCGGCGCCGTGACTCATCGCGGATGGAAGCCGCGGGCAGAGCCTGAGCCACACCGCCGACTCACGCGTCGAATTTGTTGTTCATCGTCGCTCGCTGCCGCCACCCCCGTCCACCTCAGCGACTTCCGCTTCGCCGAGTCCGCTCTCCAAAGCCTTCCGCCACTTCCTGCGGCGACAGCGACGCCATGCTCCCCGCCCCGGCATCGTGGGGGCGGAGCGCGGCGGAAGTGGAAGAACGACACTTCCGGCCGCCATCTTGATCGCTTCATTCAATTGCGTGGGGTGGGGTGGTGACGTCTCGCAGCTCTTGGACCCGTTCTGCAGCACAGAAATGAGTATTCAAGAAGGCAAATTACGCAGACTTTCATTTAGGAACTCGTAGTGCCCGAGACAGCTTGCACTGCAGGATGGGGGCTGCTGAGTCAACTGCATTTTGCCTGTTACAGTGCCCGAGTAAGGACAGTGACACGTACAAGTGCAGATGCGTGCATTTCTCACCCTTCACTTCCAGATGCACCATCATGTGGAGGGGAGGCCATCATAAAGCGCTAGTTGTAGCATCTGAGCCTGTTATGAAGAAATCTGTGGTCACTTGGAACGTGTTGGTGTCTGAAAATAGATAGCAGGTCATCCTTTGCCTGCAGATATGAGAGGTGATGAGATTTAAGAATCTTTTAATGCTGTAACAGATTTCCAGCAAGTGAGATTTATCCATACGTGCAAATCCACATAATCCGTACTGAGTTGGTGAAGTTGGAAAGACAGCAGCTATGTAGCTCTACTAGAAAAATAATATTACTGACTGAGGAACATAAATCCAGCTTTGTTCCAGTTTAGGGTGAAACAGTGTTTCTATGTCTGTGGTGACTGTCAATGAACACCAATAAGTACTAGACAAAGTACAGGGCTTTTGAAGTGCAATTAAAATAGATAAACAACAATTTCTCAGAAGAAAGAGGAAGAGGATGTGAGAAGACAACTAGAAAATATCTGAACTACAAATATTTTAAATATGCTGCAGCTGCACAAGAGACAAATACTCATTACCTTTAATTTCCTGAGCAAAGTATGCATCATTGAGGATCCATGACTCTCCTGGCGCCCAGCTCTTCTGGTGGTTCCTGGTCTCACCCTTAATAAGTGTTTGCAGATCCTGCAAGTGTGTTAGTGCCAACAGCAGACTCATTAACACAGGCTGGAATACTTCGACGGTGGTGGGAAGGTTTGTTAGAGCTGCATGTGGAAATACAAGCACAAGCAGCACGATGACATGTTGGCTTTATAGCTTCATTTAGAGCCTGAATTGTCACAGCTGAGCTATGTCTAACCACGTCTATGACCCAGTTGTGTTACTTATCTGGCTATAGGAAATAAATGCCCACATAATTTTTAAAATTTATTTTGGAGGCAAGACCTGTGAAGGATGACCATTAGTATACAGGTATTTCTCAGATCATTTGCTCTCCTGTACTAAGTTTGAAATGTGTTGCATTTAAATACCCTTGGATACAATTCTTCTTGTTTTCTAAGTAAAGCCTTGCCCAAAATGACATTTCCTATATTGATATAAACAACAAAATCATAAACATTGCTTTTATTACTTTCCTGTGTTTGTTTTCCAATTGTTCGGCTGCCTTTTTCAGCATATCATTACTCACACAAGGAAGTGCCTTCATTGTTAAAAGAGAAATTATAGTTGCAATTAACACTAGCAGCCATTAGATGGTAATGTTTGCTCACCATTACGCTGAGTATTATGCTTGCCAAGTCTCACTCAGTGAGGCAGTTGAGACAAAGAATAGGCACTGCCTGGGGTATCTCATTTGACGTGGGTAGAGCATCATGAGTGGCCTTCAAAGTACTCACATACTACTGATAGCTGCTAGAGTGTGGGTTCTTCATAATTCTGCACCCATAAATCAGAGATCAGTTTTGAACTCTTCAACCCTGGGTAGTTGAGAAAGACTTAATTACAAGGAGGGAGGGAAGAAAATGTGGTGTTGTCTTGCACAAAGGATTAGGATTTCAGATAGCAACAGCATCAGTTAAAGCTTGTGACTCTATGGAGTAGGAGATAAGAATTTCTGAACATCTGTTCCAGGGACGAATAAAGATGTTTGCACGTGGTTTTTCATCTTCTAAATGTATACTTAATACCAAAACTTATGTAACTATATACGTACACGTATGTAACTGTTTACACAGAATATGTGATCTTTTTTTTTTCTAAGCTGTTGTAGCACTTTGTATGATGAATTCTCAAAAGATGAAGAGGCATCTTTCTGCATTTGTGATTTCCAGGGAACTGGTGAAGACGGACTGTCTATAAAGCTGGGAAGAGTTTGGTTAGGCAAAGTCTCCACATGTGCACTGGCTTCTGCAATTTGTTCTCAGGAATCCACTGTCAGTGTTGCGCTGCTGAACCCACGTCTCAGGAACATCTGTAGGCAGAGCTGCGTCACTCTGGAGGTAGGTGCAGGCCTCCTCCTTTGCAATTGTTGGAAACAAAGATGTTCCCAGGCATTGTGAAATATGCTGACCATACTGACAACTCATGCAAATATGATCAGGTGCCTGGTTGCTGTCACTTGATTTGGCCAATGACTGCTTTCTGTAGGCGAGAGTAATTTGAAGAATGGCTTTCACAGCATTTGGAAGTGTATGCTTTTACCTTAATTAATAGCCTAAATAAGGTGGAAAAAAACAAAAACAAAAACAAAAACAAAAACAAAAAAAACCAAAACCAAGTGCTTGAATCCATGAATTGGATTCTATCTAGTACCCAAAGAACTGCAGAATCTGTGGTTTTTTTTGTATATGCAGGAAAATAGGGAGCCTTGATGATGATGATCTCACACTGTAGTACATGAAATGTCACCTAACCACAGTTCTGTGCAGCTTCTTACTTATTTAGACATTTAGATTCTAAACTATCCACTTCATTGTTTCACAGCATGTATCAGCTTAAATAATAAGTGACACTTGCAATGCCCACCCCAGATCAGCAAAATTCTTCTCAGCCCAGCCTTCAAAATCTTAATACCACTGGTAACAAAGCTTTTCTTTGTCCTATCCACTAAAAGCAGTGTGATTCATTCCTATCCCCAACAGCAAGGATGGACCTGGAGCAGGAACAGCTCCAGCATGCTGCAGTTTCTCTCACTTTGCTGCACCTACAATGGCCAAGCCTCTAAGGAAACCTTCCAGAGCCTCAGTGTGCCAAGACATAATCAGCTGATGGCAGTCTCACCAAAATAAGGACTACAGCAAAGATTCAGCCATCAAGGAAATAAACTTTGCTGCCTCTCTTTAATGAGTTTTGCTTATTCTTCCTGTTTCCTTCCCTTCCACCTTGTAGCTTGTACTGTAGTTACAGGCTTCCCAGGCACTGTCTTTGACTGGGTGACTGTCCAGTGAATTGCAGCATTTGCTACTATTACTACAATCTCTTTCCATTCAATGCTAATCCTTTCTAAAGTCCCACTGGGAGACACATGGTTGGAAGTTCTAATTGGAAAGGTCATTGTTCAAACTGAAGCTGGGGAAGAGCAGAAAGATACTTTTGCCTTTGAGCCAAGATTATATTAGGAACAATTCATGAGTTTGGAAGTCCAGTGTCCACAGAATACCAGTGAAAGGGAGAGGTGTTGATTCTGGAGGCCACCTGGATGTTTAAAAATGTCAAAGAAATCCAGACAAGATGACAACACCCACAAAAATTCGACTTCCAGAAAACATTGCTGTTCTCTCCCTCCTCACCCAGCTGTGACCTGCTATTCCCACAGCCCTTTGCTCCCAGATCTGCTCCCTCAGGCCAATCAGAGCATTTGGACAGTATGTGCAAGTGAACCATGTCCAGTTCCAAGCAAACACAGATGGGCTGCAAAAGAACGCAGCCCTTGGACAATGCACAGAGTGAGCAGGAAGAATGGAAGAGGTATCACAGTGAGGATAAGACTGATATCCTGCTCTGAACATTAGAAAACTAGTTCAGTTCCCTGCTGAGCTACATACAAATCTCGTGTGATTCTGAGCAAGCTGCTTCATGTGATTTCATTTTATAATCAATCTGCAATCTACCTAGAAGCAAGATGCCTTGAAAACAAATGGTCCCATCCCCTTGTTTCTCTTTCACCAGGGTTGCATCTTGCGACCAGACAGCCATAAACTGGGTGACTTCATCCAGCTGATCTAAGGGAAAGCCTTTTGTTATTGGTTGCAGGAATGGGTTTCTGCTAGCTCAGCAGTCTGAACACGCTCACCTCCTGGCTGCTGTCTCACTACTGCAGCAGAAGCAGAGTGAGAACACAGTCAAGGACAAAGTTAGCAGAACCACCCCTTTTGGCACACCCTGGTTGATGGTTTTAGCTGCAGCATGAATCTTTATTGGAATTCCTTACTCCTCACAGTCCCTCCTACTTGAATTTTTCTTATGAACGCATTCTCAGTTAAATGCTCCGGTGACCAGAAGCAGAGAACTACTCTGAACAGAAATTATATTAAGCACTTTGGTGACAGTTTCTAAATAATGCACTGAAACATTCTCAGCTAATTGCCTCTCACTTAACTGCCAAGTAGCATAAGGATGGATGTAAGTTTGGTCAGTATCCCCATGATGGGTGGGAGTCAGGGCTTGACCTTTGGGCACCAGTGCTGTCATGCATTCCTAGCTCACTTTCTGCAGATGCTCACCTTCAAATGAGACATTAAAACTCCATCCTTACTGCAGATTTAACCACTGACATGTAACCCTTCATGTGATCAGCAGGAAGTTTTCTCCTGTGGGCTAGCACCCATGTGGGGCACTTTAGTCATGGATGGGAAAAATCCCTCCTCTTTTATAAGAGATGCATCTTTTTCCAATAATATTCAATGAAATAGACCACTCATCAGTAGAGAAGGACCTCTGTGACAGCTGTTGAAAGCAGCATTTATGCCACTTTGACTGTGACTGTTTCTGAATTAAGTGAGAGTGTCCTCTCACAGTCCTGTTACGTGCCACCTTTTTTGGCCTTCCTTCTGACTCTCAAAGAATGGAAAAAAAGAGTGAATACTTTGTGCAAGGGTACAATGCAACAAGATGAAGCTAACAAGCCTGGATGCATCTGTGATTCTCAGCAAACCAAAGATGTGTTTGTCTACTGCCAAGGGTACGAATTTCCATGTGGATGCAGTTTTACAAATGTTTACCTTTGCACTTCATTCGTAATGTCTTTGTGCTGACCTTGGTGTGCTCTTTGAGAGAGCACCATCCAGATGGTCTTACGTGGGACTTGTTAGTTTCTCCTTTTCTCTTGGCTGAGACAAAATATGGAGCCGTGCCCACTGCAAAGTAGCCAGTGTAGTTCATCTTGCTGCCAAAAAGAGGTCATGGAGAACCCAAACCAGATTGTCTTCATCAAATCACAGAACTGGGGTTGCCTTTAATCTTCTGACAGCATGTGCAGCCATCATCCAGATGACTTCAAGCTGTGGTTCACAGAATCTGTGTTTTTTCCAAAACATCTGAAAGATCTAACCTGAAAGACTGCAAAAGAAAGAACCCTTTGAGTCTCTTGACCACTGGCAGGCTGTCTGTAGAGACTTTTGCTACAGTGCCATACAGTCAGCTGGGATCTAATTGCTGCTGTAGCTGGCTTGCAGCCTTTTCTGCTTTCATGTTTTGTCCTGTGGCTCATTCCTGGATTCTTTGTATTTTCTATTGATCATATTCCATTTGTGTTGTTCATATTTTTAATTTTCTGTCCCTTGGAGGACTCTTTTGTATTAGGCTTTTTACACCTCCAGGATACAATCTTCAAGCAGTTTCTTCCTTGGTTCTCCTGCAAAGAGCTGCATACAACCTAAGGTGCTTACAGGAGACTGGGAAATAGTACCCAAATTAAGACCTTCATTCACTCTTCCTCTGAGTTGTGTTTTCCACATGTTGCTCATAGGAAAATAACTGCTTTGAGGGCGAGAAAAAGTCTGAGTAATCAGTATTTTCCAGACTCTGCTATGTAAGGCCATACCAATGCTTCTTTTGAGAGTGATAACAGACGAAGAAACCCAAATCTAGTGAAAGCATGCAGAAATGGCAGTTTGGGTGATAAGCAGATAGGTAATCCTCTGTCTGAAACACAAATCACAAAGAAATAGAAACAAAACTTTCTAAAGCAGGGGTGAAGCTGCGTCTTTTATCTTTTTTTTTTTTTTTTTCTCCAAATAATCTTGCTGTATCATTTCAATCAGTATTTTCAAGAAAGTTTATTTCCTCATTCCTCTGTAGTGATAAGATCAACTCTGCATGCTCTGCTACACATCAGCATTTCAGAAGAAACTACCTATAAGAGCCCCCTCTGCGGGAGTTCTGAGTGCTGATAGATGACAGTATGGGCTGTTCCCTGGTTCACCAACCTATTCACACTCAACAACACTGCAGGTGGGTAAGCTTCTCAAGTCTTACCTGGCACTTGATCATAAAGCCCTGAAAACTCCTTGCAAACTAGTGGTGCCTTGTGGATGCCCAAATTGGCCTACTGGCATCCCATAGGGCTGATATTTAATGTTACCTGGTGTGGATTTGTCCCTATAGAGACTTCTCTGATTCACCTGAATACACAGCAGTTAGCAAAGCTCAGGATTAAAAGAAAAATGCTGAATTCTGGTGATTGCAGTGTTGGAAATGATCACAGAAATCATGAAGGTGGAGAAAACAAGTGAAACAGATCCCTTGTGCAGTGTGATTCCAGGTCTCCTCTGGGTCTTCTCTTCATTGCCTTATCTATCAGGCAAGAATGGCAGGTCCTACCTCAGACCAGACCCCATTCTGAGTCTCCATGGCTCTGATGACAATACCTGACAGCCCCTTGAATCTCCTAAGGGCATCTGAATTCTCCATTCTGCTCCATATGTTTCATAGCATTTGTCCCCATTGCAGCTTGGATTTTAGTGGCAGGCATGGGCAAGAATACCAAGGAATCGTCCTCTCAGCTGATATGCTCATAGAACTCACTGAGTTGGAAGGGACCCACAAGGATCATCAAGTCCAACTCCTGTCTCCACACGCTGCCTTCTTGTGCATTGGCTCTGTGCTCTCTGAACTCCTATGGAATCATAAACTCATCCCTCAATGTTCTTTTGTAAATCCATTGAACTGGATTGTACTCACCCGAGCTTAAAAAAAAAGCAAGCAAAACCTGTTGCCTCTGTAAGATTTGATCTCAGAGAGGGCATCCTCATGATACAGCTGATCAGGTGCACTTCACAGTGCATTGACCTCCTGTGCTGAGTTACCATTAAGGAGAAAAAGGGCATAGTTATGTAATTTACCTTAATAAATGAGAACAACTTCTAACGGTGTGATTTAAAGCTAGAGAGACATCTCAAAATTCTTGGGTGTAAGGATGAAATGAAACTCACTGTACGACAGAAAAAGGTTAAAGAACTGATATTTTTAGGTATGCTTTTGATCCACAAATCTGATCTCACCAAGTGACTCACTGTCACAAATCATAGCACCCAGATCTCCAACCATTTGGCTTACATACCCAGCTGTGTTGGTTGCAGTGCTTTGAGTTAATTTGGCAGAGCCGTTCTTCAGACCATCTTTTATCCTCCAATCCCTACATCATATGGCTTAGCTGATCTGTCTGCTCTATAGTATGAGCTGTTACAGACACACAGAAGTTATATTCCCTACACATACTCTCAAGCAGGTGCCTTTGCTTTATTCCTCAGTGCATTTCTTCACATGCAGCTATAAACCTCTTGTTTTCACTGAGCATTTGAGCTCAGTGTGATTTTTGCAGGTATATTAACTGCATTTTTCCCAAATTGGAACTGAAATATTTTAACACTTGACCTATCTCCAGCTCTCCATTAACTAGTTCTTTAATGACACTGAAGCAGGTTGTTTCCTGAAATTTAAGTCAGCTGCAAATGGTATTAACATGATATTTCACAACAGTAAGAAACAATGGGCATAGTGTAGAAAGAAGAGGCGGGCAGACAATGACATTTACAGCATATTAATTTTATGGGGAGGAATTTCCTCATCTTGGGTTATCCTCAGTTCCCAGTTCAGGCTGCTCTGACAGCATGAGCTTGAATGCAGATCTCACATCTGATGATTCGTGGCTTCTTAACAAAGCATTACAGGAAATGTGTGCAGCCCCGATTCGATCAGCGCATTATCTCTTGTTTTGACCAGAAATTTCACCAAAGAAAATCTGATTTGCCATTCACAATGTTTTTTTATCACCTGAAGACATCTAGCAAATGAATAAATTAAGCTTTGAAAAGAGCCAGCAGCAAGACTTTCACTCAGAGGGAAGTGGATAACATTAAGTGCATTTCAGCTCACGTTTCAGGGTTCCCAGTTGAATGACCATCTCTTTCCAGTCTCAGCTATGTTTCAGCAGGCACGTGGTCAAGGTTTTGCTTGGAAGTAAGATTTTCAAACGGAAAATAGAAGATTATGGCAACAGATTGAAATGTGGTATATTGAACCATTTTAATGTGGAGTGAATGGCAGAAAGCATAAGCACAGCCATTCTGTGCCAGGTGATAGTTCCACTAGTCAGTGCTCCATTTTGGCAGCACACAACAGGCATTAAGAAAGGTTGTTAGAACGGGACAAATGAGAAGCACTGCGTCGGTGTGAAACAGCCCAAAGGGAATTTTCCTGCTGAAAATTCATCCGATTAAATTTGAACAGAAGCAAACGTTCAGAACCTTCAGCAGTGAGGAGTTAAATAGCTTACCAACAAGACGTGCTGTGCCACTCCTTCTGGTTCTTTTAAGCCATCTCCGTCTGTGTTGCATTTGATACCTTCCATTGGAGAGATGGTGAATGTTTCTCCTTCTGCTGGCTGCTGTGCGCACAGAATTTTTTAGGCCTCAAAACTACAGAAAAAATTTCCCAAATGTGCTATGGTTGTACAACAGAAGGATTTTTCAAAGTGGAATCCCATCAGTGTCAGTTTCCTGCACTACAAGCAATCGATTCACAATTTCATACGCAGGAGCATCAACAGGGACAACACACCTGAGCCTTTGACACATGCCATTTTCCTAAACAGCTTGTTGAACAGAAGAGAAAACATTTGGTTTTAATCTTCAGAAGGATGCAAACTCTACCAAGCTTTTATACAAGGTTCTTTTTGTCTCTACTTGCTGCTTTCTCCTTTTGCCAGGATAAATAGTTTGCCCTGAAGTTCAACACACCACCTGCCGTAAGGTTGTTAGGCTAATCATAGAATCATTAAGGTTGGAAAGACCAAGAAGATCATCTAATCCAGCCATCAGCCCATGTATGTGACTGCTCTAGACCACATCCCTCAGTGCCACATCTCCATGGTTCTGGGTCACAAGCAGAAACAGTGACCCCCCCCTCCACCTCCTGGGGCAGCCTGTGCCAATGCACCACCACTCTTCCTGAGAATAAATTTTTGCAAGTATCTAGCCTGAAATATTGGTATCTTGGAAAACCCTCCCATGAAACAAAAACAGAAGAAAAAAAATAATTAGTAGAGGATGTCAGTATCAGACAACTTGGCAATGTTGTCCTTAACTGGAACTTTTGCAGTTCTAGGCACCATATAAAGTTGGGCAGCTCTCTCCTCTCATGTCCAGCAGTATAAATCCTGTAGGCTTCTGCTTTCAGACTCCTGCTGTCCTGCAAATATTAAGCAGAGCAGCCACCTCCTTGGTTCTGTGACATGATCTGGCTTTTTCCCAAAGGAATTGTAGTGGTTTAAAAAACAATAGATCCAGCTGGGATATTTATCCACTTGAATAAATGCCTGCAAACTGGTTTCAAACTCTTCTAAACCATATTATTAAGGATGACAAAGCTACCACAACTCGGAGACTTGAGGCTGTGGTTGACATTGATAATATTAAAAAATAGATGGGGTGGAGGGTTAGTCACTTCACTTAAATGTTACACCACCCCAGTCATCGGCACCAGGGTGTATGCCTTCCTACCTGGCAGGTCTCTGATGGTGTAATGCAGGTGTGTGCCTAGGGTCTGTAACCAGCGATGACAAGGGGATCAGGAAATAATGCAGCACTTGAAGAGGCAGGAGGGGAACGGGAAGGGCTGTGGGCAGGGGATGAGGGAAGCCAATTGAACCAACTCAGTTTCCTTCAGATTGGTTTGTTTATTTTGTGCCAAGCACAGCCAGGCACAAAGCTCTCATGGCTCACTGTACTGGGGCACATGGAGTCCACCTCTAGGAGCCACCAACAGAGTGCTAAAGGACAGTAGTAACCAGGGATCCCTGAAAATAACATGGCTAAAAACCCTCAGCACAACATGGAAGCAGTGGTTTCTTCCATGGTCCCACCACTCACTGTTATTCTATCTCTCCAGCTCCTGGCTTGGAATGACTTCAGCTGTGTCCTCATATTCTGCACATCTCTCAGCCAGTCTAGGAGCTGGGTGTCTGCAACTCTGGACAAGTACAGAGAAAATGATCACTGGGAGGGAAAGCAGAGCTGTTCTCGAAGAGAGTCTCAGAGGACATAATGTTCCAGTCCATGAGAACATGTCTTCTCATTAAGCCTCTTCAGTGAGTAGCAAGATGACAAGAAGAGTGGGCAAAGGCAGCAAGAGATGTAATTCATACAGCATGTAGTCAGCAGGCTGGATTATTCATGGCAGTTATTGCTATTGTGAAACCCACTACTGTTCTGAGTTCCTTTCCAGCCTGCTGATACTGGGTTGCGGTGGAGCAGTGCCAGGATCTGGTCCATCTCAGCATGACTTTCAGTAGCTATCACTTCTTTTTAGTAACATTCTTCTCCATTTTAAACTTAGGAAGTTCATATGTACCACAGTGATTTAATTCCAAATAATTTATACCCCAGTATAAAAAAACTTGTGGTCCTCATACAAGTTTAATGCTAAGTTTATAGCGGGGATTATAGCTTTACTGAACTCCAAGATTTGAATCCTTTTCAAAAGTGATTTGGACTCAAGAACACTAGCAATTTGCCTTGTCATAGCTACAGATGAACTTGGCTGTCACCTCCGTGCTTAAGCTGTCTGTCTTGAATAGGATCAGTGCCTATAAGCAACTACGTTAGAAAAAAGATCTTTCAGAATTCCTGCATCAAATCTTCATTTATATTTTCTTACTCTGAGCTACCATCAGTGCCTCTGTAGTTACTATGGTGTCCTTTTTATGGTGTAGAACCACAAAGAAGGAAAAAGGATATCTTCCAAACGCCACCTATAACTCACTGGTTGTAATTTTCAGCTCATCACTGATGTGTCGATAATACTTGTGCAGAAAAGTGTAAGAGGGCACAGAACCTTGGTGTGATGAAAGGGTATGTAAGTGGTGGGAAACCAAAAGAGAAGGCAAATCCTGAAATAGAGTTTATGTGGATAAGGAGTGAATGGGAGCAGGAACTGAAACTTGTGAGGGAGAGATTGCAATGAGATTGAATGGAGGACTGGAAATGCAGTACAGGTTATAATGAAGAGAAGGGCCCAGAAAGATGGGAAACATCTGCGTGTTTAGAAAGGCTCCAGATGTTTAGAAAGGCTTCCAAAACCTCCACGTTCCTCTGCTATGAACAGTTAGCAGTGAAATCCACTGGCAAAGCGAGTATCTCGCCCTGCAATTAATGCCTCTTCCAAGCAGGGTTGATAAAGGTCTTCTACTGCCAGTTACTGTGTTCATTCAGTGAGCGAAGGTCTGATTACAGAGCTGAAGGTCCCAACCTTTTAGTAACCCAGACAAAGTCAGCATGATTCTACATCATAAAAAACAAATTTTTAAAAATGATAAAACAAACTGGTAGTACATTATTACAATGATTATACTGCTGAGTTGCACATTCACACTGTTAGTAATCGTGAAATTTCACTTGAATTCACACTGACTCTTTTTGTCTTATCCATGGGAGATGCTTACCTCAAACTCAGACATTAATGCACTCATATTCCAATGTGTTCCCATTTTATTTTCTTTTATTTCCAACCTGCCAACAAATTAAAGTGTCTCATGATAGTAAAACCAAAGTAGGCCTTTAAATGTGCACTTTCCAGAGTCAAATGCCTTGAGGTCAGACTACTCATAGAAATGATGCCTGCTCAGCTCTTGCTGAGGTCTTCTGTTTAGTCACACTGACATTTGCTCAATAGTGAGCTCCATGGCAATCCTACTTGGCTAGGACAGGCAGGCACAGAATGCAATCTTCACAACTGGGAGCCATGGTGTCTTTCTTCAGATGCTCTCCAACAGGGAAAAAAAATAATAGATGCTTGCAAGAATGCCTGGGACCTTCACAAGGACCATACCAGAAGTACTGGTGGTCTGGATCTTGGCTTGTCTCCACTTCCTGAATAGTGCTGCGATAGACTAATGTCAATATACTGGTTGATCAAAGAACATTTATATGTCTGAGAGGAAGTTCACTGAGGTGCAGGTGGTCTGTGATGGCCGCAGCCTAGCGTGGGATGGCACAAACCTTGTAGGGGTGGGGCTGCAGCGTGCCCCCAAAAATGGGCTCCGTGTTGATGGTCGTCACTCCCTCAGGGAGCCGGAAGGTGAATGCCCGTAGCAGGTTGGCAAAGAAAATGAAGAGCTCAGTCCTTGCCAGATGCTCCCCCAGACACACCCGGTGCCCTGCGGGAGGAAGAAGGCAAGGACAGTGAGATCTAGGAACTTATTTGACAGTCACTTTTTTCATTCTTGCCGTAAGCAAAGGGAACTGTTTTGTTCGGGGCCAGGTTCTGAAAGCCGCAGAACTAAAACTTCCTGAAATGCATCATCAAACGAAAAGCCCTGAGGTATCACCGTCATTTCTTTCTCAATGTGGCTGAAAATGACTTTCCTCTTATAGGATGTTTTGAGCTTCGTGGTCAGTCCCAAAGAATCTGCCAGTAGTTTGTACATGCTTTCTTAGTGACTTAAAGTCAGTGGGTCAAAATTGCCTAGCAACGGCGTTTGCATCTGAACAAAGCTTGGTCATGTGCAGGCAAAGCAAGAGGCCTACAGTTAATTGACCAAGTGTTTCTTCCTGGAACCAGCGGGTATGAATGGCACAGAAACCATATAAAGTAAACAAGTGAACAATACATTCACATTTCCAGATTAGTAGACAAATAGAGGAAAAACAAAAGCCAGCTATTCCATTTGCACTAAGAAACCACTCCTGGAAAGGCACTTAAGTGACTACCTTGCTATGTCAGCAGAGATACTAGAACCAGACTGTCAGAGTAAGAACTTAACTGCTGAATGTGATTCCAAACTGTGCTTTTATCTTGCTTCCCTTATTTTGCAACTGGATTTTTGGTTCTGTAACTAGAAACTTTGTATATGAGGATGAATTTCTGTTTTTTCTTTCAGCTTGTTCCTTTGGAAGGGATTGCAAGGAATTCCAGCACACAGGAGACACATTGTTTATCAGGGAAAAAATACATCTGAAGAATAATACAGGAAAAATAAATCAGCACCAATGGATGACTGCAACGTGCTACAAACCTAGGGAGTTCAAGTGGCATTCCCACTGCAGTGTCCTAAGAGCACTGTGGGGCCTGACAGCACAGAATTGTCAGCAGATACCGAGTCAGTACTATCCTTTAAAAGCAGCAAATAGTAGAGATATACGGTGCTGTCTGAAGCAATACTCACTCTTCTGTATCCTTCGTCTAATCTACTGGGGCCTCTCAAAGTGCTGGTGTACTTACCTACCGAGAATGGTAAGAAGGCGTCTCGATTTACAAAGCTTCCTTCTTTATCCAGGAAATGGTCAGGGTTGAACTGTCGAGGTGTCTCCCATTGCTCGGGATCATAGAGAACAGATGCTATGTTTGGAATAACGATGGTGCCCTGCAAGGAAGAAACGACTGATACGGTTCTGTTGACTCACTTCACCTATCAGTTACTACTGCCTCACTGTCATTTCTTTTCAGTGAGCGGATATCATGTGGTTAGAGGATTATCCTCCTAGAAAATGGGAGCTGTTAGTCATTTTTTATTGGAAATTATCAGTTCCAGCCCTGCAGCCATGTCAATGGGAATTAATAGTATTGATTTTGGTACAACGGCATGATGGTGACCGCTTCTACTGCTAGTTTTAATGACACTTCTAGTGGTAACCCACAGCAGGTAACCAGGGGCCATACTCCTGGGTTATGTGGAGAACAGCTTATAGGCAGAAGAGGTGATGTTAAATTGAAATATCCATACCTTTTTGACAGGGTAACCCAGCAATGTTGTGTTCCTCACACACACCCTGGGCAGACCAACAAAGACAATGTTGCTGAAGCGCTGGATCTCATGGATCACAGCATTCGTATAGGGCAGCTTTTTCCGGTGCTCATAGCAGATGGTCTGGGAGGGATCCAAAACAGCATCCAGCTCCTTCTGCACTTTCTCTATGGAGAAATATTCACCATTTGAGATGGGAAAAATGCACCAAATGTTTCAATTGTTTTTTTTTTTTCTTAGAGAAATAGGAACATTCAGTATCTCAGCATAGTATATGAAGTCTTTAACATACAATATCTCAATTTAATATGTGAAAGTAAAACTCAAGAGAAAAACAAAACAACAAAAACTGTGTGGCCCAGAATCATAACCAAGGACCACACTTATCCCAGCTCTGATGTTTCCTCTCTGCATCCTTGGTTAGTGTAGGATGTGTCACTCAGCTTCAGATTTTGAAGGTATGTAGGGATTGCTTGGTTTCCTTTTTCTCAAAATCTAAATCTTTCTTTCAAAATGTACATAAACATCTCGGATACTCTCAGTGCGTGAGAGGAGTTAAGCAGAGTTGATCCAAGTATGGCAATGCTGAACAAACACCACTAAAATCAGTCTAACCCTACAGGAAGAGGCAGCTGACTCTGTCAGAACCACAAGCCTTCCTCAGGGCAGCTGGCAGCCCTTTAAAACTTGCCAAGGTTTGGCCAACTAGTTTGGCCAGTAAGAGATCATGGAATCCGGTGGCATGTTAGGAGTATTGGTGTGCTTAGCACTGTGCTGTGCCAGAAATGGAAGAGAACCATTCAGCCACCTGGTTTGGTCAGCTCAGAGGACAGGGCTCTGTTTTCTTCTGCTGCTGTAATTTTAGCAAGTTGGCTTTAGTGTTCTCAGAGGGTCAGAGCCAAGCTCATCTAATGGCTTTTGTGCATTCAACTCTTCACATTCCGCCATTAACAGTAGTTGTACTCACAGTATCTCACAGAAAAATCTCTCTCACCTTGGATATCTGGATAAACTACCATATAGAGCAGTCCCCAGTACAAGGTTGTGCTTGAGGTCTCTGATCCACCGAGGAAAAGATCATTTATAACATGCACCAAGTTGTCTTCATCATACTTGGGCTTGTCCTCATCTTTAGACTGTAGATTATGATAAAAAGTTGAAGTTAAACCATAAAAGTTAGATCATCCTTCATGTCTTCTGCCTGAGAAGCAGCTGAGAAACATGCACAAAGAATATTCAGAGTTACAGTTTTTGACTATGAGGTACTAAGAAATGAACCATTTCTCAAATGTACATTGTAAGTCTGCATTGCTCTTTTTCGTGAGATGAAATATTATTTCATTGTAAAAGAGAAAAGAAACAGGCAGGCTTACGCCTGTTGACTAAGGGATGAGGTTTATTGGGCAATATTGGGCAATACATGGATGGTTGGATTTGGTGATCTTAGAGGTCTTTTTCAAACTTAACAATTCTAGGATTCTATGCAAAAAGTAGCAGCAGCTTTTACAGTTTGTCCAGAGTGGACTTCTAAACATGTGGCCCACAATGTGTTACTCTCTGTGCCTTGGTCTCCACAGTAAGATATCAAACAGGGCGGTAAATAAGAAACAATAAAGCATCTGAACAAAAGAATCTTAACAAGAGATGATGACGATCGTGTCCTCTCTCAGTTTAGGATAGATGTCAAGCGGTGGAAAAAAGGTATCCAAGTATTTTTTATATTTTATATTCTTATAATGAGTAAAAGAGAAAACCATTAGAGAAAATTCAGGTGAAAAGATGCATCTTTGCCTCTAAAGTGTTTATTTTAGTAAATCTTGTAGGAGTCACTCATATCTATTGTAAAAAGGATGCATGACCTTCTTCCCGAGCCCATGTGCCAACACTGAGAACATGGCAGCCTGACTAGCTGAAAGATGATGACCAGAGGTAGTAGCTACACATACATCATCACCTCCAGGAGATATTTTTTAGGTACCTCAAGTTGCTTCTTAGCTTCCAAAGGTATTCCAAAATGACAAAGTTTGAATCAGAAAACACTGTGTCCTTAACAGAGCTTCTCTAGCTCATGGGACACTTCCTGCTAGAGAAATGAATAACCTGGGCAGGGAGGAAGAGAAGCAGGCTTATTACGGCATTGTTTGTGTAAACAAGCCTATGAAATTCAACAGACTACAATAAGGCTTCAGAATGGCTGATTTCCTTGTCTGTTTGGCCCTACATACTTCATCACTGTGCGACCAGGCAGAACGAACACTTACTTTCTCTATCTCAGCCAGATAAAAGTCAATGAAATCCCGCGGTTCATCTGGTGTCCCTCTCTCCACATGTCTTCTGACCTCCATCCTTGAAAAAGAACTCAGGACATCATAGCAAGACAACACTCTCTTATGAGGACCGGGGAGACGGCACATCAGCCAGGGGAGGATTTCATACAGCTGCAGGAGTGACACACCAGCAGTGGTTACACACCAGAACCCAGTAAGGCACTTCTCTGGATCTGAGGGAAGGTATTGCTGGTCCCATTTGCCTTTTTCATCCTGTTATCTGTTAGTTTACACCAGTCTCTTTTCCGTAATTAATTACACTAATGTTATAAGCTCGTAGCAGACATTTGTCTCATTACTTCCTGACACAGTTTATAGTTTGTCTTTGCACTGTGCAGTTTTAGAGAGTATCTTGAACCTTGTCTGAAGCCTTCCGTATTACTGAGGCAGGACTAAAGAGACGTTCCTTCTATCTTCTTAAATAGCAGCTTTATTACAGGTGACCTGAATAGCATTACTATCACATGATAGATTTGTTGAAGGTTTACTACCTCATCAACATTTTGGTTTCCTTTTTCCTACAAAACTCAAATATCAGTGGAATTTGTCATGGCATTGAAAATCCCCATTACCCAGTTTATTCACTGATGAAAACATCAAAATGTAACTCACGGAGAAAATTCGGATGCAAAGTTGGCCTTCATTGTATCTTATGGGGGCTACCTAACAAAAAATCTCAGACAAAACTTGAATCTTGGGACTGTCAGAGAACATATGTGTTATTTTTGTGCTGTTGCAAAAAGTTCTTCATGTACTGAAGACCTATTTTTGTAACTGCCCTTTCATTTCTGACCTACTTCAGAAAAAAACAACCCGTTATTTACGCACCTGATAAATGAAGCTGCCTGCAAAACTAAATATCTTCTCTGTGGCACTGATCAGCTCGTGGAAGGTTTTGTCCTCATCAGAAAAGTGATATCCAAAAACCACGGCACAGATTACATTTGAAATAGAATGGAAAAGAGGAAAAGAAGGGTCCATAGGTCTTCCTGCAAACACAGTAACTAGAGTTCACTTTCAGTGTTTTCTTCAGCTGTTCCTTACATAAACAGAACAAGAAAATAATAGAGATTGCATAAAATTCTCCATTTACTGAGCTGGGGCATGAATGAGGACAGATGTGGCATAAATGTGAATTCACAAAAATAATACATAGTCTTGGAGCATAGCTCTAAAACAATCTCATAGCCCTTCCTGTGCTAGGGAAAGCTAAAGAGGCAGAACAGATGGATAGAAACTGCGAACAAAATGTTTATATACTCTCCACATCTGAAACTGTAGTTATTTCTGATGATTTTTTTTAGAGATATGAGACAGACATCTGTCAAAAATGTTTTGGATGGAAGTGATCCTGGCTTGGATGCTACACTGAGCCAGATCATCTGCTGAAGTTCCCCTCTCACCTCCTACTTTTGGGTCTATTGCCAATAGTCATTTAGCCAGACAGACACTAAAATCCCCAATTTATGTCATGGCACTTGGCATCGTTGGGATTTAGAAAAAGGACTCATCTCTGCAATACTCTTTAGCTACCTACTGTGGAAAAGTCATGATTGACTTTGCCACGTAATTCAATGACACCACGTTATTGTTCATTCAGTAAATGATATATAAATGATAAACCCAAGGAAGAGGGATTTCAGAAGTTTGCTACTTCAGTAAGTTTAGAAAGAGTTTTTTAAGAAATTCCCACTTGTAATAACAGACTCAGTCTGCTTTTCAGGCTTCAGTGAGTTTGGATATCCCTTTCTGTACCCACTCTGACCCTAGAAAGAGGATAAGCTTTCATGCTGAAGGTATGGATCCAGGACTGAAAAGTGTATAATTTCACAGCAAATAGATACCTTTCAGGTTCCTAAAGAGCTCCACCAGGTGAGCAGCCTCCTCTTGCACTTGGTACTCCAGGCCTTTTTTCCCCATTCCCAGGTTGCGTAGAGTCATTATACCAAAGCGTCTCTGCTGCTTCCACGAGCGACCACTTGCCAGTAAAATACCTGAGAGCATTCCCTGGCATATTAACATTTACCATAGACACAAACGATTCACTTAAAAATAGTATATTGTGAAATATATGGAGTAAATCAGGGAACACACTGTGATAAAAGTATATGGAGTAAATCAGGGAACACACTGTGATAAAAGTATCTTTAGGTGGTCAAATTTCAGTAATCACAAATCATAGCCCAGTATATCCAAACTACATGGAAGGTGTTTGGCAGCCACATGTATTACACGTAGTTGCCAAACCTACCAGGATGCTGTGTGTCCATGGAACGTGCAGCAAAATCCCTTGCAGCAGGATAGATTATTCCATGAAGAGAGCGAGATTGCTGAGTCCTGAGCTAGGATTGCACACATCTTGAACACAGAGAAAAAAAGTCACCTAGAAATAACCTGATTTGGAGTGTTTCTCAGGCTTGGGAAAGCTCAGGACAAAAGGTATCACGACGAATAGCAGGCGATGCATGAGGGCTGATAGGGGATTTGGGCAGCATCCATTGGGAGAGCATTCTGAATGGGAGGGTAGAGGGTTTGACAAGGCTGAGGCAGAAGTGCTTGCAAAGTCAACATTACTCTGCATTATTTATCCTTGTGAAGAAAAATCTCACCTTTTCCTTTGGCCATTGCTTTGAGGAAAGGAGATACCATTCTCCCAGCAACATCTTCAGGGTGTGTCGTCATGCCATCCTTCACTGCTTGAAATCCATTCAGTATGATCACCGGGGTCCACCCAAACCACAAGGTATATATGTTGCCATAAGTTTTTGCCAGCTGTAGATGGGAGAGTTGCCAGAAGAGAACACGTGAAGCTCCATACACCTCCAGTAGATACCACACTTGGTATTCACTGGCCAAATTTGTTCACTGGCCAGTTTCATGCTGTGAACATCATCCCTATGAATAGAATTACAGCTAGAAGCAGACTTGCTTTTCTGAGAATGAAGCTTCCCGTAGCCAATCTTAATGACCCTGGGGAAGTGACTTTCCTTTCAAAGCACAGGCTGCAGCAACATGGCACCAAAACAAAGGAAACTTCGCATTTTAGGTTGTGTCATATCCAGTCCCAAAGTCTGTACTAGTTAATAGAACAGCCACACTGTGCACATCTCAGGGGTTCTGTGCCTCCAGGTAACCCTTCTGTTGCAAGAGGAAGCCAACCGATTAAACCTGCTTCCTCTGTGTGCTCCAGGAGAGAAGGTGGAACAACAAATTAGTCAACAGCTCTGCAGTGTGTTGCAGCTAAGTCACAATACAGAGAGCACTGACCATTGGAGACAGTAGAAACCCCCAAACAGAGACAAGAGTATGACAGAAGAAATTCAGTTAATAATGGAAAAAGAGCTTCATGCAAGAATGGGACTCTACTCCCACAGTGATACAGAAAAGATGGTAGACTCTGTGTAAAGCACCACCAGAATTATATCCACTTGGTCACAGCAGTCACTTATTTCTCCTCAAGTAACACATTTGGAGTTAGAATCATGGAATCACAGAATGGTTTGGATTGGAAGGGCACATTTAAGATCATCTAGTTTCAGCTCCTCTGCTATAGGCAGTGACACCTCCCTGCTGAGTTATCAGCAGTGGAGAAGCATCTTTTTAACTCAGTATTCTCCTAGCTAAATAATGAGTCAGAAACTCTATCCACAACTTTGTTTGGTTCTTAAGAATCACTGAGGACTGAGCTTATTGTGAAGCCAGTTCATTTCACATAACCTGAATATAGGAATCAAGTTCATCTTCATACATATATATAAAGATGAGTTGGAGTCAATGATCCCTGTGGGGTCCCTTGCAACTCAAGATATTCTATGATTCAAACTTTGTCTGCCCCTCTCCTAAGAGTAACAAATGTCATTTGGTTGCTAATGTATCAGCTTTAAGTTGTGACAAAAATTAACCAATTAGGAGTATCTGAAAATAAATACCTCCATCAGAAGATCCCGATGAAACTGAAAGTTCAAGTGCAACAAGTTTCCAAGCAATGGGAGAGGAGTTGGTCCAGGAGGGAATTGCTGGCGTGCCTTTTGCAGTTTGAGAAACTGAACACTTAATAAAAAAATTACCAAAATGACTAAAGCTTGACTAATTGTCAGCATTTCAAAGCTGATTTTTCAGCTTAGAGTACTGCAGCTTGGGAAAGGTGATCTTCCTCCTCGTTACGCCAGTTTTTGCAGACTGAGTCCTATAGAGTCTCAGTTCTTTCCCTCCCTCTGTCCCTCCCTCTTTATCACTGCCTACCCTTTTCTGGCACCCCATCTATTCCCATTACTCAGATCAGACTGATCACTGACCAGAGCCATACCAACCTGTCTGTAGGTAGCCAGAACCTGAAAACATGGAATGACTTCTGCTGAAGCCTTGGAAACCTTAAAACATACATAGTTGTTCATCTCCTAGTTACTGAATTCAGATTATGAGAGTTACATGCCAGAATGTAAATAGTAGGTTAAACTTCACTGGTGTTTTAGTCTCAAATGTTATTTATCTTTACACGTAGTTGCAAATTTGGATTTGCCTGCCAGTACACAAATAGCATTTTCCTCAAGTGAGGATTAATGACGCAAAGATAATGTTTACAAACATACATCACAATGTCAAAACATAAAAATTATGCTGTATCTAGCAATTAAATATAAATTTCTAATTGCTATTAATTTCTATTTTTTAGTACATCCCTTCTGTTAAGGGTTTTGTTACCCTTGGTTTATTTTCTACAGTTTCAATCACAGTTTCAGAGTCCTGGCTATGATGACCATTTGTCAGTAAGTTTACAGAACACGTCAAAAATCCATCATCTGCTAACAAAGGGATTCACACCTACTGCACAACACAGAAGGGGGAAAGCATAGTGTCAATTATCAGGGGATCTTATCTTGCATTGGAAAGAGAAAGCGTCTTTATTGAAAAATGAAGCACAAGCCTGAACAAGAAACTGCCCTGTCCTCCCACATACATGCAGTATTTTGCAAACCTGGCAAATTAGGGAAATAAGTGACTCAGTGATATCATTCTGTCTCCTTCACTTTGCCCAATGCTGCAGCTATAGTTCATACCTTTATGCCTGCACTGTACAGGGAAGACAGAATAGAAAAGTCATTTTTTATGACCTTATCTATGCAAAGCTAATAAGTAGACTCATGCCTCCTCTTCCAGACACAATCAGCAATATTTATTTGCAGGACCAGCGTGGCCCGGGTCCCATCACTACCTTTAAACAGTCCGTGTGCTCAAAACCAGGATGTCCAGGAGTTTATAGAATCATTAAGGCTGGAAATGACCTCTGGGAGGATCTAGTCCAACCATCCACCTACCAACAGTATTGCCCACATCCCTCAGCGGTTCTGGAACACCTGTAGGGAGTGACTCCATCACCTCCCTGGGCAGCCTGTGCCAATGCACCACCATTCTTTCTGAGCAGTTTTTCCAAAAAAAAAAAAAAAACCAAAACAAAAACCCACCAACCCACACAAGACTTAAGGATGGGTGTATAACTTCAATTCACTTTATACAGTACTAACAATAAGGAATGATTTCATTTCTCTAGTTCCCCAATCTATCAAGCAGCTCAGGGTGGTTTATCATTATTAACCACACTTAGGATTTGTCAAAGAAAAGATATTTATTCCTATAACCCCTACAGGATTATTTATATTTAAAATTTGTAACGGAGCTGACTTGCTAATCAGACAAGTATTAATACCCCTACATTTGCACAGCATGAACTTAAATTATAGTCAGCTGTGAAACATGAAAGGCAGAATCAGCCCAACTCAGTAATATAATTACTACACTCCGCTTGTAGCAATACATTATCCCAGATTAGTACAAGTGGAGCTGTACCAACTCCCACTGCCTGCCTTCAGTTTACACCTCTCCTTGTAAGTCCTTTGCAGTCAGGTATTCACAACTCCCCAGAGTCGTTAATCAGTGTGTGGCAAACAAAAGAAAAACAACAGGAGGTACAATACAGGGGAATGCTGAGACAGAAGTGGCCAAGTGGGCACCGCAGAGGATTACAGACTGGCATGTAACTGTGGGAAGACATCACATCCTCCGACCAAACCTGAAGTGGTGACAGTTCTGAGCCTTCAATTAATCACACTGCCATTCCTGCTTCTCCCCTTGCAGACTTTATCTCGGACTGGGTTGCTTTCTATGACATCCCAGGTTTTACAGCTTGACTCAGGATCATAAATAAGCCTCCCAAATACTTTGGAGAAAGATTTAGTGAGATTTCTGTATTTAATTTTGTATCTTTTAAAGGGGAAAAAAATGAGTTAATAGCACAGCAGCTCAATAACCTCCCATCACATCCGCACTCCTAAATCTCCAGCTCGATGGCAGCCAGCAGCCTTACAAAGTGAAGCACTAACCACATTAAGCTGCTAAAAGAAGAAATCTGTTTTGCTAAGGCAGCAATGCGACAGTGGGCCATGTAAATGGCCAGAAGCTGACTCACACCTTTCTTGCCTGCTCAGGGAGTTTTCCTCCTTGCTTCCAAGGACAATGGGGACAAGCACTGTGAGGTGTTCATACAAAGAGAACAGGAGAGTTGCACACCATGTGTGGCAAGAAATTCCCTTTAAAATTGATCTTACAGAAGAACTGTGCCCTGACAAGCCCTGCTAATCTGCCCTCCCTCCCAGCAGCTGCCGCCATGCTGTTTCTTTGCTGATTTTCTGCCAGTTCCCTGCAGGAGGGAGGGACACATTTAATCAATGACCTTGTTTATCTAAACCTCCTGTGGAAGAAAGCTCTCAGACAGCGTCACATACGGCTCTGCCATGCAGCTGCCTTCCAGCATCTACAGCACCTCTGCTCATGCGACTTTCGAGAAGGATGGAAAGCACTCTCAGCAGCTTTCAGCATTTACCAATTATTTACAGATCAGAGGTAACGTTGGGTGGCAGCCACAGATGCTATAGAACAAACAAATGTGCAAGAGATTAGCAGTCAACACTGGCACGGAAAACGCAGTCCTTCGGCCCTAAGTTTCTCAACTGATTGCACATGAAGCAACTGCAGCACATGGACACATCCCCACACTTAAGCAAAGGAAAGAAACAAAAAAAAAGGAAACGTGACCTAATTTTTATTTACTGTCCCAATAAAAAGATAACTGGGAATTTCCAGGCAAGACGATCTTACCTTTTCCTTTTGCAGGGCTTTGCAGAAATAGGCACAGCTCCTTTGTGGGCAACTTTGTGGGGCTGTTGCCAGGTGACTCAGCTCTGCCTTCGGCCATGGAGACCTCTCCAAAGTGATGCTGTTTCCCACATTTACAACCAGTTTCACCTCGATCAGTACCCAGAGTGACTCCAGTTAATAAAATACCCATGGGTAAATGGGAAGATTTCTTTGCTGACCAATGGGCCTTATATGCTTTGTTACTTTCCTTATCTTTCTTATCAAATACCTATAAAAACAGTAGGATAATTTCGTCTTTCTTTATTCTTGGTACTTCCAGTACACCTTCAGAAGGAGAACATTCTTCTAGACAAGACAGTCACAATCATATGATAATAATTTCTTTAATGAATAGACTTTTTGTCCCCAGAGATCCCTGTGATGTTCAGTTTATGGATGCCAAAAAGAGCTACATGACCAAATGAAACCACAAACGGACTTCAATCAGTGGCTGAGCAAGTCACTCCCAGGTCTGCAGTAATAAGAGGATGCACATGAAAGGAGGTAACGTCTCTGCATATTGTAATTGCAAGATAACTATGCCACGCAGTTCCACTTGAATCTCTACTCAGATTGCTGTTCCCATGTCAGAGCTCTGTTCAGACCCTTGTGTGCATAAAGTCTTTAATGATGTGCCACATCCTATCGGCAGCATTGCGTCAGTGCCTTGCTCCGTGAACAAATTGAGATGACAGAAGGCTTTGTCTGTTGCTTCAGGCCTTCATCCCTCTGCTGCAGGATTCTGATGCTGTCATGAGGAGTCAGGGAAGAGCAAGAAAATCTGGCCACATCAACAGAAAACTACTTTTTCGAGCTGGCTTCTCACCCTGAATGCCTGTGTAATGCTTGGCAAGTCGCAGTCCCTACCCTTCAGATGTAGCCAACTGCTAATTGTATGTTCACTTAATGGATGTCTGTCTTCAGACAACAAAGTTCAGGTCTGGAGAAGCACAGTTTACTCGCAACTTGTAGGAACTGCAGTTGTGATTTGAAAACAAATGCTTCTTTTTATATTACTTCAGTGTTTTGATGTAGAATCATAGAATTACAGAATCACCAAGGTTGGAAAAGACCTCCAAAATCATAGAATCATAGAATCATAGAATCATAGAATCATAGAATCACCAAGGTTGGAAAAGACCTAAAAGATCATCCAGTCCAACCGTTCACCTATTCCCAATAGCTCCTACTAAACCATGTCCCTCAACACAACATCCAGTCTTTCCTTGAACACCCCCAGGCTCGGTGACTCCACCACCTCCCTGGGCATCCATTCCAGTGCCTGACCACCCTTTCTGAAAAGTAATACTTCCTCATGTCCAGCCTGAATCTCCCCTGCCGTAGCTTGAAGCCATTCCCCCTGCTCCTATCACTGATGACACGAGAGAAGAGGCCGACCCCCAGCTCACTACAGCCTCCCTTCAGGAAGTTATAGAGAGCAATGAGGTCTGCCCTGAGCCTCCTCTTCTCCAGGCTGAACATTCCCAGCTCCTTCAGCCTCTCCTCATCAGCCCTGTGTTCCAGACCCCTCACCAGCTTTGTTGCCCTCCTTTGAACACGTTCCAGGGCCTCAATATCCTTCTTGCAGTGAGGGGCCCAAAACTGGACACAGTACTCGAGGTGCAGCTTCACTAGTGCTGAATACAGGGGAACAAAATCATCCTAACTGTCCACCTACCACCAATATAACCTCACTAAACCACGTCCCTTAGTGCCACGTCTAAACATTTCCTGAGCACCTCCAGGAATGGTGATTCCACTACCTCTCTGGCAGTGAGGTGCAGCCACTTTTCTCACCACTCTTTTGGAGAAAATCTTTTTCCAAATACCCAACCTGACCCTCTCCTTGCACAGCCTGAGGCCATTCCCAGGAAATGCTGTGTATACATGCAGTATTCTCTTCAGTGTAAATGTTGAGGATGAAGTAAGGCTGAATGCACCCACTGGGTGATAAGGGTGTTGAGATACCAAATGTGACCTGTGCCATTGGCAACGTCCGTCCTGCCCCATGGGTACCCTGTGAATAACACAGTGTGTGATCAAACAGTGAAATTTTAGCATGCCTCATAACGAAGGCTCCAGAGGGACCAACTTAAAACCATGAAGTAATACAGAATTTCCTAAAAGCCTGAAAATTCCAATATATGCTAGCTGGTATTCATAGAATCACTGAGTGGCTTCAAAGTCCACCCAACCCCAACCCCTGCCATGGACTTTTTGCCCCCCCACCACATCAGGCTGCCCAGGGCCCCATCCAACCTTGATGTCTCCAGGGATGGGGCACCCACAGCCCTCTGAGCAGCCTGTTTAACACACACGCAATCTGACAACTGCCAGTGGGTAGCAAGGCAGTTTGCTACATGCAGACACTCATTGCAGCCTGTTGGTAACGTGGCAGTCATCTTTTTAACATCTGCACTTGTAGCACAACCCACTTTTCAGGACAGGAAGGCAAGTGGAAAGGTGAGTCCTCTACCTTTGTTCACCAAGCATTTCAAGTTGGGCTGTGGAGATATTTTCTGCTGCTCAGATGCATGGAGTACAGAGATTTCTTTGATCCAGTGTTCAAGGGGAATCATTTTGACCAGCTCTGTCTTCATCTTCTTGTCAAACTCAGCCTAAAGAGCCCAGAAATTCTCAGTCCCATTTTCTCTCCTGCAGAAACATAACTGAATGAAATAATGAAAACGATGGAAAATAGCTAAAATTATTCTATTTAATAATTTCTGGTTTGCTTTTGTTTGTTTTGAATTATAGCAGAGTTTTTCTCTCTTGGCAATACTTAACAGCAAGGAAAGAATATTGGGAAGAACTTCTTCTCCAAAAGAGTGGTGATGCACTGGCACAGGCTGCCAAGGTTGGTGGTGGAGTCACCATTCCTGGATGTGTCCAGGAGCAGTGGAGATGCAGCACTGAAGGACGTGGTTAGAGGTGTGGTGGGGATGGGTTGGGGTTGGACTTGGTGATCTTAGAGGTCTTTTCCAGCCTCAATGATTCTATTTTATGATTCTATGAAAGGACAAAGGATGTTGTGCTCCTAAGCCTTGCTGTTGCAATTCCCACTTTACAAATAATTACTTTGTTTTTCCAGCATCTGGGCCTGGTGTAATGCCAGTGTCTCACCTAGCGAAAATGAGGATATATACGAGATATGTTTGTTTGGGAGCTTCCTCAGTGCGTTGCATTCCTGTATGTGGGAGACCATAAATACAGAGTGAATATGGACCTCTTATCTTGATCAGAGGAACGTGGTCACAGTGAATTACAGCACCGTACCCAGTAATCAAGAAAGCGTGGTGATGTATTGGCACAGGCTGCCCAGGGAAGTAGTGGAGTCACCATCCCTGGAGGTGTTCCAGAACCATGGAGACGTGGCACTGAGGGACACAGTTAGTGGTGTGGTGGGGGTGGGTTGGGGTTGGACTTGGTGATCTTAGTGGTCTTTTCTAACCTTAATGATTCTATGATTGTGTTCTATGATTCACCAGTGCTCTGTTATACCAAAATCTCCAAGAAACCTATTGAATGCATCATATCACAGCATTTGAATCTGTGCATTTGTGTGCAGCAGCTCCTTCCCATCCTGAACCACTCATGTTGATGGCAGATGAACACATAATGAGCTACTGTGCACCCGAGTGAAACTTGTAACTTTACAGCTAGCTCTTGCCAAACTGGTTCCAGCAAAGCAGGCACTGCTCTGTGCAAGGGACCTTTGCTGCCCTCTGCCTGGCTCCTCAGAGGATGCGCTGTCAAAATATTAAAATCAGACTTTTTTTTTCAGGATTTCAAATAACACCTCAGAATTTTCTTAATGAAATATTTCTGCTTTTTCCTGCTACATCTCTTATTCAAGAAAATCTGAATAAAATATTTTAGCTCTGGACATCAAACTGGAATGCTCTGGCTTTTCAGCAACTCAGAGCACTGCAAAATGCTCCATAGATGAGAAAGCATTTCTCTGCTGCAGTTTACTGATCTGTGAGAACTGTGATGCTCAAGAAAGATCTCCACAGAAACTCCACAGAGAAAACTAGCAACCCTGATGGACAGATGTTAGAACAGGGTCACCCTCACCTCCCTAACTATCTGCCATTAAAAGAAATAAGAAGAAATACCAGTGTTATCACAGCTTTCACGCAAGCATGAAAGTAATAAATTCAAATACAAAGGTGTTACTTTTAGGCTTCCATGAATCATGACGAGTTTGGGAATGTTTCTCACCTTGATGCATGCAACAATTTGGGATCTGATAGCTTCAAGAAATTGGGCTGCACGAGGCTTGGGGTTTGTGCTAACTACCAAGGTCTTTGATTAAATGCTGAATAGAACTAGATATAGAAATAAATCCCACTCAGTTTATCCTTTCCATTTGACAGTGTGCCATCCATTCCCAGTATTCCCAGTTCTCCATTAAGTTTTGCAAAGCTTCAGTCTCCTCACTTTTCCCTGGATTCTTTCTGAGGTTGTGTCACAGCCACGTTAAAGAGCAGTACACTACATTAATGCCTTTTCTCCTAAAACCAGACCTCTAGCCACACCATCAGTGAAAACGTTAAATAAACATCATATCACGTTAATCCAGCATTATTTGGTGATTACAGATTTTTCTGTTTCCCTCCCAGTCTTACCATACGATTCTTTTTGCCAGGACATTCTGAGGGGTGCCATCAGGCTGATTTATACCTCTGCAACTTCTCCTACCTCCCGAAGACAAACAAACGTTTGACCTTTTCCCATCCTCCACAGGTTCTCACAAACAGTTGCTAATTGCTCTGAGGTTGGTACTGCTCCCTCAGTGCCCTGGGATGAATCAGCCTCGCCAATGTGAAAACATCACATCAATCCCGTTATTTTCTAACTTCTTCTCCCTAATCTAGACAGAAATCTTCCGTGAACGTCCCTGACGTTACATGTATTTGCCTCTGGATCAACACTACCATTTTCATTAATAAAGAAAAAAAAAAATACAGAGGTATTAAATTGTCCATCTCCCAAAGCCTTCATGATATCCTACAGTTCTAAGGGACCACCACTTTCTTTGGTCTTCATTCATTGTCACATTTTGCAGTTGATCCAGAAGGAAGCAAGCACTGCTCCATGGCAAGTTTAACAGGCAGACAACTAGAAAAGAAATAACTGCAGTTACTAAAGGAAGTTACTCACTCCTCCCATCTCCTTGCTGCTTTATCAGTCTTCCAACTGATAATGGGGAAAAAAAAAATGATTGTACTAATTCTAATGCTCTCTTCCCAGAAAGGCTGTAATTTTTTTCCTCACCTTTCTCCTTTCCTTAGAATTCCTCTTTTCTCACCCTCACTGGTAAAAAGAGGACTGCAACATCTCTGCAGTGACCCATTTTTCTCAACCTCTTACCTCTGAGAAAGTGGTTCGTCTGATGTTGAGTGCCCTCTCCTGGGCACCTGTGCACTAAGGAGCTGTAATGCCCGGTGAGCACCTCCTGCTCCAGACAGCACAGCACAGCTACGTGCAGACACCCCACTCACACACTCTGGAATGCCCTGTGCCCAGCCAAGCAGTAGCTGTGCCCGTTGCTTTGGGCTGTGCCATTTCATGTCCATCTCAGCCTATTTCTGAAATTTCTCTTTTGAAAGCAAATCTGGGGGAGCGCATGGCCATCAGCAGTGACAGCATCGCACAGCACTGACATGAATGCTCGCAATGCTATTGCTGTTTTATGCTTCATTTTGAAGAAGCAATGACAGCCCCAGTGCCCCTAGATCACAGTGTTTTCTTCTTTGCCTTATCCATCCACACAGACATGGATGCAAATCCGTAGAGACTCTGACATCAGTTTTTAACAGGGCACACAGATTTCGGTCATATGAAATGTCAGAATGTGGTCTTCCATATTTCACCAGTGTTATTCTGCCACTTAATTTAATAACAGCTAAATATCAAGTGCTGTTAGAAAGTGCCTTTCTATTTTGATGCGATGTCCTGTCAGCAACTGAACAAGAAATAATGAGACAGATCTTAATTTGTGATGCACGGTAGACTGCCTAAACTCATTTCCAACACGCAGTGACGGCGTCTAGTGATGACTGATTCAGCACGTGGTCATCTGTTCCCTGCTCTATCCTCCCACACTGAAGTAACATTAAGAAAGGGCAGGTTCATTTGCAAGTCTTTTTTCAGACAATATAAACAAAACCGGGCTTTTCAAGATATGTGGAGTCGTGGCACTGAGGCACATGGTTAGTAGGCATGGGGGGGTGGGTTGAGGATGGGGAGGAACTGGATGGACCGGATGGCCTTTTCCAACCTATGATCCTGTGAAATTTTTACTCAACTTCTCCTTTTCTGCTATTACTACGGACTCTTCATTCAGACTTGACTAGTCTTTTGTGTCTGTAGCAGGCTTCTGTAGCTTCAGGTACACCACTGAACTTCTGAGGCAATTACAAAGCACTTTTGTTTTTTTGCATATATTGTTTTCAGTTTACCATCAGCTCTAATTTCTAAATCTAGAAATTCACAGTGAACTGCAAATAAACCATAAACAAAAAGAATTGCTAATATTCCTCCTTCATGTCTTTTATTATCACCAACAAAAAGTTGACTGAAATGTGAGTGATGGCAATAATATAAAGAGGCAGAATTTCTCACTCACGGTTTTCCAAACTATATTGCTTTTGACAGTAGAATGGCTCAGCAATAATGACTTAAGTTTTGAATACTGCAGTCAATGTTATCATTTGTTCAGCAGATATTGTCTCTAAATCTGCCAGGCTAGAAAGCATCTGCATGATGTCTTCATGGCTGAGTACGATGATGGGCTCCAGATCCAAAGAGTAAGTTCAGAAACTGAGATCACCTTCAAGAGCACGTAACAGGGTTTGAAAGAAAAAAATCCTCTAGTATAGACAGAAGGGACTTTCTGAGCAGCAGGGGAAAAAGTAATCTGGTCACGAGACCATGTGGTTGGTATAGATGGTCTCGAGACCATATGTTCACAAAAGTAAGATGGCTGTGCAGGTGGTCTGTGATGGCCGCAGCCTAGCGTGGGATGGCACAAACCTTGTAGGGGTGGGGCTGCAGCGTGCCCCCAAAAATGGGCTCCGTGTTGATGGTCGTCACTCCCTCAGGGAGCCGGAAGGTGAATGCCCGTAGCAGGTTGGCAAAGAAGATGAAGAGCTCAGTCCTTGCCAGATGCTCCCCCAGACACACCCGGTGCCCTGCGGGAGGAAGAGGGCGATGATGGCGAGTGCGTCACTCTGACCTCGGAAGCAGATAAATTCATTGTCGTGTAATTGAGCATAACCACTGTGGGACACCGTTAGTTGCATGGTGGGGATGGGCTGCTGGTTGGACCTGATGATCTCTGTGGTCTTTTCCAACCTCAATGCTTGTATAAAACCAGAGTATTTTTGCTAAATCTAGAATTTCTGTAGGACTTAAGCCAAACAATGACAGAAAATGTTCTGTAGTTCTGCCTTCATTAAGAAGCCTCTCTCCAGTTGTGGGCCATTGAGCTCCCCTTCTGCTTTGAATTTTGCTTCACTTACATCAAAGATCTTACTTTTATCTGACCAACAACTTGAAATGAATTTGTTTAATCATATAAGTGAAGAATAAAGAATTGTTCTTCCTGGAAGATATCACGCTCCAGTTTTCTATGCATTAAGCATCAGCGTGTTTGAAAGTGCTTTCCAAATGTATGCCTGGAGTTGAAATGTTGCCACAAATGAACAACCATCATCATTAGCAGAGAATTTCCTTCTGAAAATAGGGCAAGCTGTATGTATACATTTGCCAGTATGCCTCTGATTTTCCAGCTATTATTTGTTCAGTAGAACAGATGCTTACAATTGGATTGGGAAATGTTACCAGAAATAATTTTAATTTTATCACTGTTTTTCACAGAGAGGATTAAAATAGATGACCAGTAGGTCTTTAAGAGATGTCTTACTTCTACAGCCCCAGCCCAGCCCACTGACGTTTGTGGAGTCAGTAAATTTACCTATTGAGAACGGCAAGAAGGCTTCTTGGCTCACAAAGTTTCCATCCTTATCCAAGAAATGACCAGGGTTGAACTGTCGAGGTGTTTCCCAGTGCTCTGGGTCATACAACGAAGAAGCAATATTTGGAAGAACAATGCTGCCCTGAAAGGAGAGAAACGTTAATTCTGGCTGATCATCTTCTCTTAGCAGCCAGAAGCTGAGAGGTGAGACCAGTGTTGGACACTGCTTGATTTCAGTGTTCAGCGTTATGGCTTGGTAAGTTTGTTTCCCCAGCAGGAAGTGAAGAACTAGGAGGAATGGATTGTGACTTTGATTTAAAACAGCAGTACAAGCCTGAGAATAGAAGCTGCTGTGTCAATAGAAACTAACATTATTTATACCATTTTCACTTCTCACATTAAAAGTTTCTTTCTTCATTAAAAGTCATTCAGTGTCTTTGACAAAAGCAAGTTGCAAACCTTACTGCTTTTCCCTTGATATTTTTCAGTCTTCTCGTGGACAAAAATTCCGTTCAAATTCATCCTACTGCTGCATCAACAGGAAATCAATCATGGTTATCCCACAGGATCAATCTCCAAGATTTTGTTTTTGGCTACAATCTCATCTTCCACCCTTTGGCATCTTCCACTACTGATGACCCTCTTCCAAGAGCTGCATCACTCATCACAACCACAGAAATGGTTCTTTGTCCTCTTTCTTATTGAAACTCTGACCTAGAGGTACCCAACCCCAGTTCTGTTGAGGAGAAAGCCTTGGTACAAGTAGATTTGAATCCACAGTGTGTTCTACTGATAGAGGAAAGGCCTGTAGCAGCTGTGATAAACAGTACCTTTTTAAGGGGAAACCCCAGCAATGTTGTGTTCCTCACACACACCCTGGGCATGCCAATGGAGATAATGTTGCTGAAGCGCTGGATCTCATGAATCACAGCGTTGGTATAGGGCAGTTCTCTCCGATGCTCATAGCAGATGGTCTGGGAAGGACCCAAAACAGCATCCAGCTCCTTCTGCACTTTCTCTATGGAGAAATATTCATCATTTCAGGTGGGAAAATACATCACCATATTCAAAGACATTTTCCATTTAGAACTACTGTGACAGCAACAAAACTAAAACAAAAATATAGGCCAATTTTATGAAGGGAATCAGTGAGGTGTTCCAACAGTTTGAACGTGTAGGAATTCTACTGGGTCTGACACTATTTGATGCTAAATTAAGAAAAGACATTTGCTGCTCAGAATTTTAGAACTAAGCACTGCCTTACGCATCAGTGCAAGCAAACTGATTTATCATTGTGTTTTCTTTTGGCGAGGTGCCGTGGGCACTTACAGCCATTTACAACCAATATGGTCAGAGCTGTCTGGAATTCAAGCGAGGTGAATCTGTACATGATAAGCCTAGTTCCTATTAAAAGAACATGGGTCTTATGCAGGACATGTTAAATGAAGTAATGGCAGCTTCTTCCAACAAAAAAAAAGAGACCAATTGCTGGGGACAGACATACTGGTGTCTGTTCATTACAAGAGTCTGGATGAAACATATGACTCAAGAAGCTGGGCATGGATCATCCTGCACACACCCTGCTTTCCCAAGGATGTGCAGGGTGTTATATTTAGATAAGAAAAATTATTTAGGTGAGTCAGAGCTTTCGTAACCTTAATTACAGGGTGATAATAACCATGCAGTAACACGAGATTAAGTAGACCTTATTGTCTGACAGCTACACGCTAAGCAATTTTTTCTTATCTTCATCTCTTTCATCCATTTAAATTTCTCTTCTTCTCTGGGTATTTGCACATGTTCTGCTGTCTAACAATGGCTTCTCTGTTATCCAGCATAAGAAAGGATTCTCTGTTTTTCATTTAGTGCTCTGTGTCAGTGACTGATATTTAAAAGATAGACTTAAAAATAAACTACTATAATGTACATAGACATAGCAGATAAACCATCAAATTCTCCTCCCAGCTGGAATAATGTTTGCTGCAAGAAACTCAAATGCACCATAGAGTTAGTTTAACCTCAGATTAAATTGACACTCTGATACCTTGTGCTGAGAAATGGACAGAACAAAAGAAACAGACAAAAAATAGAAGCTGCCAATTGCCCTTCAGCTGGTTAGCTTTACTCCTCTGACCCACAGAGCACACACAAGAGCAGCGCTCCCTATAGCCCCCAGCACTCCTACTGGATCAACACAAAACCAAACTGAGATTCCCAAAAAGTGACATCCCTGCTATCACACATCAGTTTATGGTGTATTATTTTAAGCCATCAGTCACATTTACTGCTCTCTAAGACAGAACCCAAGTCAAGATCCATTAAAACGTGATGTCCGTGCTGTTCTATTGCATCAGAGATATATGTGATCCACTTCCTCTTACCTTGGACATCTGGATAGGCCACCATACAGAGCAGGCCCCAGTTCAAAGTAGTGCTTGTTGTCTCTGATCCACCCAAGAAGAGGTCATTTATAGAATAAACCATGTTTTCTTCATTGTATGTAGACTTGGGCTCATTTCCAGACTGCAAAAAGAAAAAAATAGAGGTTTATTATGTATATGCCAAAATCATGAAGGAACATTGTTACGTTTTTGGAGAATTCATTACCAACATTTAGGGAGGATATACCTTCTTTTGCCAATGGAGCAATATGGAAAGTGGGAAGGATATTTTTCTCTATTGCAATATCATATCTTTTAATATTCCCCCTACATGTCTATACAGACAGCTCTATTTTTTTTAATAAGCAAACTTGGATGATTTCCACCCAGCAGCATCCCAGAGGAGCTCACTAAAACAATTTCTGGTCCACCAGTGTTCAGGTTTTCATAAATCTTAAAACAGTACTGAAAGACTTAAGAAATACTTAAAGGTTTTGGAAGGCCAGATGTGTTAAAGGTGTGAAAATACAGCAAGAGGATCCAAGGAACTAAATGTTAGGCTCACATCCATCCTGGACTATATATACGAATATATAGAACATTGCACTCTGACTCTCCGATCCCTTTCCAGCTCTCTTGTGGTCTTCTTCTAAATTCAGCTTTCTTTCACTTAGGCCACAAATAAGTCCTTAACTGAGAAAAATTGCAGCACATTAACTGCTCTTTAATGAAAGAATTGCAAGACCGTGTGGCATATCAATAAGGTGTTCAGGAACTGTGGAGTTGTGGCACTTGAGAACAGGGTTTGGTGGGCATGGCGGGGATGGGCTGCTGGTTGGACTTGGTGATCTTGGAGGCTTTTTCCAACCTCAATGTTCTAGGATTCTAGGATTTAGCAAGTCTCAGGTTACTGGATTCACAATGAGATGTCCGTGAGGGGTAAGAAATGGTGATAAAAAGGCAAAAGAATGGATGATTTAACATCTTTCACTAAACAACCCATCAGTGTATGACCAAGCAGAACACACACTTACTTTTTCAATGTGAGCTAGATAAAAGTCAATGAAATCCTGCGGTTCATCTGGTATCTCTCTCTCCTTGTGCTTTCTGATCTCCCTCCTTGTAAAAGAGCTCAGAATGTCATAGCAAGACAATGCTTTCTTATGAGGACCAGGGAGACGGCACATCAGCCAGGGGAAGATTTCATACAGCTGCGGGAGTGATATACAAGAGGTACCACAAAGTCTGCATCACTATGAAATGCACTTAGACCTACTTTGAAAAGAAGTTAATATCAATATTAGCACATGGAGATTTTTTTCATTATTAATCAAGTATTCTGGGGATGAGTACATTCACGTTTTCGAGCTGTGAAACGGTATACAGCATAATTTCCAGCTGTGTTAATGGTAAGACTCAGAGTTGCACGGACCTTCAAGCTCAGTCAAAATCCAAATCAGAGCGATTATCATTAGAAAGAACTGTAGCCATTTAGTCAATTATTCAACCTGTCTTCAGTTAGAATGAACCGTACTCGGGCATTTTAAAAGCTAGACCCTGCCCTCCAGTGGAGAATGCCTGGAAACGAAGAAGCAAAGGCATTGCAAACTGTCCTCACCAGGGGGGGGAAAGGCAGTCGGTGAACCCCCCAAAAAGGCCACCTAGCAAAGGCTGGTGTACAAACTGGGTAGGTCCTCAAAGCACTCTGTACTGAAAGACCTCTGAAAGAGTCCTCAATAAAACCTGAAACAACTTCTACACAGATTTCTCTGTCTTCCTCTTACTGAGCTCATCTTGTATTCTGCTAATTACCCCTGGCTAAATTAGAGAGACTACACTAAATTAGCGAGACTAAATTAGAGAGACTGTGTCTATATTTGGGGTGGTGAATCGCATTTTCAGACCTGACATTCAGCATTTATCACGATGCCCTATGCAGGCCATTTGTTGAGCAACTGAGTACCAAACACAACCCAGGAGCATTCCATCAGCTCATGCCTTGCTGCAAAGACCTAAGAGTAAACTACTTATTGTGAGGCAATGAGCACAAGCGATGAAGACTGGTATGTAGTGCATTACCATCCCATCTGAAGACAGTGTGGTGCCCAGTAGAGCTGCGTGGGACATTGCTCACCCATTTGAAACTGTTATGCCCAGCAACCACCTCTCAAATCTGCATTTCCCACTTTCTGTGTTATTCAGCTAAAGACAACACATCATTTACTTACATGGTGAAGAAGGCTGCCTCCAAATTTGAAGATATGCTCTGTGGCTCTGATCAGTTCATGGAAGGTTTCATCCCCTCTGGAGAAGCGATGTCCGTAAACAACAGCACAAATTACATTGGAGACGGAATGGATGAGAGGATAATAAGGATCCAGAGGTTTCTCTGCAACCACAACAATAAACATCACCCTGAATGTCTCGTATTTTGCTTCATAGGTTACCTAAAGAACTTTCAAGCAAGCACTGCATTTCACAATTAGCAACCTTTTTACAAAATTGTAATCATCATCACTTAAGTTGGAAGAGACCCTAAAGGCCACCTGGCCCAAGTCCCTGCACTGAACAGGGACACCTACAACTCCATCAGGGATTCAGAGCCCCATTCAGCCTGACCTTGGGTCTCCAGAGATACCACCCCTCAGGGCAACCTGTAACAGTGCCTCATCACCTTATTGTAAAAAACTTCCTTATAGCCAGCCTGAAACTCTCCTCTTTTGGTTTGAAACCATTTTGCCTCACCCTGTCACAGCAGACCTTGCTGGAGTGTCCATCCCCCTCTTTCTCATAGCCCCTTTTACATACTAAAAAGCTGCCATCTGTATCCTACTGATTTTCTACAGTCAAGGTGCAATCAGTAAGAAAATTAATAAGAAAATAATTTCGCAGCTCCAGAAAAAAGTGTGAACAAATGTATTTATGCCTGTACTGATGCAGCTGCCCAACATCCAAGGCACAAGGTTTGGTTACTTATTGTTCTGAGCTTCAGGAGTCATCTTCTTTTCTTGCACGTGGCCACAACTCCATCTTTCCTAGTTCTTAAGTCAAGAGACTGGGTTGGATTTAATTACTTCTAATTGACACAATGCTAGCCACAGCATGTCCTGGTTTACTGTGCTTTGCATAATGATCAGTATTGGGAAATTCAACACAAAAGCTGCTAACTGGGTTGATCAGGATAAAATGTTGTAATGAAAACAAAATTGTACTAACTGCCTCACAGAGTGCATGCAGATTGTGCTGCAGTGTTTAATTCTGAGCCTCCCACTGGGTCTGAAAAAGCACAGGACTGGGTTCTTTGTGTTTCCAATCCATTCTACATCGACGCAGTACGACTCACGGAACAGAAGATTTTGTGTGATACACTAAAGATATCAGACCAATGACAGAAATGAATTGGTATTTGTCACAGGGATACCTTTCAAATTTGCAAAGAATTCCAGCAGGTGCTGGGCCTCTTCTTGCACTCGTTGCTCCAGACCTCTCTTCCCCAGGCCCAGGTTGCGGAGAGTCTTCAGTGCAAACCTCCTCTGCTGCTTCCATGTGTGACCGGTGGCCAACATAATCCCTGAGTCCGTGAAAGAAAGAATTCTTTATCATGCTAACATTTACTACAGACTAAGGCATTCTTTCACCTGAAAGAACACTCCCATTCCTAAATATCAGTGTTGCTGCAAGTGGAGATGTAGAAGCCTTTTTTTGCAAGACGATTGCAGCTGTTTGAGACCTCAGTGTATTACGATTACGATAGGCAAAGCCCTAAACAAATTTACAGACATACACCTATAATGCATTTTTTGTGCCAAATAAGAAAAACATGGAGCTGTGAAGTGGCTTAACTACAAACTTCATCGATGCTGAATCAAACTCAGATTGCTTAGCCAGGCTAGCTTCAGGCCTGAGATAATAATGATGGGAAGAAGAAAATCAGGAGCTTGGGAATTTCCATTGTGGTTGGGGAGCGTGGAACCTATAGTGAGGTTGGAGGGTGTCATCCCTCATAGATAAACCCTGCCATGGTGGTGCTGTTAGGGGTGGGTACCAGCTACAAAAGAGTTGCAGTTGTAAAGATAATAAAAAGTTTCTGTGCAAAAAATCATCACACCTTTTCCTTTGGCCATAGCTCTGAAGAAAGGAGACACCAGCCTCCCAGACACATCTTCGGGATGTGTGGTCATACCATCCTTCACTGCTTGGAATCCATTCAGCACGATCACTGGGGCCCATCCAAACCACAAGGTGAACACGTTGCCATAAGTTTTTGCCAACTGTAGATGGGAGAGAAGCCAGCAAAGCACAGCTGAAATCCCACACACCACAAACAAACAGAAGATGAACCTGTTTTTATGCTAATTACAGGACCAGCCCTAACCTGGAATGATGTTCTGCATCTTCTCCATGAGACTACAATTACCAATGAGAAGGTATGAATGTCTTTTCCAGCATTCACTTCTGGAAACAGCTGAGTCTGCCAGCTATTCAGAGCCACAGGTTTATGCCAACAGACATCAAGTGGATTTTATTTGTATACAAACCAAGGCTCAGTTCACGGGAGTCTCATCGTCTGCTGTTCACATGATAGAGGATATTTTCCATCCAAAAGACATTTTCCAGAATGTATATCAAGAGGGATTCCTCCATTAACAGAAGTTTGAGGGTCTTTGTGGATCCCACATGCACACACGGCAGATCTTCAGTGTCTGTTTACCGGTGAAGTTAGAGAACAGTGCTCAGAGAGCGAAAACCTCGTGCTGTGAAAGTCACTCTTTAAAGTGCATTTCTGTTCCCTGACTTCAAATCTGATATGTTCTCCCCAAAGGTGTTTATCCTAAAGGATATTAAGTTTCACACGAGTTTGTCAAACTCAGGGTTAAAAGGGGAGAGGTTGAAGCGTTGGTTTTCACACACACATAACATGAGAAACAGCAAATTACAAAGACTTCTAAGATGTTAGGATTATCTGAAAGAAATACCTTCATGAGGCAGTCACGATTGATCTGGAAGTTCAGCTGCAGCAAGGTGCCAAGAACGGGGAGAGGGATCGGTCCAGGAGGAAGGCATCTCCGTGCTCGTTGCAACTTTAAAAACTGCATAACCAAAAGGAAGACCACCAGTGCTATCATAACTTGATTTATGGACAACATTGCTGCTGCTTTTACTGGATTCTCGTTATTGAAAACAGCCTATTGAAGCTATGAAGGCTGGTTGCTCAACCAGTTGTTTTTTTTCGTAAGAGTTTAAATTTCACATAATAACTATTTATTCCACGCCCCTAACCCTCCCTCCTCATTATCAACCACTCTGTTCCTGACCCACCCATCGCATTTTCATGATGAAGCATGTTTAGGTGCATGTCCTTCTCCTTTTCATTCAGATTTCAGTTATCAAATACGGATCATGGGTTTTGTAGGAATTTAGCTGTGTCTGAGATTCGTAACCCATGGCCAAGATTCTCCAGGCACTCTAAATACACATCTCCATATGCAAGCTCTCCAGCTAATCTTCTGAGTCAGTTGTGGATGCGTGTGCTCCTACAAATACTTCATGAATGCTTTTAGGAAAGCAATAACCGTACAAACAAATTAAGCATGCAGATGTAAGTGGATACTAAATCTTGGAGTTTCTGAAATGTTTTGTATGTGTTTTATTTATACCTACATTCAGGGGAGCAACTGATTAAGGGTAATGGCAAGGCTGATACAAGTTAAAAGCCCGCATTTGTCATAAAATAGAGATACCAGTATACTGGCATCTTATGCTCAACGTGCATAGTTAACTCATTAGGAATCTTGAGCTACAACCAGAGCTAAAAGCCTCTCTTTGAGAACCAGCTGGAACACGCATGTGCCACACGTGGCGAGTGGAGAATAAAGGCTGTGTGAAGCAAAGTCCTTTGCCAAGACTCAACATATGCAGGAAGTATAAAGCTGTTTCCAGGAGGGCTTTATAGGCTTGCAATCCCACCATGAAACTGCAAGAGTTGTGCTTCAGCTTGCTTCTTACAGCAGCATTTTCTTTGGGATGAAATTGACATCATGGGATTTGTGGCTCTGGGACATGCAATGGGCGTACCCAGAACAAATGGCCTGGAGGCTGCCAGCCCACAATTCCCAGACTTCTGCATCAGTTAGCTTCCAACCACATTGCTTCATTAGTATTAAAGCATAATGTAGGAATGCATATTAACCAAGGAAGGGCTGTTTCTGTGCTTCTACAAAAGCTTTATTTGTTTGTAATAACAAGCTTATTTTGCAAGGCACTCGTTTCTGATTTAACTCTCTCAAGCATACTTTTTACTCCAGGCTCAAGGACTACCTTTGTTTCAGCATCTTGGGATTTTCCACTGTGAATCTCTGAAACATTAGGAAATGTATTCCACTAGGATGATCCAGCTCCTTAGGCTGCGGGCATCAAACAATAAAAATCATCAATGAAAACTGCATGGTTTAGTGGGCAATACTGGTGGTAGGTGGATGGTTGGACTTGGTGGTATTAGAGGTCTTTTCCAACCTTAACAATTCTGGGATTCTATGATCAGTGGTCATAGGTCAAGCAGTGCCCAATCCAAGTTTTAGAAGCCTTTCAGAGGAATCCAGGCATGGCAGCCAAAACCCTCCTGGCACCACCGATCTCCTCAATGATCTCAGCGATGAAGAGTAGCTGCAGGGCCTTGATCCAACACCAGGACATGGAAGATCCTGGGAACATGGGTAAGGATTCAGGAAGAAATAAACAAGGGTTGTGTAATTTCTGCTTTGTGTGCAAGAACGGTGATGCTCTGATGCTGATTGCATTCTCCAAAACTAAATGTATTTTCACAAGAAAGAATTTGGGAATGTTCGGACATAAACTCTATGGGTCACAATAGGAGCCCCACGTCTATCACCTCTTTCCTGCCAAGGCTTCAGCAAGCATAGGGAGAAAGAAAGGAAAAGCTGGCATTTACCCATGCTGATATCCACATCAGTTTGTTATTTGTTTTTTTTCCCCTAGGCTCTTAGACAACCACTCCTTTCTCAAAGTGGTATTGTTTTGCTGCCCCAACAGAAAGCCCCAGGCTGCTTTCTCCAACACTGTTATTATTCCTCTGTCACTTCTGCTTGTGGGAGTGAGGAGGCTGCAATTCATGCTGCCATTATTTAGTCTTTGGCTTAATGCAGACAAAGCTCTTTTGTTAGGGAACATAACTACAGCTACTCTACAGGTAATTTAAGGAACTGTATAAGAATATGGCAAGACAAACAACTCCGTAAGGTAGGAAGGCAGTAAAAGCAAAAAGAGAATATGGGACAAGCAGAAATATAGAAGACACCAGAAGGAGGAATATATAAAGACAAATATATCCATCCAACAGATGGGAGAGAGATAAGGGAAAAGATTTCAGTGAAGAGAGAATATCGGACTGCAGAGGGTTGGAAGACATCCAAAGAAAAGCTTACAGGAGATGGAGGGCAGTGTGTGTGGAAGAAAATTAATGGAGGTGCGTGCAAGAGAGTTGAAAACATGGCTGTGAGAAAGCAGATTGGATGGAAAAAGCCTGAACTGATAGGCAGCTGCATTAGGAGGCAGAAAAAAACAGGATTTCCTTTGTAGGCACAACGCACAGCTTGCATAGCAAGCATATTCAAAGCTGAATTTCACACTCTGAAATATTTTCCTTTAGAGAGCCTAAGTAGGCACTTACCATGGATTACTACAGTGTAAGAGAATGCAGATATGTTTTTATCTCATATCAGGTAGCTCTGCAGGATTACCTTCCAGCTTACATAGGAATATTTTGTAATCTACTCACATCCATAAGGCTCAAACATCCTAGGCACGCTGAAGGGAATAGGAAAAGAAAACCTCATTAATTCTCATAGATTCACAGAACGTCTGAAGTTGGAAGGAACCCACAGGTTCATCGAGTTCAATTCTCCCATGACCCCTAACAATTTGTCTGGAGGCTGGGCTCAAGGCTATGCTTTTAGCCCTTTGTAGTAGCCCTTCTAGAACAGTGGGAGTGAGCTTGTTCTTTCTGCTGTCCTTGAAATAAGAGATGCCTTCTGGTTGAAGAACAGCCAAGGGACAACTTGACACTCAAGCACAAAAACAAAGAGCAAAAAAAAAAGGGATAAATGAGAAACTGGGGAAGGTTGCATGGACTGCAAATGGCACTATCTGCTATCCAGTGTATAGAACTCACCCCTCATATGCTGGCAAACAGTAACCACCTTCTATGTCCCACTAGAAAAAACACTTCCAATCCTCTCTAAAAAAATCCCTTGTTAAATGTCAATAGCTGAGCAAAAATCTGAACATACATATTTACCAAGTACTTAAGTACAATGATCAGAAAGAGCTTCAAGAAATCTTAAGCAGTGGCAAATCTTCTATTGGCAGTGATATGCTAATTTGTGCTGATAGATGTCAAGTCAGCTAACTGTGATAAAGAATCCATTAAAGAACTGAAAAGAATAAATGAAGCTGAATAAATAATTGAAGGATCTGGAGTGAGCAGCACCAGATGACTACTGATCATGAAAAATACATGTTCTCATGTTGCTGTCAACCACTGTGTTCATAAAAGCAAAATGATTTGTCAACACTTAATGTCTGCTTGCTGCTGCTCATCTTCCAGTCCCTGCTCCTGGCCTTTCATATGAAAAGTTTCCACACCTGGCTGATGAACCCATTGCTCCATTACTCTACTTCTATCCCATTGGGCAGAATTACTCCTGCTTTAGCAAGTGAAATGCTCAACTCTCTTGACACCTGGTTGCTCAACAGCAGACCTGATCATAGGATTCTGTGATAAAGAAACCATAGAATCATTAGCATGGAAAAGATCTCCAAGATCATCTATCCCATCACCAGTACTGCCCATTAACCCATGTCCCTTTGTGCCCCATCACCAGTACTGCCCATTAACCCACGTCCCTTTGTGCCCCATCACCAGTGCTGCCCATTAACCCATGTCTCTTTGTGCCCCATCACCAGTACTGCCCATTAACCCATGTCTCTTTGTGCCCCATCACCAGTGCTGCCCATTAACCCATGTCCCTTTGTGCCACATCTCCTTGGTTCTTGACTCCATCCCTCCGGTTACAACAAAGTACTTGTTATCTCAGACACATCATCAGCCTCTTCAGAAAGTGTCCCCCAAGATCTTCTAACTCCTCCGTTCACCAATATCTGGGGACAGACTAAAAGACCTCTACACCCATCACCACAAATGCAACTGTGGTTTATGAGAAAGAACACACAGATATTTGACCACAGTACTTCTAATTTATAGACCTCATTCAAATTCTTTCTCTCTTGACGCTGTTCTAATAAATAAGACCCAATTCTGATTCTTCCCTTTGTATCTTTATTCACTACACACTGGGACAAATATACCAAGTGTTGATAACAAGAACGAAGTACTGACTTTACAGGATGCAACTGTCCAAAAAGCATTTTTCAGTGTAATAATTGACCAAATCAAAAGGAAGGCAAAAATCTTCAGACACAGTAAGTGGAATCCACGTGCAGAATCACGCAGACTGAATCTGTATGGCACGTTTCCTATCGAGGAATGGCACAGAGCTGGTGTGGAGGTGGCTTCATTGTAGTTGAAAAAACAAACTTGGTGTTGACTTCTTTCACTCCGTCTGGCAGGGTGAAGGTGAACGCCTGCATCAGGGTGCAGAAGATGATGAAAAGCTCCAGCCTTGCCAGCAGTTCCCCCATGCATGCACGGTGCCCTGGGAAAAGAGAGAGAAGGCAAAGGATTTCTATCAAAACCTTCTATCTATCTTTCAAGCTCTGGGCTTATTAGCATTATGAATTTTTCTGCTATTGTTGTGATAACTGGGTCTCTGCTACAAGAGAAGCCAGATCTTTTCCAAGAAAAAGGCCTCCCATCCCTTCTCTTTCAATCTTTCCCAGTTGCAATTGGGCTTTTCTCTTCCTGGAGTTGTTGAAGACACTGGAATGTATTTCTATACCTCTTTGGAGGTGCCTCCACAGTTCACACTGAGGAGCGAGCAGATCTTTAGTTACTGTCACATCAGTCAGTCCCTGCTCAGTGCATTTACCTATTGAGAATGGTAAGAATGCTTCTCTGTGTACAAAGTTTCCATCTTTATCAAGGAAGTGCCCTGGGTTGAACTGATCAGGTGTTTCCCATTTTTCAGGATCAGACAGAACAGAGTCAATATTGACCAGAACGATGGTGTCCTGAAAAAAAGAGTTCATCTGTTAAAGTGCATTGGTTTTACTTTTCCTATTGCTATTGTATTCTTGGCTTTTCAGCAGCAGAATGAGTAACAGCTAAATTTTCCTCTTTGTTACGCTGTCATTTCTGCAGTGCCGTCGTTGCTTTGAGCAGCTCCATAAAGAAGGGATGAAATGCAACCAAAGGAAAGGAACTGAAGGGAGAACGTCTAGAGCCAGCCCTAATGCAACTTATGGCTACAAAGCTTGAAAATGTTTCAGATTCAGATTATGAAGACACTGCATTTAGAATCTTGCAGTGTGAAAATAATTTCGTATTTCCAAGGTTTTCAAGTAGAAAACGTGCAGCGTGCTTGTTGAGTACCTTTGGAATGGGAAATCCCAGCAGCTCCGTGTCCTTCACAGTATATCTGGGAAGTGCAATTAAGACAATATTACTGTAGCGTTGGATTTCATGAATTACAGCATTTGTGTACGGCAAGTTTTTTCTGTCTGTGTAGCAAATTAAACGGGAACTGCCCAGGACTGCATCCAGCTCCTTATGGACTTTCTCTGGAATGAAACAGTCAGCTTTAAATGCACAATAATCTGTAAACACTACAGTCACCCTTTTTCCTTTTTTTTTTTTTTTTTTTTTGTGGTTATAATTATACCCATTGGGGTTTTTTTTTACAGTTATGATTATATCCAGTAAAGTGAAAAACATATTAAAAAGGAAAAAAAATCAACTTCCCACATGGATCAGCTAAATGAAATAATAATCCTTTACAAAGAGACTGGTTTAGAAACTGGGCAAGGTTCAGTCTTCACTCAGAATCATACAAGAATGAACTGAAAAGGCAACTTCTGCTCTGAAATGGCCTGATTAATACCACAGCCTTGATTATTGGAATTAGATTGATTCTGTGCATCAGGAAACTCAGAGAGGCTGACAGACCTGGTTGTGAGCATTCAGCACATGCACTCCAGTCTCAAATTTAGGTCTTTTGAAGGGCCATTAGTTAACGACTGTGGGAAGTCCCTTCTCTTTATTACCTCTGCTTTCTCCAGCCAGTCTCCTTTTGCTGGAAAGTACTCAGGAGCAAATGGAACAGCAGGAGCCACAAATCAAAGACCCATCAAGTGCTCATAGGAAGTCTGACCAATCGTAAGTGGAGGGGCAGGGGGCAAAAAACCTCATCCTAGAGCGGATCAGATGGATTGCACCCTGAATTCTGAGAAGATCTCCTAGAAATGAAGCCTGAAAGGATTCTTTGTGAAAACCGTGGCACTGAGGGACATGGGTTAGTGGGCATGGTGGTGACAGTCAGCCTAGATGGTCTTAGTAATGTTTCCCAACCTTAATGATTCTGTGTATGAAGAAACAGATGCATGCAGTTCACCTGATTCACTACACATTCGTTTCTCTGCTGTTCTTTAATTGGCTCTGCTACTATTTGAACGTGTGTGATTTCTAAGAAGCAGCAAAACTGTGTGTGCTTACCTTGAACATCAGGATAAGCCACCATGTAAAGCAATGCCCAACGCAAAGTGGTGGCTGTTGTTTCTGTGCCAGCCAGGAAAAGGTCAAAAACATTCTGTGTCAAATTGGCCTTGTCATATGTAGCACCAGCATCTTCTTTAGACTGCATACATGAAAGGCAAAGAGCAAGATACAAAAAGAGAAGCAAAGCACCTTCTTGTACCACAGCAATGTTCACTCATACTACCCAAAGTGGCAAAAAATGAAACAAAAACCTGAAGGGCTGGGAAAAAAGAAACCTTATTGAATAATACGAAGACATTTTCTAATATTCCCCAGTGTATTTGCAAATTTATCCTGCCTCTGTGCTCATGCTGTTTGCCAACCATGACAAATTTATGCATTCACTCACGCTTTCCACTCTTGCTGCAAATCCCTCTACAGTTTGTGTTCTCAGATGTGTCTTAACCTAGAGAATAATAGAGCTAGTAGAGCTTAATAGCAGCTCTATTACTGTGCTTACAAGAAATCTACCTGCAAACCTACTCACATTACTACTTCATCCTCCTCCTCCCATCCCACACTTTCAGCTTTTGGGTTGTTTTTTTTTTCTCTAATTCATCCAACTATAAGCTTTTCTAGGCAGAGATTTTATATTTCCTTAACTGCTATTAAACACCATAATAATTAAAGGAATACTTAAAATCCCCATTTGTTAGTAGAGCCTAAGAGAAGCTGCTAGACACTCACTTTAGCCATCTGATCCAAATAGTAACCAATAAAATCTTGATTTCCATCTGTTTTTTCTTTGTGGCTTTCAATTTCCTCTTCTAATAGAGCCCTCATAGTACGTATACTGGCCAAAGCCTTCTTACACCGTGTTAGAAAACAGGTTGCAATCCAGGGAAGTCGATCGTGGACCTGTAAAAGAGGTAATTTAGATATGTGGTGTTACTGACATCAGCATACTAAATTTGAATCCTAATATAGGACTGTAGGTAGTGGAAGAAAGGAATGAAAGACTCCAATGACTGTATCTTCACTGCTACCTCAAAAGGATATTGCCTACCCGGTAATGCATTAAAGGTTTTCTTAGTCCTTATTTTGGGATAAAAAAACGTAAGGATTTTTAATTTCTCATTTGTTTTTAACCAGAAGTACCAAATTGACCCTCAGATTAGCTAAGAACTGAGTTATGGTCTTTTTCAGTTAGTGAGAGATGGTGAAAAATCACGCAAGGTGCAAAGCCTGCCAAGTTCCAGCCATGTACATTGGTAACATGACTTCTTGCCTATATTCAGCGTTGCGGATCCCATCTGTAAATGGTTAATGGTACATCTGCCCTGGTTTCAGGCTGTCTGTCCCACTGCTTTCACAGCTGGAGTCACGACTTCACGCAGAATCACAACAGCAAATTGTTCTGTCCACTGAACCAGATGCTACAGTGGGAGCTGCTGCCATCAGTGGGGCAAACATCAGTTTGGAACGGGCCGTCTGGAAGGACATTCCAGTGTGTGCTTCAGTACCTCTAGGTGCACCAGCATTCATTTTTGTCACAAAACCAGCCAGGTGCCTTTGCATTATCTGTGTATAAAATAATATAAAAAATCATTATCCTCACATAAAATGAGATGCTGTTTGTAAATGCTGATATATCGTCCACAGCTTCAACCAAGCGGAGAAATCTTTTATCTTCTATGGAGAAGCGATGTCCCAGAATCAGAGCACAAATTACATTGGAGACAGCATGAGTAACAGGCACAGTGGGGTCCACAGGTTTTCCTGTGAACACAGCGAGCAGTTTCACCATTAACACCAATTCTGCTTTTTCCTACTGAGCAGAAAGCTGGAGAAATACAACCACTGAGTCATTAGGGTTGGAAAAGACCTCCAAGATCACCAAGTCCAACCCCAACCCATCCCCACCGTGCCCTCAGTACCACATCTCCACGGTTCTTGAACTCCAAATAACATTTTACCAAATCCACTTCATGCTGTTACATTATAAGATGGAAAATTGCAATTTGTCAGCAAAATGTATGAGTAAAAATAACTTTAGACAGCCAAAACATTGCTGTTGATTAAATAAAACAGCAAGGTGGACAGAGGAAATGGAATTTATAGTGGTAATAAGGAAAACATACCCCTTTCAGAGAACCTTGGCATCCTGTTTGGCAATAATTGGTAGTAAAAAAGGGTAGAGGCAATTACCTTTGGTGTTCCGCAGGTACTGAACCAGGTGATGGGCTTCCTCCTGGATTTGACACTCCTGGCTTTGCTTCCCTACTCCTAATTTCCTCATTGTTAGGAGCCCAAAGCGCCGCTGTTGCTTCCAGAGATGACCATTAGAGAACATAACACCTAGGACCATAATGAATTAATGCTTTATGGATGAATGAATTGAAACTGTTCATGTTTCAAAGATGTTTCCCTGTCGTGCTAATCTTTCTCAGTTTTTGCCAGCAGATCTGTAGCATTCCTCTTTCCCTTTCCTTCCTCCTTCCTTGCAGTCTTGCCATTTATATCCCATATAGAAACTCCTGCCACAGCTGCATTCTGCCATTGTTGTTACAAGAGAACCCAAACAGAGACGTTTCATAAAACCTCATGGAAATATTAACCTATATTCCACGTACATTAGGCACTGTTTCCAAAACCACGGTTAGAATTTATCAGAAGGCTCTGTGAAGATAATAGTTACCATTTCCATTAGTCAAAAACCTGAAGGCTCTGCTTAATGGCCTCCCAGCAACCTCTTCAGCATGGGCAGTCATCCCCTCCTTCACTGCCTGGTACCCTTGTAGAACAACTACAGGTACGCTCGTAAGCCATAAGGTGAAAATATTGCCATACGTGCTGGCCATCTGTAGAACAAAAGAGTGTCACAACAACACAAGTGAGAACTGGCATACTAAAATCCAGCAAGGTCAGGCTGGACGGGGCCCTGATCACCTGATGGAGCTGTGGGTGTCCCTGTTCATTGCAGGGAGTTGGACAGGTTGGACTTTAAGCATCCCTTCCAACTCAAACGGTTCTATGACTCCACGATTCTACATTTAACTGGTCCCCACTGATTTGCACATTCATACAGTTAAGAATAAATCTCTCTCCAGCATTGAGAAGAAAACAAAAACTTGCCTTCATTCTTCAGCCAGCTGATGAGCCCACCAATGTGCTGCCTGAACATACATACCTGGTTAAGGATGTCGTGGTGAATTTGGAACTTCATCTGCAGCAGATTCCCAAAGAGGGGGAGTGGAGCTGGACCAGGAGGAAGCCGTCTTCGCTTCCGTTGCATTCCCAGGAACTGCATGAGCAGAAGAGAGGCTGCCAAGCATACAAGCACTACACTCACTGTTAACATTTCCCTTCTGATTTACACGGCGAGCTTGTCTCTGAAAAACTGCTACGTAAAGAGAGGGCAGATCCATTTATCTTGTTCTGCTGGTACCTCCCCAAGAAGAAAATGTGCAGACTTCTGTTCTTCCTTCTTTATCACTTTCCTTTACCTTCTGATCCCAGAGAATAACATGTTGCTTTCGTGCACGTGGCATTGCTCCATTACATTACAGCCACAAATCCAGCAAGTCTTGGTCCTTCAAGGGATACCAAATGCAGCTAATTACACACTGAGACCACGGTAACAAAAATCCCTGCTAAAGCTGCTGATTTCATCAGGGACCTCTTGCAAGAGCAGAGAAAACCAACAGAGCTTTCTGGGGGTGCTGCACAGGTAGGAGAGGCTGTGAGGTTGTGGTGATCAAGCAGAACAAGGAATTTCTTCAGCCACTGCCTCCAGCAGAAATAAAGACATCTTCACAAGCCTCTTTCACAAGTGCCCTCCTGCAATCAAGCAGCACCACTGAGGAGCTGTGCTTTGCTGCTCCTTCATGCAGAGGAGGCCACAAGGACAGTGCAGCTCTGGTGCTGCTTTGGCATTCTCCCAGGAGCAGCACCAGCTTAAAGTCAAGCTCACCTGGCTGCAGCTGGGGCACGTGGCACTCTGGGAGGTCACCCAGATGGCTTAGCTGCACACTTGCCAACCTTATCCACTTCAGAGACAACTTGGAGTTCCTTTCTTGTGGCATTGTCATTTTCTCTGTCTCAAACGACTCCCGCCTCTAAAAGCAGCATTACCCAAAGTCTTCTCATGTGGAGGAAGTCGTGATGGAAGCGGCTGTGTTGGGAGGACACTCCAAACAGAACCACTGTCTTTTGCCAGTTTTCTCTGCAAGGAACACAGCGTGCAATTTCCTGGGTGTCGCTGACTCTGCATTGCTCTGGCCTTTGATCAGAACTGGACTCAGGGCTCCAGGCATGGCCTCACCAGTGCTGAACAGTAGGGAAGGATCACTTACCTTGACCTGCTGGCAACACTGTGACCCCTGTGGGACTTTGCTAGTCACTGGCCCCCACCCAGACCTCACATCACTGAGCATCACCCCCTGAGCCCCGTCATTAAACCAGTTCTCTGTTCGCTCCTCTGTCTGCCCATCCAACCTGTAGCTCGACAATTTATCAATGGCAATCTTGTATGGGACAGCATCAGTGTCCTTACTGAGGTGCCACATTCACTGCTGTCTCCCTGTCCATCACGCTGATCATTTCACTGCAGAGATTCATCCCATTGGCCAAGCACAACTTTCCTTTGGGAGCATTAGGCTTCATAAACAAACGAAATTGAGAAATTCAAATTGGTAAATTGAGAAATATCATAATAATACAGTAAGAATACAAGCAAAATTAAAATGCCAAACTAGTCATTACTAAAGATTATGGTGTTACTGAAAATACCAGGGTGGGCGGGTAGAACGTACATAAAAAAATACGTTTGTTTGCTGACCAGCTCAAAGCTGCCTGTAAGCCTTTTTGAAATACTGAGATTAAATGTTTATGAAAGCCATTTGCTACTTGCCACTATGTACTTTCATAAAGTTAAGACTGTTCCCATGTGCTTCAGGTTGTCACAATTGTTTGGACATTGATTTGCACAAGTCAAGAACACGCTTAAACTTTTTGGCTTCGTTCTGTTGGTTTAGGGTGTGAAAGACTTTTGCTTCCATGCTGACCTTGCTGCATTGTTGCAATCACTTCTGTAGACAGAATCATGCTGACTGAGATCCGTTTGTTCATGATTTGGGGGATGTGGTACCATCATGTTGACAGAAAGGCTCCAGAAGAGCACACAGTTGAGGAAGATCCTGGACAGGACAGAAGTGGCAGCAAGATTTGTTATGAGCTCTCACAATGGAATCAAACTGCAGTGCTGACCTGCTTCTGCAGTAAGAATGACAGATATTACAGCCACAATTTGGGAACCACAAGTCTGGGTATCAGCGGAGGAAAGTACTGGGTATTTTAACAATGATATGAAACCTCCATAGCACTTGGGATGGAAATTAGGAACAAACTGCCTAATGTATCACATGCAGCAGCTGAGAAACATGCAAGCACAAAATATTCCTTACTCAAGTTTGTTGCAAAACAGCAACCACCACAGGTTCAGGATCTATTTAAAAACACAAAGTTAAATTGCACAAATTACTGCTAAGTGAAAGATTCCTCCAGTGCCAGCAAGCTTACTGCTTGATCTTTATCTAGCGCAGTTCCTTTTGCCAACTGAGTTTTGACTTCCTCCTTTTCATAGAATAGTTGGGTCATCCAGTTCCAAGCCTTTGCTGCAGGCTGGTTGCTGCCCACCACATCAAGCTGCCTGAACTGACCTTGAACACCTCCGCAACCTGTGCAGAGCCCCACCACTCTCTGAGTAAACAGTTTCTTCCTAACATCCAACCTGGATCTCCCCTTTTCTGGCTTATAGCCATTAGCTCAGCTGCTGGAAAGCCATGTGCTGTGCTGAGGTCTGCTCCGAGCCTCTGTGCTCATGAAAAGAAGTTTGCCTCTTGAGAAACGACAGCAATATTCCCCGCCCTGTGTAGACACAGCAGCTGGTGCACAGCTCATTCAGAGATTCCTGAACAACTCTTTTCCTCCATGAAACCATACTAGGGACTCAGAGCCACCACCTTTGGGAAGCGTTTCTGTATCCCACTCTAGAATTGAGAATCAGAGGACCGTTTGAGTTGGAAGAGACCCTTACATGCCACGTGCTCCAACCTCCTGCTCTGAACAGGGACACCCACAGCTCCATCAGGTGCTCAGAGCCCCATCCAGCCTGACCTTGGGTGGCCACCACCTCTCTGGCAACCTGTGCCAGTGCCTCATCACCCTCACTGTCATTTTTTTTCTTCTATCCAGTCTAAATCTCCTCTCTTTTAGTTTGAAAATATGCAAGAATGCATAGAAATGCATGGGAATGATGGGAGGCATCCCTCAGGACCTAGCTTTAACGTTTGTTTTCCCTCATTAGGATTCCTACTGAGCCTTGAAGTAAGACCAGACACTAATAATTTTCTGTGTTTATTTCATTTCTAAAATATAAGAAAAAGTTTACATAGATTTTCCATATGCCAAGAAAAGGAAAACCAGAATATTTTTCAGGTCCAGCTTCCTAAAAACGTGACACAACAGTTCAGATTCACGCTGAACTTGATCTAGAAATGGGGAATACAAAAGGTACAGAAAAGATCAGTACACTTGCAAACCCCTGGGAGTTCCTCTGCCTCAAATCCACCATATGCTGCAACCTAGCGAAGAACTGCACAGAGTTTATATGGGTGAGGTTTCATCGTGCTCCCAAAGACAAAGCTCAGGTTGATCTCCTTATCTCCTTCTGGTGGGGTGAACTTGAATGTCTGCAGCAGGCTGCAGAAGATGATGAAAAGCTCCATCTTGGCCATCACCTCTCCCAGGCACACACGATGACCTGCAGGGGAAGGGGAAATGCAGTCAGTCCCCGGACCAGGCTGGAACCTTACACTTTCTGGCATTACACTCCCTTTGTTTTGCTTTTCTTCCACAAGGAAAATATTACTGCTTCACACTCAGAGTCTAACTCGGTTGGCTATCAGCACACCTACCAGCTGAGAAGGCTAGGAACGCCTCTCGGATCACAAAATTCCCATCCTCGTCCAAGAAATGACCAGGGTTGAACTGGTGAGGGGTCTCCCAATACTTGGGGTCAAAAAGAGTTGAGTCTATGTTTGCCATGATGATGGTGCCCTGCAAGGAAAACGCTGTAGGCTCAGTTCTGCCTCTGGATTTCTCAAACATCAAGAACAAAAGGACACAAATGAATTCCACATAGAGTCTGTGGCAGTGCTGGGCACATGGTTAGAATAGAACAAGTTTTTTATTGGGAAAAAATGCTTAGTCACAAACTAAGTCCTATTTTGTTGAGGTTTTTACAGTGTTCTTTTGTGTGTTTGTTTCTTCAAAAAATGAAGAAACCTCCATATATCAGCTTCAGACATTTCCCTGCTTTATTCCCTTCATGCCTCCTTTTCCATTCTGTTAGCAAATGCAACAGAATGAAGGGTATGAGGTTATTCACCTTCTTATCCTAAACCAAGTAAAATTATTTTCCCAATTCTGACAAGCTTTGATAGATTTAGAAATGAAAAACAGTGCACCCTGCAAACCGAGCAGCACATTTTAACTCCTAATTGTCAAGGCAAAGGGAGAGCACAGAGCAGGGCTGTGCAGGAAGATGTGGCCAAAGATGACAGACAGGATACCTTCGGAACCTGATAACCCAACAGGGTTGTATCCTTCACTGCTTGTCTAGGAATGGTGATTAAAATGATGCTGCTAAAGCGGATGATCTCATGAATCACAGCATTTGTGTAAGGCAGTTTCTTCCGATCCTCGTAGCCGATTTGGTGGGAAGAACCCAGAACAGCATCCAGCTCCTTTTGGACTTTCTCTAGGAAGGAAAAAAAAAAAAACCAACACAACAACTTTATATGTTGAATTTTGCATGAAATGGCTGTCTTTTCAGTTTCAGATTATTAGCAGTAACAGAAAAAAATAAAATATGTAAATAAATTATACTTCTTATATCCTAAAATGTAAATACAACTATTTAGGTGCTACTTGACTACAATCTGATATTTCCCAAATTTTAAGTTCTGTGGTTAGATCATCGAGCTCAATAGATATATTGATCTTCATAGTTAAAGGAAGGGGAGCAAATTAATTAAACAAGAATTTCTGAGAAATAGGTTAAACTCAAGCTTGGTTTTAGACTACCTTGAAAAGGTGATCTTAAAGAAAATAAATAAAATAAATCTGTAGAACAGACAATTGATCTTCTTGAAAGACAGAATCACAGAATCACCAAGGTTGGAAAAGGCCTCCAAGATCATCCATCCAACCATCTGCCTCTCACCAGCAGTCCCCACTAAACCATGTCCCTCCGTACCACATCCACACATCTCCATGTCCGTGTCTCTGACTCACCTTGGACGTCTGGATAAGCCACCATGTAGAGCAGTGCCCAACGTAGAGTGGTGGCGGTGGTCTCTGAGCCACCCAGGAAGAGATCAAAAACAGACTGCAACATGTTTTCTTCATCATAGGTAGAATTTGGGACGTTTTTAGTCTACGGGTGTCAATGAGAAAGGTGAAATAATAGCACAGAATCCAGCTAAATAACTGCATCTTTAAAATCACCCGTTGCACACCCTGCCCTCAGGATCCCAGAGTACAAAAATAACAAGTGTACTATTTTACACTTCTGAAACAGATTATTGGCTATTCAAGGTTCGTATTTGAATTCCATAAGAATAGCATCTGCGTCAACTCCAGCACAAATTACTCACTTTCTCCATCTGATCCAGGTAGAAGTCAATGAAATCTTTTGGCTCATCCACTCTGCATCTCTCCCTATGACTTTTGATCTCCTGCCTTATGAAAGAATGAATAAAATTACAGCAAGATTCTATTTTTCGTATGGGTCCTGGGAGGTGCCCTAAAGGCCATGGGAGAACTTCAAATATCTGTGGAGCAAGCATTCAACACAGCTGCTGTAAGTTATACAACACAAGCAAGGCCATACAGAAATACAGTGCAGACATTTTTAGTGATGAGTTACTGAGTCAGCTTCAACCTTGGATTCCTACCTTTGCTGCATAACTCAACTCGTATCTGCCCTGTTAATTCATCAACAGAAGAATCTCGTTTTGCAGACAGGTCTGTTTTGCATGCATTAACGGTGATACAGTCAATACTAATATATATTACCTCAATATATAGGAAAAAAACCAATCTCTTTTACTCCAGTACAATGAATATCACTTTTCAACTTTCTAATAGCAGTTTCAGAAATGGAATTCAGAAATTTCAACATCCCAAGCACTTTCCTTTCCTGGGAAATTCTAATAAAAATTATTAATATAATGGTTAAACAATGCCAAGTCCAAAGCACTTCAAATTCAATTCATGTTCACGGTCGGTATTTTTTGTAAAATCAGCATTTAATGCGCACTAAATACTGCAATAACTCTGACAATATATAATGATATAATTATTATGGCATAAAAATTGTCTAATTACTATTACCCCACGGCGCAATAAATATCGTGTTCAATAGTTAAATAATTTGCATGTTAAATGAGCCATTTTCTCACATAGTAAACGTAGCTGTTCCCAAAAGCCACAATCTCATTGTATGCTTCCATCAGCTGGCGGAAAGTCTCATCCTGCAGGGAGAAACGATGCCCAAACACCACAGCACAGATCACATTGGAGACCGCGTGAACGATGGGGAAGGAAGGGTCAACAGCTCTTCCTGCAAACACAGAGAAGCGTTGGTCACAAAAACACCAGCTGCTTTGCTATTCTGAAAGCAAGCTCACAATGAGGTTTTGTCACAGATATCCCCTGTGCTATTTATTTCTGGAGCAAAAATAACCTTTCCCCTCTGTGTTGCACAAACTACGCGCCGTGTCAAAACCACGACCGCGCTCCCGACCACCTCGGTGCCGTACCATCTGTGCTCCTGAAGAACTCCACCAAGTGCCGGGCCTCGGTTTGTATCCCACGTTCCATCCCTTTATTCCCCATTCCCAGTTTCCGGAGAGTCGCAATTCCAAAACGTCTCTGATCTTTCCAGATGAGACCATTTGAAACCAGGATACCTTCAGCCATCAAGAACCAATTGGATGCCATGTTAGTATTCATGCAACGCTGATACTTGCTTGCAAGCTATGTTTGCCAACACAGTCTCATCTCCCTACAGATGTTGTGTCACCACTGCAGGAGTGGCAGAGAGCTTTCCTCAGCCGACAGTACGTTCAGTTTTCTACCACCTGGAAATACGATGGTCCCTCGCACTAAGCTGCTCAAAGCCTGGAGACCTTTCTGAGGAGCCCATTGGAGAGGTCTGCAGGTTTCCTGTTCTCATTCTCCTATGCTTGCATGGATACGAGGCTGGTGGAAACCAGTTGAACCACTCCTGTTTCAAATACAGAACTCTATCCTCCGTCCACCAAAATTCATCAGTGCCTGATGTAAACAATAGCACAATAAAAACTTCTAAACAAGGACACATTGCACCTACAGTCTCACTAATGCATCTAAAACTCCAGTGCCGTGGGACATCCCCAAGGGCCACTTCTTGTTCAACAGCTCAGTGCATGCTTTCTCCATTGCAGCCATTGTGTAAACAAGCAACTGAGAGCTTCAAAAATTACTTCAGCCTCTGCTCCTCAAGCTCCAGATGAAGGATTGAAAGGCATCAGATGGATTATTTCAAAGCAAGGCGCGAACTTAGACACCAATAATGGATAAATTAGATTAGCAAGTACAAACACTGCTGCTTTGGTAAGATTCTGGAACACACGTGTGATAGTGGGGTGGAGGAGACAACTGAGGAATGCTGCAGAATTGCTTTATTTTGTTTCTCATGAACAAATGGAATGGGTAAACAGGGAACTAAGAGCTTGTCAGCAGACAAAGTCCTTCAGCAGATGTATGCATCTCACCTTTTCCAGAAGAAAATCTGTTGAACAAGTGGGTCTGTAGCCGCCCAGAAACATCCTCTGAGTTGGTGGTGAGACCATCCTTCACTGCTTTGAAGCCATATAGCACCACGACGGGTTTGTGGCCCAGCCACAGGGTACAGACATTCCCATAGGTTTTTGCTAGCTGCACATTAGTTGATGCAAAAAGAAACAAACAAACCAAAAAAACCATTGGAGAAACATCAACCAAAATGCACACACAATGAGGTCTTCTCTTCCAACACGGCACTACCCTGGGGTTCAGGAAATGAAGAGGGGAAAATGCTTTTGTTCTGTGATGGGAACATTCATGAGAGTAAAGCTGTGGCACTGCTCTGAGATCCCACTATTCACAGTAATGTGAACGGTCAAAAGAACAGCTGCTCTTGCTCTTTTTAACACATAGGGCTGTCTTTGGGATAATAATGACTGTGGAAATGCTCCTGGCTGGGTATTTACAGCTCACATTAGGTTTCATATGAAAGTTCAGCTGTCCAATGTCAGTTACATTTTTCAACTCATTTCATTTCCTCAGCCAAAAAAACTAGAACTACTCAAAATTACACATTTACATACAGAACGTTGGAAAAACAGGTTCAAACATGCTGAAATCCTCCATTTGTCTTTAACCTGAATATCAGGAGCCTGTAGATTTTATTTGACTCCTTTAGGCACTACATTTAACTTCCATGACCCTCTTTCCTCCACTTGAAGTTCTCATAACCAATTACCAGCCTATCGACAGCCATCATCATTGGTTACAGCTTTTGCCCCTTCTCTCCCATCCACAAACACATACCTTTTTCAGGCTCCCATGGTCAGCTCTAAAATTTACCCACCACATGCTTCCAATGATGGGAAACGGGATCGGGCCAGGAGGAAACCGGCGACTTCTCCATTGCAGTCTCAGGAACTGCAAACCCAGCAGAAACAAAACCAGGGATAATAGCATCACAGTCACCATTTCACACCTCCAAACTAGTCTGTCACAGAGAAAGCTGTTATTAATCTGTTAAACTGACTCTGTTGTTCTACTTAACACTTCCCAAAGAGAATCGTGTCACATCCAAGCCTTCTTCCCTACCACATTTCTCCAGCAAAATGAAGAGCGTTTCCACCTCTGAGCATACTTAATACATTGCTATGCTGCAATATGCTAATAGCTGCCATCACATTGACATCCAACCAATGCCAGAAGGCGGGCACTTCATTCTGACTTGCATCTGATATTCAGAAACGTCCCATTGAGCAATTGGTTTGGTTGGAGGTGTCACTCACAGCACTGGCTATGTGCAAGCTGAGAGCTGGGATACTAAACCGGAGATTTTGGTGTGCCTGCCTGTGTGCAGTTTGTTGCTTTTGTTTGTTTTTCCATATTTGTGCATGTTTTTAAAAGAAAAAAAAAAAAGACGTTTAGTTGTTGAGAGCTTATAGATTTCCCTACTGTCAAATGTCAGAACTAGTTCTGAAAATATCTGTCTCAGTTTCTCAGTACAAAGCCTCTGCGACATCCACGTGCACATCTTCCAAACACACAACTTTGTCTTCCACCGTCCTCCTCAAGTCCTTCTGACAGGTGAAAACATTCTGTTTCCCAGAATAAATCTGTATCGTGAGTGAGTGCACTGGGGACGGGTTGATGGTTGGACTAGATGACCTTGGAGGTCTTTTCCAACCTTGATGATTCTAAGATTCTAATTCTGCTTGAAAAAGGTACTCTGCCACAGAACCACCAAGAGACCTCTCAGATCACTCAGTCCAAACATCCACGTACTACTGCTGTTTCCCCACTATGTCCCTTAGTACAACATCTAAACGTCTCTTGAATGCCTGCATGGACAGTGACTCCACCACCTCCTTGGGCATCCTGTGCCAGTGCATCACCACTCTTTCAGTGAAGAACTTCCATCCGCGTCCATTCATCCTGATCTGCATCAGATTTCTCACCTGTCCTACAATTCTGATGTTTACAGTGGCGTTACTCATTGACAAATGAGCTGTCTCGCAACACAAACATAGAACTTTCAAGGTCTCTTGATCACTCTGAGGTTTGTATGCCAGCTGCTTCTGATCCTGAAAAGTAGGACTGATCCCAGAGGAAGAGCTAAAAAAGAAACAGGAACAGAGTGTGATTTCTTGTCAGAAAGCCACTGGTGCCTCACAAGCCCACACTGCCTCTGGGAAAAAAAATAAAAATAAAAAGAGACAGCTGATTGCTACTGGTTTGGTATATCACAAAAACATACATTTTGTTACAAATCCATTCAGAAAATGTTTAATACACGTCTTGTCTGAAATCACTCCCAGCTTTCTATCAAACAGCTTCTTGTTCTGTTCAGGTTTCCCCTTCTGTAAACACAGCTACGGCTCTGCATACTTCGGCCCCATAGTTCAGTTCATGGAAATTTCATAGGCATTTCCTACATCTGTGCTTTCAGGTGGTTACTTCCCCATGTACTTTCTGAGATAGACGGAAAACATAGGATCACTGAGGTTGGAAAGGACCACTAAGATCATGATGTCCAACCGTTAACCCATCGCCATCAACCATCATGTCACTGTGACGTGAGTGAGCTGGTTAAGGGCTTTTATTTGGTTGGTTGTTGTAACTGAAGGATTCACAGTCACTCCTTCCTACAAACCCAAACGGAGAGGAATGAGACAACTGAATTACTTCTTCTCAGTACATTGCCAGCGTCAGCCCTTAGGTCAATCAGGACATGAGACAAGCAGCCATGTCATGAAAATTAGTTCTCAGGATTAAAAAAGTTTTAAAGCAAAACTTTCACCTTTAAAAAAGATGAGCATTTTCTAATGACTCTGAAATACTGACTCATGTTTCAGTTTGTAATCTGCTACAAAACCCAGATCCTCACCCGCTTACTCCCACTCCGTCTTCACCATGCAAGGAAGAACAACACACACTTACATCATGCCCTACCTTAGCAAGCAGCAGGTGAATTTTTCAGGTTATTTGCCCAAATGATAAGAGAAACCGATGGGAAAAGAATGAAAAAAAAGCTAAGAACTGGGAGACAACAATGGAAATCAGCTGGATGCAAGAAGAGTCGTGGCGATATGTCCCCATCCGACTGCTGTCTGCTAAGCAAACACCCATCTGGTGTCTCAAGGACAGCAGTAAGCATTAAGTAGCAGGTTGACCATTGCTTGCTGCTGTGTTGGGTAACAGGCAGTTGCTTTGTGCATTTCAACTGCGTATATTCTGCTGGCAGAGCTGATGTGAAAGGTACTCTGCACAGAGGTGATGCAGTCAGGGTAGGCTGCAAGTAGTCACACAGAAGGGGAAAAAAAAAAATGAAGATATTCAATTTGTTTCATTTTATGAGGTTTGAACAGGATATTTGCAAGACAACTGTTCCAAATAATTGTAATCTTTCTGTATTTTTTGTCCACATTGAGGCTTCTCGTTCAGTAGGTTTCTACGCTGCAGCTTCAGAATTTCTGCAGCTACTGCTGACCACACACTGCGCTCAGTGACACACAGAAGAAAGGTGGGAGAAAAAACATTAAGCACAAAGCATGTCCTAAGACAAAAATAAAAACAAATAATAGCACATCATTGGGCCTTTCCTTTCAGTCACTCCTAATTGAGCTCACAGAATCACAGAACGGCCAGGGTTGGAAGGGAGCTCAAGGATCATGAATCTCCAACCCCCTGCCGCATGCAGGGCCTCCAAGTTCCACATTTCGTACCCCTGCATAAAAATCCATCTGCCTGCTGGTTTCTCTGGGTGTTGCCACGCTGTTGAAAAATAGATTCTACCTTTCTCAATCCTGAGCAACCCAAAACCCTTCAGTGCTTCAGCCCATGTTCCTTTCTGAATGAGAACGGCATCAAGTGTATTTATGTTCTTCCCAGTCCCAAAAGCTAAATGTGCAACAGCTGAGCACTTCTCAGCTACCATGGTAGAACTCAGAGTTCTTCTCAGGAAGAAACAGAATGTTAATACCCCTTTCAGCTTTCTCTTATCTGAAACATTCTGTTCTGACCGTGACCATTAGCATTCCAAGTCCAATATTTAGGCTACTAAATACTTCAAAAATGCTGAAGCAAATACTCAAACACTAGGAAATGCCAAAATGAACACCGTCTGCACAACAGGGATTGCTTCTTAGTGATGCCTTCTTGTGAGCAGTACTAGATGTACTGTGGCTGAACCTGAGGCATTCAGCATCTCTTCCGTCCCATTAAATAAATCAATGTGCATCAGAGGACCAAGAAAGCAATAACACAACGGTGGGACCGAGCAGGTAGAGGAGGACGTCACAGGGAGGACTTTGGAAAGAGGTCATTCTGGGGGCAATCCATTTGCATTGCTCCATGTCTCCATTCTGTGTGAGCAGCACCTCCCCACGCAAGCCCTGCACACACTGCTGGGCCAGGCAATCCCTGCACGGCCCAGAGCCTCACACTGCTTTCCAACACACACTAAATCCACCTTTGCAACCCGCAACTCAACATCTAAGCCCTGGTATTATAACGCTTATAATAATTATATAACTATTATTCTATATAATTATTATAACAATTAACAACACCATCCCAACAGAAATAGATAAGATGGGAGACGCTTTTCAGCTGTGGAGATTCTGGGCACTTTTAAGGCAGTCTACTTCAGAGAAAGTCAGTGAATAGCAACTAAGAAAAGAAAGGCAGTTAAGACTTCAGTTTAGCCTTCTGTTGCTTGAATTCAATTGTTTTTCTGCTCAGAGACTGTATCCTATTATGCACACATTTCCACTTCTGTAAAAGAAACCACATAAAAATTGCAGTGTTTCAGAAAGGTAATAAGTAACACATTCTCAGCATTTGACTACAAGAAACTTCAGGAGGTGTTACCGTTATGCAAGACGTTTGGTATTCCTGGATAACTGCTCAACAATGACTGCAAAGCCCAATATCAACACACACAAAAAAAAGAAAGAAAATTCTAGTTGTGTCAAAAAATTGTGACAGATCACAATTACAGATCATAAAAGAGAGTAGGTGTGGCTTGGCTAGCGAGGGATCACATATTTCCAAGTTTTCTGAAGACTTCAGCCTGGGCAAACTGTAGATCGAGAGGGAGGGACAGACAGATGGTCAAAGGAGGCATAGGTTCCTTAGAGAGAGCTGGATTTCAGTAGAAGCACTCGTTCATCTGCACAGCACCAGATTTGCAGAGGAAGCCACACACAAGAGCAGCGAGCAGAGATTTCCATCATGTTGGGGATCGCTGAGCTGTTTGTAGCCCTGGCAGCCTCCCTCCTGATCTTGCAGTTCCTGAAGCTGCAGTGGATGCGCAGCCAGCTCCCTCCAGGACCGGTTCCTCTCCCCATCATTGGGAACTTGTGGCTGCTGGACTTCAAACTTCGCCGAGAAACTCTCGCTAAGGTATTTCGTTCTGTCTTATCTTTTGCACGTGGTTCAGTGGGGAAATAGTGGTGGCAGGTGGGCAGCTGGACTGAATGATCTTGGAGATCTTTTCCAATGATTCTGTGATCTGCGGCTGAAAATCTGTCTGAATCTATTTTAACTTACATTTAAATATCAATAAGCATCATGTTTCATTACAGGATTTGTTTTCTGTCTTTGCACTGGTAACTCTCGCCTTGTAAACCATCTTTAGTTGAATTTCCTTTGGCTGACACTAATGTTGCTGGAACACCTGCAGGCCATGATGGTCCAATCTCTATTAGCAGATCAAACATACACTCTAAATGGATCCTTCTTTTCATATTTGTATAACCAAAAGTCAGCAAGGCTAAAATGAAGCGGGGAAAGAACGAATTCTTGTTCTGCTCATAGCACAAGTTCTTAATAAGCCAATTAAAACTCAAGATTTGCATCAGATTAAGGAAAAATACAAGCATTATCTGAGGAAAGACAATAGAAGGAAATATGAACAATAGTGGGAAAAGCAACAGGAAAGGAAGAATGCAAAAGCATTTATCTTCTTTTTTTGGAAGCTGGAGGAAAAAAGGATCACTGTCAATTTTCATTCATGAAAGAAAACAGAAAATCTTTGGCACTTTGCACGCATTCATTTGCTCTTTGATTCTTAAAACGAATACTTATGTGAACACATTCTGTTTCCTACTCACTGATGCACTGTTATTAACTCTTCAGTTAACCAACATCTATGGCAACATCTACACAGTATGGATGGGACAGACACCCATGGTGGTACTGAATGGGTACAAAGCAGTAAAAGATGGCATCGTCACCCATTCAGAGGAGACTTCTGGAAGACCTCTCACGCCATTCTACAGAGACATGATGGGCGAAAAAGGTGTCACAATACCGAAACACGTGTATCTTTTTTTGCTAGTGCTATATAACCCCATCCAAACCCAATTTTGCCTCCTGCAGGGAAAGGATTTCCCTGCCCAGCACCGAAATAAATGCTTCTGTGTTCTTTAGGCATTTTTCTGACAAGCGGGCACACCTGGAAGCAACAGAGACGCTTCGGGATGACCATCATACGGAGCCTAGGATTTGGGAAGAACAACTTGGAGCATCAAATTCAAACAGAGGCCTCCCATCTTCTGGGAATCTTTGCAAACACGGAAGGTAAATTCCATAGAAAAATAAGACTTGGAGCACTTTCTGAAATACAGCGGATTAGGGGAACTGAAGTTTCACAACACGTTTTTTTACAAGCTGTAAAGATATTTTTCCTATCAGTGGGACTTCTACTGGCTTTTTAATTGCATTCTTGAAAAAAAATGTTTTGTCTGCACAGCTCGCAATATGAAGCTTTTTTTTTTTTAAATAAGGATAGTAGAAAATGTTTATTATCAACATCGTCTCAGGGACAGCTGGTAACAATTTTTACATTCAAGGAGGATAGAAAACCTGCATGTTTTCCTCCATAAAGAACAGAATTTGTGACCTGCTGGGCAGCAAACCTACCATTTGGCAGAGAAAAAAGCCCAGCACAAAAAGCACGTTGTTCTGTTGTCCAACAGAATTCCTTTGTAGGGTTTGAACGAAATAAAAACCGGTAAAATTTTAAGAATATGCCAAAACAAAGCACCCAAATATAAATATTCTGCACAGCCAAATCCCTCACCCACATCTTATTTCATAGCGACATGAAAGCACAGAGAGGTTTCCCAAGGTCTGTCACCAACGCATTTAGCCTTAGATATAGCAAAAGGGCCATACTGACTTCTGAGAGCAACGTTTCTAAGGCCAGTGGATACAAAAGATAGGAGCACACCAGCTGGTACGAGGCCTTGGTACAGCCCAAATCTTCACTTCCATGCAATTCTTCCCCATATTAAACCCAGTCGTTGCATTTACTGTTTCAAAGAAACAGAACGAGGGTTGGACTGAAGTCAGAAATGCATAGGGGACCATTTTCCTTTGGCCAGTTTGAAGGTTGTCCTCACCTTCAGCACGTGTACTTGATTATTTTTCTAGATTTCACCTTTCTGTGGACTGCAACCCTTTTTAACAAGAGCTGTGTTCCATCCTGTAAAATAAGGAACGTGGGCTGGTGGGCATGGTGGTGATGGGTCGATGGTTGGTCCAGATGTTCTTAATGGTCTTTTCCAACCTTCGAGATTCTGTGATAAGAATTACAAAAGTTTTGCCTTCACGGTCTGTGGAGAAAAAAATATATACATATATATGGCCAGCTGTTATGCTGCACTTGAAAACAAATCAGGGAGTAGACATTTCAACGTGACTGAGATATTAAGACCTCAAAATCTTTCCTTTCTGATTTGTTACCTTCACCCCCACCCCCCTCGAGTTAAAATATCTGCCTGCAGATTTGAAGGCGTGTAATCCAGCCACAACACCCAGATCACAACTCAGAGAGGTGGGGGAAGAGAGACCTAGCATCCATCTTCCCAAAGACAAACATTACCCTATTTTTCAAGAATTTAAAGGTAATTGGAAATAAAGATTCCCTGCAATTACAGAGATTCGCATTACACTGGAGCTCACTTGCAGAAGATCAGACTCCTTTTAGACTAAGTTTCCCACACTCTGAACTACTATTATTTTTGCTTTTAAAAGAAACGTTCCTCTTCCTTAATTTTGCTCACTGCCACCTGTCCAGAAATACTCACCAGTAGCTCCTGTACCTGCAGGCAAGCCCTTCGACCCCCGCACTTCCATCGTCCAAGCCATCGCCAATATCATCTGTGCTGTCGTTTTTGGCCATCGCTTCTCCAGCGAGGATGAATCTTTCAGCAAGCTTATCAAAGCTGTTTATTTCGTGATCTACTTTCAAGCTACTATCTGGGGCAGGGTAAGAACCTGTATATTTAATCAGAATTGCCCATGTTCCAACTCGTGTACTGCCTCTCATCCTAACTGAAACGACTCTTGCAGTGCTTTTACAGTTATCAGGAAATCGGAATTGGGCTCTCCAATGAAAAATGCTCCTATTTCTTCTATTCATTTACAATCACAGATGTACGATGCTTTCCCATGGCTTATGCATCGCTTCCCAGGACCGCATCAGAAAGTGTTTGCATACAATGACTTCATGCACAGTTTGGTTATGAATGAGGTCCAGATGCACGAGAGAGAGAAGGCAGGTGACCCACAGGATCTCATTGACTTCTACCTAACCCAAATAGCAAAAGTAAGTATCTATTTATCACCACAGCCCCTCCTTGGCCTCAGTGTCCACTACAAACACTTGCACTTCAAGTGACAATAACAGGATTTCAATACACACGCTTTGTTTGACACTGAAGAGTTGTGCACTGATGGATTGCTCACCATTATCACAAAGTTACTCCCACTGCTACCTGAGCAATTGTACTCAGCTTGCCCTTCAAACAAGCAAATATGAAACAATCCACTTCATAGCCTTCGTGTGAATGTATCCTACAGACCAAAGACGACCCCACCTCTACGTTCAATAAAGACAATATGGTTCAGACCGTGGTTGATCTCTTGCTGGGAGGGACCGAAACAACAAGCACCACCCTCCTCTGGGCACTGCTCTATATGGTACAATACCCAGAAATACAAGGTGAGTAAAAGCCCTAGCAGAGAGCTGCGCTCACCATTACATCGCAGTGAACGCCGTTACAACGTAAGTAGTCGCTCCATCACGTGCAACAGATCCAAATAAACATTAACAATGAATACAAGAGGCAGATCTCAATAGAGATCTAAAAATGAAAGCTTAACAACCGAAACAAAAACCTTGTGCCTTCTCCACCAGCTCATTAAGATCATTTTAATTAGCAAAATGCACTGCCACCCCCTTCCAGTGAGATAAAACGAGCAATACCTTGCTCAGGTCACGACTACGCATGCAGCCAGAACTTTTACAACCTTGAGAACAGGAAAACCTTAAGAACACAGAACCACATTACCCTCACAGAGATCATCCTGTGCTTTGGGAATATGCATTTTCTCAACCAATTCAAACCAACACAGATGCTACAACACATCCCAAGGCATTTCAGAGTAGCACAGTCTCTTTTTTTCCCCGTACCTTGGGGCTGGAAACAAAGAGGGGGAAAAAAATGAAAACATTGTTATTGCACTGCAGAGAGAGTTCAAAGGGAGATGGAGGCTGTTCTGGAACCTTCCCATGTCATCAGCTATGAAGACCGCAAAAGACTGCCCTACACAAACGCTGTGATTCATGAGACTTTGCGGTACAGCAACATCACTTCTGTGGGGGTCCCTCGACTGTGTGTGAGAAATACAACTTTGCTGGGCTTCCACATTAAAAAGGTATGGAGTGTGCATGTCTCCAAGCTTTGGATAGTTAACGTTAACTATGTCGAGCGCATCAGCTCCTACAGTTCCTGGCTTGGCACAGGGAATACATGACAGCACATCACAGACAAGAAACAAAGCTGAGTGCTCCAAATGAGAGCCCACACGTAACACCTTATGACAAAAAACAGGACAGAAGGGTTGATAATGCCTAGATGCACGCAGGAGAAGGGCAAGCTGAGTCCAAGCACCTGGCTGTACACACAGGATAGCACAGTTATCTACTAGAGAGATGAGCCAGAGAAGAATCAACACATAGGAAATATCACCTCTGTTTCTTCTTGCAGGGCACACTTGTGCTGCCAAATCTGCACTCTGTGGTGTACGACAGCGACCACTGGGCGACCCCTTGGAAGTTCAACCCAAACCACTTCCTCGATTTGGACGGCAACTTTGTGCACAAAGAGGCATTCTTACCCTTCTCAGCAGGTAATGCCCAAACATTTCAGCAACTCTCTTCATTGTGTCTTGCAGCACAACAACAAACATTCTAGAAACATTCTAGAACATCAAGAAATGTTTTGATAAAAATATATTTGGCCCAAAGATTTAAAGTCGCACATTTTCCTGTAAAGCCCACAGATTTGGTCTTGTTCTATTTGTTTTTCGTAGAATTTAGCTTCACACTTTTAATTTCTTTCCCTTTTCCCTGCAGGGCACCGCGTGTGTTTGGGGGAACAGATGGCACGAGTTGAACTGTTCATCTTTTTCACTAATCTGCTTCGGGCGTTCACATTTCAGCTCCCTGAAGGAGTAAAGGAAATCAACCCAGAGTACATTTTGGGTGCAATACTGCAGCCACATCCCTATGAAATCTGTGCTGTTCCACGTTAATCTGCAACATACCACGAAGCAGAGGGACCCCCCAATAACTGCAGAACAAATATCACTATCCTATCTGCATTCAAATTCACATAGCTCAGTGTAGAGAATTAACGTAGAAGTATTTCCGTTCAGGAAGGCCGACCTCACGCAGATGAGCTTTCTGAAACTAGAAAATTGCATTTACCAGAGCTCACATATTTACACCATAGGTACAAACAATTATTCAAAGTGCTACCAGAAACATATTTACACACACAGTGACAATTAATCAGATGTAGCATTTCAGAGAAGTGGTCTGTAACGAGAGCTGCCTGCACGTGCACTCAGTGACGCACCACGTGTGAAATGGCACAACTGGTCCAACACAGCAAGGATGCCTGCAAACACCATTTGCTTCAGCAGTTACTCCTCCCTGTTCACAGGTGTTTCCTTGCTTCCTCCTGCAGAAGGTTCCAGGGCACACAACCCCTGTTTTGACTCCTCTTCCTTTCCCGCTCCCTGGAAGCACTTCATATAGCTGTCAGCTTCACATATGCATCAATGTTGCTCTTACAGTCACATTCCATCTGGAAATACCCACACCTAATTCTATCCTACTTCCTATATCTGATCTCTATTTTATCACTGCTCTCAGATGCAGGTGTTACCAAGAACTTTCCTTATGCTTAATATCACCATTACAGCACCCAATAATTTGCTCTTCGAAGACAAATAACAGCCTTTCAAGAAAAGATACCAGTATTTGTCAAAGCCAGCACAGTAGAGATCTGCTACCTACAGCCTTTTCTTGTTGTCCCATACTTCCACAACAGATGGGGAAAGTGTGGACCACTTAAAAATCAACTGTGATCATCCTAAATGCTCAGTTTTCCAAGTTCAGTAGGGACAAACATAAGTTTTGCTTTTAATGACATCCTAGCATAAGTGGAAAGTCACTTATTTCACAGACATAAAACTAAAAGAAAACTTCATTCTCCTCTCTAACATTTCCAATTACCACCATCTACTTGGTGAGAATCCCAGGGCTTTAACATGCTGTAAAGTTTGCTACTGCAGAACAAATGAAGACTTGGCATCCGCAGATACTTTCTACCTTTTTAATAAAAGACATTGAAAACTCTTAAATTACTCCAATTTTATTGAGGAAAATATAACATCTAAAAAAATCCTCCTTGATTTACAAATACTTTCTAACAGAAATCAAGAAGAAAAAAAAAAATCTCTCAACCTTCAGATTTCCTGCAGTGAGGGCAGGGGGTACCTGGCATCAAATGCATTCTCACAGATTTATGACAGCAGTCTGATGAGGCAGTTCATAGAAGTTTTCAAGTCTTATCTTCATCTTCTGTGGGATTCATCAAAGGAAAACTCACAACAAAAATCTCTTTTCACCCTGCCACTCGCACGGTGCAGCCAAGGGCCCACAGAAAAGTGCTCTGCAGTATGACTGGCAGTGTAGGATATAAGCTTGGACTTGCTCTATTCCAGTTTATTCTGATGGTTCTTGAGGTATGTCCTACGTGAGAAAAAGATTCCAGTTTACTTCTGCTGTGTTCACCCTTTGGTCTCCTGATTGAGTTTTTTTCTCCACAATATTATTCCAGTATGCACTTGAATTTCCTGGTTTTCTTCTAAAAATGCACCTCGAATGAAAACATGCACATATTCTTCACCTGTATGTGTGAGGAACTGAGGTACATGATGAAGATCCGTTGTACAGTGCTGGTTCTAAAACACGTGGGAAGAACATATGCTTACAGTGCACACCATAAAGGAGGTATTTGTACAGAAAAGTTGCTGCAGACCTGACAGTTGTTACCAGTGGAAAAACAACTGGGCTATAAATTTCTGCTCTTTACCCTGTTCCAAACCAAAACCAGCAAGAACTGAGTGTTCCTCAGCTTTCCCATGAGTCTCAAAATGTCAGCATGAGGGTTCCACGTCACATTTTCATCACAGTTGTAAATGAAACCTACAAGAAAATGATCAAGGCAGAAAAAAAAAAGTTATTAAATGAAAAAGGAAATTCCTAAGGAACTGAAGTAAAACAGAAAAACACAGATTTAAAACCAGGACTAAGAGCTGGTTCTGACTGTGAAACATCTTAATAAACTAAGAACTTATAAATCCCGTAATGTCAGTAATCAGGAATCACACAAACACAAGAAATACACCAACATTCAGCTCTGTTCTGATGCACCACAGGGATCAGCAGCCCAAGTTCTCAGTAAGGCAGACTGCCCACATCCTACAGAGGTTACAGCTCTGAAAAAACCACGTGGTTTAAAATCCAGGCTTCAGAAAAAGCTCTCGGAGGATCTTGGATTCAGACATTTCACTTCTACCACTGCTGAGGAAACTACAACTGCCACTTATATCCCATTTTTTCATGTCTTGAAGCCCTGAAGAATCTACACTCTTAGTTCCCTTGGTGCTGGGAGCACTCTTTGCCTAAGTCCCTCCATTTTCAAGGAATACCCAAAAAACACATCTTGAAATACATGCCCTCTGTAACAATGGCCTCACAATCTTGTTTTCCCAAAACAACAGTAATGAAGAACTTCAGCACATACTTCACCTCCTAGATATTAACTTAGCAATTGCCAAGAGGAAAGTACATGCTGATCTTTACTGCAGTGAAGCAAGGACAAAATGTAACCATTGGTCAGCATGACCTAATTCAAGAGAACTAGCAAACCAGGAGTTCTTCCTAAGACTTCTTTTTAATCAAAGCTTCACAGAGAAATAGAATGAGTATCTAGATGGTTGTGATCTCAAGCAATAAGCAGAGTATTACCCAGAGCACGCTCTGATCCACCAAACACATCAGATAAATTAAAGAGCTGGTTAAAAAAAAACACACTCAAAGTTCTTCTCTCACTCAGTTAAAACTCTGTATGCAGTAAAAACTCAGCACTTGCATCCACCCCTTCAAGAATAATATATATGTACCTAATTAAGCAAAATACAGTCATCAAAATGTTAAATATGTGGTATTAGTTCTTAATAGAGAAGTCTGCATGCCAAGAAGGGACATGCAGGCTGTGAGGAAACCAATAAGGAATTAAACTACCGTGGTGCAAGGTAATCTCTGGGCTGCCCCTTGTCCTTCTTGCTGTATTTTCTCTAGTTTTTCCAATAATATGCTACCATTAGAATTTCTGAATTGGGCATCCAAGGTATTAGTATTAGTATCAAAGCCAACAAGGTGAAGGAAGATAATGATATTTAATTAAATCTAGTAGATCTATGGTAACACAAAGAAACAAATCACATGAAAATGCATTACAAGTGATTACACTTGTGAAAGCAAATGCAAAGGTCAAATCCAACCAGTTACTCCTCACTGACAGCCCTGTTTCTCACAGACACCGTGGCACAGATGCACACTGGGGAAGGCCTGCAAGGAGTAAATAATGGCTTTATAAAACAGTCATACATAAACTTCCACATATCTGAGCAGAAAGCAAAGATAAAGCTGCTAACTACTGCTACTCTGCTAGAGAAACAAAGAGAAGAGTAACTGCTTGATTTGATTCTCAGTTTGCAGTAAGTAAATGAGAACATTCAAAGTCCAGTCCACTGACGTGTGGCTCTCAAATATTATCTAATACATAAACTTTGATTATGCCTGTGTCCCCATTAGGGCAAATTAAAATTGGATCACCTACTTCTTGCAGTACTTGTCCAAGTGTCTCTCTGCTGTGAATGCGTTTCCTGTTGAAAACCAAAAGTACATTTATACTTCTGCACAAAGCACAGGGGGGTTTGCAATCATCAACTGTTACACCAGGCATGGCTCCACATCCTTATCAACATGGAATTTTTATCATAATCTTATCAAATCTACAAACTTTGAGTCAGACCTGCTATCGCTCAGCAAGATGTAAGAACTCACTGCAGCTTCTCATCCACAAACAAATGTTGTTTGTTAGAAAGCTTAGTAAGCTTTCAGCATAAATCCAAGTAGCTGCAGATAGGTGACAAGGAGTCACGTCAGCACATATTCTCTGAACCTAGACATCTGTTGTTCAGCAACTGATGCAAGAAGATTAACAACCACACTGCTACCTCAGTCGTTCTTACAACATGGTCAGAGATGGTAAGCAGTGCTTGCTACAAAGTCAAAAGGAAAAGTGAAGATTCCTCTACCAGGAATGACAGTACCTACAGTTACAGTTTCTGAACACCCTGCAATACGCATACTAAAAATTACTGTAGACCCAAACAGAAAGCAGTGAATTTTTACCTGTCTATTTTGGTTGCTATGATCACTGTAAAACTGCCTTCTGTGTTGGGCAGGTACGTAGATGGGATAATTACATAACTTCCAGCAGGAAGCCTGCACAGTCTGCTTACTTCCTGTGAATAGCAGTGAGGTACACAGCTCACCAGTGGCTCCAAGTGCAGAAAAGAGGAAGTGTTTTGCTTCCAACTGCTGTTAGGTACCTGCAAAAAAAAAAAGAATGATCTTCAAACACAGGTGTACCTGATGCAGCACAGTAAGATGTGTTCTGCATGTATTCTGCTCCAAATGCTCCCTCTTATGCACAGAACTATAGAGGAAACATTCTCTGAGAATAAAGCCAGCTGAGTGCTGTAGAAAAAAAATGAAAGAGCACACTTTATCTGTTTCACACACCAATTTTTCATCTGTGTCACTGACTCACTCCGAGTTCACTCTCCTAAGCCTGCACCTGGCAAACAAGTCTCACCTGGAAGATATGAAAACCTATTGGACGACACTTGCTGTCTTGGCAGTGCTGACGAAGGGTGATTTTCACACTGCTTTTTCCTGGTCCTGCAGGAATGGAAAGGGGAAAGCAGGGATTGATATGGAAGGAGGGGAAGTTCCTGCTGCCTCCAGCACTTTGCCCATTTTTCCAGCATCCTTCCAGCTGCAGCGTTTCCCATTCACCTACTGGGAGTTCTTCAGTGAGAGCAGCATCTGGGGGTGGTGGTTTTATCTCACTGTCAAACACAAGAAAGAAAACAAAATGCAACAGAACACGTGTGATTTCACAAAGCTAGAAAACCAGCTCACAGAAACAAATCAGTATTGCATAAACTCACAGGAACAGAGTCCAAAGCATGCACTGCGTTGTCTGCTTGTAATCTACCACATCTTTAGTCAGAACCTACCATTCACCTGCTGACCTGACCACTGCAGCATTAATACCTATTTCAATCTAGTCCAGCATCACTTGGCATTTATTATCAACACCAGCCCCATAGCATCCAAAACAATATTTCAACATAAGGACAGATGGCATAGTGGAAGTTATCCCCACTCCTCCATTCACTTAAGAACACAACAGCTGTTCTGATATTCTATGATTGTCATTTCAACTCACATCCAATGCCTGTTTCAGACTTAGCAGCAGCAGATGAGAGGACAACATTTGTCCTGCAGTACTCTGCAGTGCTGTTCATTCAGAAAAATACATTGCCAACATAAGCCCATGTCTTACTCCCAATAATTAGCCAAACTAGCCTCACTGTTTTGCAGGTCTTTATTCAGCCTAACCCTTGATGACATTTTGCCTCCAAATTCTACAGAGTAAACGATCTGACTTCACAGTGTGACTCGCCAGCTTCAAGAGCATAAGAGCTGTTAGTGCACAATCAGAGTATCAAAAACAACATGGATAGCTTTTAAACACCTTGTCAGTGGTACATTCTGCCTCCATGCTTATCAGGCACGAGCAATTAGACATGCCCGTATTTTTTCAGGTTTACTGGAAGAAGATACAACTTTGCTGACACCACACGACTCATCATGTCTCCACATGTATTTATTTTAGGTGTTTGGGCACCAAGGCAGACTTGCTCATGAGTAACTGATTTTAAAGTGTTGAGATATCTGCTACAGCTAAGGGAAAAGTATGTAAGTGATCTGAAGCTAGTGAAATGACATTGCTGATGTCTCACATTGGATCAGCAAGCACTGTTATACAGAAAAAAATGCTTTTTCAAGTTCATTACAAAAGACTTAATTTCTATCACAAGCTACGAGGGAAGATCAAATAGGACACAACACGGAGTCATGCTTACAAGTATTTCTGCAAACTCCACAGTGCTGTCTGGCTTGAATGCCTTGACTCAAGACACAACCCTTCATTCAACTAAGCAAGTCAGCACTGATGTCAGTGCTGTTTTTCACACCTGGCCTCGCAAAGATGGGCTACAAGTACCACGTCACCTGAGTCCACTGCAGACTCTACACTTGCATTTGGAACTGTATTGCTCACTCTGAAAGGTGCTGTACACCTGGCAATCTCTCAGTATGTGTGCCAACATCTTTTCCACTATACATGAGAACATACAGCTCTTTTCCATCATCCACTGTGGTAAGAGAACTTCTGTGGAACACCTGCATTTTTCCCAACATTAACAAAGATCAGGACACTGCTCATCTCATTACTTCTGATGTGTGATACTTTAAACAATTAGTCATAACACATAAGAGCTGCTTCATCCAAAAACCAAGGAGATGGAAGAATATTTTTTCACCCAAAAAACAAAGAGAAAACTATACTATAATTTGGTATTGTGCACAACTGTTCAGAAACACTTTGAACGTTTTCATACTGTGCAAACATATCTTCATGCATCTCTTCATACCCACAAGAAGTTTTCTCCTTCTTTTTGAACATACCTGAGAGAGATTCTTCCTGTAGAAAATACACGTAGCAAGAAATGCCCTACAGCATCTTTCAGGAAAGTGCTGGGAACAACAAGATAGTACCCAGGAGAAAGGTCACAGCACACATGCACTTCTCTGTCGTAGGAATGGCAGACGGTACCTACAACTGGAGGAGCAGAGAGGGTCTTTGGAAGGTTAAATCGTTTCTTCTCCACCTAGAACAGATGCATAACGGTGCACGGTGGTTTAGGAAAAATGAGCAGCTTGTAATAAAAGCAATCAAATACTGTTTAGACACACCTGCATTTACAGAATGAAACAAGGAAGAGAGCATCAGCAGGCGAGCTGATTATCAAAGAGGAACAGAAAGCATTAATATTCAGAAGTAAAATTTGGAATAGCCATTAAGTGATCAGCCTGAAATGTCATTCACTACTTTGGAAGAATCCCCAGCGTTCCACTGTATGGCACTCACAGAGTAGAATCAAGTGCTGGTTCATACCTAGGCTGTACAGACTGTAACTTTGTGACATTTCAGGACATGAATTAGAGGTGGAAAACGTTTAATCAGTGGAATTATATCACTGTTGTAAGAAATGAATTATTTTAGTCAGATGTTTCAATAGTGCCGTAAGACTTCTACTTGCAAGAAAAATATGTGGCTTCCAAATTACCTTCCAGACATGCAGTCCCACAGCCTGATATTTCTTCTCCCGAATGCCTTCAGTCAAAGACAGATTTTCATCTACTAAGCGAGTCAGATTTTTAATTCTTCCAGCCCAGTCAGCGCTGTATTTTCTGTGTTTCTGCAGCAGAGCAATGCACACCTCGCTCTTCTCACAGACTCTCAGCCAGAACTTAGGGTTGGTGGGGAAGCTGCTGTTGTTTCGGCAGCCACCTGCAGTCTGGCCTCTCACCCAGGATCCAAAAAGATTCCGAGAGTGATACAGCACTTTCTCTAACAAAGAAAGAAAAACACGGTGCAGACTTCAGACACCAGAGGTCATTTATTTTATCCAACAAATATATGGCAGAGATTTCCCAGCCCCAAAAAACATGGTGTGGTAGCCTTGATGCTTTCTCTCCACAGACACTCACAAACAAGGTTTGGAGAAAAATGGAAATGAATGTCATGACTGGTAATGGCAGACTGACATGACTTGTACAAGTAACAAGAAATTGCTTTCAGAAATCTGATGTTTGTATCTTACTAAGAAAAAAAGAACCTCAAAGCTCTGCAGAACAACAGCCATCTAGGGAATGCTCATCTCTCAACAAACTAGTAGGTATCTAGAGTTCAGAAGAGTATCAGAGCCTCTTCTAAAGATCTTCAGTTTCCTCTCACCCCTCTATCCTTCCCAGAAGCAGAGACAGAAAAAGCCTACAGTATAGAACAGAGGGAAAGACTGATACAGAGAAATTACAGTCTACTTGCAGCTATTTGCCATTCAAATCACTCCTTCCCATTGATTTAATATTATCCACACAAGAAAGATGTTTTTTCGTACCACACCTGTATAGAGGCTCTGCAGTTGTCCTTCCTCATTCACTGGAAAGCCCACAGTAATCTCATCAAATTCTCTGAAAAATTCCTCTTCATCAACCCAAAATTCTCCCTCTTGGATCTGTGAGAGGAGTTCAGAGGCAACCATCGGATCCAGCTGGCTCCATCCTTCACCACTACATATAAGACAAGAGTCAAAACACGGCTCTTCACACAATAAAAATTCCATAACAATCTTTTGTTCTTTGTAGCAGATTTGCACAGCAGGACAACAGAAGGAGGTTTCTTCATTTTAGTGTCAAAGACTTGCCTAGAATGCTTCCTGGATACAACCTGCTGGGCAGTGAGATGCATCAGCAAAGCACGAGTCATAACACTTCCAAGTGCACAAACAAACAGCAGCCTGAATATTCTAACACTTGTCAAGATAAGCTCCTAGGGCTTGTCCTTTCCTCCTAACTACCTGCAAGCTATTTTGCCATCTGAATTATTAACGATAATTCAGCACTTCCTTTAAAACATCTCTCTTTGTACCTACTTGGCATCAATTCTAGTTTCTCCTATTTGTGTTAACCTGCATAAATAGAAAAAGCAGACAAGCAGAACAAACCCACTCACCCCTCACACCAGGGACCTCTCCAGCACCGCCTTCCCCAGGGATTTCGTATTCGTAGGAGGATGATTTCCTTGCCTGACACTTCAGAAAGATTCAACATGTCTGTCACTATAAAAGCATGAAATTCTCCTAGCTCACTTGCACCTGGATAGGAGAGATAATAACAACAACCTAGAATTAGAATGTATGTACAAGAATCCAGACCATCATTTCACAAAGACAGACTTTAAATCATTCTGAGAGAGAGCAAAACAAGGGAATTGTTTATTGGATCAGTATTAAAACAGCATTAAAAAAAATGCAATCACATAGAAATAACACAAATAAAAACTTTAAAGCATATTAACTCCCTGTTTATCTCAAGTATCTACAAACACTCAGTGACTCTTTCTAACTACTTTGGGGGTTGGCTTTGGGTGATTTTTCTGTTATTTGCTCTGAGAATGAACCTTACCAGCTTCCCACGCATCTAACATCAAAAGCACCTCCCAAAAAGCCCCTCCATCCTGAACCTACCAGCATCTTTAAATCCTTCTTTACCCAAGGTTACACAAAATGACACCACGCAGCTCACACAACACAGCAGTCAACAGTATGCAATGGTTGGTTGCCTCGTGCTCAGAGCAACACCAAATCACCATTTGTTTTAAATGAACTTTACTGTTACCTTGTCTGGAATTGAGGACTGAGCAGCTTATCACACACTGCTCTTTCAAAACCATTAATCTCCTAAACACTTCTTTCTTCAAAACCACGCCAGACTTCTCTTTCCCTGTGTTTCTTGCAGGGTCTTTCAAGGCCCATCTTTCAGCAATGCCTCCGGTCAGATCCACCAAAGCATCTGCCACCTGTCCTGCCCACAGCTGCTCATAAGATCCATGCACTCTATGGGAAAACACACACAGAAAATGTTTCTACAAACAGCAGAACAAAGGAAACAAAGCTCCTGTGTCCTTCCTATCCTGCCCATTCCCTGGTAAGCAAGAGAAAATCCACAATTTACTTTACAGAACAAATAATCTAAAGAACACCTAACCAACCCATCAAACAATCTGACAGGTTACAATTCATTCCTTCCTATATAGAAACTGCTTCTGCCTTGATGTTTGTACCTTATTTGCACATCAGCTTTCACAGTGTAATAACTGCTTACTGCACATTAACGTTTTTTCCTCTTCCTCCTCTAGGAAGAGGATTAAAATGATTTAATTTCGTTCACTCTGCACAAGGTGTGAAGAAACCACACTTAAAGGCTTTTTCTGCCCTCTGCTGGCAGTCACACCATCCTCTCTCCAGGTTCTTTTGTACGTTTGAAGTCAGAATGTTTTCCTACATTTCCCCACATATAGGAAAAACTGGCAACCATTATCCTTTGCATCGATTTACATAGAGATCTATGCCCACAATTATGACTATGCCAAGTCAGACGCTGAAGCAAGCAAAAGGGAAGACAAAATATTCCACCTCCCTTCATTTCCCTCAATAACAGGGCTCACATACTTTGCATAGGCTTTTTCCAACAGCGGAAGCCAAAACAAATCTTCTGTTTGACACTGGGAAAAACAGAGTTTACCCCCAAGGCAAGGCAAACGATCATCAATGGTTACTTCCACCCAGTGTCCAAACTGCCAGACGTGGCAGGTGAAACGGCCTTGATACAACTCATCTGCCCAGCTGGGCTGCCCTGGAGGGAACACCTAGAGGACAAAAAGCTCCAATCAAGACAAGTCATGAATGGTTATTGTTTCAATACAGAAACCTAGTTTAAATTAGGCTGAATATCAACCCCTTGTAATAAATACAAAAAGAAAGACACAGTGCAGTAAAACTAAGCGTAACAGAAGTGACATTCACATGGGGGCTTGGGATTAAAACAAAGCAATATACATTTGTAAGTCAGGAAAAAAATCCTGGAATACGAAACAAGTTCTCTATACCTTATTCAGCAGGTATTTACTCTTCTGCAAAGCTACACAGGCACAAAGGAACCAACAGTCTCCCAGGATTCCTTGCTTCACCTGCACATCCTGCGGATTGTTTGAAAATAACCGAGGAGTAGAGCAAATGTCCTGCAATTAAAAGAAGGGAAACTGAAGTTGAACCTTGCACAACAGTCTAAGGAAGTCTATGATTTGGAGAACTGGAGGGCACAGAGGCCTCTCTCAAAATAACAGAGCTTTTCCCTTTTACATTTCTTCTCAGCCCAACCAGGCAATAACAACAACCACCTCGTGGCTTTTTACAGGTAGTTTATGTGAGGAAAAACTTGTCCCCATCTAGATTTTATGGCACAAATACCATCACTGAGTGCAACCGCATCAGAAGCACCAATAAGTGAAAGACAACTGAATTCACCAGTTCCTTGCAAGATATTCGATCAACTGGGATGGAACAGATGCCATTCACTTTGCACTGCACACCCCAATTTCCAAGCATCTCCAAACTTGTACGATAGAAAAACCTTTTCTAGGGCAAATAAATACGGATTGCTTGCTAGTGGAAGAGATTACTAGAAATGCAGGGTCTTGAACGAATCAATCTGAGCTGAAAGTGAGATTTTAAACTGGTTCTTCTCTCACCTGCAAGCACTGGGAATTAACTGATCAGCCCTCAGTAGGAATCCAAAACAAAGCTGCTCACTGGGCTCTGCGAAATCTTTTCTTCGTTAATTGTATCTGATAACAAAAGCTCCATCTCTGTTCTACAACCACCCTGGATGTAGGGCAGCAAATTCATTTCATTACGCTTTTATAGCCTTATTCTTTTCCATGCTCAGAACCATTTGGATGCTGGATGGGATCCTTAAAGGCCATCTGGTCCAACCTCCTGCACTGAACAGGGACACCTACAGCTCCATCAGGTGCTCAGAGCCCCGTTGGAGACACTCTGATCTTGGGCGTCTCCAGGGATGGAGCACCACCAGCTCTGTGCAATCTGTGCCACTGCCTCATCACCCTTATCAGAAACAACTTTTTTCTTATTCCCAATGTAAACGTCCCCTTTTTTAATTTCAAGCCACTTCCCCTTGTCCTGTCACAACAGATGCTACCAAAGAGACTGTGCCCCTTCTTTCTTACAGCCTCCCTTCAGGTACTGAAAGGGGATCATAAATATTTTATTTACATTGAAGGTATTATGGAAATGGATCCTACACTTTTTAGGTTGCACATGGGTTACTCCAAAGCCCAGTTATTAGTTAAAAGGCAATATGGTAAGAACAGCCTAAAAATAAAAACAGTAATAATTAAAATGCAATGACAACAAAAAAAGTTTTCTTTCTTGTTAACAAAGCACAATTTTTCCTCAAACAACAGCAAAGGGATCAATACAAACACTACAACCTAGTTGTCTTCAAGACAATTAAACAACATTTTGAAGAAACGAGAATGATGTGGATGTTCAACTTGATACGTGCATAATTTCTATAAGGAAATGTATTTCACAGAATCATAGAATGACCTGGGTTGAAAAGGACCACAATGCTCATCCAGTTTCAACCCCCCTGCTATGTGCAGGGCTGCCAACCAGCATTCCAGGCTGCCCAGAGCCACATCCAGCCTAGCCTTGAATGCCTCCAGGGATGGGGCATCCACAGCCTCCGTGGGCAACCTGTCCCAGTGCGTCACCACCCTCTGTGTGAAAAACTTCCTCCTAATATCTGACCTAAACCTCACCTGTCTCAGTTTAAAACCATTCCCCCCTCGTCCTATCACTATCCAACCTTGTAAACAGCTGTTCCCCCTCCTTTTACAACAGAATACTCCAAATTCTACCGGTACCACAAACGCTAAAGTTGCAGCAGGAATCCGGAATCGCAATTACATGAAAGCATAGGCTTTTCTATCTCACCTGAGGTCTCAACCACGATATCTCACCCTTGAACTGGGCGAGCGGGGTGCAGGAATCAAAGAATATGGAGGCGTCGCTGGCAGGGAAGGCAGGGTCTGTGTACAGCTCTCTCCTCGCCGTCAGCTGCTTTGTCTCTCCCAGCATTTTCAACGCAACCCCAGGCGGTTCTGCAGGCTGTTCCCAAGGCTCTGTTTCCGAGCATCACCCTAGAACGCAAACGAGCGTCGTAACCGAGAAACCACGAAGAAACACAAGCGTTAGCGCCCAGGAAGGGAAAGGCTCTCTCACTGTTCCCACCGAGCTCCCCGAGCCACGCCATCGCCGCTTTCTTTCAGCGCCGGCTGCCGCTCCCGGGGCTCCCCGATCTGATGTGCAACAAGAGGCCTCTGCTCCCCCGCGCAGCCCCCACGGCCGCCCCTCACCCCCAGCTCGGCCCACTCCCCCCGCACCAACCCCAACCCCGCCCCCGCGGCCCTCCCCGCCCCCTCACCGCAGGGCAGGCCCCGCCGCCATGCCCGGAGCGGCCGTTCCCTGAGCAACGCCGGACACCTCCGCCCTCTCCTCTCAGCCCAGAGGTAACGGATTGAGGCGAGGACCAATGAGAAGGCGGAAATCGGGCACGTGACGTCGGCTCCGCCAATCCGCAGCCTCCTTCCCCTGAGGGACAGGGTGGTTCCCAGCGCGCCTCGCGGCGCTGAGGGAAGCGCGGCGGGAAGAGATGCGGGCTGCGCTGCCCTGCTGCCCGTCGCCTCAGGGCACGGGGCTGGCCCTTACCGCTGCCTGTGGTCACGGGCTTTCTGTCCTTGTGTGAGCCGAAAAAGACATGTAAACAGGCTGCTGAGCCCGCGCGGGGCTGACCAAAAAGCAGCGCTGTGCCAGTCCGCTGGTGACACCAACCTACCTGAGGACACAGGCGGCCGGAAAGCCGCAAAGCACGCTGCTGTGGTTCGTTTCTGTCAGAAATGAGCACAAGTCGTCACTCAGCCCCACGAGCCCGGGGATGGGCTGACCCAGAAACGTTCCTGCTGCACACAGAGGGCTGTAAGAATGGCATCTACGAAGAGCTGTGTCCCTTCGGGCACCAGCACAACGGCAGGCAATAAGGGCCCCTTGTCTGCGGCTCCCAGCTGCAAGGCACGGGCACGGACAGGGCTCTGCTGGGGAAAATGGGCCTCTGTTTGAGGAACAGAGAGGATCTCAGCCCTGTGACTTCACCCTTCCTGCTTTCTTTAGCTACAGCAATCACAGAACTGCATAAATGTAGTTAAATTACAGCTCGCACTGCTTTCTGTAATGGTGTGAATGCTACCTGGAACGTGGAGCTAGCTAAACATAGGTCTGTATTTATCATGCTGTTGTCTCCATCTCCTAAAAGTTACGTTGGTCAGTGAAACATCTGACGTGTTTCCCTTGCTGTGGCTGCAACATTGGCAGCAGGCAGTCAAATGGATCCATTATACAGCTGGCAATGTGATGCCTTATTGACCAAAGCCCTCTGGGAGAAAAGCAGCCATTTTCTGCGTTGCCTCTTGGCAATCCTGCTGGATTAAACTATTCCTGAAGGCAGAAACACGGGTCTATCTAGATAACAATCTTAGAATGTTGTAAGACAACACGACACTTACCTTTTTATCAGCCTGCTTCTCAGAGTACTTGATGCAGGTGCTTTATATTTCCCTCAGAAAAGCAGATGCTAATAGGCCGAGTCCAGTTGCTATGGAAATTCAGAGTTAAGAGGGATTTGCATCCAGTGAAACAGCCAGCTCGTTTCCATGCAAAGAAAGGCTATCCTTTGACATGGTATTTTCATGATTTTTTTCCCCCAGTTTTGGAATTGAATCAATTTCTTGTCCACCTCTGCCATTCATTTTCAAGTGCAGGCAGTTCAAGGTCAGGGAGACCACTAAAAAGGATCTGAGTGTATGTGTGGTTTGGAAACTGAGACACACGCAAGCCCTCTAAATTACAGAGAGGAACTCTTCCAGTTCTTTGGTTCCTGATAGCAGGCTTAGGAAGGCACAGGCTTAGTCACTGCAATGCTACTAAGCTGACAGTGGCTGCTGCTGTGTCAGAGCCACGGTGCAGAATGTCCTACTGCTGCTTAAGGGAGATTTTGGAGAGAAGATTTGGGTTTTATACTCAGAGCCTTCTTCCATACCACACAAGACTGGTAGCACACTGCTCTCTTTGGCTACTGGGAAGACAGGCTCCGTCTTTTTCCATAAAGACAGCAGGGCAGAGGAGACAGAGCACAGCTCCAAACTTCCGTGCTGGCTACCACTGCACGCGGCAGGACAGCACAAGGTGCCAGAGTTAAAACTAAGCAAGAAGCTGATGCTTCCCTATGCATCATTAGAAGTGCATATACTTAAGATCTAGGACAATCTTCCCAGATCTTCAACAATTCAATGTCTTTTAAATTGGGTCCCAAGAGAAAAACAAATCTTATATCAGAAGGTTGTGGTTTGATAAATCTCATACTGTGCTTTTAGTACACCAGGTCTGATGTTTTGGTCATAACGACTTTAAGCTGTCATCAATCTGTAACAAAATGTGTGAAAGCAAATGTCATGATAACTACTGAATGTATGACATTCTTTCTGGACAGATCCAAGCAGGGAGATCAGACTGCACACATGCACTTGATCGAAACCGAACTGCGCAGTAAGTGAGCTTAGTATAGGCAAACAAAGTCCTGTGCTACCCAGAAAGGGCAATGGCCAAGGTCACTGTGTGAGACCATGAGAAAACTTTGGTTAAATGAGAACATTTGGGATGTTGTTCTTGGTTAATGAGTGCACAGCTGGGATTCTGTAATAATCCATAGCAACAAAATTCTATAAGCTTAACAGAGTAATACGTGTTGCTAACAGGAATTATACTTACATTAACCATGTGGCAATGAAATGCTAAAAGAAAGTCAGCAGTAACCCATTTTATTAAAGCACTTGGCTATTCAGAGTTCTCCCACACCTCATACTGCCAGAGCCCACTTCACTCTGCTCAAGGCTGCAAGGTACACTAATAGTTTTCATTTTTAAAAATAAGGAGAATAGCCCTATCTCTTGGCATCTGATTAAATAGAACTGTTTTGCTGTACTAATTTTACTTTAAGAGATAAGAAATGAGCCCAGCATAGATAAGGCAGTAATAGTTTCTATTTAATCTCAGCCTAATTTGCCATTCAACTCAAGTCTATTACACATCAAAATAAAAGTTGTTTGAAGCATTAATTTATTTTATGTCAACAAAAGGAAGGCTTATCTCCAAAAACTTGCTTCCAATTCTTTTCTCTTCCAAATAAAAATACGCTCCCAGCTCACGGGAGGAGCAAAAGTACCTGAAGTAAGACAAACAGAATATTTAATACTCAACAAACCCTGCACTTCTCTGTGTTTCAGAGAACAAGCTGTATGAAAATAGCCCTCTGATGTGTTCTCACAGGGATGGGAGCAGAAACGCTAACTTAAATCTCATATTCTTCAGTCACAAAACAGTCAGTTAGGTCCAGACAGCACTTGCCTGCTTCGATCATGCACACACAAACGCACAGCTGATCTGATGTCAGCTGCAGTAACAGTAAGTAATACTCCCTTTTATTTTTGCCACCTCTCCAGCTTCGTGCCGTGCAGCTTTTAAATAGCCTCCCAACCCCCTGACCACTGTACTCCAGAACAGGACAAAACAAAGACAACATACCAAGTCAGTTCTTCCACGTGTCTCTAACAGTGACACTGAAAAACAGCCCCAAAAGGCTTAAGCTTGTCACAAAGCGTAGTTTAATTCGACAGTCATCGTAAGGCATCCATGTAAATTAAAAATTCCCACCAGGGTCACATACATTCTCCCACAAAATAAAACGTGCTAAAACAAGAGGCCTGGGATTCCAGAGGATGCTTGTGCACTGTCCACTGCCTGGGCCAGGCTGCCACTACCCACAGGGGCTCCAGGAAACACAGCACCAGCAGTGCAACTCAGGAACAGGAAAGTCAGCTCGCACAAATTTCTTTCAAGAGAGCAACAAACAAAAGCAGGAAAGAGATCTGTACAGAAAACGTCATTCTCTGTCCCTTCTGGGAGAACAAGACAGAACAAAAAAGGTGAGCCATTTACCAAGCATAGAGGAGAGCTCGGAGTTCAGAAGCCCAGCCATGCTGATGGCCCGTTCTGAAAACTAATGAAGCACTATGGAGGCCTGAGTTCGTTATTGCTTCGTCCCGGTTCAGCCCAGGCTAAGGCCTATGGTGAAGTCCAAATTAACTTAAAGCCAGAGAACGCAGATCCAGTAACAGCACCTAAGTCCCCATCCACACATGGGTGTAAACAGATTCTTTTGGTGAAAAGAAGTCTCCCAAATTTCCCCTCTCCCTGTGCTATGCAGATCCCCATAGCAGTGCTAGAATTTATATAACAGATTCTCTGTCACGTCTCCTTTAGCTGAGCATCTGCAGAGCGTTTCATTTTGCATTCACACTCATCCACCACCCTGCTGACACATCAGCTCAGAGAAGTTCACCGGGAGCTCACCGAGAGGCACACGGTTGGCCACATCTAAAGGAACGTGGCACGGAGTCTAAGAATCATCACCTGCTCTGTGTAACAGCAGTACCCAGCCCCCCTCCACCCTCAGCTTCGGGGGCCAAACGGCGCAGACAAGAGCTCCTCTCCATCCTGAGTGCCTGGGCAGCGATCAAGAGAAACGGCGCGCTGTGTAAACAAAATGGCATCTTGCCACCACCACGAGTCAGAAAACAGACTCAAGTCAAGTGGGGCTTCGTATCAAGAAACAGTGCTTCCCTTGGATTATCGTATGATGGGGCAACTTTTAGAGGCAATTATTATTATTCAAGGCGGTAGAATTTGAGCGTGGGTATCTCTGGGGCTGACCTACAGGCCCACCATATGCTAGGGATGTTTTAAAACAATTAAAGGTCCTGTTAATTCTTCCGAAAAGGACAGAACAGAGAAAACACAGTGTATCTGATGAGCACACGCTAAGACACTACCAAAGCTTGCAGTTAGGCTTGTCAAAACAGTTTAAAAGGTTTAGGCATCCAGTTTGTACCAGAATGGATGGCATTTGGGCACCTAATTTAACTTTGTGAAAATTCGAGCCTAAACATTTCTTTATTGCTTGTCCCATTGAGTGCAAAGGGAAAAGCGAGGGGTTAACCACAGAAGGATTTCAAATCCATCTTAAGGTTTCCCTGCTCTTCTGTATATATATAAAGGCATATATATATATATAAAGCATTATTATTCTTAAGCCACCTGGAGTAGGGGGATGAGGGAAACAGGAGCTATTTCATTTTGTAGTTATCTGAGCATCAGACCCTGCTTCCCACACGATGATACCTCTGTCACAGTAAGAGCATGACATGAAAACGTGTCTACTGCCACTGAGAATCTGAGTCTGCAAGATTGCAGCCCAACTATCAGGATAACGGCAGATCGACACGCACACACTCCTCAGCAACGTACACACAGCAAGTAGGACATGCCTCAGTGAGTGCAGATGGAAAGAAAACAAACAAGGAACCTCGGAGAAACCAACCAGAAGAGCCTCAGGAAAGAGAACTACCCATATTCCCTGCAAAGGCAGCTGCCCAGGAGTCCACGCGCGGCACAAACCGAATCCAAACATCCATCCCACAGCTGAAGATCTCTGAAGCCTGGCAGCGTCACACACTGGATACTTGAAGGCACATTTCCTATGTGTTTTGGAAGAGAAATCCAGTTACAACAACACACTGCAGCTGCAGGGCTGAGGGAAAGGAGGCGACACTTGGCATCTCTGATCCTGTCCCCGCGTCCAAGCTCTGTGGCTGGTGTGAGCTGGTGATCTAAGCAGACACATTAACATCCCTGAGTGAAATGGCACCGTTTGTGGCCTCTGAGACTTTGTCCTCAAGCACCATTGCTGGTGTGTCTGCAGTGCCTGCTGTAGTGTCTATGGCAGGAAGTGGATTTAAGCCCTGTGATAAAATCTGTTGGATGGTTTTCCTCAAGTTGGGGTGCAGCTGGTTTTGGGTCTGGTAAAAAATTTCTAAGGCAAAAGACTTGAGCGTGCCAGTGCAAAGGTCCTCATAAAGTGGAATCGTGTACATCCGAGACATCTGCAAAAAAGGAAAATGAATAACATCACTCCAGTAAAAGCCAAGAGGTTCAGCTCTCCTGTAAGTACATTCCAAGAGACCTCAAAGAATCCAAGCAACACACTTCTTCAATAGATGAGAAGCCTCTAACTAAGTTTAATGCAAAGTTTCATGTGAATGATAATCAAAACCCACTTGCTCTCTACGACTGAGCTACTTCCCCACAAATAACAGAGCTATTTACAAGGCCAGGGAGAAGAGGCCACAGAGAACACATGCATTAACCTTTTGCTCCCGCATAATAAAAAACACTGAAAGGAATCTCTTGAGCGCCAGCTTTGTCTGAAGGGTGCATATTCCAACAATCACATCATTTAGTATCGTAACAAACTCTTCTCTGGCAACGCCGGGGCTGCCATAAAGCAATGCAAAAACGCACTGGGCAGAGCTGGGACAAGGACATTGAGTTAGGCTGGAAAAGCACAGACTGTCTGTAGGCATTTCAAATTCCATCTGCCCATTCCTCCCCACCGCTAGCAGGTGAGCCGTGCTCGGCCCCTTCGCTACACACCTGGTCTACACTTGGCCAGGAAGCAGAAGTTCCAAGGTCTTTCACGTCGCATGTCTCATGCACATGTCTCATGCACTGAGAGGTGCAGTGATTTTAATCCAGCAGTTAGTACCTGGTTTTCCAAGAAGCGACGGACTTTGTAAAGGTCTGGGTAGTAGTCATTGCGGACTACAATCTGCAACCAGCGGATGCGGATTTCTGCGTTCATGGAGTCCAGCTGAGAGGAGTAACATTCCGAAAGCCTTTTTATCACCTCTGAAAAGAGCGGATACACAGAGGGAAAAACAAAACAAAACACAACTGTGACCTGTTTTGTCAAGTTTGGAGGTCATCAGAAAATGAGCGATAGCACCAAGGCTGAGTAGGGCTATTTAGAATTCAATCTGTCATTCCAGGAATACTTCTCTACTCTCCTTACAGAGCACTCACCATGGCGCAGCGGTGACCCATCCAGCAACCTGTCCAAGAAGAGCACGGTTTGGAACGTTCTCCATTTAGTGAGGTCAGCACTGCTGGCAGCAGCATCAAAATCCAGAGGCTCAGCGGTCCAGAGTTTGAAGAGCGTCTCCACCGGTCTGGTCAGGCTGGATCCCTGAGATAAATCTGGCTCAGCTAACGGAGGTCCTGTAGCATTGAGCCAACGTTCAAACTCCAGTCCTGGAATGAGGAGCACCAAAAATGTCGAGCAGGAGTCTCTGCAGAAGGCTCGGCTGTCTCAAGGTTCGGGACTGCTTCTAGCACAGTTAAGAGAGGTTCTAACGGTAGCAAACCAGACCAACCCATAGTTACAGTGATACAACAGTGTTAGTTTCATCAAGCCTGCGCTCCACCTGGAACAGGGACAGCAACATCTCTGCCAAATTTAACCATGATTCTTCTGGAGCTCAGCATTACAGTGAGTAAATAAAGAAAAACACATGTGCTCATTGGGCAGACCAGCTAAAAGGTATCTACGATCAAATCAGGTTCTAATATCAGATTTGGCACATTTCTCTTTTGTTGAATTTTGAGGAACACTGGAAAACGTGAAGCGTGTTTTCCCCAATAGAAATAAAAAAGAGGTGAGAGGACTGCCTAAACCCATCGTCATTCATGTGTTTATAGAATTGGTAACTAAACCCAAGAGAAGCTTTAGCAGGATTTGGTTTCCAGATACAGCGATCACTCTGCAGTGTGAAAGGGGAGCTAATGAGAGTTAACCAAGGGCCACTCAGATGATCAATGCCAAAACGGTCAGCAACTTACAACGTTCTCATTCTCCACAACAGAGGGGGTAACTAAGATAAGAAAACCATTTGTACCATGGATGTATGGCTGTTGCCAAAGTGTTTTGTTTCACTCGACCTTAGGATTTGCTTATGCATCTCCTAAGCCAAGTACAAAATTTATTGGCCAGACTTCCTAATTTTGACAGCTAAGTAAGTAAACTGCATCTTACCTGCTTTGCTCTCAACACATTGCTCTTTCAAATCTGGAAAAAAATTCAGGAAGGAATCCAGAAGATCCTGAGCCACAACACTGGTAAATTTGTACTTCTCAATGTAGGCCTGAAACAGTGAAAGGGATAAATGACAGTTAGGAGGAAGGTGGCTTCTTTTTGATGAAGAACTGTACGTACAATTAAAAAATAGAGATGGAAAAGTGAGGACCAGTACTCAGAAAGGTGAAAGACAGTTTAAAAATATATATATATTTATATACAAAAAACAATAAATCAAGAAAAATATTCTCCTCCTCCCTCTCAAATAAGGAAAGTGACAACTCTCAATCTCCAGCAGAACATATGTGTATGCACACTAACTCTGAGGAAGGAGTCAAAGCGTCCTGGGTCACCACACAGCTGAGACAGGTAGTAAACAAAGCAGTAGCCTTTCTCATAGGTGAAGAGGTTCATTAAATTACTAGGATTTACACCTGGAAGGAAAAGATAATGTTATAAGACACTGTGCAACAAGAACACTGATTTCCAACCAGTCTAATTGCAAAGACACCCTAGAGATCTCAGATGTCAAGATGCAGTGACTTAAAAACAGAACAAGCCTGTGTCAGTACATGTAATTTACTGCAGTAAAGTAACAGAAGCAACCTAAGCATCAAACTCACACTGCACGTTTTCAAACATAAGAACAGAAAGCAAGCAACACTATGCTCCTTTTCTGAGACCTCCAACAGTCTTCCATCCTGCTTCAATATCTCCACATGCATTTGGGGTTTATACATCATCGAGAACCATCAATCCCGTATCTCGCTCAAGGGATAACCAAGCAGCCTCCACCAGCACGCAGCTCACTCAAGGGGAGACCACGTACACTTCTGTACATGTATTCATAAAGATGAGTTAGACCATTTTGAAGAGAAATTCAGTGCCGGTTTCCTTGCTTACTATTAGACTAGTTTACACACAAGTATTTTGTTTTCCCTTATTTTATAAAGGACATTTTAAATGACATCATTTCGGTCTGCAATCCAACAGCGATGTGCAGACATTCTGTACAACGGCTTCAACAGAAAGAAATACCTGGCTCCAGTTTAACCTGAAGCTTGCTGACCGGGTTGTCCTCTCCAAGGAGCTTCATCTGTCTGTGGAGAGCATCGAGGCGGAACGCCGTCTCCAAGCACGTGAAAGCAGCCCCTGCCCAAGGAACAACATGGTAGTTGTGAGACAGAGGCTGGAGAACTAGCACAGGTACAAAGAAGAGATGACCGAAGACATGAGACAGCAACAGCAAGAGAGAATCTCAGTAATGTACTGTCATCACAATTTGAGTACAAGTTCCTTGCAACTCCTTGCAGTTCATGACAGTGCATCTCACAGGTTTCACCTCCACTCAGTAGGAGCTCTCTTACAGCTGCAGCTGGGTGTGCTGCTCTTCTAACTGCAATGCAGAACTGTCTGTGCTTCATGTCAAACTAGCTGCACTACGCTGGCAAGTCAAGTCGTCTTTCCTGTGCCTTTGTGGATGTGTTACACTGTGGAAAAGACATTCCCAGATGCAGCAGGTATGTATCTAGGATCGTTATGGTTTTGGTTTTCTTCAGCAAGTCTTCAAGAATAATGCTTGTTACATTGATACAAGCACAGAGTCTTACTGTATACAGAGGAATCTGATACAAACTGAATGAGAATTAAGGACCAGGACACATCTGGAAGGTAGAAGAATCTGTACTGGCAGAAAAACGGGTAGATGAAACAAAAAGAAAACAAGAACACTGCAGAATAACTAGTGCTTAGGGCAATTACTTCAAGCTGTAAGCAGGGAAGAGGATTAAGCAAGATCCAAGAGGTGCTGTGGTCACTGGGCTCCAATTTCTGTAAACAATGTCATTACAAAAATGCCTTTTTATTAACACTGCAGAAGATATGCCAGAAATGATGTCAGAAATGGCAAGATTTAGATCAGAAGTTTGTCCTTGGAACAAAACTGAATGCAAAAAAGAGCTTGTTAGAGAATGGCATGGAGAAAAGCACTGCTTAGCTTCCTGAAGTGAAACAGCCAGTCCTGAATTCCAAGAGGACACGAATGAGGACCTTCCTTGCCTTATGTCAGAGATGTGGCTTGAGATGGGACAGAAAACAGTTCAGAATCTTCTGAACTATTCATATTGTTGCCATATAGAATACAACGTGAGGTATAGAAAAGCCCGAACCACTGAGAATTACTCAGCATGAAGCAGCTCACATAGAACAGAGCAAAATCTCCATAGCTGCTACGAGCACTTTCTCTAAATTTCATTCTCATCATCTCCAAAAACAACGTACATGACTAAAAAGTAACACACTCTCCTAAGCATGCTTGCTGCCAGCGTTTCCCAGAAGATGAAATAGAACAAAATCATTGACACAGGACACATGAAAATACACAGCACGAGCTTTTAAGAACATCATGGGACAAACTAGAGAAACATGCATTTCTATCATTCATCTCAATTAAAAAACCAAAAAGCAATAGGAATGATTTACTCCTTCTAGTTGCTACAGATGGTGCCCATACAGCTGACCTATTAGTTTCACTGATGCAAACAGCTAAAGCAGAGCTCTACAATTCTACAAGAAGCCTCTGGTAACTCAGCAGACAGACACATAGTTGTGTACATTGCATCTGATGGCTATTACCAGCATTCCTTCCCACAGCAGCTAACTACCAAGTGCCCAGGTGTAGACAAACTGCAAGCATCCCCGATGTTCAAAGCAGAGTTTGGGACTGCTCACATTCCAGAACAACGACGACAACAACAACAACAACAACAACAACAACACAGCCCCCAACACATTTTCAGCTCCCAGGGAAGCAGCTCTCAACTGCTGGTTGGACACATCAGAAGGAAAACCCTCTCTTACCATAGGTCTCAGTGGTGATGCGGCGCTGCGCGTACGTGGCCAGCCCCTCGCTCAGCCACATCTCCTCCCACGTGGCGTTGGTGACCGCGTTTCCAAACCAGCTGTGGGCAACTTCATGAATGACGTCAATGATTAAAAACTCATCGCTCTCCAGAATGGAAGAAATGATGAAAGTCAGGCATGGGTTTTCCATGGCAACAATAGGGAAGGATGGAGGAAGAAAAACAATGTCGTATCTAAAATTAAAGGGAGAGAAAGAGTACAGTGGTAAATTACACCTCCTTCAAAAGACCTACATAGAAATACATGTGTATTTTTCCTCCTTTCAGAAAGTTCTTCTAGGAGTTCTTGAAACTACAGGAACAACTTTCTAGACCACTGGTTGGGAACTACAGTTTGTTCCTTTGGCCAAATTGCTGCTCACGTTTGCACGTAAGGCTGGAAGCCTTCAGCTGTAGCATGCCCTGCCCTTCCCAGAAGCATCACACTCTGTTCACACATGCAAACTCACCACAAGCTGTGTATCTGACCACCAGAACCACAAACTTTACATACACTGCCCACACACACATGCAGATCTTCAAAGGCCCCCAGGAAACAGAGGCCAGGAAGCATGGAGGGAATGAATTGGTGCCTGTAGTGGCAGCAAAATGGCACTGGAACATGACTATACTATTTCTTTGGTTTTCTGAATTTCTCCACCAATTATCAGCACTGGCACTTCATACCAGGCCTCGTTCTCAGAGCATTTCAAACAACATTAAAAGGGTAACAGCCACACTTTTCCTGCTTACCTTTAGCAAATAAGTGTGGGAAGCCTTTGCAAACATTCGCTCCGATTTGAAGAATGAAAATACTTTCAAAAGCATTCTCTTTTAAGACAAATAGTCAAGCTTAACTACAGAAACTATCAGTGTTGGTGCTAAGATTCTAAGTCCATAATGAATTATTTTAGCATTTTCAGGCATAATGCAGTAAAACAAGACAGCACTTCTGATTCAGGGAAGGCCAACTGTTCAGAACCCGCAGTGCCGGCAAGATACCTCCATGCTCCTTGTTCTCATTTTCTTCCCATCACGCGTTCCTAGGAGACTTATGAAACTCACCTTCCCCAGATATATGGGCCATACAGGCTCTCTGCAGCAGTCAGCCAGCGCTCAACCATGCCAGAAAGCTTGCTGATGGCAGTTGGCAGCAGGCAAGGCTCTGCCCACACTCTGCTCCTGTCAGAAAGCAGAAAACATCAGGTGATACTTCAACAAACGCAGTTATCTCTCCAAAATAATAGCCTGCTTCCTCAGCACGTGGCCGCAAATGGTCACAGCACTAAAAGGTCTGGCATCAGGCTTCAACCTTCTTTAGGCCAAGCTGCAAACCTTACCTTGGACCTATGTCTGCATGTATAAGGTCTCCTGCCACCAGGGCCACGAGGTAGGCAGGAACTGGATATTCCATGTAGAACTGATACACGCCTTTGTCTTCTACGAAGGTGCTTTGAGTGGCGCTCATCAACACCTGCATGCCTGCTGGAGCCTGGAAGAGCGACATGGTAACACCAGCTGATGGGATCAGCAAGGCTGAAGGGCTACAGCACAGATCCGTTCTGACATATGGTAATGCACGTAGTTTTTTATACTGTTAAATATGCTAAGGAACGCTTTATATTAAATATAACTACACACAGACAACGTAGCCACGCTTTCACAATTAAGCTGAGCTGTCCATGCCCACACCGATTTGTCACTGACCTTGACGGTGGCTGAATAGGTGCATTTCACCGCTGGTGTGTCAAAGCAGGGGAAGAAGGAGCGGTTACACACCGAGTGGCCCTGCGTGAACACAAACGGCTTGGCGTTGCCGTACGTCAGCTCTGGGTCCAGCCACCAGATCTGTTGAAGCATCGAGAGAAGAAGCGAGGGAAAAGGATCGAGTTTGAACCGTCAGAGAGCAGAACCCCAACATTGAGAGGATCCAACACGAACAGGAACAGCAGGGGTCACGGAGCGCAAGCAAAAACCAACGCAAAACAAACGCAGGCTGAACAGTGCACACACTGTTATCTCCGACCCTGACTCTGCCCTCCCAGCTGCAGCGCCAGCGATTCTGACACTACACAAAATGAGTCAGCGTATGTCAGGATATCTCTGGTCAGTGGCACCAAGGCTGCTTCGTATGGAGCAGATAAGGAGGTTCTGAGTGGTCACAGAAAAACCCACAGCACTGAGTGTGTCAACTTTCAGCATCAAGCAGTAAATAAATCGTGAGTCAGAGCCTCAGCAGATCATCAGAACTCACTAGGAATCATAGGAAGAAGGGCAGTTATTTGCCTGTTGGGTTTTCCCCGTTCCGAGTGCCATGTTTATGCTTTCAAACGCTCCCTGCCTCTAACTTTGAAGCACAGAAACAATCTCAAATCGCAGAAACAATTTCAAAGAAGTATTTTCGTGTAATCCTAGAGTTCTCGGGCTGAACTACAGAAAATACCAAGCATTGCAAAATTTGCAATAAAGTCAGAACCGCCTGAAGTCCTGGGAACAGTCGGGCACACAGAATAAAGCTTCTGAGTCCATTGCCTTCTCAGATCAAAGCGGCCAATAAATCTGAACTTGGGGAATAGCAGTTAGTGCCCGCACTCAAGAGAAAGACATGAAGAGCTCACAGAGAGAAGCCAGGGTACTATCCCTGCTCTTATTTTAATGGCATATTACAGTTCTACTTCCTACTAATCTCTGTGTTCTGGAAGGCAAAGCTTCCCCTTTCTCCCTTTGCCCTGTAAGGTTACTCTTTACCTTCTTCCCTTGCCTTTAGACCCTTCTCCTCTGATGCCAATGCGTTCCTCTCCCACATCACCCACTTCAGCAGAACCCCTGGGGATGGGTGCAAGGGACAGAAAGGAAACATACAGCTGCTCTGAAGGGAATTAGGGACAAATGCCTCATTAAATCTCGGTTTGAAGACAAAGCTTCTCACCAGAACACACATTCACATAAATACACAAGTGCTGTGCTTTAACCCAGGTAACAGCATTCTAACCACCCAGGAAGGAAGCCCAGGAAGTGACTCCTTCAGGATGTGCCCCAGTGTCAACATTGAAAAGCACTCCTCCCGGCAGCGCTCTGTGCTGGTAGCACAGGTGGGACCAACAACCTGTCACGTCAGCCTTGGAGCAGAGACTCACCTTCAGAAAGCCCCATTCCCTTCATTTTCTGAGCAACGTTAAGGCCAACAAAGCGCACAGGGAGATAAGACATCGCCAGAACTAAGCCACAGCCCCAGAATAGGGTGGAAAAAAGGTTGACAGCAACGTCTGCAGAGCACAGAGATAAGGGGAAGCACCCCGACCAGCACAGGAAGAAAACATAAGCAGGAAGCAAAGGAGAGCTAAGAAACGAATGCCTGCTTACAAGAAGCTCCAAGAATTTACGACACTTTCTCTTCAACGTGCTTCCCTTTCTGTGACATTTGGTTGAGGTTAAGTGAAGCAGAAGCCTCACAGGCCAAAAGGAAAAAGTCTGCAGAGAGTGAAGTATTTTTTTCCCCTGTTTCCCAATGTCTGCAGCTATGCTGCAATCCTCCGCCTCTCTTTCCAGATGCACTTGGAACAATGATTAAAGTTATCCTGAAACAATATAAATAGATCTGCAATATAAATAGAGCGGCCATGCTGCTGGACAGGGCTGGGGATGAGGAGCAGAGGCTGCAGCCCAGAAAGGAGTGCAGTCAGCAGCCTGTGGGGGCAGGGAGCTGGGCCACTATGGGGCAGAGCAGCACATGGGTGCATCACCAGATCCCAGCCGTGCTCCGCTGAGGAAACACGTGTGACAGCATCGCAATCTGGCAAGTGACAAAAGTAAACAGCTGAACCTCTTCCAAGTTTAAAGTCTTTCCATGTCTCCACCTGCATTATTGATGGAGGAGAGCAGCGGTGCCACAGTGGCGGTTCCAGTGGCTAGCAGTGACTGCCCACAGAGTGTGCTGTGCAGGCGGGACATGGGGGATGTGATGGGGCAAGGAGCCCGACTGCAAGTCACGAGGGACTGGGAAAACTCAAATGGATTGCCAGGGAAGTTCCCAGCTCTGACCTTTTTGCTAAATCATAGGGACAAGGAAGTTCTCTCACTTTTACAGCAGGACAGAGCAGGGTTTGCACTGAAGGTTGTCATGGAAAGAAAACAGCACTGCGTGGAGATGAGCGCTGCCAAATTGGAGGTGCAGCAAAGCGGGTCAGAAACGGGTGTGCATTTTTCCCTCCGGGACAGGAGAGCAAAAATACTGTGAAAGAGCCTCTGCAGGGCCAAGAGGTCAGCATGAGGAGCAGCTGCTGCTTTCCCTTCACACCTGCACCATGGGATGCACAACGCTCAGCAAAGCCTCGCTCCTGAACAGAGGATGCCATGCATGAACGCATGGTTCCCTGCACGCGGGCAGCCCAAACCCTCTGCAGAAGGCAGGTTTAAGCTCCCCTCTGTCTCCCGGGATCCATCACACAACCAAAACCATCAGCTCCTCACTCCATAGGAACGAGGAACAGAAGTTTTGTAAGAGAGGCGTGACGCCGCGAAGTTGCTTCACCCACAGAGAGAAAAGGGACCGCACAGAAACGCGGAGGTCAGGCGTGTGCATGAGGTCACCGTCCCACATTCGGGGTTACTCATCGCTGTTAACACAGTGCCAGGCTGGAAGGGCGCTGGCAGGCAGCATGACAATAGCAGCGCATGACCCTGGAGCTCAAAAGATAGCCCAGCGAGCCCCGAGCAGCATGAAGGGCTGGAGCAGGTGCTGCCTGGGGACAAGTATTCTGCCAGCCAAAACCTGCAGTCCTGGGCAGGCTGTGAGATGCAGTCCTATGTTGGAGCGTGCCTGCTCCTGCTTCCCAGCACCACTCAGAAAGGGCAGCGTGTGGCCCTGCTCCATAACCAGCAACAATTCCACCAGCAGGCCTCGGAGCTTCGTTTCAGCCAAGCACTACGTGCTATGAAAGCTACAGTAAAGATGCAGGAAAGAACGAAGATCGGCTCGCAGTGGATCAAAGAGCAGCGAGGTGAACTGTAGGAATGGAAAAAGGGCTCAGCTCCCAGCATCCTCACACACACGTGCATAGGACGGATGGTGAGGCAGTGGCAGGACTCCCTCTGCACACAGCAGGGCAGGCCGCCGCCTGGCATCAGCGCCGGGGAATCCCTGCAGGAGCCCAAAATAAAGCCACTCGTTCAAGAGGAGCAAAGCGCGTTATCGCGCACTGAGGGGAGCTGCGGCTCGGCCAGGCTGAGAGCGATTACAGAGCACGGCAACAGCCAATGAGCTTCAAAGCCTTCCTGCCATAAATAAAGCGCCCGGCAGAAAAAATACACCGGTTCCTTCATGAAACTTTCAGGGTTTCAAAGACCACCGACCCTTCCCCACTGACCCTGGCCCTCAGTGCCACATCTCCACCTCTCTACAACAGAGACAGCGACCCCCTCCCCTCCGCGCCCCTGGGCAGCCCCTGCCAATGCAGCACCGCTCTTACGCAGAAGAAACTGTTGCTGACATCCAAGCCGAACCCGCCCCGGCGCAACCTGAGCCCGTCTGCCCCAGGCTGCGGGGCTCCCCCAAACCACTCCTTTTGCCCCGACCGGAGCGCTGCCTCCCCGCCTCCCCGCGGGGGATCCCCGTACTCACGGCGGGGCCGTCGGCCGTGGTGTAGCGGACGATGACCTGGAAGGGCTGGTGCGGCTGCAGGGCGGCGGGCAGCGACAGCGTCAGGGCCGAGCCGTAGTCGGTGAAGGGGTCCACGCGGAAGCCCAGCGGGCAGGAGGCGGCGGGCGGCCGGGCGAACAGCGGCAGCGGCGGCTCCGCCAGCGGCGGGGGCCCGGCGGGCGGCTCCGCGGGAGGCGCGGCGATGCAGGGAGCCGAGAGGAAGGTGGCGGTGGAGGGCGCGGCGGCGGCGGAGCACGGCGGCGGCGGAGGAGCGCAGGGCGGCGGCGGGGGCGGAGGGGGCGGCGGGTCCGGGGCGGCAGAGGAGGAGGAAGAGGAGGAGGAGGAGGCGGCGGCTTCGGCGGGGGAGAAGGCGAAGGAGCAGGGGGCTTCCCCCGGCGGGGCGCGGCGGTAGGCGGCCGAGAGGACGCGCAGAGCCGGGTGCACGTCCAGCACCAAAGCGCAGGGCTGCGGGCGCAGCGCGCACAGTTCCAGCACCAGGCAGCCCGCCAGCGCCCGCGCCTCGGGCCGCAGCTCCAGCCCCAGGTGCAGGTGGCGGAGGGCGAAGAGCTGCGAGCTGGAGGCCGACGCCACGTCCGGAGGCGGCGGTGGATCGGGAGGAGGAGGCGGAGGGACCGGCGGAGCCTCCGGGCCGCCCGCGGAGCCCTTGCGGCAGCAGCACAGGCCGGGCGGCCGCGGGGCCGGAGCCGCCATGGAGCGGCGGAGGAGGAGAGGAGGCGGCCGCTATGTGAAATCCATGGGCGGGCGGGGAGGAGGGAGGCCCCGGCGGCCGGAGCGGCCGGGGCGGGGAGGAGAAGGGGCCGAAGGGAGCGCGGGGCCCGGCCCGGAACAGGCCGGGGGGGGAAGGGGCTGCGTGGGTTGGGCTGGGCTGCCCCGCCCCGCTCCGCGCCGCCCGCCGCCTGCGCGCGCAGACGTTCCGAGCCCCGGCACAGCCGCTGTGCCAGTCGTTGGGTCGCCAAGGCAGCTCCTAAGTGACGCGGGAATGTTTACGATGTGGCTGTGGGTTTGACGAATCCACAGCGTACGTTCCCAAGGGCCCCCAAACCTCACACCGCTGATAGCGGAGTCGCATCGTTTCCCATCGCACCGACGCGCCCGGGCGGCACGGCGCGGCACGGCAGGCTCAGCTGCAGGCAGCGCCGAACGGCCCGCACCGCAGAGTGAGCCCGGCCCGGCCTGACGCTGCGGCCGCCCGCAGCACCTGGGTGACTGCTCATAGGCAAACGCCATGCGGCCCCAGCACAAAAACAACGTTCAAGAAAGGCTTGCCTGGCACGGGTACTGCAGCTGCCCGGCATCTTCTCATCATATTCTTTGGACGCATCTTCAGGAAGCAATTCTGTCCTCACTCCATTCTAACTCAGAGGAACTTTTTGTCCTCCCCTCATTTTTCTCTACACGTTCTTCTTGTAAGCCTCATTTACTGCACCCATCCTTTCCTCCCAATACCTTTCCCCGTGTCTCAGTCATCCCATTCACCTCTAGAAATAAATGTCCTTTCTCAGTTTATGTTTCTAGCACTGTTCTCAGGCTGCCCACTCTCCCTCTCAAGGGTTTCCTCGAGGGCTGAGCAGCTGAGCACCGCCCCAGCGCTCTGCATCTGTCCACATATCAATCAATCTTCACCAGAGGTACCAGCGATGTCGCCACAGGCACTCAGACTGGCACAGCTTCAGGGCCCGACCTCAGATGTCATTATGCCCATCGCACTGCACAGCAATGCCGCTGGGTGGTTTTAGAAGCCTCCAGCCTCCATTTTGTTTGACGTCCCAAGCGAGCGGTGATGCTGCACCAACCAGACAAGAGCAGACAAGCAGGAACACGTCCTCAGAATTTCCAACCTTAGGACAATCAGGACCTGTTGCGCTCGGTGCCCAGAATGGATGAAATTCCCAAGGTCCATACAGCAAACCTGAAAGCTATCTTAGGTAGTTCCACTCAAATTGTGCATCTGTTGCTCTTGGACCACGTTCACCAATTCAGAAGAGCACGACTGGTGTAATGAATCCTGAGCGCAGCTCCCTCTCACAGCTATGCTAGTGTTAGCACCTACTGAAAAGAGCAGTCTCACTTTGCCTCCCCTCAGGTGTGCCTTCCTGTCTCCTTTGTACAGCATTCTGATTTTGGAGGGTGGACTTTCTGCAAGTTAGCTTTCTGGGTCACTGCTGGCAAGAGCCAGGGCTGGCATCGGGAAAGCTGAAGGAACTCCCAGCCTGGAAGAAGAAGGAGGACAAGGTCAGTGGCAGCCTTAGGCCACTTCATGTTCTCTCTCTCCCTTAAAAAGTATTCAGACTTCAACCAATGATGCTTTATGTGCTGCTGCCTTCAGCTCACAGTCTAAGCGCTGTGAATGGAATGGTTTACCTGCCGTAGTGGTGGGAATGCTCACTGCTGTGACCCTGCAGTTGTGTTACTTTATAAACAGTAACACACATAGGTAAAGAACATGAAAATATCCCAGCCTATAAGAATTTCTGTATTCCACCTGGCCTCCCCATCGCTATGACTTGAGCACTAGCATTATAAATCGTTACTCTCTGTCCTGCTCAGCACAGACATGCACTGCCAGCCTCCTCCACAGTGGAGGGCACAAGTTACCCACTGCATTTGCTTGAAGAAAAAAACCCCACTCTGAAGGAAAAAAAATGAGGCCGTGGTGCAGAGAGGAGAAGAAAGCCAGGCTGCAACAACTGACACAGGGCTCAGAAAGGTGAGAAGTGATTCACATGCTCAAAACAAACCGCTGAAGCCAATAAAATTTACAAAACCCAAAATAGTTTTATTTACTTTTCAGATTTTTGCCTCGGCGAGACATTCTGCAAACATGCTAAGGCTACAAAATGCCCAAGTTGACAGAGACATGCAACGCTGACCATTCCATAAGTCACGGCTATTATAGGAGCCACCGTGCCCCGCGGGCCGCAGGTCCGTCGGACAGGGATGGCGTACAGTGATCATGGCAACGCACTACACAGGACCTAGTAACCTGAGGTAGGTCTCTTCACAGTAAGAAAACAACATCCTACACCAGTGTTACATCCTGATCAGCAGGAACCCGTCGGAAGTTCCCGGAGACGTGGAGTGGGGGACTGTTTCCTTAACAAGTGTGCAATAAAGAAACAGGAAACATTGATGTTGTTTGACCTTAGTATACGTGAGCGGAACAAAGAGTTAGTGTTACTCATGCCAGTGAAAGCCAACCTAAACCTCTGAGGGGTGTTAGCAGCTTCAAGATAAAGGAGTCAGTCAGTCGGAGCAACTTGGAAAAGGCTTTCCTGCCAGCATACAGGGTGATGGTTTGAACCTTACGATTAATTTGTTACACATCATTCCATAAACAGTTACATTCTGGTTGTGTTAGATCAGCGAAGCAGAAAGAGCATAAACCCTGCTGACACAGTCAGAAATACTGCATCGAGACACTGAGAAAATGAGGCCTTAACGTGACCCAGAAGTGGTTCTCCAGTCAGGAGATCACTAAAAACCCTGCTTTGGGAAAGCGTTATGGCAAGCAGCAGCCGCTGCCGTGTGAACATGAGCGATGCTCCAAACAGCTCTGATAAATTACAATGCTATAGAGTTACACCACAGTGCTCTTCTCCCCTGTGCTAGACAACAATGTGACAATAAAGGACACTATTGCAAAGCTTCACTTCCACTCAGACACGCAGAAAATCTGGCACTAGGAAAAGACGCTGTAGGAGACAAAATGGTGTCTGATACAGCCTGATAACAAAGCCAGATCTCGGGTACCATAAACTGTACAAAAATGATAGAAAAGAATATGCACTGTTATTAATACAGTGCTTATTTTAATATAAAATAAACAGCTTACATTTCCACTGTAAATATAGGCTATATACAGAATTATGTATAGATATAGCTACATGTATAAAGCTTCATTATAGGCCTCTGATACATTTATAACTATGGCTCCCTGAGCCATTCGTAGAGTGCATTTAATAACCAAAAAATTAGTAATATGATTATGGAATAAATACAATAATAAAAACATGAAGAATTCTTCTGACACGGGTTTAAAAACTCTCTGGCTTGACATACTGTGCTAAAAAATAAAAGATGAAAAGGCAATAATCTGCTTGGAGGAGGAGGGAGAGCTGGCCTGCCACAGGCAGGGAGTGCAGCTCTCCCAAATTAAAGTGACTTTGCCCTGAATTTTAGCCCTTGACAGCGACCTTGTTCTCTGCAGCAGCAAACATAGCATAGAAGCGCGAGTTCTCATTGGCCAGGAGGGCAGATGGCGTGTCGAATTCCACCACCTGAAAACAAACAAGGCAGGTAAAGCAGTCAGGAGGAGCAGAAGATGGATTCCCACCCACGCCCCCTTGGACCTGTCACACGGCAGTAAGGAAGACGAAACTTGGCAGCCTTTAGGTGAGACAACAGACAGTGAAAGCCTCTGCCTTCATGCTCTCACGCTATAACCAGGGATGTTTAAACTACACTACACAGATGCTGGGAGAACCCAGCAGGCAGCAACCTCTGGTGGCTCTGGCAAGCAAACTGAGGCAGATGCTCTGGTTTTTACTTTCTTTACATTCAAGAGTGTTCTCAAGTGTTCCTACATTTCCCTTTAAGTGTTTATAGCCTAAAAAGTGCTTATCTGTCACATGTCAGTTCGGTATCAGCATGCTTTGCAAACTGCTGCTGAGCTCCAGCAGAGGTGCTTACATCATTACCCATACCAAAATTAAACCTACAAAGGACAATCAAAAACACTTTAAGGAGTTTGTTACCCTGTGGTATTTTCTTAGAATGTAAAAGAGATTTTTCCATCTTTGATCTTGTCATGTTGAGGCAATTACTGACGTCGTTGGAGAATTACAACCAAGGACGTGAAGGAACACACAGGATTTTCTACAGCAATGCCAGCTGTTCCTTCAGTTTAGCCCATACACGTGGCACCACCAGACTGCAACAGGAACTGAAGCCACAGAAGTCTTTCTGCTCACCTGTCCTTGTGTTAGCACCATGATCCGATCGGAACCCAGTACAGTATGCAGGCGATGAGCAATTGTTAACATCGTGCAGTCTGCAAATGCCTCTCTGATGGTCTCCTGAATCAGCAAGTCAGTCTCTGTGTCCATAGCAGCTGTTGCTTCATCCAGTATCAAAATCTGAAAGCAGTGCATAATCCTGGCTGTTACTTCACAGTGACTCTGTCCCTTTCTGAATATCGAAATATGCAGAACGGGCTGAATTGCCAGCTGTGGCAACTCCTGGTCACAGCAATCTTTACAGAGTTGTGGTCACAAAGGTAGTTTTGACAAGCACATTTCACCCTACACCACTATCTGCTGGTGCAACCCCTATGCCAGCTTGAATAAATCTGAATGAAAAAGAAAGCCATCTCTCAATGCCACCAATCTGATATCACCAGCTATTTCTCCCATCAATAAGCTCACCTTGCAGCGACGCAGCAGAGCTCGAGCTATGCACAGTAACTGCCTCTCTCCAACTGAAAAGTTTTCCCCATTTTCCATTACTTCTGAGTCAAGTTTCATAGGCAGCTGGGCAACCTGCGTGGGAAAGAAGAGAGAAAAAAGCCTCAGAGCTGAACAGGCCTTTTGTGTCTCTAAGGCATGAGTGCCACAGCATGGAGACTTGCTGCAGAAAGCCTCACAAAGGACAGATTTTAAATGCTGTATGAATATGCATGTGTGACATTTACACTTAAAAATGTAAATGCAGAATGCACATCTACCTAAGGCACACAGAAAAGCATCACTTTTGAAATTCTGTAGATCCTGAAGAGTCTCTGTGATGGAGCAATGCTCTGCTGTGCTATGTACTAAAGAGTAGCTTTTGAAAGGTGGCATTCTCCAAACATTCCATCTCATCTTTAGAAATAAAGCATAGCAAAGGGAAAAAACTGCAGAGAAATACCTCTACAGGAGGGTCTCTGAATTAGCCACTAGTAGAATGTGTAGCTTGGAAAGCAAAACACACACAGATATCCCATAGACACCATAATACTTACACACTCCTTCATGTGAGTCCTCTCCAAAGCAACCCAGATTTGCTCCTCACTGTATTGATTGAAAGGATCCAAGTTTGATCTGGAGGGGGAAGCAGAAAGTGTAATCAGAATTTGTTTTTCAGCAATGAATGGCAAAACAGCAGTGCACTAGTCTGTCCAGATGGACAATTCCCATCTAACTTTCCTCTGAGAGAATTTCCTTGCCAAGGAAATCAGATGTTCCCACTATATAAGTAGCCAAGAAATTACAGAGTAAAAACAGAAGACAAAGATGCAAAAATTTCAAGCAAATCTAAAGGAGAAGCAAGAGTTCCACAAAGGATGATCACTGAGATGATTCCACATGGAGTCACCTCAGCCCATTTACCTGTGCTTTTTGCTCTGTTGTAAAAACAGAACAGAAGCCAGGATGCCTTTGTTCTAGTCACAACCACCTCATTCAGTGTGAACTGGCAGCTGCCTTCTCCTTCCTGACTTATTATGGTGCACTAACCTTACAGTGCCACTGAACAGCACCGGTTCCTGAGGGATTATTGAGAGTTTGCTGCGAAGATCTGCCAAACCAATGTCGTTTATTTTCACTCCATCAATTTTAATGCAGCCTCCAGACAGTTCAACCAAACGAAAGAGTGCCATTCCAAGGGAAGACTTCCCTAAAAACGAGACAGAAAAACATACCAGTGTAGAAACTAGTATCAGAATCACAGCAGACATCTGAGACGAGACAGCATTTCAAAACTTCTCCTTTTAGTAGGAATGGTGATTTAAAATAACCTGAAGTAAACAATGGTGGAAGTGCTGAGGTTCAGCATTTAAACTTGTAAGCAGTAACAACTGCATATTTAAAAATCCCATTTTGGAGCTGGTGTAAATCAAACTCCTGAGACAGGGTAGAGCCAAATCCGCCTGCGGCACCAGCACAAACATCTTCCATGACACTCAAATAAGCCACGATGAGCATTTGTAGGCAGCATCCTGCGCTGCTCAGTGGCTTGGAGTGTTAAACACTATAAGCACACTGGGGCTCAGGCACAGTAGGATACGCCTCTGTTTTAAAAGGAAGCTTGTTTTTATTGTTTAGGGATCCCACTCACGTGTGTGTGTGAACAGAGTCCCCCATGGCCGCTCACTGGACCACTCTTAGGCAATTAACTTATTCAAACACAGAAACCAGACCCACCAACCGTCCTGGAGCTGCAGTATGTTAGCTCTGCCTGGTGCTTCTCCTTACCCGAGCCGGTCCTTCCCACAATGCCAATCTTTTCCTTGGGTTTGATGGTAAAGGACACTTTTTTAAGCACCAGAGGGAGATTTTCTCGGTACCGCATCTCGGCGTTTTCAAAAACAACTTCACCTTCCTGCGGCCAGTCCAGAGGGGGAGCTTTGTTCTTAATTCGAGCAGGAGCTTCCAGGGAAAGAGTCTTTAAAAAGAAAAGGAAAGTTCAGTTTCCAGTACACCAAGCACTAAAAAGGAAAGCTGCAGCTTTCAGTAGCTCTCTGCATTCTCAGCCCACATCGGTGTGCAGCAGCTTTCAGATGAACAGTGTGGCTGGATACAGGACCAGTTCTCAGAAGCAGCTTCTCAGTCTCTCACTGCCACACTAGAATTCCCTGCTGCTGCCTCAACAATGACATTGGACCTTCTTCCCAACAATGTTTTTCATCAATAGAATTAAAAACGTATTTTAGGCCTATTTTTTATGTCCACAATCTTATTGAGTTTTCTGGTCTTCCAAAAATTAGATGTGACATCTGCTATATTTCTGTGTCTCTTTGGCTGTGCTGTGCCAGGGTCTCCTCTGTTGATTCTGACACAGAAGAAAACACCTACGTGAAATATTGTACAAATATTATTCTCCTATTCCTCATTCTTTCCTGTTTTGTTAAATCATTGAGCCAGTCAGGCCCCTTCCAGCTCACTTTCACTGTTACAGCCCTCAGCAATAGTCCCTCATTTAAAGCAGTTCACACCTTATGAAAAGCAGAGCTTCTACAAATCAAAAGGATATTTAACATGTTTAAAATGAAGATCACTTTCTCATAGTTGCACAACCTGCCTCAGAGAATGGCAGAAATCCTGCCCTGAGATAAATGTCACACAGCTTTAAGCACCTAAATGCAAACATCTCCACTGAATCACAACCCATCAACTCCTTCATGGTAACTACAAAGAAGTCAATATTTCTACACTGTGATTTCTCTGCATTTTAATAAAAACATTCAGAATGGTTAATAACTGGCCTGTGGAGAGACCCTTTTTCTTACACTGCCTATAGGGAGATCCCACGAGGACTATGTCAGTTGTGGACACCTGCAGCAACCTAAGCCAGAGGCAGATTAATTGCACCCTCAAGGGTTTGAGAAAAACAACGGTCTTCTACCAAAGAACAGGCTCTGAGTTTGGTGCTCAAAAAACAACCTCAGTGCTTACACTGAAAGAAGCCAAGCCTCAAATTTGGTAAGACACCCAACCTTCCACTTTAGCTTCACAGTAGTTTCAGAGTTTCATAATAAAATGTCTGCCTGGAGAGATGAGCAAGACAAAGATAATTTCAAAAAGCATAACTTATTTGGGATCTCAAATGATAGCTGGTAACTTATAAAACTTGTAACTGTAGCCTACGACTACAGGCTTTGTCACTGAAGGCCAGGAGTGATAAACCATTTTACTCAGTGCAGTGAGAGGGATCAGGCAGTACCTGGCACACTGCTGTGTGGTACACATTTCATACTAAGGTGGACCATAGCTGGCTTCCTCTTCTCTTACCCTCGTGACAAACGAGAAATTCAGCTGAATGTGCTGCAGCCCTACCTTGATGTAGTGATCGATCCTCTCCACTGACGTGAAGCGAGCTTCTGTTTCTGAAGCAAGTCTGACTGTAAACTGGAATAACCCTGTTAACTGGATGATGGGAGGAAACAGAGAGAAATGTATCTTTTAATTGATTTAAATGACTAAGCTAAAGGATACTTGCCACAAGTACTCTTGTCTTGGACCCCTTACATTTAACTTCAAGATAACCTTCATTTATGAATTGCTTCAAAAGCCAGAAGCTTAGGAAGGTTTCCCACAAGCAACAGCCTTAAGTGTCAGCCATCTGGATTCTGTAATGTTGTGTTATTACCACCAGGAGGCAGAAAAGGGCAAACAACAGAACCAGTAACCATTCTGAGCCGTGATGCTGACCCCCAGTTGACTTCCCCCCATCTTTTCCCATCCTTGTATATTTAGGAAGCATTCACTGGTCTGTTACTCTCACTTATTACTGTGAGGTACATTCAATAAGAGAGTAAGTCATGCAGACACACTCACTTGCACAGCATACGAGATAGCCAGTCCAGCATAGGCTGGAGGAATCTGGCCATGCATCAGAACAATCATAAGGCCAGTGGTTGTGATAAGAGCAATGCTGATAATGTCCAGCCGTACAGCCAGCCAGCGCATTGCACAGCTGAACAGGTAAAATGGTGCCTGATTGTCATCAAGGAGCTCCTGATACCTGAAATACATAAATAAGATGTTAGTATACCTTCCTGAGCTCGCAGTGCTACAGAAAACCTAGCATTCTGCTATCTGATCTTGCAATTCAGTTTCACACCAATCACAGCTGTACAGCAGAGTGCTTTCCTGCTCTATTTCATTTAAGCTGCTATCTAAGCACTGTCTTCCCAAAACCTCTGGGACAATTTTCTCTTGCTCCCACGCTGCTGGTCTCATAACACCTTGCACCTGCAAAATCTGACATTGTTCTCATGGGAAGCAAATACCACTCACAGAAGAGAGGTCTCACTTTCCCTCACTGTCAGTTATTCTGCAGTTTTAGTTGACACCGGAGAAAACCAAACGTAGTCCATGACAAAGTGGATAACAGTCACTCAAATACTTGATAAATGTTGTCTAGGTGTACAGGTGCACAGCTCACCAATAGGCACACAGGGGATTAGTTAACATGCCAAAAAATTGCCCTCACCATTATCATAGCCACCTGCTGCAGAGAAGCCCAGAAGGGGGCACTCATCTGGGACTCCAGCACTGTTCTTCCCAGTTGGCTACCAGACTGCTTTTCTTTCCCATTCTCCTTCTTGCCCTTCCTCATTTTTTCTCCCCAAAAATTAATTTTCACTTACACCCAATGTATGTCACCAGCTAAACACCAGTAAAGTCTTTCTGAACGTTAAGCTGTCACACTCTGCTTTTTGCTCCATCACTCTCAGCTAGGTATTCAGACTGACCTGTGCAGGAATTCCTGTCCTTTGTGGTATGCATGGATCGTGGAGAGCCCCTGTATGCTGGATGTAATGTGAGACAGGAACGGAGACTGCGTGATGTTATCCAGACGCTTGAGCTCTCGAATAAAGACTCTGGAAAGAAAGAAGCACTTTTAAGTGCCATGCACAACCACTGTACTGATGCATATATATTTAAAGATCCCCGTTTCCCTACTAACAGGTCAAAGTATCTCTAGTTTCAGTCACAGCAGCTGAAGCACTTACCTAGACACAGCATGCAGAACCATGAACAGGACGATGAGGGGACCCACTGCCACCAGGAACCAAGGGAACACCCCAGAAATCACCCCCACACAGAAGAACACAAGGATAACGTTCTGGATGAACATTTCTGCTTGAAATGGCAAACGAACATCCACTGGAAAAGAACAAGGGAAAAAATTTTGAGTACAGGAGGCTAAAACAACCCGTATAAAGCAATTCAGTCCAGGTGTGCATCATCACTGACAGGAACAGTGGTTTCTCACGGCTTTTTTTGAATGCAAAATGTATGTCACCATTAGAGGCACTTTTGTCTTCTTAAATGCTAGTTGTTCTTCCAATTATTCCCACTAACAGAAATAGCACTGATGCAGCTCTGACCAAATTACCACCTTTTCTGCTCATGAACTTCACTCTGATGCTCCAGGTTCTCCTGCATTAACTGCTAAGACTGTCACATGCAGACTGCAGGTGCAAAAGCAGCTATGCATTTTCTTATAAGTGAACAGACAGACCTGAGATATCAGCTGCCTCCTACAAGCACAACCCTGCTATGTCCCAACTCCCGCTGAGTCTATTGCAAGTGACAAGAGAGACAGGGGTGGAATCTCCACTGACATACCTTCATCCATGTCTTTGGAAAACCTGTTGAGAATCCGTCCAGTAGGCGTAGTGTCGAAGAACTTCATGGGGCTACGCAGAATCCGCCTGAAGAGCTCATCGTGGAGCCTCGAGGATGCTCTGAGAGTTCCCTGGCAGTGCAGCAGATGATAGAGCGTTATGAAAAGATGTCTGTCTGTCACTGACACTGATCTCTCTCTCCAGGCATGAAAAAAAAATTCTGCCAATTTTCCCTCTTCAACTTTAAGTATAGCTTTTTTCCCCACACACTTTGCACTTTCAATTAGTGAAAGGAATTAATTCAAGCAAAAATTTAAGGGAAAGCGTGATACACCTCCAAGAGATGACACAACAGAGATCTTATGATCCACGATCTGACTTCATCTGGCTCCAAAGTGCCTCTCAAAGTCACCAAAATCCCAGAGACAGCAACGTGCCAAAGCAGGGATGGAGGGGTAGGGATGCATGAGAAAAGCATCAGGCAGCACTGACACTCACCTTCACAAAAACAACACCACGAACAGCTTTCAGAATCAACATCACTGCCATAGACAGCGCATAGATGCCAGCATAGTAGTGCATGTGGGGGTTATCTTTCATGCTGTTACTTATGACCGTGTCATTTCCCAAAGTCACAGTGGTGTTCTGCAGGAAATTCAAGGTTTCAGTGAATAGTTAAGATAAGGATTAAGCACATACTTATTTCACATGGTAGAATTTAACTGACCCCCATCACTGATTGTTTTTGACACTTCTATTCTAAAGAAAGTACTTCAGTAATCTTTGGATACTTCAGAAAGTGGTAGGTGATATGTGCTATTTCTGTAGCATCAGAAACTCCCTAAAAGGTTGCTTCATTTGATTCCTAATCTCCCATTTCATACCTATTGTTTCTTGTGCTCTGCAGAACGTCAGATACTTGTACATCACCAGTGCTATTACACAGAACTATTCACCTTGGATGCGTGTTCATTGTCTCCTTAAGCACAGTTATTTTCTGCCAGGATGCAGAATTGATTTAATAATACACTGTCATACATTTTTTTTAAGGTATACGTCAGATCTCATTATTTATTTTAGTACTGCTGGCAAAGTGCACTTCAGTATCTGTTCTCAGAGACCAGGATGTTTAAAGCATAACCAAAAAAAAAACAACCCCACAAACCCAACAGTCATACTTGAATTTTTGAAGGCAATAAGGCTTGCAATCAAAGCCCCTAGAGTGGAAAAGGCCCAAGCAATCTTCAGTCATTATATCCTTCAAAGCGGCTCCCAGGAGTCATTTGACATAGAGCCATAAACCATTACAAGAGTTTCCTGCTAGAGGTAAGGTCACATTCAAACAAAAGGCAGCACTAAAACCAGCAATTCTTCCTGCAGCTTGTTGGGGCCTCTTTCACATTTTCACTTCCTTCTCTTTGACAAACCAAGGCAAGAACAAGAGGGCAGTATAAAACCCCATGAGCTATTACATCTTTTTCATTACTGGAGTTCTCATTCTTGAGATGGAACTCTCTAGCAAGATCACCTCTTGGGAAGCCTTACAACTCCAGTTAGGAAGCCCCGTTTGGTCTCCTGGGACTGCTTGGGATTAGTCTGAGAGCAACTCCCCTGCTCATTAAGCAAAAGAGAACAGAAATGCTGTTTATCTTACTCCGCTGCCTTGCTTGATCCAGAAACTCAGCCACCAGTTGCTGAAAGCCGTGCTGCCCACATTCAGCACAAACAGTGCCATTATCACAAGGAATGCAAAGGGGCCTCCGGCTGCCTGAATGTAGATGCCATAAACAGACCAGGGGACAGAGCCTTTGCCTTTCTCTTCCAACTGAACCAGTTGGCCTGTGAAACAAGAGGAGGGAGGAGTGAGGAAAGTTGCTCTTTTGTGAGTTTGTGAACATACACAAAACAAAAAGTGGCTTCCACTCTGTACAGAATGCTTTCAGAAACGCTCATTATTTAATATGTGGAAAATAATGGTTGTTTTTCAAAAAGTCACAACTCTTCTGCAGAATCATTCAAGTCTGAAAAAGTTTAATCAGCACAGACTTAAATACTACGAGTCTCACCAAGGCTTTTAAAATCCTGCTTAAGGTCAAAGTTAACATTAAACAGATAACCCCACAACAAAGGTCAGACCTTCAGATTCCTCATACATAAACATCAAGTCCTGCCTAGGAATGTGCAAGTGCCAAGCCACACACACTGCCTTCTTCAGATAAGAGAAGAGGTGGTGCTGCAGACAGAGTACTGTGAACTCCTTGGCACCAGTGGCATCTGATCCGTGGCAGACTGACCAAACTTCTCATCACTGTGCTGGCACCAACACTGAATGAATTCCTGAATGCTCTCTGCCCGCTGCCTGAGTCCCACGGACAGCAATGAACCGCCAGGACTTGAGAGAGCTTCCCAAACCTAAGAGGTGCATTCATAATGAAGTTTGAAAGCAAACATTTTGAGCTTATCAGTGTATGAATAACTGCAGTACAAAACTCAACTACGCAGTTACCCTCTTCCTTCTTCACAACCTTCTCCTTCTTCACAGAGCCCGCTTTGGTGCCTTTATCCTGGGGTCTTTTCAGTGAACTGTTTGTGTTCTTCTTTATGTTAATCTGTGGGACAACAGTGACACAAAACATACAGGAATATTTTTCCTTTACATTTTCACAGCTGAACCAAAAGTTCTTCTTAATAAGCTGCCTCCTAAACATAAAGGCTTTCAAAAGCATAGCACTGATTTCAGGGGAGATATAAATTTCGCTGTTATTATGGATGATTGCCAACTCTGATGGATTCAATTCTCCTTCTCTATTGACCTGAACTGCTACAAATCTGCACTGGTGGTGTGCAAGGTTTAGTGTTAAGCCATTTTGGAAATATATGCATACTTAGTAGAACTATACTTCTACTGCAGAGAGATACAATCTCCCACGTCCCTTAGAATAATAACTCAATGTTATTAAGAGGCTCTGTTTTCCCCAGATGCTCCCTCTAGCCTTTCTCCCAGGAGAGCTCTTCATGAAACATCTCTAAGGACTAAGTCAGGCTTCCAGAAATCAGATGGCCAAACACTAAACTGCTCACACAACTGCTGTTCTAAACCTGGCCGCATTCCCACTAAATGGAAATGACTGTCTGGTCAGAGGCAGCTCAGTTTAACTGAAACCCCCTACACATCTTCAGGAACATCAGCCACCTCCCTGCACCATAAGTGATAAGAGACACCTGGCACACATCAAACCACAGAGAATCCAACTCCACAATCCCTTTCCTCTTATCCTGCAAGGAATGCAAATCAGTGCTCTCTCTGTGAGCTAGTGTTTATAGAGAGACATTGAAGGTCAGCCAAGCATGCAGGCTGGAGAATCTCATGTTAACTGTCATTACATTCATCTTGAAACAGCAGTCCTATAATCTTCAAGTCTCACAATGGATATGCAGAGTAGTGTGTGACATTCCTTTGCTTCTTTCACTAACATTCCACCGAGCACCTTCTATCTGTTCACTTACCACAATGCTAACTTCTCACAGAACTGCAGGGGTTGGAAGGGGCCTCAAAGATTGAGTCAGTAATTCCTTTTTTTTTTTAATCCTGTAACTGGTGAGTAAGGATTCTTTCATCAATTGAAAAAATAGGCTGCTGATACCTTGTGTTTCTTACTCCAAAGAATAACTTCCAGAAACAAACAGGACAAAAGTGGGAAAAATCAAGTAACTGAAAATTTAAACGTATATCCTACTGAATGGAGACAAGAGCACCACCAGAGAAAACAATTTCTTACATCTTCAATACATGGGCTCACTGGTAGAGTCCCTTCTATTATGCATTTCTCCAACTAAGAACTGTGATTGCAAATACAATGTGATAAAGCACAGATGATTCCACCACAAGCATACTGGTCAGACCAACACGTGAAGCTATTTTTCACTTTTCCATTTCATTGGAAAAATCAGAATGCTTTAGAATGGAAAAACAAGTACCTCAATATGTGGTGTTTCTCCCAGTTGTAGGTTATTAAAAATGGTTGCATAGTCCCCACTTAAATTCATTAATTCCTCGTGACTTCCTCGTTCAGTGATGCAACCTTCTTTCATGAAGATCACTTCATCACAGTCAACAAGATACTGCAGAGAACAACAGCAAGAACAAGTCTTTATCCCTGTGCCTAATAAAGAATTAGATCACGCTCTGCACACACGCAGAAAGCTAGTTTATAAAGCTCAACTACACATTGTATAGAGACAGAGCTTTGCTATAACAAGTTGGGGCACAGCAGTCTGCAGTCCAAAGGTAACTGACTAGACAGCATTACAGGGGAGTCCAAGAAAGCAAGAATGAGAGATGTAGTTAGTACCTGAAGCTGATGAGTGATGAAAAGGACAGTCTTTGACTTCAAGTGCTTCCTTATTGCACTGTTAAAAATGTGATTTCCAACATGAGCATCTAAGGCACTAAGGGGATCATCAAGGATGTAGATGTCCCTGTCACTGTACAGGGCTCGGGCCAGACTGATTCTCTGACGCTGTCCTCCGCTCAGATTCGCCCCTCGCTCCCCGATCTGTGCAGACACAAGCTTGTTACTTTACTTCTATGGCACTGTGATGCAGATATTCAGAACTCAAGAGATGACTGGAATGAAGCAGACCGCAGTATTTTGCCTCTACATAAATCACACACAGCTGTACACCACAGTATTACACATACATTCTATGTCTACACCTTTCTGAAATACATTATGCAGTCTAACTCAAGGTTAACATGCTTCAAGTGTTGCAGCACTTTTTTGCTTAGCCATTTTAAATCAAGTTCAAATAGCTCCTGTTTAGGCAGCAAAATACACAGTGAAAAACTCCCATAATGGTAACCTCTAAGCCAAAAACATGGCACTACCCTCAATAGCTTTGGTGCTCAAGGTGCATCCAGCAGCTCGGCTTATTTGCACAGCATTATTATGGTGTTCCCCCTCACTCCAGTTCAGCAAATTAAAATTCTACTTTTTTTTTTTGCAACTACTAAGTAGTTTATTATAAGCAAAGTTTATACCTCTGTCAGGTCCCCATTTGGAAGGATGGCTAGGTCAGGTCTTAGACAGCAACCATTCAACACAGTATTATATCTAAAGAACATGGATTAGATAAGTAATAAGAACACTTTTCTTTCCCAAAGTATCTAACTAGCACAGCATTATTTCACTTCCTACACTAGTAGCAGACATTCCATCAGTCTTAAGCAAATGATCTGCCTTCGATTCCCAAGAGAAAAGTTTGGATAATAATTTATTATCAACTTCTCATGTCCTGGAAAGGTAACGAGGCAATTTATTTTCAAGGATTGCTAGCACAGGTCCCAGGGGTGGCCTCCACTAGAAGAAGGTCACATAATGTGCCCAAACATAGCAAAGGGAGTTATTGTACTCAGAGGGCAGGGCCAGGACAGCAAGAGCAAATGTAATTTCAGTGCTGCTCCACAGCAGCTGCTACAAGCAGAGGTCGGATGGCACTTAAGCATGAGGTGCAGCCCTCACTGCAGAGGAGCAGTGACAGCCATCAGCCACAGCGACCACACACAAGAGATTCAGACTCTTAAATGAATCTTAAGGGAGTCTGACAGACAGATCTTCAAAAGCAGGGGTAGGTTTTAACTGCTGCACACTCTGCATTAAGTTTTCCTTCACTTGGGACAAGAATTCCTAAGCTTCTGTGAAAATGAGCAAACATTTCTGACAAACCTTTCTTCATCGTAGTCTTTGCCAAACAGGATGTTGTCCCGAAGCGTGGCATTGAGAATCCAGGCCTGCTGGGCCACATATGCAAATGTTCCACTTACTGCAATGCTACCCTCCAAAAGGGTCATCTGGAATTCAAAACCATGAAATTATGCCAGGCCATATCTATAGACAGTCTCCTACACAGGGTAAATAAGCAAAATGGGAGATAAGAAAGAAGAGCAGAAGTCAAAAGAGAACATCTCACCTGCCCTAAAATTGCTGAAATAAGTGAAGTTTTTCCACTCCCCACACTGCCACAGATTCCAACAAGTCTTCCCTAGACAGAAAAACAACATACGTATGGTAGTCATTACATTCATTATTTACATTCTCCATCCCTGTCAGGACTACCCTTTTATCTCAGAGATTAAAACCAGACAGTAATGACAACTGAAAAAGGACAAAATAGAAATGCAACTGAGACAATGTTCTAATTCTCCAAAAATAAACACTGAATACTTTTCCACTGTGGACTAAAACCAGAGAGACTCCACAGGTGAAAAGGAATGTATCTTAAGATCAGTTTCCTTCTGACTGCGCCTGACAGAAGCCCAAGCCCACAGAATACTGCACTCAGCCAAAGTTCCAAGGTCTGCCTGAACAGAATACACCAAGATGCTCCTGAGAGCCTGGTTTCCAAAGTCCTTTCGTTGTCTTCAGTGGGTGACAGACCAGATTAAGAAAAAAAGAATCTGTATCTTAGCCAGCAAACAAAAAGGACATGAGTGCTGTGAAAAGACAAAAATCCACAGATAAATGAAAGGTTTCACACAACTGATTTACAACACCTGGTCAGCGTGATAAGAAAAAACAAAGAGGGGAGGACTGAACATCCATTAGAAATCTCAGACTGTAAGATACAATTTGCTAAAAATCACAGACCAAGAAAAAGCTGGAATCCAGTCGCTCTGAAGCAGTTATCCGCAATAAAACGGGTGGGCTGCTATCCACATCTAACAAGGAATACATTCAGAAAAACTGTTCTTCTTCCTTCCATTAAAAAAATGTTAAAGTGGGCAAAAAGGGTACACAGCTGCTTTTATATTTGTAAAAGATACCATCTATTACTTGGAAGATTTTCTTTGAGTTTATACGTGCTTTTACCTGTCTTGGAATGAGGACTCCCATTGTTTCTTGAAAATCTTTCTTTGTCCTTCTACTGCATTAAAATTCTCAGTGAATTGGTTGTGCATTCTTCAATTAAAATCCACCTTTATATTCCATTAGAACACTTAATCAACTAAAACGTTTAGTCAGAATATAGCTGAGATGCTATGAAATTGTCAGATGGTTGCTGGCATTAACCATCCACCAATAGCTCACCTACATTTCTCTGCTGATTCTTTAAGCTCAATAGCTCAGATACTGAAAGCTACAGGTAGCAAAACCACGATATGAAGATTGTATATCCTGCAGCATCCCATAGGCTGTTTGCAAAGATCCAGTTTGCTAAAATGTACAGCTGTTTATACCTAGATCAGACGCTGCATCCTAGATACTACAGCTGCCATGGATTTGAAAGCAGTGCACAAAAGCAATATGCCTCATTTCACATTCTTTATTCCAAAGGACAGCTAAATATGAGGCCTTCTGAGAGCTCACATTTTCTCCTTTCTTCTCTTACCTTTTCTATCTCCAAGTCAATGTTGTACAGAGTCCTCTGAAGCCGAAGGTTAACCAGGTGGATGATTCTGTTCTCCTCCTCGGGGCTAGGATGGTCATCACTGTCCACTAGAAGATGGCCCTTCTGTTCTGCCAGCACAGCTTGCTGTCCCTCATTCTGCAGCTTCATTTTCTCTTTCTTGCCCTTGGTTACTTTCTTGTCTTTTTTCACTTTGGGAGTCAACTTTGGTGAGCTCTGGACGCTGGCGTGGGAGAAGTCCCAAGCCAAGGTAGCATTTTTCACCTCTATCGCGGTGTGAGGATTGGCTGGTTTTTTCTTTATCATATGAACCTCTTCCATTAGAAATAAACTCTGATAGGAGTTGTGAGAGAGGTGTAAAGATGAGACACCTGATCAAGACTGGGAGACAAGCCTACGGCACACTCACGCAGCAAAACACATCAGGCTATATAGTGGGAGAAAGCTGAAGAGCAAAAGGTAGCTCATTAGTGTAAACTAACTCCAGGCGTGCTAAGGGGCTGGGGCATTCCTGGATGTGGTGGAAGGGCTCAGATACACTGAGACTTGCAGAGAATCACAATGATCTGGGCGCCTTATGAGACAGTCTAATTCTATTCAGACTGCTCACTACTGCAGCTTTGTAACTTCCAGATACAAAACAGAACGCATAGGTTGAAGAGGAGAGGACCGTGACAGAAAATGACTGACTTGTCCTGAACACCAGGTCATGACAAAAGGAGATGGAATTACTTTTCTCTTCAGCCTTTATCCTTCATCTCTTCTGCTGGGAGAATGTCATCACTCACAAATTCAGCTGATCTATGCTGGGCTGCTTGACAGTAAGTCATTAAGTCCATTGCATCATGCCTTCCACCACATCCATCAGTACTTACAATCAACACAGATGACAAAGATTTTTTTACAGTTTAGTTAAAAATGAAAATCATTTTGTCTCATATGACTTCCGTTCTGAACTAAGAAGCCCTAGTGATCAGATTTCTCAACTGCCACACTTCTTTACTTTTGAGGTTGCTCTGCCCAAATCACACGTTATTAGAAAGCCCATACCACTTACAGAGCCACTACATCACTTACATTTCAACGTGCTATGAGAGTACCCCTACCTTGTGTTACACTCCTTACACAAGTTAAGCTTCCTCTCTTCTCCTCTTCCCCCAAAATTCCCTTCAGTACAACTCTACTTAGGAAAACTTGATTTGGGATAAATCAATTAGAAGATTAAACAACAAATGCTCAGAAGTAATGGGATCTCTCAGCCATTCTGTGGATTCCACTCTTTCATGACTATAATTTTCACAACTAAATTTGTTCCATGAATGCATTACACAGAATCTATATATCATCTTTTAATATTTTTGGAAGCCTGTATGGCAATTTCTGCAATGTGCAATATTACTGTGTCTGCAAGAAGGCACAATAAAGGCTTGTCCTCTGAGCTCATACTGAACTACATGGTGTATTCACTGGGGTTGAAGGATGAGATCAGATTGTTTCTGTTATCTGGGTTTAATTTTATGCCATAGATTTGTTTTAGTCAGGTCACAACTACATTTATTCCTATAATGGAACTGTTTTTTCAGTCACAATTTGCTCTGGAAATACAAAATCTGTTTTTCATGACTACAAATAAAACTCTAATCACTTGTGCAAAGTGTGCTGATGTACCACGTGACTCTTCCAAAAACAGTTTCACTACAGACAAGTTGCACTGCCTTTTCACGTAGATGGCCTTAAAAGAGGCTGCAAGAATTATTATCCTGTGAACCATCTATCTCCATATTCCATCTTTAATGGTGATCAACATCAAAATCCTGAAATCATTAAATAAGTCTATTTTGCTTCCCACAACAGTACTGCCTTTAGGCTCTAATACCTCCTGACTGGGTTTCTATCCCTTCTGCAGAATAATAATAACCTGGAATGCTAAGTATACAGAAAAAAACTCCTCATATAGCAAAACAGCATTGCCTTCAAAGCGTTCTCTTAGCATCTATTGTACACATACAACACTCCACACTGCCAGTTAAAACTGCAAAGCTAAAGGTCTGCTTACCTTAAATCTGTCAACAGAAACAGATGCCTCAGATAGAGACTTCACTGAGAAAGGTGTTACTTTTAGAGCAAAAGTCATCGAATTAAAGACAGTGACCACTGTGAATGCCTGGAAACAAAACAAGAAAGAATCACATTTGGATGTAATGCACTCAACAAACAATTGCAACCCTCTAAAGGTTGCACTGCCATAGCAGAAAGTTAAAGCCATAGGAACGACCTGCAGACCATGAATAACCCTTTAAAGATTGAACATGCTCTGGAATGGTAGGGAACAGAGCTTTGTAACAAATCAAGACATCAACATTTGTAGGTCCACAGAACAAAGCAGATGGCAAAGTCTGCGTCGTTACTTGTGAAGAGCAATGTTCAAATTCTGTCTTAAGTCACCAGGGAGCAGATCTGTGCTGGTTGCATACAAGCACACTGTGAAATGGAAACACCCAGTCATCTCAAGGTTGTATCCAGATAGTGGAGAGTTGATTCACACCCATCTTAACACCAGCCCGAGGAAGGTCAGGGCTGAAACAGCATGGAACATTTTCTGTGCAAAATACAAGACTACATCTGCTGCTGCTGCATCCATTGGATGTTCACTTCTGTCAGCCACACTGGCACACAGCAGAGAACTGGCTGAAGAGAAACGGCTTAACAGAAAAGTTATGGTAGCAGTACAATAAGGAATTCAACACTGCAATTAACTAACCACTTACCTGAGCTGCTGTAAGATCATAGCCAAGTATCATATGGACAGAAAAGGTCACCACGCTGGCAATGACTACAACTATGGGAGCCACTCCCACAGTGATGCTCTGGAAGTAGCCCGCACGCTCCAAGATTTTACGCTCTTCCTCACGAATTTCTAGAAATATAAATAGGGGAGCTGAGTTTGGAGTATTTTTCAGAGGAGCACATACACAACATGCAAGTGTATATCACCATCTATGGCTCTATGCTAGGGTGATACACCGAGGTACTCAGCAATGGGACATCAGCACAACAGGACACGTTTATAAGTTGTGTGAACTCACTTTGAACATTCTGAGAAAACGGTTTGACCCAGGCATACATTTTAATGAACTTTATGTAATTAAGAACTTCGTTCATCTTCTGTACACGTTCATCTGTTGTTGATACACATTTTCTTCTGAAATAAGCAGTGAGGCGTGATACAAACATCTGAAACAAAAAGTAACATGGTACAGTATTAGTAAAACTCAGAAAGAGGTTATTTGACAGCTGAGCAGAACTGGAAGCAGGAACAAGCAAGTGTACACTCCTCCAGGTGCAGCACTTCTCAACACCTTTCACTGAACTCAACAGCAATACGCTCTAGGCTGAAGCACATAAAGTTCAGTTCCCATACACAAGATGTCCAACCTCTGCCTGAACACTGCAGTTTAGTTCAGCTACAAATATTTACCTGGAAATCCCATCTATTAGCTTTCCTATTTTCGTGGTGTCTTTTTTTTTTTTTTTTTTTTCTGTCATTTTGAGTTTTCTGTTTCCAAATTTCTGTTTCTCACATCATCTTTAGGAACACCTTCAATAACACGCAGTGCCAAAAACAGCCTTAACTTGACACATTTCAACACTTCCTGTTCAGAACCACGCACGTGTCCGGCCTGAATGAAGCGGGTCTTAACTTTTCAACTTACCATTGCTGGGTAGAAAAGGATGAAGACGGCAGAGCCCAAGAAGCCCGTCGGGCCCAGAATAATTACATTGTAAACCATTCCTAGAATGGCCACGATAGGGCCCCCAGCCAACAAACTGCCAACTGCTGCAGCTTCAAACATCCTTTGGCCGTCATTGGAGCACACATTAATGAGCTGAAAAACACACGTGACAGACGATGCGGGTTTCAGGCGCAGTCCATTCCCGAAGCAATACACTGCACTGCCTTTTCCCCCAGCTGTGTCTCAAACGGCTGCTCACCTCGCCAAGAGACTTCTCCTTGATGTTCTTCAGCTTGAGGATCTTCTTAAACGCCATCGTCAGGACAGCCCCTCGCAGTCTCACCCCCGTGCGGTAGTTCAAGGCCCACGTTAGCGCGAGGGACCAAGACCGCACTACTTCCGTCATAAAGATGCCAAAAACTAAAAACAAGCTGTACTGCAGGTTGGACTCACTCTGTTGGGTGTACTCCAAAAGATGTTTCACAACGAACGCCTACAGGAAGAAATGCAAGCTTGCGTGAACACCCCATCATCCCAGAGGACCACCAGGCAACAACTTTATGTTAAGTTAGAAATAAGTAGGCTACTTTGCTTTCACAAGAGCCATCTGAAATAGAAAGCGTCTTCTTTCGAGAACTAAAAGATGACAAACAAGGAGCACTGTAACACAGCCCTGCTGAGAGCCGAGTGCTGAGCCAAATTTATTAAGAGAGTTCAATTGGCACCGCATTCCTTGCAGCACGCTTCTAATCCCGTGTCTTCTAACTTAACATAAATCTGTCAGTTAGCTGAAAGCAATGCAACGTCATATAGAAGAGTTTTAAAATATAGTCACTACTTATACATCTGAGCACATTAATAAAAACATTCCTTTACGTGACATTAAGACCTTTTTACTTTATCTTTGGTCTGCTTCAAACGTGCTTATTTGATAAAAAGGAACAATGTACCTACAGTTGTGGAGGGGAAGAGTGAGAAGGACATTTGCAAAACATTCCTGGAAATAAACATCAGCAGTTTAATCGTAAAGAAAAAAACAAGCAGAAAGCACAAGGTACGCAACGCCACAAATCATTGGGGCAGGGAAAATAAAAAAGGAAAAGAAAACAAATTAACCACTCAATCCCTCCCCCGTACCCTTTCCCCCCCAAAACATGAACACTTTACCTCAGGAATCACATTGCAAACATGACCTGCAGAAAGAACGCAGCCCCCAGAACCACCAATTCCCACCTCGAGCTCTCTGTGGTCCAACGGCACAATGTAACATCATACAACTCACAGTCATCAGCAATATTAAATACTATTGACTGAGAAACAAGAGGTTTTTATTTGAAATAAAGCATCATCTTAAACGGTAACATCTCACAAACACGGTACAACAGGTAGAGAATTGTATAAATATACAATCTGCACATACAAGATAATTATGAAGGGTTAATGTTTAACAGTTTTAGCCTCTAACATAAACTATAATTGGAACTATACACAATTATAAAATACAAGAACAGCACAGCGTGTTTTCATGAAGTCCAAAGGAAGTCAAATTTGCAGGTGCCAACAGGAGAGGCTTCCGAGGCTGCACAAATTCTGAAATCTGCTTTAAAATGTATGCTACTGTAAGGCTTCGTGGGTAACAAAATGAGCTCTCCTAGACAGCTTTTCAACAAGATGCTTTAAGATAGTGGTGCTTTTGATATGCTACTACAGAGCAGAATTACCTTTGCCCACAATGGAAAGCAACCCAAAAAAATTTTAGACCAAAGAAAATATGTGAGAAGCCTTTTTCATCACAGTCCTTTGAAGTCCTCTTGACTAAATCACGTTTTGTAAATAAGAGTTCTGCATAGTTTTATAGTTTGAAGAGAGATGGAAAAAACAAAACCCCACTATTTCAGCAAAGGTATTGAAAGCTATAGCCCAGCACCAAATAACAGGAAAAAAATGGAGATCAAACTCATCTGTTCTGAGGAAAATAATTCTGCGTGTCAGAACCAAGGAAACATGCTGGAAATAATTTTGCTCTTTCGTTTTCACAGGTGTGAATTAAAGCCAGATGTCCATTGGTTTCTAGAATGGCAACTGAGAAAATTTACATATCGATCCCTGCACAAATGTGAGGAGCTCACATTCACAGACCTATTGCACTCCAACTTTCTCCTTACTCGGATTTAGTTTTACATCCACTGTTTGGACGACAACTGCATACAGTTGGTTTGCAGTTACTAAGAAGATTACTGACTTCTTTTTTTCCAGTATTCAATCCAACATATGCAACCGAGTCACTGAGCACTGGGGTGAAAATCCCCCTTTTCCTCACGAGCTGTAACTCAGCATGGTCGCAGACTGCAAGCCTTTTCTCGCACACCACAGCATTGCTGAAGGTCTCCAAGAGAGGATGTATAAAGATAGCAGATGTTTCCTGGGGTCTCATTCCTCCCAAAACTTTTTAGTGCATTTTTTTTCAGCACTGTTTTATAGAATCAGCATCTCCCATGATGAAATAGAGACCAGACATTAAACCCCTTTTTTTTTTTTTTTTTTTTTTTTTCCAGAAGAAAGAAAGAGGAAAGAGCAGATTAAAGAATTTTGAAAAGGGAAGAAGTCACACGGAATTCACATTTACATATAAGCACATACTACTTGAATTCAAGCTAATTTAATGAAAAGAATCCAGCACAAAGTTATTTACAAAACAAGAAAGCTGCAGTACAAACGTAAAACGATCGAATGGAAACAAGGAATTCCTGCGACTATTACTGCAGCAGATGCTACGAGCTGCCCAGCTGTCTAAGCATTCTCATTGAATAAACATTACCTTACCTTCGCTCTTGGCGTTGGCTCTGCCCAGCAGGACTGCCTCATCCTGACGCAGAAAACAGCCATCCTGAAAATTCTAAAGAACAGCTTCTGTCACTGGTCCCACTGCAGCGCGGGCATCCCACCGCAGCCGGCGGGCAGCGGGGCGGGCTGCAGCTGGAGCCAACTGGGAAACGGGAAACTTACCTCCACCAGCTTACCACTCCCCCCTCCAATAACTGACCAAACTGTCAAGCTGTACTCCACTAAGATGGCAAGTTTCCCCATCTCCCACACAGGAAGAATAGCTCTGAACAGTTGCAAATGGGTACAACGTTCAGACGCGGAGTTAAACTACGTTCGGTCATAGACAAAACTTCTCTGCTCCTTCACCTCAACGTGAAGTGCTGGCAGCTGATTAAGTGGCAGCGAATGTCTCACCCGTACTCAAACATTGCGACGGTTATGACGAGGCAGTCTGACACGTGCAGCTATCTGAGCATTTTACAGGCTTAGGTGCTGTGTCGGATGAACGAAATAAAACACAAGCAAGACCCTTGAAGGATCTGGTATCAACTGAAGAAGAAGACAGAGGCCTTTCTGGTTATAACCATCACAATGTTCATTAGCGAAGCCACAGCTGTTGGCTGGCATTTCAAGGTCACAGGCACCCCAAGTTTTTGAAGTTTAATATAGTTGTTTAACTCCATTTTGCCAGTTTTCACCAATATATGAAGTCAAGTGCTTTTCCTGATCTCCCTTTTCACCTTCAGGTGACTGAAAGGGCATAACAACACCAGAAAGCACTAATGCACCAGAGGAGACAGCACAGGCATATCCATGAGGCATGCCACTAAAAAAAACAGGGAGGAGGGATGGTAAAGACTCATTTTTCATGCCAAATGTTAGAAGTAAGAGGATATTGCTCCTTATCCAGAGAAATGAATAAGGTTGTCTGCAAACAGGCAATGTCCCCAGATGATTTTAAATTATCCAAATTGAACATCAATTGCAGTCGCAGCTCCCAGCCTTGTCAAGTTGGTTTGTTTTTTCCTTTCCCTTCCCACTTTCATTCCACAGTTTGGCTGAGAGAAATTGAGATGACACTACAGAAATTAGGGAACACCCTGCTGCAAGTTTGTTACTAAACATAACAGCAGCTGCAAAAGCCCTGCAGTGAAACAGTGACAGAAGCTCTTCTTGGGGAAAGCTAGTGCTGTGAAAATCTTAATCATGATATATTGTTAATTACCACAGTATGTTTGTACATTTTATAACTAACGTGAGACAAATTATTACCATGAAAACAGGACCACAGAAACATTTGTCATTCATTTTACATAAGAGAAGGCAAACTTTAAAAAGGGATAAAAAGCAGAAGAACATTTTGATAAGACATTAAAAGCTGGAAAACATTTTAAAAAAGACATTCCACCTAACAGTGCACCCAGGTGTACTTACCCCAGAAATGAACCTTCAGCTTACCAGCACACTGAAACGTGTACTACTAGCAGTAATACTGCTCCTACTCCTCAAGGGAAATGTGTAGAGAATAAATTTAGTCAAGATTTCAACTGCAAATCTGCACAGCACGTGCAACAAACAGGTGACAAAGATGTTGTGAATGCCAACTCCCATATGTTGTTATCTTCATTACGACCCATAACAACAAACTGCAGCAGCTCCTAGAGGCAATAACATACTCTAACATAAACTCTACACGAAACCTGTCTGACCATATCTGCTTAATTATAAGTAGTGCTCTAATAAAATTGCTTGGTTCCACTTCTCGAAGACTGTGCTATCAATGCCAATAATCTAAAATCAGTGTTTCATTGCAAGATAAATTTACAGAATTTCAAAACAAAAGGAAAAAGCAACACAACACAAAAGACCTGCACATAAGAATTTTATGCAAAGAGATCACGTGTCAGTTAAGGAATAACTTTAAACTACACTGAAAAACAAAAAGAGAACAAAGAGGTGTGCATTTCCTCCAAGGTATCTAAACGTCCCCTCCCTTTTCCAAGAACTTGGCCTCGGTATTCAGCAACTGATCCACAGCTGTAGGAAACCTATCTCGGATTATCGTAACACTCCGGAATTTCACCCCGAAATTTCTAGCTAGTCAAACATTTAAATGACTCCGCAATGAAACCTTCGTATTTTGCACTTGGCCATGAGATGGAGCCCTCCGGGGTGGTTAAAGAAAGGATGGATATTACTTACTGGTCCACTGAAACCCGCGAGCTGCGTGATCATCAGACACACGATGGAGATGATGAGCCTGGTGCGGCAGAAAATCCACACAACCCTCCGCAGAGAAGCATCGTCGGGCCCGCTTTCTTTCAGCTCTTCCTGCCACAACCTCTCCAGCCTAATAGAAACAGGTGTCTTATGCTACCAACCTTTTGCCATGAAGGCAGGTTCAAGCTCACAGGTACTTCTTTGTGAAAACTCCAAATGCTTTCCAGTTCACAGCAACAATAATTCAGTAATAATTTCAAGTTAAATAAATGCAGGGTATATTCTGTGAGGTACGGGGAAATCTCTGCATCTTGAGATACCTATAGTTAGTACAAACAGTACTAAAGAGAGGGACAAAAAGCAATGCATCAATGCTTTCTTTTTTTTGCCAGCACATTTTTTTTCAATGCCTGTAAACTTACAAAAAATGAAACAAACAAACAAAAAAAACAACACAGAGAAGATATTTCTACCTTCTACAGTTGACATCTGAAGACTCGTGCCTTGACAAAGACCATACATCATCCATGAACAACTCCCCTTTCTTGTATGCTCTGCGAGCCAAAGGAGTGAGCCAGGAGAAGGTCATGCAGGAGAAAAGCCCAGCATTATCAACAGGGTGCTGGTGTCTAAAAGAAAAAAATCAGAAACAAATGAAAAGGCTCTGGGCAACCTGATCCAGTCATGGATAGCCCTGTTCCCTGCAGAGGAGCTGGACTAGACGACCTTTAAACGTCCCTTCCAACTCCAAGGATTCTATGATTACAAAAAGGAAAAAGAATTGTAAAGCCCTGAGAAAAACAGAGCCTCCTATTCAAAGCACTCAGAGTTCCAAACGGCCCGTGCAGGTCACACTGGCTGAACGCAATGTAACCTTCTCAGTACCAGACCCACAGCTGCAATGCCACTTTGTACAAGGTCTGAGAAGCAAATGCTGCATCAGCTCTCCTGCAGCCTAAGGACTTACTTGGAAGTGGTCCGTATGGGTTTCAGCGCATTCAGGCCATGGTGGTATTTGCCCTTGTGATGCTCTTCGTCCAGCATTCTCAGCTGGGAATGCACGGAGGTATCCAGTGGAAGCCCCTCTGCGCGAGCAGCTGCTTCCAAGGCATCCTGGCATTCAATCTGCTCTCACAAGAAAGACAGAAGAATCAAAGCTGTGTTTGAAGTCCACAACTCCTGAATCCTGCAACTGGGCGCCTCTTTCTTCTATAGGTCACTGCAACATCCTCCAGTGCTACTAAAATGTGGTAGAGGACAGATCTGAAAGTCACAGGAGGCACACACATCTCAGATCTGCAATGGACTGCTGCATTCGTATAATAATTTAGCATCAGTCCGTGCCTGTGTATTCAAAGGATAAATGGAGAGATTAATCTCGAATACTGTCACAGGATCAGAAGTTTTAAGGAAAGGAAACACGATGGAAGAAATTGCAGAATCAGTTATTACATCAGTTCTCTGTAAATTCAAGGAACCAGTGACTGGCTTCTGCAGTGAGGTTAAGACATACATTCTTAATGAACTTGCCCCCTCTTAGTACAGTTTGGATATTTCTACCCTCAGAAAAGTCAGATTACTTTCAGAATCCTATTAAACTCTCCTCAAAAACACCTTAGGTTGGATCAATGAAAAAGACATATTATGCAGAATAGCACATACTTTATCACACGCCCCATTTTTTCTCATTCTCTCTGAACTAAAGGGAACAAAGATAGTAATTCTATCTGCTCCCAACCATGCTTCTCCACGGCTCAGCAACTTGATTAACAAGCACTTATAACACAAGATTTATCTCAGGAGAGTCTTCCCACAGCCTCAGAAAAATGCAGCCTTTAAAATCTAATCTTACAGGAGAAAGTAAGCAGCAGAGATATGGAAAAGTCAAAACTTTGCAGAGTTCAAACAAATATTTTGAAGTTACATGTGGCAAAAGAAGAAGATAAGCTTGCTATCTTCACTTGCAAAGGGCTCACTACTGGATCTGATGACTTAATGGACCATTTATTGCAGAGCCATGTTATCTGTGTGCTTTCTGGTTCTTTGAAATTTAGATATCCTGTGGACTCTGGTAGAAATCTTCCTGTGTGTCTTGCAAACACAGATACCAGAAAATCGTTACATTCAGGTTGGAAAGGACCTTTAAAGACCAGCTAGTCCTCCCCCCAGCCCTCTGAAGGTACCATGTTTACCCTTATCTGGTGCCTTGCCAGGGCAGTTATTTTATTCCTTTGAAACTGCCTTGCAGCCTCCTAAAAACACAACACCCCCGAAGCCTTAAATGGCCCTCATTAGCAAGCATTTGATTCCTAACCTTGTGTTACATGATTTGTCTAGAAGTGCTACTCCTTTAAGTGAGCCTGACTGTATTATATTAACACCAAATGAACACAATTAGCTCCCATTCGCATGAAGGACGAGAACAGGAAACTGATAATGACAGCATAAATCTGCCCTTCGTTTATTTAACCAAGTGCTTAAATGCTGCCTAAGCGTGGTGTCAGCAGCCCATGGTCCCGGCCTCAAAAAGCAATCCAAATCTAGAGCTGTGATTACAGAAACAGACAACAGAATGAGAAAACAAAGGAATGTTACAACACCCCGACACATGGAATAATCCAAAATCTGCAGCGCCCCAAACTGAAAGGCTTCTCAATTCTTACCAAACTACCAACCCACCTCTTACCAAATCCACCCTAACCAGCATTAGTATGGGATCTGCCACAGACGTCTGCAAGGCCTCTGCAGCAGAGGAAAGTTCTGCACCAATACTTTCAGATACTGCAGAGAAATTCACAGCCACTTTGCCACACCACCCATCTGCAAAAGCCCCAGGCAGCTCTGCCCAAGCACCCCATTTTGCTGACTGTATGCTATGTTGCAGCTATTTGTTTTTCACAGCACACAAGAAGGACCGATGAGTCCAAAACAAGACTCCCAAAATCAAAAACAGACTATTTGCCAGGATAAATGTAATGTTTTTCAGCACTTAAACGCAAGAACAGCTTTCAATAGGAAAGCACAGTTGCAAGATTGCATTTTTCTTCTAGTATTCTTAAATGCTCACTAAAAAATTAATCATTGAGCACTCACTCTGAAGCTGCTCAACAGAGCTGTCTCAGCAAAAGCAGGAAAAATAAACTAATAGAAGACCAGGGCACTGCCTGACAAAGGCCTGCAGAATCAGGTATGTGAGAGGTCCGTAAAGTCATGAATGGCACAAAGAGAACTACAGAATGGCCACAGAAGAGCCAGGACTCTTGGAGAAAGTAAAGCTTTCCACACAAGGCACGTGTATAAATGGACTACAAATGGGAGAATTGAACTCACAGAAGTACATCATGGCTCTCTAAATACACGACAACAGAGGGCAACACAGAACTCTGCCCAATACCTTATTAACAGTTGGTGGTCTGCACATAAAATCCCTGAAAGCACAGGCAGCTTCTAACAGAAGAAATGGCTCTGTGCTTGGCATCTGATGAAGCCGTGCCACACCTGGGGGCAGGCTAGTACAATTCAATAGACAGTGAAGAAAATCAAATGAGGAAGCCATTCAGCTTATAATCCCTCTGCTGCATGCTGCTGAGAACACTCTGGGGCAGCGTCGCTACACACCTGCCCCTCTCTGACTGCATGCAAACTACAGGCAACAAAACCCTACCAGCAGATGTAATCATCATTTCCTTGTACAAGGTCAACAAACTGCTCACAGTGATGGGAAGCACATACAGTGATGCAAGGCAGAGCCAGAAATAGCAGCTTTTATAGACATATCTTCCTAAGCAGGGAACAAGGGCATTTATTTTGGCAGGGCTGATGAAGCAGGTGAAGAAAAAGGAGGCAGCTGTGTTGCAGATATAGAAAAAAAAACCCAGCAAGGTCACAGCCCTTCACACAGGCAATCTCACATTTAGCAGAGGCTGTGGCAATTTATTGGTTTGTAAATTGTAGCATCAGATGACAACAGCAAAACCAGAGAAAGCAGATTTTCCATCCATTACTTTTCTTGCAGAAAGAACTGGATTTGTTTGCAGTCAACATGCAAATCAAATCCCACCAGTCAGACAATCACTATCTCATCTTCTGCAAGGCAGACCTTCCAGGGTTCAGATCGCTACAGAGAAGGAAGAAAATCTCTTCTTTTACCTAGACATCTTCTGGCAAACTAGAGACACAAAGTTTTATTCAAAAGTGCTTGCAGCTGACACTGAATATTAAAGCTACTGCGGCTAATTTAACAGTACAGTTAAAATTGGTTTATTCGAGCAGTAAAGAACCAAGTTGGCAATACAGCAGAACAGCAACTCCCACCCCTCCTATTTACAAGGCAAAGCTCAGCAGGCCTCCTCACTCCTACATTCAAATTCCCAATAAGATGAAGCCAAGCACAGTGCAGCTCAGGACTAGGCCAGCACACCTAGAAGTGCTGAATCCAGTGATTACCAGCCCTGTTCAGTGATGCTTAGAACATTCTCTGTATGAGGACTCTGGGCTGAACAAAAGCTTCATATTTAAGAAACTGCATTAAAGGATTGCTGTTTCAAAGCAAGATTAGTCACTACTTTCCATGGGATTGAGAAGAATAGGGCCAATTGATCCCAGTTAGCTTGAGAACTGAAGCAACACTCTGAAGTGTGTCCTTCCCAGCAGTTCTTCTGACTCTCTCCAAGCGTATCACAGAATAACAGAATGGCTTGGGTTGGAAGGGTCCATCCAGTCCCAACCCCCTGCCACAAGCAGGGATGCCACCCACAACACGAGGTTTTAACATCCCAGGGAGGAAAGCTCTACAAGGTTTTAATACACCACTTTTACAGGCTGCACAAGCCATTGCTGAAGTACTGTTGCTTTCATCACCAGAACTAAGAGCATTTGGAAGTGAGGTATTAGTGTCAGTGCGTGGGACTGCAAAACATTTGCTTTTGTCTGGTAAAGCAGCAAGTGCTCTTTTGACTTTGTATTCCATTACTGCAATTGCCCTCTTCTCCTTTCACTGGATCTGATGCAGTGTATGATCTACAGAATTAAGAGGATTTGCAGCATTAGATTCCCAGCCTACTCTAAGTATAATGCTATATAATACGCTGCCCGATGAGAACATGAGCTTTTCAAGACTAGTTTGGTGCATCATTCATCCATGACATCTCCTGGGAGAAGAAACAGCAATAGGCAATGGGTGTGAGAAAAGAGCCACTGATCCTTCAGACACATGCATGCACTGATCACACAGCACAGGCAGCAGCAGAATTCGCACAGCACCAACAGGAGGGAGTCATCAGAGAGCTTCCAGGACTGCTGCAGTGAATTAAGGCAAGAAATGAGGGTCTCTATTTTTCTGCCTCCTGACAAGCAGAGGTCTCTGCCTGCTTCTCAGCTTCTGCCATAGGGAAGAACACCTCCTCATAGCACTGGCCATATATCCACACCTAGAAGAGCAGCTGTGCTGTCTTTTCCTTAAGAAAACAAGAACTGTTATGTTCTGACTTCCTACAAAAGCATAGTGATTCAAGAGCTTAAAATCCAGTCATACACTCTAACACACTGCAATGTGACATTATACAAGAGCTCCACAGTTGTGTTTGTGTTTTTTTAATGAGCAGAAGCTGTACTAGTACTTGAGTCAGGATTTCAAAGCCAGTCTTGAGCTTATAAATCCTCCAGTTAGAGCAGCAGTCTCTCAGTACCTAGACTATAGCCAAACAAAGTCACGGTAGGTATGGTTGTGGTGAGTCTGAAGCATTTCCCTGCACAGAGTCCTAGCTGAGGACAAATACATCAGTTTATTCCAAGAACGTTATTTATTTGACCTTGCCCTTGAATCCTCAATTAGCACCGAGGCAATACAGTCTAACCTCTGCCTTGGAAAACCCACTTATTTTAACAGTCCAAGAAATACATGGTTGGTCATATGACATTCATTTCAGTTTTTTTTTAAAACAGCAGCTGCTGTGTATGCATCTGATTAGCAGCTGTGCCCCGTTCAGGTTTCTAGTGTACATGAATCCATGTGGTGTTTCACATTCAGAAGAGCACTCACGATCCTGTAAACAAATGACACGGGATCCACTTGGATCTGAGCCTGTGTATTTCTTACCCAGCACTGGAGCTGCACACATCAACAGCTGAGCAACAGCAGACCCTGTTGAAGGAAAATATTGATCTGTCTGAACTGTGAGTTGCTTTACAGAACTAGCACCTCAAGTGTGCTCTGAGCACAGAGCTGGGGAGCCAGCTCCTCAATGAGCAACCATACCAGCACAACCTGAACATTTGGCTCCTGACTCGCTCAGCTGCTGAGATGTTCTTAGACTAATATCTTCAGTCAGGACACACCTGAGCTAGGTCACAACAGAAGATATGCATGTTATCAAGTCAGGAATAGTCACTGAGTCTTAAACTCAACGTGCTGTGCAGTGAAACCAGCAGGGAATGACAGCACAAGCCCTGACACCAGGGTGCTTACCAGGCCTTATACAGCCTTTACTCTACAATCCTTTCTGTACCAATACATGCTTCCAAACTCAAGGGCACTCTGCTCAACTGGCAAATGAACCAGTAAGCTCAGAAATACCTCAGGGCTCCTAACATAAGTTGACTCTGACATCCTTTATCTTAGTCTCAAATCAGACTGAAATACAGACTGCTTGTGAAACAAGCGTGCAGTCCAGACCTCAACTCGCCTTAACCCCAGGATACGAGCACTGACAACCACCTCAGTATCTGAAAGTACCAGAACTCCTCACAGAAAAGGTTTGACTCATTTCAAGTTAGGTTCTCCAGGCCCATTAGATCATCCTGGCAACTCTCTTAGATCCATATTAATGAGCTTCCATGACAGCCACAGGGCTGTGCCTAGCACTCCACCACCGTTTTAGAGACCTACTAACAGAAAGTTTCCACACACCATGCTGCATTTGGTCAGATACCACATAAAATGCACTGTAGAACTCCAGTGTATAAGAGTTACTGATTCTCCATCACACCTTACTGACAGCATATACCCTAGACTCTCCATTTAAAACTTCACCCTTGCTGGGTTTACAGCTGTCCAGCACTTTTTGCAGGCACAGTCCACAAAACTCAACTATTCAAATCTCCTACATTCCCTGCTACATCAGTTGCTCAGCTACAGCACTACTGAGAAGGCTGTATCAGGTCTGGTGCATCTCCTAGTTAGTCACCATGAATCACTTTATCAGTGCCTCAGATCTCATTACACATTTGTATCTGTCTCAGGTTTATTTCTTTAAATGCTTTGTGGCAACATTAACTCAGCTTTATGACCTTCTACATAGTTATAATCTGAGAAAATAAGGTATCCAATACTGCACTGGTGTGGGGGCTGCTATTAACAGTTAAGAGATCTTCAAGTATACAGACAGTATAATGGCAGCTATTATAAGTTTCAGAAATAAGCACATCCAGATTTGCTCTGCTTTTATATGTGCCTACAGCCCAACACCAGTGACACGGACAAGTCCAACATTTTGCCAGCTTGGTACAGCAGTCAAATAGCTTCACCTTTTCATGCAGTGAACACTGGAACAGCTGAAGCTGCTGCAGTTTTAACTGCAACCTGTGAGTCAGACATACAGCAGTGCCTTCTTGCGCAGAGACCATGAGAGCCTTCAGCCCACAGAAGCCAAATCAGGCAGCAATTTTTAGTTCTGTGTTTATTACACCATGAAAATACCAAGTCCTCCAGAAGATGTAGCCCTAGCTGTTGATTGTCCCTGCAACTAAAAGCTTACAACTAAGCTGCCCAGAAGGCCTTCTCCAAGCATGGAGAGCCGAGGCACAAGGACCCAGGCTACATTCACAGCCCTATTTCTGAACATGTTCAGAGCTGTTCAGACACTCCAGATGTTGCAGAGGTTGAGTTAGAGATGATTTGACTATTGCACAGCCCAACAGTGATCAATCACTTCAAGGCTATTAGTGCTTGAAGGATTTACATCAACTCCAGCAAGTTCTGATCGCATTCTGCTGTCTGGAAAAAGCTATCAAGGACAAACCTGAAAAACAAGAGACCAAGATGAGGACAGGAACATTAGTAGGGTTTCTCCAAGTTAAAACTGCAATGTGTTTTTTTCCTGCATGTTTCAAGAGTCTCTGCAGTACAACACTATTCAGTCCTATCAAATTTTGTTAGGAATTTGAACTTTAGGCTTGCCACAGATGCTCCAGATGAAGTTATTATGCCTCAACAGCAAAAGCTAATCCTGAACACAGTCAAATTCAGTACCAGCTTTGAGCACACGTTTTACATTAGTGTCCTAAGATTAACACAGACTAGAGTTTCAAAAATTGAGTTCTTAAATACTCTGCTTCATGAGAACATATTTCTCATCCTCTTCTGTTGCTCCAAATGTGATGGGTAGGGGAACAAAGTACTCACTTGCCTGCTATTCCATCAAAAACAGGCACAGAAGCCTCCATTTGAAACTAGCTACTCCAAAACTACTCTCAGAAGAAATTATTTCCCTTTCTTATCTGTCATTTTACATTATATTTTATGGACACAATGAGGTCTCGTCCTGCTCCTCAGGGCACACTACTTCTGTTAGAAGAGCTACAATTATTTCAGATACAACAAAAGAGCACAGAAGTGTTTGGGAACAAGGAGTCCTAAAGGTATAAGAAGAAATCATTATGTGAAAGCATCCCTTGATTGCCATTCACTGGTAGGATAATAGCATCTTACAAGTGCTGCCTACTGATTACAGTGCTAGGCAGCAAGCAAACCTAGAAGTCATCTTCATTCCAAAGAATGCCCCAAAGATAAAATAAACCCAATTAGTACAGTATTATGAATTGGGAACATGTAGTTAACACCCCATTTTATAAGCTACATTAATGTCTCCAACAAAGACCTAAAAATCAACTGTTAAGAGCACGCTGCAGATGCTTATTCATGAATAAGAACTGGGTTTTTTGAATTTCAGTTCCAGAGTGCCTAACTATTTCAGAGGGCTACATTTCTATAGCAACATCCTCATTAAGCACCAGGAAATGGGAGATCTACTTATACTGCAGCATAATTTCAATTATTCCAGGAAGCCTGCTTGAAAAGCTCCTGCCTTTCAAAGAAACGATCTTTATAGTTGTGACTGAACAGCAGTTGAGCTTCTAAGAAGTGAATTAGAAGTTCTCTTCCATTACAGTCATGAACACCCACTAATAGTCTTCTTTCAGCAGGAAAACTGAACACCACACGTGTCAAGACAGAAAGACCTTACATAAGTTGTCTTCAACTTTATTAAGATGAAGAGCAAGATACACGAAGGGGCCTCGGGACCTTGGCTTGGTAGTCAAATCAGCCTTTCACCTACCAAAGTTTTTTCAGAGAATCAACACATCTTGTTCACTTGTAGTCAGGCCTGCACAGAAATGCTGCAATACAGGCGACAACAGGAAAGCGAAGTCATTTTATCCTTCTTGTACCCCATGAGAGGTGGTCACCTGCAGGGGCCATTAACCAGTGCTTCCTGAGCACGGCCCTGTGTCTACTTCACAGGGTATCACGCAGCTCTACCTTCTGCTATGAGATACACATGCAACATGTTAGTAAGAACTCCATCTTACGCACTACGATGCTGCAAAGTAGCCCCAAACCTTCGCATCAGATTTTAAGGTAGTGGTGAAGTAACTTCCTTAGACTTCTTGCAGCATCAGCTTGTTATTGCTACACAAGTCA